>NC_133898.1:14001986-14647819 GCF_964199755.1 Larus michahellis | reverse complement strand
GCTTGCAAGTGCCTTTATTGCTCTCCGTGCAGCAGGCTTTGGTGTGTGTCCTGGCTCTGCTGGGGAGGCCCATCGCTTGCGTGGCACGGAGCTGCGCCGAGGTGCTGGCTCTCTCGAAGTCGCTGGGAGCGCCTGTGTCAGCGGGAAGCTTTCATGGCAGGAAAGGTTATGATTTTTGTCTTTCCCAGCAAAGACGAGACTGGAGAAGATAAAACCAGACGGTCTTGTAGGGTGCCGCACAGGGCAGTGCATCCAGTCCTCCCAAACCGTCCATGGAAGCATAGATGGGTTTGTGCTGCTGAGGATGAGTTGTTCAGTTGCCTCTGCAGCCGCCCTGCAGAGTGGCCGACATTGAAAGTCTTCTCCAGCAGTTGACAAATTGTGCAAATCATCTCAGACCAAAGTAAACAGAGCTTCCTGTGTGTTACTTGGCGTCCTTCTTTGTTCCTGTCCCCCCCATACTGCCTGCTGTGAATGCTGTGAGCCTGGGAGACATCTGAGAGCGTCTGGCGCGTGCTATGAGAGTGACCAGTTCCTGAGCTGAGCCTCCTCCTGTAGCAGTGAGATGGCTGGATGTCTTGAGATCACCCTGTCCTCCAGCCAGGTTTGAACAGATGTTTATCCGCCATTATCCAAGCAAAAGCTGAGCTGTGAAGGCGGCATGTGGGATTTTTCTCCGCTGAGTTAGTTCCTGATGGCTCTCCTTGCACGTTGTGTGTGCTCACAGCCTTCAGATGCTTAAGTGGAGGAGCTGCTTGCTGGGGCCTCGCCTGGCACAGCAGCAGTGACCCTTCTGGCTAGGTCCTGCCTCTCTTGCTGCCTTGGGGCTCTGGCCCAGGTGCAGCTGTTCCTTTTCCAGTTGTGCCTCCTGTCTCCCCTCTTCCTCTATCTGGACCCTGCTACGGCATGCCATGCCTTCCCTTCCCTTCTCAGACTTTCCTGTTGCTCGGCTTCTCTCCGGTGCCTGGCTGTGAGCGCTGCTGTTTTGTCAGGTGCGGCTGTGGCTTCCTCATCCCATCTTGAGATTGGTCTTGTCTCCTTGAGCCAAACCCCCAGTTCCCAGCAAGTGATGAGAAATCAGAGCAGAGCTGGAGCAGAGCTGCTGAAATGTTCAGGTGGTTCTTGGGAATCAGAGGCTTTTTTGATAAGAATTCTTCCACTTGGCTAAAGAAAAATCTCAAAACCACGTGGCCTGAAGCAGAAACCATTAATCTGAATGGTTAATGTTTTGTCAAGGAAATAAGCACTCGGGAAACAAAAGTGTTGTGACATCCTTCAGTGTCATACTGTGTTCGTGTGGCCTTGCTGGGATTTGCCTCTCGCTGGCTGGAGGTACTTTCCTGCATGGCTGCTGTGCAGACGAAGACGTGCCATGGGTTTGACGGAGTAATCCATTTTACCTGGATTGCCGAGCGATTTACCTGGTGCCACAGTGAGCAACCAGGCACCTGCAGATGTCTCGGCGCAACTTCTTACTCTCCAGGACCTGGCTGTTGGGTGTCTGTTGCCGCTCTGTGTGCTTCCGTGGCATTTGGTTGCTTAGGATGTCCTGGTGCTCTTCCCACGGGTAGATTGGTGACTGTGCAATAAGAATTATTTGTTCTCCAGATGCATTGGGAATCGGCTGTTCTGCCGCTATGGAGAAAAGCGCTTGTTTTTCAAGGAGATTTGGTTAGCATGAGTTTCTGTCTCTGCGAGCCCATTATACTTTAGCTTTTCTTTAATTTGTCACTGGGGCTTTGCATTAGATCTATCTGTAGCAAGCGTTCTGCCTAGTTATCGATTTGTAAAAGTATTCCAGAAAGTGCCCTGCTTGCATATTCTCCCCACTCAGTGACTTGTCTCCATTTTTAGCAGAGAGGTAATGTAGCAATGTCTCATAGAGAAGCTACCTTTTAATTAATATTGCATGAGCAGAGGAAATATTAGCTTCTCTGCCTACTTTCCTATTTTTGCGGCTTTTAATATAGATTCATAAATGGCTCTAATGAAAATAAACAAGGAACTGTTCCTTTCTGTGCCCTCTTTGCTTTCAGAGGTGATACTGCAGGTCCAGCCTCCTGGTGTCCTGGTGGACCTCCTGGTCCTGGTGTTTCCCCCGGGAGGCTGTAGCGGGGACAGCAGTGCTGCCCTGTACCAGTCATAAATGGCGATTGTGAAATGGGGCTGGCCTTCAGCTTTCCAGCAATGGAAAGAGAAAGGGGCTAGATGAAGTCTGCAGGCCTATGGGGCGTAGCTGGAGACAGATACGGGGAGCTGTGGATGAAGCTTTGTAGCCAGGAGGAAGGCAGTGCCACATAGGCTGCAAATGGATGCGCAGTGCGGTGTTATATCCTGCCCGTGGCAGGAGGGTTGGACTAGATGATCTTTCAGGTCCCTTCCAACCCAAACCGTTCTGTGACTCTGTGATTAACTAGTGTCCCTGAAATGCTCATGAGGGGTGACAGAGGAAATTATATGAACCCAGAGAAAAGCCCTGGGCAACCTGTCCCTCCTCTGCAAGCTTCAGATGCAGGCAGGGGTCAAACCCCAACAGTGTGGGGCCTGCATAAATAGGAGAGGCACCAATGCAGCTGGTGGGGTGAGGTCTATTTCAGGTGTCTCCTCAATGCCTTTTGGCAGCTCCACTTGTCTCTGGCAGTGCTGGATGCATGGGGCAATTTTTAGCTTGCAGCAGCACGGTGGCTGCTAGGAAAAGCTGGTGGTGTGTTGTCGGGAGCGCCTTTCCTGGGAGCTTCTTCCCTTCCTATGGGAGGGGAGCAAACAAGTCAAACCTGCAGTAAGCCGAGTGGCGAAGCAGGATGCTCCAGAGACTCACTCACCTCCGGCTGGATCCACGGCGCACCCTTGCTCCGTGGGGAATACGGCTGCGGGATTGCCCCCGATGTACGTGGCGTCCCCCAGCCTCTGTGCCGTCTCCTTGCTCCTGGGAAGGCAGGGTGGCTGGATGCCTGCTTGCAGGTGGGCCGTGCAGAGGCAGCTGCATGCAGGGCAGCACAGATGAATCCCTAGCAGCCGTCGCCACGGCATGGGTGTCGTCTTCAAGACCGTGGCGCTGGGCAAACCGTTTCTCCCAGGGAGCTATAAGCTGTCTGGAGAGCTTAGCCAGCTGGATCTTCCTGGCTTCGTTGGCAAATCCATCTGAGTCTCTACAGGCAGATAACTAAGGGAAACTTAGCTGTAAATATACCGCCATGACCTGGAGAGAGATTTAAAATATTTATCCCAGAGCAGAGCTTGGGAGATAAATAAGCTCCCTGTCTGCTTCCTTGCACGCAAAGCTCCGGAGCGCAGCTGTCCCTTTGTCTCCAGCCCTCAGAGCCTCCTTGGGGCTGGAAAGTTGCTTATGGGTGGGCTTGAAGTCCCTGTAGATAGTGTAAACATATGGCTGTTGGCAAAATAGAGAGGGGGATGCTGAGGGCGCATGTGCTGGTGTAGAAGTGGATTTTGTCCGTGCCCTCTCTCCCCCCAGTTGCCCCCCCCCAGCTGCTGCCCCTGCTCTGTTGCTCTCAGGGTGTTTGTGGAGCTTGCTGGTGAGCCGTGTCTGGCTTGGGGTGCGCCGGGTAAGGCTGTAACCCTCCCACCTGGCCCCCTCAGAAAGCAAAATCTGCACAATGTCCTGACCAAGCACACCTGAGAGCCAGCACAGGTTCGGGTGGTACTGGGGAGGTTTTTCGCCCGTCCGCTGGGTTTGGTGGCAGCGTGCAGAGAAGCAGCTCACTCGAGCAGCTTCCATGCCAGATCTGCTTCATTCTCCAACAAGCCAGGCCTGGGAGAGCAAGGAGGGCTTGCTGGCAGGAGCGCGCCGTGCCCAGCACGGCCTTGGCTCGGGTGCCGGCCCGACGGCCTCGCTGCGTGGAGAGGAGCTGGCTCTGAGCAGCGGCCCGGCCTTGTCTGACGGTGTGTTGGTGAAGCGGCTGGCTTTGCTGGGAGGCCTCGGGTGCGTGCTTCTCCTCTTCCCGCTGCTTCCCTTGCCCTGGCCTCCTCCTCCCCGCCCCCCTGCATCCCTCTTTTGTCTCTGCAGCCTGAGTTTCCATTCTCCGGGCTGGCTGGGGCTCCTGTTTGCTGAAGGGAAGCGCCAGGCAGCTTTATGGAGTTTGTTCTGGTTTTTCCCATCGTCTCCTGGAACGGCATTTCAGCTAGAACAGGAAAAACGTGAAGCCCTGGCCAGGGGCTCCCTCCGCACACACAGCCCTGTTGTGGAGGAATCCCTCTTGGCTGGGCTTGGGATGGCAGGAGCAACGTCAGCCTCTGGCCCTCAGCCTGAGCGAAGGGGCATGAGGATGTAGCGGCGAGCACTCATGGGATGCCTGGAGGTGCTGGCCCCAGCTACCACGGGATGGGTTCTCAGCGACGGGGACGTTGTGGGTGAAGCAACGCAACCTCATCGCTCCAGAGTCTCGCCTCCAGCCCCGGGGCAAGGAGCGCTGAGCCAGCTCTGTCGCAGCTCTTCCCCGCTGGCAGAGGACCTGCCTGGCTGCGCGACACCGCCTGGGCTCTCCTCTGCCGCCAGAGGGGTTTTGCTTGGTAAAGACCTTTGCGTTCTCACGTGCCCCTTGCTTAAATTGTGAGGGAAGCACCGTCCTTCGAGGCCACTGTGGCTCATCCTGGCTCCACTTGGCACCTGTCTGCCGCCTTTGCTTTCATGGGAGAGAAGTGTGATTCTTTCCCGTGCCGGCCAGAGAGCTCAGCCTCCAGAGCAGCTGCGTCTCCAGCTTGCCATGTGCTGCCGGTAGCACACATCGGCTATAAATCAGTATTTCTGAGGAAGCCAGGGAATCGCTCAAGGGCTCTGAGCAAGCCTGGGAGAGTCGGTTAGCAGGACCGGTGGGTGCAGCAACCCCATCGCTGGTGCTGAGTCACCCTCGAAGCATTTGTGTTTCTCACTGGGGCTTGGCAGCGCAGCTGGCAGTGTCTGCTTGGGAGCCTTCGGCTGACGCACCATTAGAGGGTTTAATTGAGCCAGCAGGATTCCCAGCTCCTGCGCTGCGCTTGTGGCCTTCCTGTCTCACTTGTTCTTCTGTCTCTGTTTGCCTGCCTGGTCTTCCTGGGGGTCCCATGACCACTGGTGGCCTGTGCTGCTCAGCAAGCAGGCACGGTCCCACCTGCCTGACCAAAGCAAGCTTTCTTCTCCACAAGCCTGAGGCCGAACGGTGCAGACAGCTGCCAGCACGCTCCTGTGTCCAAGCGTTTGGGTGGGACACGCTGTGGTCTGGCTGCCCTGTCCCCCTCCCGGCTGCACCACCGCGCTCAGGGCTTGGGCTGAGTCTCTGGGGTGGGGGCTCAGGAGGGGTACCTGGGCTTCTCTTAGGGGCCTGGGGCTACCTGGCTGCCTCGGTGGCCTGACAGAATGGCAATCTTTTTCCTTGGACCAGGCGTGTCGCCCCAGAGATGCCTGCGCCTCCTCTTGCAGCGGATGCCAGGAGCCCGGGCGCAGCCCTAGTGCAGAGCATGGCTCAAAGCGGTGTTGACCTGTTTGCGGGACAGACGAGAGCCTCCTGCGGGGCCAAGGCCAGTTGTTCTGGTTCAGCAGCCCCAGCTGTTGTGGGGAGCCAAGGAGCTTGGCTGCCACTGGGACTTCCCTGGCTTGCTCCAGCTTTCCCCTGTTTGAGCAAGGTGCTGAGATGTCGGGCGAGACCGTGGGGCAAAGGCACAGCTAGCAGTTGAGCCCAGACACATCCTCCATACCCTGCAGACCGCCTGCGAAGCCCTCAGCCTTGGAGACAAACTGTGCAGCCTGGTGGCTGTCCCACCAGCCCAAGGAAGCCTGCAGTGGGGTATTTATTGGCAGCAGCCCTGCTCTGCTTGGGAATGAGGAGTAACCTCCCACAGTGTTCCCATCACTCGGTGGCTGCAGAGTGGCACCCTTGTTGCTGCCCTTGCTCGTTGCCAGAGCAGCAGGTAGCTCGTGCGGTGGGAAATGCCCTGGACCTCGCTCCCCACCACCGTCCTGTCCTGGACTGCAGAGGTTGTCGTGTCATGTTGCTTTGGGGTGGCTCTTCTCTTATCCTGCTGCCTGGCTTCGAGCACAAAGAAGTAGGGCCTCTGCTTGCCGCTGGTGCGAGGATGAAGGCAGGGGGCTGTGGAGGAGAGAGGGGCTGCAGAGGCCCTATGGCAGAGTTATGAAACCGAGCTTGGGATGGCCTTGGGAAGAAGCAAGCCTGAGGGGTGTGTGGCTGGGGAGGGAGCTGGGATTCACAGGCTCTGTGCTGGGGAAGCCGGATGGGCGGCGGGAGGAACAGAGGTGGGGAAGCCCCAAACTTGCTTGAACTGGGTGGGTGAGTGAGGTCAGTGCCAGGGTAGCCCGGCTATCCTGGCATGTGCCGGCAGCCATTGGGGGTCTGCAGCTGGCTACCTCGGCTCGCTGTCAGTCTGCTGAGCCTTTTTCTTGGTTAATTATACTCGTCTTTTCTCCTGCGGCACATGTGTGAGCAATTCCTGCCTGCTTTGGGACCGGGGCTGTGTGCCGTGGGGGCTGCAGGCACCTCCCCGCTGTGTGTGGCAGCGAGCTCTGCCCATGGCCAGCTGCACCCCAGCGCGTTACTGTGAGCCTCGGCGTTTGCTCCAGCAGTTGATTTACAGTGTTCAAACCCCAGTGGCTTTGTTCTGGTTTTCTTGCGATAATTGCTCAGAAATTGGGCCGAGCCATTCCCAAGTATGGGATCCTGGGCCTGGAAGGGCAGGGAGGGTTGCTAACCACGGGGGAGAAAATCCCCCACGGCTCGCAGCCTCTCCGAACAGTTCTGGGGAGGCTCGTGGGAATTGTGCTAAGTGGTTGTGGGTTTTCTTTTTTTTTTTTTTTTTTTAATTCTAAAGGTTGGTTTGAAAGGCAGAGTTGGCTCCTCAGTGGTTGCTCGGAGCCTGTGTTCAAAAGCACCCCTCGGCGCAGAGGGCAGTGGAGAGGGGTGCTGTGGGTTGCCGGGGGTGAGCTCAGGCTGGGATCCCATTGCAGGGCAATCATCCCTCACTGGTAGGCCAGCAACCAAGGTGTTTCCAAACAAGGGCTTGCATCTGCCATATGTCATAGGTCTCCTGGTGGGGGCCATGGGGGTGGCCAGAGTCTGGGCAGATGTAATCTTGCACCCAGGGAATGGAGGTGAGGAAACAGTGGACCAGCTCTGCAGTTCCCATTCGAGACCCAAGCACAACAGCCAAGTACTGTGGGATGAGTAGATTCCCCCATCTGTTACAGGATGGGGATGCGTCTGTGCCTGCTTTCATCCTGGGTTGCCTCTCCTCTCGATCAGTAAATCCCACCTGGAAGGTTGCATATCTGGGCGCTTTGCAATTGCAAGTTTGCTCGTGGATGCCATTGGCTGACTTGACGTGGCGCTCCACGGAGCATGCAGAGAAAAAACTTGATGCGTGGCTTGCGTGGTGTGAAGTGGTGGTGTGTAGGCAAGTCCGGAGCAAACCGCCACGAAAGGGAGAGGCTCGGTCGTCGTCTGAGCAGACCCACACTCTCAGAGCAGGGCTGTTGGACCCAGATGTGTGGGACAACTGTAGGGGGAAATAGATGGTGTTTTCTCAAGTCCCTCATCATCTGGATCCACCCCAGTGTGACCATGCTGTGTTTACCGCAGACGTGGAGCTCCTAGGTGCTGGTGCAGTTCCTCCCAGCTCGTGAAGCCAAAGCCACCGTAGCTGGCCGTTTATTGGAAATCCTGTTTTATACCCATCCTGTTGTGCTACGGACTCAAACAGGAATGATTTTTATTTTTTCCTGGGTGCAGAGTGAGTTTTTGTTTTTTTCACTTTAACTGGGATGGAAACGATGTAGTTTTAAAAGGTTTATATGATGGGTGCCCAAAGACTTTCCAGATGCTGGGCTTGTTCAGACCAAGCCTGCCGTGTTCAGAGCTCCTTGCCTGCATCAAACCATTTCCATCTGGCCTGGTGGGAGAGAGTGCTTTATTGCAACTCTACCCGTCTGAGAGGCTTTCTCAACTGGAACCTCTTGCACAGAGGAACATGCTGGCTGGAAATCATTTGGAGATGCAAATCTCTCTGGGTGTTTGGCTTGGCTGCCGTTTCCGTGGTATCTGCTAAGCGGTGGAATAGGCTGTGTGCGGAGCAGGCGTGCTCCGAGCAGCTGCTTTATGCGGCTATAGGGACCAACCCGTGAGGCAAGGGGGGGTTGCTTGTGTTATTAAGCATTCATGATTTTTTTTTCTTGCCTGCTTCTACAGCTTCAGCTGGTGCAAATGAGCCTGTTGGCTCTGTATTTGTGACCAGGAGGGGAGGAAAAGCTGACCCATGTGTTGTTCCCAGTCCTGGCATGCCAAAAATCTGCTTTTATAGGAGCATGTTCATAATGAACTGTGCCAGGAAACACATGGCTTGCTCGAGCCATGAATGGGAGGTCTGTATGGGGCCCTGCGCTCACCGAGAGCCTCGCGAGGACAAAGAGCAGATGCTGGTGTGCGTTACTTGCTCTGTGGCAGCCTGCATCCTCTGGCCTGCAGCGGATGGTGGGATCAAGGTACTAAGTGCTTGGCTGGTCCAGTGACGGCAGAGAAGGCAGGACAAGAGGCCAGGCGAGTGGTTTTACTGCTTGCTGCCCTTTGTGGCTCCCCTGGCCTGGGGAGGGCCAGCTTGCTTCTCTGCAGACGTGGCCGTTTGCAGCAGAGGCTGGACTGGAAGGAGCCTGGGCGCTGCAGGCAAGCAAAAAAGTGCTGCTGACAGCTTGGGATGACGATTGTGGATGGGGAAGGGAGAGAAAGGGAATCCTTTGGGGCCCAGATGTCGTAGGGATAATGGGGATGTGCGTGCTGTGCCTGGCTGCAGCAGGAAGGAAAGGCTGTCAGGTGAGAGTTCCAGTCCTGAGCATTAGCAGCGCTTTGATGTCTGGAACGTTGCTCGCTTGTAGGAACTGCTGCCAAGCCTGCATGGGCTCAGCTGCTGGTGCAGAGCGTGCACCCAGCACGCGAGGAGTTAAACCTGCCTGCAGTGAATGGAGCCTTGTTCTCAGGGGGGGCTCAGTGCTGCCTCTGGACCAGCAAGCTTGGGATGCTCCAGCCCGGTGATTTGATTGCCCAGCTTTCGGAAGCAAGCCGGGGCTTGAACCCGGAGTCTGCTGCTCTTTGATCTAAGGGTGGCTAAAAGCAAAGCCCCAGCGTTGGAGCCATTCCCGAGGACTTGGCAACAGAAGGAATTGCTGCTTGCAGACAATGATGTTTAATAAATTGCTCCTGAAGACAAGACCTAATGCTTTCTGGGAATGTTACTGAAACCTGTGAGAGTCCAGGACCCCAAACCCTAACAGGATCACTTCATCCCCATGCAGCCTGGGGATGGACTTGGGCTACTCTTGCTGCCCCCCTCAAGTTAGTGGTGGGGGCTAGGGCATCACTGGCCAGGTCGCCCTACTCTCTCCTAGCTGTATTCCCAGCCACTTCTCTTGCAGGAAAGGGCACTGTGGGGTTGCTGCAAGGTACTCAGGGCCTTTCCCAGGTGAGCTGCTGTCCTCCTTGCCCCTTGGGTGTTGCAAAGGGCCCTGGAGGTTTGGGGAGCCAGGGAGCAGGCCTGTGTGCTGTAGCAGTGCCTTCCTAGGGAACGTGGCGTCTTTGCTGACTATTAAGCAAAATGGACAGGGAACAAATGTTTAGCAGTGTGTTACCAAGCTCTCTGCGTAGTTACGTGCTGAGCTGGTGGTGTCAACGCTAGTTGTGCATTCCCAAGGAGTGCTGGCTCCACAGTGGAACTAGGACAGCTATGAGCTCCCCTGCTCTGGCATGGGAGCTTTTGAGGTCCTCTCTGCTTTGAGAGGCCAGAACAGATGCTGGCCAGCTGTGTCCTCTGCCAGACGAACTCCTTGGGGGGAGCTGTCTGTGCCAGTTTTTTCAGCATCCTGGTACCTCTGGGTCTTCATTTTATTTGTTTCCTGTAAGCCAGTTGTCCCCCTCCACAGCTGGGGCAGATCTGAGGCCTCCTGCTGGCAGGAAAGAAGAGGAGGAGGATGGTTCCCCTTTGGGGAGGAAGGCCGCAGCTTGGGTGCTCTGGGCTTTGCTGCCCTGGGCACTGCAGGTGAGTTGCAGCTCCTCTAATCTGCTGTTCCAGATGCAGAGCATCGAAGGAGCTGGCTTGCACATCTGGCTGAGCTGAGCCAGGGTGAGCTTTGCTAAAGTGCCCCTGGAAGAATGACTGTAGAATAACACTCCTGTGGCCTGCTTGGAGAGAGGGGCTGCACTTCACGCTCCATAAGCCCCGCAGTGATGGGCTTGCTTTCCAAACCAGGAAACCTTAAACTTGCACAAAGCCCTCTCCCAGATCCCATTCCCATGCTTGTAATTCCTTGTTTGGTTGCAAACAGCTTTGGGATTACTCATATCCTTGCAACAGCTGTGGTGTCTCAAGAGGTTGGTAACCTAGGCTCTTTTGGGTACAAAGTGAAATGGATCCTTCCCTTTTGCCTTTCTGTCCTCTGTCCAGAGCTCTTTTAGCTCGGTGAGGAGGTGCTCAGGAGCTGGGCGCCCCATGCCTGGGGGTGGGCAGCTCAGGGTTGAGGGGAGCGTGGTTGGGGCTGGGGATGTGGAGCACTGCAGCGTGCTCCCGGCTCTGCTGGCACCACAGCCGTGGCAAACGCCTGCCGAGGCTCGCCATCGTCTGCTGAGATCTGTGCTGGTTTTCTTTCCTCTGCAACTGCTGCTCAGGGCAAGTGCCCCAGGCAGGCAGGGGGCTGCCATGCCGCGGCGCACGCCGCCGCCAGCCAACTTGCCTGTTGCTTCCCCAGCATGGCTGTAGGTGAACGAGACGGCTGTGGAGGCAGCAGGGATCTCGGGGGCTGTGCAGCAGCTGAAGGCTTTGTGGTCGAGGCTGCATTCCCTAGCGATGTCGTTAGGCAAGGAGACAATGATTTTTGGATTGCTTCAAGATGTAGGCGACTCGGCCTGTCAGGCGGGGCGGGAGATGTGCTGCCTGGTCTCCCCAGCTTGCACGGTTGCTCTGCGGCACCCAGATGGGGTTGGGCTACTGGAGCGTCCCCAGGCGAGCGCTCGTGTGGGACTGGCACCGAAGCATTAAGCGCCGGATGGAAAACCTGGCTGGAGTCAAGGCCGGGCTTGTAATGCTGCCCTGTGCCCTTGCAGCCTGAAAGATGAGCATGAAGGTTTGGGCTTGCTGCCATGGCAGGCACTCACCAGGCAGCACCTGTGGTGCCCTCAGGCCTCTTGGGATGGTGCAAAAAGTGGGCTGGGTGTTTTCACTACCAGGCTGTGCCAGGGCCACAGACCCTGTGTTGGCTTAGCCATAAATATAGCCTTAGAAATGGCTGATCCCCCGGCGGTGAGTCCTGCCACCCCACGCATTTTCTGGCTGTGTCTCCACGATTACAAAGCCCAGCACCCCACGAGGTCCATGAAGTTCGTTGCCTGTGGCCTGGCTATCTCCACGGTGCCAGCGCGGGAGGACAGTGTCCAGCCTCAGAGGTGAGCACTGAGACACACGGGCTGGGCAGTTCGCTGCCACATCCTTCCCTAGGAGCCCAACAACATCTCTGTGCCCGGGATGTACCAAACCTGGTGCTGCCCAGCTGGGAAGAGAGATGTGGGATCCCCCAAAACTTCAGTCCCAGTTTCCCAATGTTAGCCCCCAGCTCTGCCATGGCTCCCTCAGGTCTTTATTACTCTTCTGGTGCATTTTCTTGCAGCTCTGGCTGATGAAAACAGCGACACTGATGTGTCTCGCTTTTCTAGCTCTGGAGAGCAGCCTCAAACCAAAGCCATTCCCAGGCCGTGCTGCAGTCTGCTGCCAAATTGCTGCAGTAATGCTGTGGCAGCACTCGAGGGGGTTGGCTACCATGGGGCTGGGTCTCCTTTGCCAGAAGTATGGGGAGCCCTTTGCTCCCTGGCAAGCTCATAGGATTGAAAACTCGCTCTGCAGAGCTTCAGGCAGCAGTGACTAACTTCACAGGGTTGCTCGCAAAGTCTGTGCTGGATGCAGCTTTGCTGGTTTTGTCATCCTGAAGTGCTCTGCACATGCTCGGCCCACTGTGGCCTTTGGAGGAGGCTGCAGGGGCCGGGTGCTGGGGGCATTCCAAGCCCAAAAAGTGAATTGAGATACACTTGGTAGAAATTCAAGCTGGCAATGTAGGTGTTAGTGTGATTGTTTTTCCTGGGAAGCTGCTATTTGCCTCCTTAAATAAGTGAAATTAATTTTGAGCAGGGGGATGCTTCTGCATGAAGGATGCTGTGTTCCTGCATTCAGATCTTTGCCCGAAGTGTGCTCTCAGAGCCAGGATGTGATCTGAGCCTTCTCTTCTCTTGGTCCGTGTGCGTCCTTGCTGGCGCCTGTCCCCTCCCTGCAGATGATTTGCCCTGCAGTGTGTGGGAATGATACCCCGGGGACCTGTAGGTACCAGCGCGACTTCCCAGCACAATTCATTTAACCTCAACAGGAGGGGTTTCCATTTCAATTAAGTATCCTTTGGGTGAAACACCACTGGGTGTTTTCAAGTGTGCTGCGTTTCGAATATGTTTGTCTATTCTGGCTGAAGCTTTCCTGAAAAGCTTTCTTGTAGCCACAGTTGAAATGGTTTTTAGGCCAGAAACATGTGTTGAGGGTTTCTTTTTCTGCTAGCCAGGGGTGGCTTGTGTCACATACATATGCGGAGAGCGGGTGTTTGCCAGCGCACACATTTGGGATTGCTGCTTTGGCGTTGGCTTTGCGGGACTGCGGCTGGCCCAGCTGTGTTACTAGGGGAGTGCTCTGCACTGGCTTGGGCTTGCTAAGCTGACTTCCAACTAACTTGGTGTTGCTGGGTGTTTTTTGGGGTGGCTCTTGCTAAGGGAAGAGAAAGAGACGTTTTGCTTCTTTCAGCAGCTCCTAGCATTGTGGCCCAGCCCAGATTAGCTCATGAAACCACAGCAGAAACATGCTGTCGTGAAGGTGTCCAGTCAGACCGAGCAGGGGTCACCTTTGCTCTCCGCCAGGTGCACCAAGAGCTCTCTCATCTGCCAGCTGGGGCAGTTCTGGCGGCCTCCAATGGCTAAGCCAAGCATGACCATGACACAGTGGTGCTGGGAGGTCATCTAGCTGGGTGAGTGGAACAAGCAGAGCCATTTTGTTCTTCGTTCAGTACAGGTGGTGATGCCTGTCTTTATTTTACGGCATAACATCATCTCACACAGATAAGCTCTCTGCTTGGGACAGCTTTCTTGACCCTCTGTCCCATAAGCCCAGGTGGAGTGGCGGGGATGCGGGGAATCCGTGAAGCCTGCCGACTGTGGTCGTTTCCTGCACCAGGGCTGTACAACTTTTATGGGCGAGTGCAGCGCTTCCCATCTCCGAACACTGGGCCCTGGTGCTCTGGAATTAGAGTACTGTGGAAAGCTGTGTCTAGCTCTGGGCTTCTGATGCCTTCCACCCCAAAATGCCTGGACCACATCTAACTGCTGCCGGTCTTTCCTTGCAGCCTAAATCCGATATATGATCGGGACAATGGTTTCCAGCATGTGCAGCCAGTCCAGCCCATCCATGAACCTTGGATGCTATTGTCAAATCAAACCACAAGTTTATGGCTCTTATTGCATTTTAACACTCATTTATCCCAGTTTGCTTTGGCACTTGTGCTCATGACACACATTCATCACAGGGATCTCGCTTGAGCTGGACTGGTTGCATCCATTTCCCCAGGGTGGAAGATAAGGACATAAATAGTTTCTCCTGTTTCACTGGAGAGCTGGATCCCAGTGTTTTCTGACACCTTGTACCCATGCGGAGCTTGTGCCAAGCCTTCATCACATCCCCTGTCCACAGAGCCATGTTCTCCTGCCTGGACGTGGGGGATGCTGAGGCAGCAGGACGCACGTGATGAGGCTGCTGAAGCTCTCAGCTGACCAGCGCTGAGTGAAACGCAGTTGTGTTGACAGTGATGGGGCAAAAGCCGTTTTGCTGCTCTTTAGTGTTATACTGCTAATACTGACAAATTAATGCTAGAAGCACACGGAATTTAAAATGTCATGTCTTAACATCCTAATGGCCTACACCTTCAGAGAGAGGTGCCTCATCACTAGCTCCATCACTACCATGACTAGTAGACTGTGAAAAGTTTTGGGATGCCGAGACCCCAAGAGGAGGACGGCTTCATCTCCTTAATGAGCTCTCCTAATGCACACTGCCGCCTTGTATGTGTTTTGTACCATACGGGTATGGTTTGATGGACCCTGGTGCTCTGAAGATCTGTGGAAAAGGACAGACCCAGCTCCTGTAGGTTCAAACCTGAGTGGATTTGACTGTCCTGTTCCCCTTTGCTCCTGTGTGTCTGTCCCAGCAGCTGGCGTGAACTCAGCTCCTGATACTCTGGAGCTGTTGCGCTATTGAGCGCGTGTAGCTGTTTTTGTGTGGGGTTGGATGGTTGTTACCCTGCTGAGTGCTCTTGGTGAGGCAGATCTGATGTGCGGGGAACTAGACGTGTAAACAGTGTAAGAACACGTTCCCATCCATTGTGTTGCCTCGGGGCGTGTGTTCGTCTTGTGGTGTTCTCGGGGAGGTACACGGTAGCTGACGATGGAAACTTCACTGGACATGCTGACCCTTGGAGGACAGCATGCTGATGGGGCTTAGCTCAATACGAGACCCAGGAGACAGGACTTCGGGCACCATCTGCAGCTCTGTTATTCAGGCCACAGGGGTCCGGCTGTGGCTAGTCCTGGTGGCCTTAAAGGCTGTGAGTGCAGTTGATGAGTGATGTCCGCCCAGGAGCTATGGGGCTTAACCTGGCTGGGGACAGTGCCCTGGGGACGTTCTTTGCGCACCCAGGTCAGTGGCACAATTGGGTGCTGAAGGTAGAAAGCCAGACCGCAACAAGGTCCATGTTCTAGGCACTGTGGTATGTCGTTGCGATGTCCCGACTCCTTACTGCCCCCTTGCCAGTGGTGTCTTTGGGGTGACTGAAAATTAGAATTGAACCCACGGTTCCATCTCGCAGAGGCTGCAGGCAGGAAAGACCTCTGGGCTCTGGACGACCGTCTCCTCTGCTCCAGTGTCATTGAGGGAAGAGGCTTCTGTGGTTTTCGCAATGGGAGGACTTTGTTGCTCTCTCTGTCTGGACGGTGGGGAAAGGGCGTTAGCAGGCACAGGACGAGGTGCCCCTGCTCCTGGCTGACATGTGCATGGAACTGGGAGACTGGAGCTTCATCCTGGGGAGCAGTGGTGCTGGATGAGTGTCTGCGTCTACGCCTCGCTGTCGCTGTGACCGGGAGAGCTCAGGCTAGCTGTGCTGGAAACGTGTGGCTGGCGCTGGGGTGCCCATGAGCAGTTGCAGGCGGGAGAGGCTTTGCTACACAGAGGGCTCCAAAGGCTTTCCAGCGTGGAAAGAGCTCTTGAGGCTTTCTGGAATGCTGTGATCTAGACGCCCCCTTCAGAACAGGATCGCTTACCCTTAGCTCTGGATGACTGACGTGCCCTATCAACTTGTGTCTCTTTACCAGGCTTTTATACAAACACCAAGCAGGAGGATGCGTGTGAGCCTTCAAAGAGGAACTGCCCTTCAGCTGGGCTTGGATGCTGTTCATGTAACTCGTCCAGGCAACCCCTTTCTGAAGCCATTTTCCTTGTAGTGGTGGGAACGCACCATTTTGACCACTTTCTTGTTGGCCTTCATGAGAGATTGCTTCTAAGATGCTTGAAATCTGCCTGGCTTGGCCTCTTTCCCTGGAGAGCATGATGCTGGGAACAGAGTCCAACAGCAATCGGCGTGTTGCTGAATTGCCCTTTGTCTGCTTTCCTTTCTGCGGCCAGCTGGTAACCGGAGCAGAGCGCCTGCATGGCTGGCTGCGGCCAGGCAGCAGCCGGATTTAGGAATATGCTCGCGCGGTCCCTCGGCAGCCACATCAGGCAATGCCTAGGGAAGCGCCGGCTGCTCTGTCCCTGGGATCCTGAGCTCTCGGGTTGGGGGTTAGCGTGCGGAGGAGGATTCTTGGGCTTTTCCACCACTGCAGAGAGATGCTTCCAGCCCTCCAGAGCCACCCCACGGCCACTGTCGGACCCTGGGGTCAACCATTGCAATTTCTTACGCTTCCCCTCCTACTTGCAAGTGGGCTGAGCCCCCAGCACAAGCTTGGGGTGTCACTGCTGCGTCCTCTGGTGCTGTGCTCCAGCAGCTGCTGTGTTTATTCCCATGGGCAATCCTTGTTCCAGACCAGTTTTTTTTTCTGGTAATTTCTGAGGGTGTGGAGGTGAGACTGAGACGTGGTCCCGAGGAGAGAAGCTTTGAGGAAAGCCTAGAAAGAGTCTGTGGCTGTTTCTGATCTGGGGCAATCTTGACGCATGGCTGGGACTTAGGACGCGTCCCGAAAAACAGCACAAGAGGAGCCCAAAGAAACATCTGAACTGCCCAGGAAGCTGCTTGCTCTCCAGAGTTTTGGTGACTGACTTCCCGCCTCATACACTGCAAGCTACCTCTCTGTTCAGGCTGGAAGTGCGGTACTTGGTAGTGGGTCACTGGAGTTCCCTCTTAATGGCCCTGGCCCCGGGGAGCAGAGGGTTCTCCTTGGCTTGTGGCAAGCTCAGGCAGCCCTGTCCCAGTGATTGCTGGAAAGGCAGCCTTAAAACAGCTGTGCTGGAATCTGAGCCCAGATCTGCCTAAACTCCCCCATCGGGGATTGTTTTTTGGCAGATGTGCTTTGGGGTATTTCTCTCTTAACACAGCGGTTTCGGCTGCCTGGAGACCCTTGAGAACATCGCGTGCTTACCTGTTCCCATCTCCCCATCCCCGCGCTCTAAATGTGCCCTCCTTTTTCTGTCTGCAGCTGTGGGGACTCGAGCAATGATCCATTTCACCAAGGAGCCGTACTCCCAGGACGCCCTGCACGGCCGCAGCGCCATCCTCCGCTGCGAGGTGGAGGAGCCGGCGGACGTGGAGTTTGAATGGCTGCAGAACGGGCTCCCCGTCCAGGATGCGGAGCAGCGCTTCAAGGAAGGCAGCAACCTCCAGTTCGCTGCCGTCGATCGGCACCGGGATGCCGGGGACTTCCAGTGTGTGGCGAGGAACTTGCTCACTGGGGAGGAGGCCCGCACAGCCAATGCGTCTTTCAATATCAAGTGTGAGTGTGGGGTGAGGGCAGGCAGGCAGACGCCGCAGCCTGCTGCTGCCCACCCCGGGCAGGGCAAAGCACCCTCTTGGGAGGGCCTGAGACTGGAAACAGCTTTGCCAGGCTGCTGCTAATGTTGTGGGGGGGTGGTGGTGGGGGTGGTAGTTAGACAGGGATTGGGCAGCAAGTAGGATTCCTTTCCAGCTACCACGTCCTTCGTGCCTGTTAGGCCGCTTTATCTTCTGATGTCCCCAAGGCTGTCAGAGATGCTTTCTCCTGCCACCTTCCCCGTTTCTGTGTATGAAACAGGGATGTTACGGCACCAGCTGTGTCCTGAGCACTGCAGATCCTTTCAGAGCCCCTCTTATCCCTCAGAGAACACAGGGCAAAGCGGGACATTTGCAGGGTCATTGTCCCTTTACTCCATGCTGGCTTGAGGGCTTGTATGTCTCTAAGCATGCTGGTGCCCTTGCTGCCTGCTCTGGTTATTACTGAGTCAGCGTCCGCCTGGGCTCTGTAGGTTTGGAGAGCCAGCTGTGTTGATATTCTTTGATCCCACAGGGATTGAGACAGGCAGTGTGGTGCTGAAGCAGCCGGCCAGCGTAGCTGAGATCCAGCCTTCCTCCACGGTGGTGCTGCGGTGTCACATCGACGGCCACCCGCGGTAAGGGTTGCCTCCCGAGGAGCGGACCCTGGCAGGGGTCCCCCTGCACCTTCGCTGCGTGCTCTTCCCCTCTCTGTCTCTCTCTCTCCTCTCTCCTGCGAGGATTCAGTAGAGTCTAGGGAAGGCGAAAGGCAGGATTGAGCCTGTGGCCCAGCACCGGAGGAGAAGGCAAACGGCTTCCTCAGAGCCGCATAGCGAGGAGCACAGTAAGGACGGGCTGTCACAGTCCGGTCGCTGAGCTGCTTGGTGTGCTGCGGTCACTCTCCGTTGCTTTCCAGTCATGTCCCGTCCACTTGGCTGCATGTCTCATGGCTTCGTGTCTGTGTCGGGGCCAGCAGCGGGGACGGAGAACCAGGGAAATGGGCCATCTCTGGGCTGTCTCCTCTGCACACGTGCTCTCTGGGGAGCCCTGCCGGTGCCCTGCACCCGGTCACCCTCTCGTCCCTGTCTTGCAGCCCCACATGGCAGTGGTTTCGGGATGGTTCCCCCCTCCCTGACGGCCGCAGCACCTATTCTGTCAGTAACAAGGAGCGAACGCTGACCCTGCAGAGCGCCAGCCCTGACGACAATGGTCTCTACTACTGCTGTGCCCGCAGTGCCGTCGGCTTCGTCTGCAGCCAGAACAACTTCACGCTGAATATCATTGGTGAGTCGTGTCCCGGCTGCTCGGGGCTGCGGTCTCGGCTGTTTTACTGCTCTGCTAACAGCCTCCCCGCTGGCGCAGGGCGGGAGCCGGGCTGCAGGGGAAGGGTCAGGCTGGTGTGACTTTCTCCGTGCAAAACCTCTGGCCAGAGACCGGCCTGACACGCCTGGCCTCTGTCTGCAAGTGTTTATTTGCCCCTGCATCTCTCTGCAGCAGGTCTGGTTTACCTCAAACCAGGACAGCTGTTGTCTCTGGTACGGGAGCACCAGGGTCCTTCCTCCTTCAACAAAGTTTGGACCCTGGAGGCTGTAGGCGCTGCTGGTTTTGCTAATACCAGTGCCGCCACGGCGCTGCGTGAGTGAGAATGCTCCGTTGGCCTTTGGAGGCAAGGCCTGGGGAGGGCAGGAGATGAGGTATTTGGAATTGGACATGGGAATGTGCAGTCCAGTGACAGGTTTGATCTGTTTGCTAGGAGCCCAGGGTGCTCAGGGACTTGCTGGAAGCAGAAGGGCTTTCCCCAGAGCGGCTACCGCGTGCAGTCCTGGGCTCTGGCTGCGTAACTACAGCCATGCTGGCATGTCTGCCTCCTTTAGGCTCGCAGGGTGCACCGAGCTCCTTCTTGAGTTTCCCCCAGAGCACTGGTGAAGGGACGCCACAGGCCGCTCTTCTCTTCTTACCCTCCTGTGGTCTCTGCCATTGCAGATGAGAGCTTTCCTCAGGCGGTGATCGTCCCGCAGGACCTCATCGTGACCAAGAACGAAGAGGCCATGTTTGACTGCCAGTTTGCAGCTGTGCCCCCTCCCACACAGGAGTGGCTCTTTGAAGACAGCCCCATCACCAACAGATCCAAGTAATAAGGACCCCAGTGATGTGGGCAGGGTCGGGGGGGAGAGGTGACACCATGTTCCAGAAGCAACAGAGAGAGGCCAAACCCTGGCCGTGCCCTAGGGCAGCCATTCAACATCAGGCTGGCCGTTGGGATTGGTTTCTCAGCTTGGCTGGTTTGGGTTTAGCAGGGTGTTGGTACTTGTGCGTGGCCTTCATTTGCACAGGGCTCGGGAAGCAGTTTGCCCTCGAATGAGTCTGAGGGGCTGTCAGTCCTAGATGCCCACGCATGATGATCCCCAGAGTTGGGGATGTCTCCTAGCCCCAGATGTCTGCATGTGACGGTTTCATGGTGTCCCCAGACACCCGCTTAGGATGATCCTCAGAGTCAGGGCTGTGTCCCTGTACCAGATGCCCACAGATGGTGATCCCCAGACTAAGGGACACCTTCCAGCCCCCAATCTGCACAGCGATCACTGGACCCGTGGCTGTCTTGCACCTCCAGATACTGGTGCATGGTGTTCCCCAGAGCCAAGAATGTTTCTGAGCCCCAGACGCCTCTGCATGGGGCAATGCCCAGGTCTGGGGACACCTCCCGCGGATGGTGATCTTGGAGCCCAGGATGCCAAATTGCACAAGGCGAGTGGTGCTGTCTGGGTGCCAGATGCCCAGTGGCCTGGCAGCTCCGGGGCGCCACCTTGTGCCACCTACCATTTCTCCTGACTCTGTCAGCTTTCAGAGCTGGCTCGGTTTGGTGATGCATCTTTTTTGGTGGGATCCACCTCTTTTCCAAGAAAGAGATTTCTATTAGCTCATTTCCTCCATGAAGCGTATGTCCCACCATCTCCTTGTTTACGTGTGCTGCTCCCCCTGCACTGGGAAGCTTTGACTGGCACAAAGTCTCCCTCTTGGTTCCATGAGCTCGTGTAGGACATCATAGGGCTGTGGCTCTGGCTGATGTCCTGCAGAGATGGTCACTGAGCCCTACCTCTCCCCACATGCCCAGGACCACCGTGTTCGCCAATGGCTCCCTGCTGATCACCCAAGTGAGGGCTCGCAGCACCGGTGTCTATAAGTGTGTTGGCCACGGTCAGAGGGGGAAAGCTCTTGTGCTGAAGGCGACTCTACGGCTAGCAGGTGAGGTCCTGGGGCTGGTGGCGGGGCGAGCAGTGGGCTCCAGAGTTGCAGTGTCACTCTGGAGCTATGTGACAATATACTGATGGGTCAGAAATGGCTCATCCTTGCTGCCCGGATGAGAGGAGCAAACATAGCCTGTGCACTCTCTCCCTCGGCTGGTGCCTCCCATGGGGATGATGATGTTGGTGTGTTGGCTACACATTCCTTCCCTGTTTGAGCCAGGATCTCTATTGCATCCCTCAGAGATCGAAGAAATGGCACCCTTCTCCCCGAAGGTGTTGACAGCGAACCAGGGGCACCGCGTGTCCTGCACTGCCCCACGAGGCATACCCACACCCCAAGTCTGGTGGGAGAGGAACCAGCAACGAGTCCCCACTGCTGGCCGGGTGTACCAAGAGGCAGAGCAGCTCGTTTTCACCAGTATCACCGAGACGGACGCGGGGATCTACACGTGCCATGCTGCCAACAAGGCTGGAGAGAAGAAACAGGAGCTGAGCATCACTGTGGCTAGTAGGCAACTTTTTGAGAAGGGCTGGGACCAGACAAAGGGGCTGGATAAGAGGGTTGGGGTGAGCTGGGGCGGGTTGGCACGTCACTTCACAGATACAGAGAAGGACATCTCTCGTGGCTGGGCTGCAGGGCCCTGTGGCTGGCTGTTCACTAGCTGGCTGGTCTGTGCTGGTGCTGGCCAGAGGGCTGGTGAGTGGCCATCTGTAACCCCTTGCCTCCATGCCCAGCGGTGCCCAAGTGGGTGGAGATGCCTAAAGACAGCCAGCTGGAGGAGAGCAAGCCAGGATACCTGCACTGCCTCAGCAAGGCCTCCCTGAAACCCACCGTCACCTGGTACCGCAACGGCGTCTCCATCTCTGAGGTAAGGCGACGCGGCAAGCCCCTGCTGCTCATGGGCACTTCTGCTGTTTCTCACCTTGCTCTTGGGCCTAGCATCCCTGTCACCCCAATTCGGGCCACGTTTCTGGCACCGTCTCCATCCTACTGGCGTATGGGTGCACAACTAGCTGCTTCTAGCTACCTGGCTGGCAGCCAGCCCTGTGCTTTTGGGGCAGTGACAAGAGAGATGTCCCTCAGAGAGATGTCACTGCAGCTTGTCTCAGTTCTCTACCCGGGTCTCAGCTCTCCACATGGGTCTCAGCAGGGCTGTGTCTAGTTGAGGCGTGGTGTGGGCATGTGGAGTGTCAGGAGTGCCACAAGCAAGGTCTGAGCCCAGGGCTGGTGACAGTGTCATTTCTTCCCTGCTCTCTCCCTTTCTCTGGGCAGGACTCACGGTTTGAGATCTCTGAGAATGGGACACTGCGCATCAACAACGTGGAGGTATATGATGGGACCATGTACAAGTGCGTGAGCAGCACGCCAGCAGGCAGCATCGAGGGATACGCACGGGTGCACGTGCTGGGTACGCTGACAAGCACTCCGCAGCCTCCCCTTGTGGGGACCTCTCTTGCCTGACAGGGTGCAGGCGTGATACCCCCAGCTCTAGTGTCTCCTGCAGCTGGGGGGGGGCCTAACAGCACATCTGTCTCTTGCAGAGAAGCTGAAGTTCACCCCCCCGCCCCAGCCGCTGCAGTGCATGGAGTTTGATAAGGAGGTTACAGTGTCCTGCTCAGCCACTGGCCGGGAAAAGCCCACCATCCAGTGGACTAAAACAGGTGAGGGGGACTTGGATGCGATAGGTCTGTTTCTGAGCTGGGGCCCCAGGAACTTTGCGCTGGCCCACCTCCAACGTGGGCGAAGCAACGGTGCTGCAGCTGCCCGGGAAGCCGCCATGTGGCAAAGCGCTTCGTGCGTGACTGCTGCATCCCTCCTCTTGCGCCCTGCAGATGGGAGCAGCCTGCCATCCCACGTCAGCCACAATGCCGGCATCTTGTCCTTCCACAAGGTGAGCAGGAGCGACTCGGGGAACTACACGTGCATCGCCTCCAACAGCCCGCAGGGCGAGATCCGTGCCACCGTGCAGCTTGTGGTAGCAGGTGAGGGCTCTATGGCAGGCAGGTGGGTGTCCTGCTGTGCTGGCCTTGCAGTGGGTTTGCCTGGGTGGCACCTGACTGGCATGCCCCTGGAGAGAGAGATATGTCTGGCCTGACCCTGAGCTCTGCCCCATGGCACTGGTGTCTGGTTCGTCAGTGTTTTGCATGCAGCCCGGGAGGGCACGTGCCACTGTGCCAGTACTGGCTCCTCCTCCCTTGTGGGAGCTCAGCACCATTCCCAGGAGCTGACAATGTTTGTGTTGGCCTCTCTGCCTTCAGTTTACGTCACCTTCAAGCTAGAGCCAGAGCCCACGACGGTGTACCAGGGGCACACAGCCATGTTCCAGTGCCAGGCAGAGGGGGACCCCGTGCCACACATCCAGTGGAAAGGGAAGGACAAGATTTTGGATCCCGGCAAGCTCTTGCCCAGGTACGCAGCCTCCATTCCAAACTAAAACGTGGCACAGCACGGTGCTCCCCGTGCCTACCCAGCATGCGGGTGCCGATAGTGCAGTCTCAGGTTCCCAGTTTGGTGGGTGCACAGTCAGTTGTCTCCATGTCCCAGGGCCTGGACTCTCCTGGCCCCAGGGTTACCCTTTCTGCCACAGCCCGCCAAGCT
Source organism: Larus michahellis (assembly GCF_964199755.1). Taxonomy (NCBI): domain Eukaryota; kingdom Metazoa; phylum Chordata; class Aves; order Charadriiformes; family Laridae; genus Larus; species Larus michahellis. Next base: position 14,624,919 of record NC_133898.1, on the reverse strand, counting down.
GTGGTTGAGCCGCAACCGAATGTTCTTGAGGATTGCCCAGCCTGAGATTCAAGATGATTGCACTGGGGGCAGGGGGCTGAGGCATCCTGGGGAGGTGGGGCTGCAGGTGCCCCAAGCCTGCCTCTGCCCTCTGGTGCTTGCAAAGGGCTCTGTGTGGTTGGCAGGATTCAGATCATGCCCAATGGCTCCCTGGTGATTTACGACGTCACCACCGAGGACTCTGGAAAATACACCTGTATCGCCGGCAACAGCTGCAACATCAAGCACCGCGAGGCCTTCCTATATGTCGTAGGTAAGGGAGGTGCCCAATGTTGGGACGTGGCCTCCTGGTATCCCTGGCAGCTCTGGGCCCTCCTTCTGCTGCTTTTGGCCCCATTGGTGGGTGCTGTGTGTCAGGTCATGCCTGCTAGGGAGTCATGGCGGCATCCCTACTGGGATGCTGTGCCCAGCGTTCTGCAGCTGGACAAGGAGGTGGCCACAGCAGCGAGGGAGGGGAGGGGGGAGCTTTTCTCATTCCTTGAGCACGTTCCTGACCAGGATTTGTGAAGTCCCTCTGCACCCTCATGGGTTTGGTGCTCTCTGCCCCACAGACAAGCCGGCAGTGGAAGAGGATGAAGGACCTGGCAGCCACACACCCTACAAGATGATCCAGACCATCGGGCTTTCGGTGGGGGCAGCTGTTGCCTACATTATTATCGTGCTGGGGCTGATGTTCTACTGTAAGAAGCGGAGAAAAGCCAAGAGGCTGAAGAAGCACCCAGAGGGCGAGGAGCCTGAAATGGAGTGTCTGAATGGTGAGGCCGGCACCCCTGGGGGTGGGGGCTTCACTGCTGGCCCCTTACCCCTGGGCTGGAGGGGCTATGGGGCAGGAAGGTCCCAGGGAACAGGGAACGCCTTACCCTTGGAGTCTCTTGGTTTTGGTTTTGGCTGTGGGTGGTGGCAGAGACCTGCTGCCAGGTGAGAAATAGGCAAGTTAGTGTGAAACCTGCATCCCAGCCCCATGTTATGGCCATCTCTGCTGAGTTACGCGTCTCTCCGGCTTTCCAGCAGGATGCCGTGTACGTGGCATCACATACACCCTTTGCCAAGAGGAGGGTAGTATCCCTATTGTGGTGTAATGAAGTAGTAGTACTCTGCTGGCTTGTTCAACTCACAGTTCAGCAGGTGGAAGGAAGACTTTTCACTGAACAGCCCTGAACTCTGCTGTGAACTCACCCTGTTATCTCTGAACCCATATAACCCTTGAGCATCTACAGCATCCTCCAACAAGGACTTCTGGAGCATAACAGGTTATCTAAAGACTCTCTCTTTGCTTTTCAAGCTTGTCACCTATCAGCTCTGCACTGGAACACACAGCTCTTACGTATGTCTGATCGTTCCTGCAAGTGCCTTTTCTGGTTGCACTATTGCCTTTCTGACAGGACTCGGTGCATCCAGCTTTGCCGAGTGACACAGCTGTGCTGTGTCCTGTTCCCAGCTGTGCCACTGGCTTCAGTTCCCTGTCCACAGAGCTTGCTCTGGAGAAGAGGGCAGGCAGCTCATGGCTGAGCCCACCCGCGTGCATCAGACATCAGGGTTGCTTTCCCCAGGCATTATGTTATATTGCTGGCTGCACCTCCCAGTGCTTAGCGTCACTCTGCAGCTGGCCTGTACCTTTGCTGCTAGCTAAGTTGGTGGCTTTGGCAAACAGCTGCCAGCGGCGCCCCTTCCATAGTGGCAGCATGTTGTACGACCCTAGTTCTTCTGTGTGTCCATTGGAGGATGTTCCCTCCTGCCCTGAGGCAGCTGAGCTGCTTTTTAACAGCTGTTTCCATGAGAGCCTGCAAAATCCCTGCAAATAGGCTAAACTGGGTCCCCATTTTGCCTGAGCAACGTGACTCCTTCAGTGAACCCAAGAGATCTCCGGGGCATCATTTTCATTTCCGAAACCTGTTTCAGCTCTTTCTCCTGATGTCACGGTTGTCCTTGCATCACTGATACCAGTGAGGACTTGTAAGGGATGGGGTGCAGTTGAGTGTGCTGCCTTTGTAATTCCCTATGTCTCCCCCCACACCATTGTAAGTGCAGACATCGTGCTTCTCCCTCCCAGTTCTCTAGCACACAGTCACGTCCTGATGATGTCAGATTTGCTGTGAGGTCCTGGCAAAACATCACCAATGGGTTTGTCTCCTGTTTTTCCTATTGTATTGGTACTTTGAACAGAGCCAGAGAGAAGTCTGGCTGTGGGGGAACCTCCTGGGAGCAGGGGTGCAGGAGCATCTCTGCAGCTTTGTGCTCTGCTGCTGTCACCCCTGTGAGCTCTTCCTGTGGACAAGTTGCAGGCAGCTCCCCTGTGCCAGCAGGCTCTGGCCAGCGTCCTCCTTCTGGGAAAGGATTTGGTTTAGTTCTTTTTGAGGTGGTCGCAGGTTTTTATTTTGGCCTATCTTTATTACATTTTTCTTTTTATTCTGCCAGAGTTTGCCTTTTCCTATCTCCCTTCACTTGGAACCAGTTTAGCTGTCAGAGAGATGCATCCTCACTGCTACAAGCAGACCCAGCTGCTCAGATGTCTGCACTCGTTTTTGGTACTTCCGTAGCCTCTCTGGAGAAGTGGTTTGTGTTTGCTGTCAGCTCAAGTGGAGTCACCCCCTTCACCATGGTCTTTAAAGATTTGGCGCTCTTCCTCTTTTTGATGGCGTCCCTCTTTAGCTGGGTGACCTGAAGTATCTCAGCACCTACCTGATGACAAGTGCTCCCTGGCTGACCACCAGCTGACTTTTCCAGTGCCCTCAGGATCCAGACAGATTTGACCTTCCTATGGATTTGCAGTGGATCCTTCCTATGGATTTCCTATGGATCAATGCACTCCTAACAAGTCAGTCACCTTCCAAGGTCACGTCCTTGGTGTGCCACATCCTCTGTAACAAGGGTGCTTGCTCTCAGTGTCTGTCTGTCTGACTCTGCTGCTCTTTTTGGGTGAACACAGACATAGTGTTTGGGGAGGTTAATGGCTGTGGGGACTGAGGGGAGCATTTGATTTCTGTGTTGGCATGTGCGAATTTCTCCAGAACAGCACGGCCATGTCCCTTTCTCCAGGAGATGCTCAGATGTTGCAGGCAGGTGGGCAGAGCAGGCAGCTCCTCTTTCTACGCTTCATTCCCCTCTGAACTGCTGGATACATAAATCAAAAGGAAGTTTAATTCTTGCCGTGTCTTTGTTCTTGACTGTCTTGTTAAAGCTCTGTGAAACATGGCCATGTCTGTTCTCAAAAGTGTCTGTCGTCGCTGCCTGCTGGTGCTGTCTCTCAGTGGCAGCGTACTCTGCAGCCTTCGGTATTTTCTTGGCACAGTTGCAGCGGTCGTCTTGTATTATCCTCTTGGCTTCAAGCTTGTAGTCTTGAGAAACTGTCAGTCATGAGTGCAGGCAGCACAGGGTCAAATAGTCTTGCTAATAATTAGCGTAAAAACAGGGAGAGCGTAAGTAGCATTGAGCTTCGATCTGTAGGGTAGGTGGTGTGTTTTTTGCTGTGGTCTTCTGCAAATGTTACGCCAGCACGTGAGAGAGGACAGCTGTCAGTAGCCATGGCTCTTAAGTCAACATATCTCAGTATTAACAGCTCCAAGCCTACCTGTTACAAAGCCATGGACCCTGTCGCTGTGGCCAGACCTGCTCAGGATGTGCTGGCGGGCATCTTGTACACATGCATTGTAAGCATGCACGTACACACGCTGCTGTACAATCCAACCCTTGATGGAAATCAGGGGCAGTGGGATTCCTGTTGGAGTTACCTCATGTTGGGTCAAGCCTTAATTTTATGATTAAATCCTTTGGCATGGTCAGGTGTTTCCTTAATGCTTGCTCCTGGACTAGCTGAAGTGGAGCGCGCACAGTAATGCGAGGTGATGCTGCGCATATGTCAGCCGCCTTATCTCGGTGCTGTGCCCCGCTGTACATTCAAACTCCTGCCTTCAGCTTATGGAAAGTACTGCTTCCCAGTGCCGAGTCTGATCCAAGCAGTAAATGTATTCAAAATCAAGGTTTGCTATCTATACAGCTATCTATACAGCCTTTCCCCTACAGGCTGCCTGTAAAATGCAGGGTCTTCTACTTTCTTAGAGCAATAACGTTCTGTCCCGTTCACTGGCTTCTGTTTGTGCCAGGGAAATTTCTAGTGGAGTTCCTGAGCAGAAAGCTTGCTGGGGTTGATTGCAGGGACGGTGCTTCCTAGCATTGCCTTGACCCAGGCAGCAAAGGGAACCTCCAGGCTGATCTGGTCTGACAGGTTCAGGATTACCAAGGGCATGAGCATTGCTGGCTTGCTGGGAAGGGAGCAGGAGCAGGGGGGTCAGGCTGCAGCAGCCGATGCCGGATAGACTTGAGGGTCTCTTGGGCATCAAGAAGACTGGTTTTAGTAAGCAGGGTCCTCTCTGCTCTGTCTCTGCCTCACACTCCTGCTGCTGCTCTGCAGAGTTTTGTCAATGGTAGTTCGGATGTAGCCACCCCTTTGGGATGACTGATTGACATGGGATGGACAAGGCCAGATGGGACTGGTTGGCTCTGGGACCAAAGCCATTGCTCAGCATCTGATTTCAAGGGTGGCCGCAGGGCTGGCAGAGATGGGGCCGGACACGAGCCCAGAGGGAACAACTGTCCAGAGGCCACTGTGTTGCCTGGGGCTAGACATCAAGCTGGGGTTCTTGGAGCCAGTTGTGGGTGCGCTTGGAGTGTCAGCCCCAGAAGGGGCCGACCCCCAGCATGACGTTCTCCGCACAGCCCAGCAGGATGCTGAAGCTGTTTGTACTTCCCTTGCAGGTGGTGCTTTGCTGCAGAATGGGCAGATGACAGCAGAGATCCAGGAAGAGGTGGCCTTGACCAACCTGGGCAGCAGCTCTGGGGCCAGCAAGCGGCACAGTGCTGCTGACAAGATGCACTTTCCACGTTCCAACCTGCAGACAATCACAACCCTAGGTATGTTGGGCCACCCTAGCCCTGGCCCCTCTCCAGCAGGAAACCCCAGCATGTCCTAGCCAGAAAACTGGATGTGCTGGGGTACGGAGGGCCCTGCAGCCGCTGGGCTGTCAAATACACGTGCTGTCCTAATGTGTGCCATCTTCCTGTGTGCTGCTTTGCACTTCCAGGCAGGGGGGAATTTGGCGAAGTGTTCCTGGCCAAAGCAAAAGGTGCAGAGGATGGCGAGGGTGAAGCCCTGGTCCTGGTAAAGAGCCTGCAGACGCGGGATGAGCAGCTGCAGCTGGACTTCCGACGAGAGGCAGAGATGTTCGGCAAGCTGAACCACTCCAATGTCGTGCGGCTGCTGGGGCTGTGCCGCGAGGCAGAGCCGCACTACATGGTCCTGGAGTATGTGGACTTGGTAAGGGCCCTGCCAGCAGTGCCTGCAGTGAGGAGGAGGAGGGGTGGACAATGGGCAGGGGGCCTGCAAGTGTGACATTATCCAGGCTGACGGCACAGGGCAAGCAAGGTATAGGGAGGCCAGGCTGAGTTTACTACTGTTCCCAACCTGTGGTGGAGTCTCAAGGGGAACTGGGGGTCTCCTGCAAGACCTGGAGGTGACTTTGTCATCTTCCACATCCTCCCAATTTCTGGTTTATGTCCAGGACTCAGCTGAGTAAGTTAAGCTGAGGGACTCGGTGTTGCAGAACGGCTGTCAGTGCTAAGGGCTGCTATGGGCAACCTGGAGTTCATGGGTGAGAAATCAATATGGAACATGAAAAACCTCCTGGAAACATTAGGCCTCCCTGCCCTAATCCTAATTGAGGCCCAGGAGTCAGATAATTGGCTTGCCCTACAGGGCAGGGACCCGGAGGGACCAGTGGGGACTGTGGCCCAGGAGGTGAGGATCTGTGGGGCTCCCAGTGGGCCTGCCACATCCGAGCACTGCAGGGACTGATACGGCTGGCAGCGCGGAGAGGTGCTGCCTCTGAGTTGCTCTCTTTCTCCCAGGGGGACCTGAAGCAGTTCCTGAGGATCTCCAAAAGCAAAGATGAGTCTCTGAAGCCACAGCCCCTCACTACCAAACATAAGGTGATAGCGCAGCTTTGGAAGTGCGGTGGGGATGGGGACCCTGAGGAGAACAGCCAGTGCTGACATCTCTCTGGGGTCAGGTGTCTCTCTGCACACAGGTGGCCCTGGGCATGGAGCATCTCTCCAACGGCAGGTTCGTGCACCGGGACTTGGCAGCCAGGAACTGCCTGGTCAGTGCCCAGCGGCAGGTCAAGGTCTCATCCCTGAGCCTCAGCAAGGACGTGTACAACAGGTTAACTGGGAGCCTGGCAGGGGAATGGGAGGGGGTGGGATGGCACCAGTCTCACTGTCTGCCTGTCCTGCCTGCAGCGAGTACTACCACTTCCGCCAGGCCTGGATCCCGCTGCGCTGGATGCCGCCTGAAGCTGTGCTGGAGGATGAGTTCTCCACTAAGTCAGACGTGTGGTCCTTTGGGGTGCTCATGTGGGAGGTCTTCATGCATGGGGAGATGCCCTACACCCCACTGGCAGATGATGAGGTCCTAGCAGGTACGTGGAGTGCCTTGTGCCGTCCCTGGTATTGTAGCCTACTTCCTTTTCTTGTGGTAGAGGGGGACAGCTGGGTTGTGTCATGTCCCCCCCGTTTTGACACGGTGCTGGTTTGGCCTGGGGAGGCTGTTCCTGCCCCCATGGAGAGATGCTGCCCTCCTTGCACCTCATGGAGAGGATCACACCTCTTCTCAACTGCCCTTTGGACTTTGCTTTCACGCCAGGTCTGCAGTCAGGAAAGACGAAGCTCCCGCACCCCGAGGGCTGCCCTTCCCGCCTCGCCAAGCTGATGCAGCGCTGCTGGGCCCCCAGCCCTAAGGATCGACCCTCCTTCAGCGAGCTCGCCACCGCCCTCGGGGACAGCCCAGCTGACAGCAAAGCCTGAGCATCCCGGCCCTTGCTGGGGAAGGACGTGGCGGGGTGGACAGGGGTCTGTAGGTGCCTGGGGAGCCCCTGGCACTCCTGCGGCCCCTTGCTGAGCCCGACCTCCATGCGCCAGCGAGCAGCTCGGCACCAGCAGCTGCTGGACTCAAAGCACAAGCCAGTGTAACCCCCCCCACACCCCCCCAACTCCTCTCCTCCATGGGTCCCCAAAGACAGCCCTTGCTGCCTCTTGCTCTCCGCCTGCCCAGCCCCGCGCCCTTGGGCTGCTGGCGGTGACAGAGCGCAGCTCCCCCTCGCCCAGCGAGAGCTGGGTTCCAGCACCAGGCTCTCCATCCCCGCTCGCCACGTGCATATCTGCCGGCCTGGCCCGGCCTCTCTCTCCGTCCATCCGTCTGTGCTAGGCATGCCTGCCTCCCCCCGCGCCCCACGGGTACAGGCCAGCCAGCAGGAACATAAAGTGCCTGGCATATGAAGGAGCTCACTACCTTTCCCAACTACCCTGTGCCTTTTTTTTTTTCTTTTTTTTTTTTTTTTTTTTTTTTGTACAACAACTCCGGGCAGCGCCCCCTCTTCCTCTTCCAGAGCGCTGACTCCTCCCTACCATAGTATTTCTGTTACTGGAATGCAGCCTAGAATGGGTTAGTTTGTTTGCTTGAGCGGAGGGTACCGCAGCCAAGAAGGGTTGGGTTTTGTTGGGTTTTTATGTGCTGCTCTCAATAAAGAAGGCTTTTTTTTTGTTTGTGTTTTTTTTTTGGTCTTTGTAAGATGCTGTAAGTCAGATGGCTGTTGGACTGTTTTCCTTCACATGGTTCCTGGGCAGGGTTGGGGGCTGGTTCCTCAGGCCTCTGTCTCTCTGTGTTTAACCCATTTTGCCCCCTTCCCAGCTGGATCTGAGATGTGGTTCCCAGCCTGTCATGCCCTGGGGGGAGCACCTTGCCTCAGTGCTTACCGTCTCTCTGGCCAGTCAGGGGTTGCTCTCCAAGAGGGACGTGTCTGGAGAAAATGTCCCCCACAGACTCGTTGCAAGCGGGCACTTATGGGCATGCTGACACGCTCTTCCCCCCCCCCACCCCAGTTCAGGTAGCCATGCTTTCATAGCAACATTTCTCCTTTGTAACTGGGTTTGTCCGCCCACCCTGGTGGCAGCTTTTGGGTTGTGTTTTTGCACGGGAGTTTTCAGCTGCTCCTTCTTACAGGACTTGAGGAGCCAGGCGGGGATGGGGATAGTGGGGGGACTCCTGTCACGTGGGCTGCAGCCTGTGCCAATGGCCCTGAGCAACGGCTGGGTCCTGGCAGTCCCTTCCTCTGGGACAGGAGGGGTGAGCAGACGATGCACAAGAATCCCCAGTCCCCGCAGCAGAAACGTGAGCCAAGCCAGCACGGGGGTGGGCCTTTTCCCGTGGAGCCGGAGTGGGACCAGCAGTTTGGCTTGCTGCGCAGCGCTGGGTTCAGGGGTTCTAAAGAAAGAGCTGAGCTCTTCCAGGAGGCCTGCTGGGGCTGTACTTGAGGCGACGGGTGCAAGCTGCACGAGGGAAATTCGTATTGGATGTTAGGAAAAACGCTTCCCCCCAGGGGTAGTAAAGACCTGAGACAGTCCCAGAGAAGCTGTGGGATCTCCATTGTCAGAGATACTCAACCCTAGCCCAGATAAGCCCTGAACAACCCAATCTGGTTGTCTCTGCTTTAAGTAGGGACAGACCAGAAATGTCCAGGATCCCCTTCCCGCCTATCTAGAGAAGCAATTGAGATACTGGAGGGTGAAGAGGACTCATTTCTTGGAATGCGCTAGCTGGCTCTGAGCTCAGATTTGCTCCACAGGTTGGGAACGGGGTCAGCTGGGCCTGTCTAGGTGCAAGGAAGTCTGCAGAGCAGACTTATTAAAAGCGTTTGTCCCTATCCCAGCGCTTGTGATGTGTCTTGCGGCTGGGAGCTGTGGCTTCTCCCCAGGCTAAGGCCTCTTGGCGAGCGAGCGAAGATGTGGCTGTGGCTGGCTGTTGAGCCCCTCTCCTCTCGAGACCTGGTGCTCCTTCACATAGCAGGCTTGGCAGCAGCTTATCGCCACTCTGAAGCCTTGCTGCCTCTGTCACCCTTCTCCAGATGGCCTGGCCACAGCCTGGGGCTGGTGGCATTGTGCACACTGGTAGAAGCTGTTATGGGCGGAGGTGTCAGGATGTGCCTTCTCTCCCCGTTGCAGCTCCATATCCCTCTTGTCACTCTTCCCGGTGTGTACGCAACCCTTTTGAAGTGTGCAAGTGCTGTCACACTGCTGCATGCTTGCTCTCCAACTTGCAAGCAACTTCTCACGTGCGTTTGCTGGTGTTTGATGTCCCTTTGTTCCATTTCTCCCGTTTGTCCCATTCCTGTGGACTTTCCTGCCTGCTGCCCTACGTTTCAGGCAGGACGGCTGCACACTGGGCTGATTCCTGCAGCCAAGTCACTAATGAGTGTGTCTTGTCTTGCCCGTGTGTCCCTGTGGTATTCTTTACCTCTAGAGCACATCTTGCCCCAGAAATACTCCCAGCTGGCTCTGCAACTGCTTCCTTGGGCACTTGTGGATTGATCATTTTGGAGCCCGTCACTCGATCCTTCTAGCCGGACTAGCATTCCCACGCTGCGGCATCTCATCTCATCCCTCAGCAGGGGTTACCTGCTCCATCCTGGTCATTGGCGCTCTTCCTCGGAGGCTGCCTGGGAGGTGAGGGGCAGGTAAGGGCGGTTGTACAGCATCAGCCGACAGACAGGCCAGCGAGTGACACTGAGTCTCTGCCGCAGGCGAAGGCCACCTGCACGTTGGACACAATGAGTGATCCCCTGTCCTCCCACCTTGCAGCCCTACGTGGGACGTGGCAGGCAGAGTAGCAGGGTTGTTGCTACGCTCACTTAAAGTGCACTTGGGTGGGCTGGAGGTGGAGCCAGGCGCCGTCACTTGCGGTGGCCTAAGCCAAGCAGCATCTCTCTGGTGCCACGGCTAGAGAATAGAGATGCCGAGGACTTCTGGAGTGGCATCTTTCCTCTGCCATTTTCATGCACGCGTGTATCTCTGTGTACCGTGAGGGAACAACATGGCTGCAGCGGGCTGGTTCCGTGAGCAGTGTCAGGATGGGGTGCTCAGCTTTATCCCAACACACCCTGGGGACTCGAACGCCTGTTCGCCATGCAGTCAAGACCTGGTGACTAGAGGGGAGCACTCAAATGGAAAGGCACCAAAGCTAGGACAAACTCCAGACCCAAAGGGTGCAGAAAGATGGGGGTTGGGATTGTGTATTTTTGGGAGTGATGTCATGAAAAAGTTCTGTATCCTTGGGGATGGGACAGATGTTGGCCAAATTAATTGGAAACAGTGAGCTGAACAAATATAGTCCTAGCTAAATGCAGGGGAGGAGAGCGGGAAATCAGAGCCTCTGCAGAAGAATGAGAGGACTTGGGCAGTTGACAGAGGTGGGATCCAATTGCCTCAGGCCAAGTTGAAGGAAAATTAAAAAAAAAAAACAAAACCAAAAACTTGGGAAAGGAAGATAACCTGCGGTATGCAGGGCCAGAAAGAACAGCACGGTTCCGTCAGAGCAAAAGTCCACCTGGTGGGCCACCAGCTGTGGCCAAAATTGAACATGTACTGAACAGCATAAGAGGATAGCAAGCAGGTATGCGCTGTCCCCGCTAACAAATCCCTAAAGCATAAGGACCTCCAAACCTGGCATTTCTAGCAGTCCTTGATGTTTTTTTCTTGCCAGAAAGTTGTCTAGGTTCCCCTTACAACTACGCAGGCTTTGAGCGCCCTGGAGCAATGAGTGCACAGATCCACTATGCAGCTTGAATAAGCACTTTTTGGTTTGCTCTGATTTCTCGTGGCTCTTCTCCAGCTGTGTCAGGCACCTGTGGGGGAACTAATGGGCCTTAATTGTCCTAAGCAGTTTCATCTGGGACCTCCCACCCTTTTGAGCTGCATTTAAGCTCAAGCCTGGGCTTTCATTTTGTTTTGAGCGATCTTATAGGCGTTAACCTGGTTTGGTCTTGCTGCTAGCCCTGTCTTCTAGGTATATATTGTAGCCTTATTATCTGATCCTGATTGTGGCCCTGTCTCCTGACTGGGTGGATACCGGCGTTGGTTCATCACTTGCTCTGTGGACGGATGCTGTTACCAATGTGTGCTCTGCTCTACTAAGGTACTGTGGGACTACGTGAGGGCGTGGGGTCACCCTTAGATACTGGCTAGTCACCGCTCATGGAGCAGCTGCACTCATGCTGTTCCCTGATACCACGTAGGAAGGGCAGAAGCATCCCTTTGATGACCAAAAAAAAGTACATTTAAGAAGGGCCCTAACCTCATTTTATATGCGCAGCAGTACCTCCGATCTAGTTGTTACTGCTCATAGAAGAGATATGGCTGTTAAAAAAAGGGTGGAAAAAAAGCATCCACCTGTACTCAGTAGCAGTCAAAAAAGCAGCTGAAGTATCAATGATAAGAAGATCAGTAACAGGATGGAAACCATCACAACCCTAGTGCAGAGGGCGTTTAACAGTTCCCCAGTCAAAATATGGACGAAGAGCTGGAAAAGGATGTGAAAGGCCTCTAGGAGGAGTGCAAAGGGGACGTGGAAGGCTGGGGTGATGCTGGGGGCAGCTGGGTCCATGCTACAGTGGAACTGGGACAAGCAGCAGTCTGGGGGGATCCTTGGGCGAGAGGGTGTTACGGCATAGTGCCACGTACTGCGCCCACAGCTGTGCAAGAAGAGGCTTAGAAATGTGAATTTTATGACTGGGGGGTTGTAAATAAGAACAGCCCTGAAGGTGAAATGGGACTGTCAAGTGGCCAAAAAAAAAATGGTTTAAGCTGCTTTCAGCTGCCACTGGGTGCTGGTTTGGTTCGGGAGGTCCAGTGATGCTGGAAAGTTGTGGCCTGTGGGTGACGGTGGCCTGGGGACAGGGCTTGGTGTGTGTCTGACTGCCTTGGTGAGAGATTGGCACCCCGGGGGGCTCAGAGGCAGGCTGATGCCCTGGTCCTGTTTGGAGCACAAAGTGGGAGAAGCGTCTCGGAAAGCGTTCCCAGGATGAAGCTAGGGAGGGAGAGGATGGCAGCAGAAGGGATGAGCCAGCCTAAAATGAGCCAGGTCTTGCCTCTGTGGACACTCCTGCAGCCAGGGGAGCAAAAGGCCCCCCATATGGCCCTATGATCAAAAGTCCCAGGGGTAGGGGGAAGGAGGGAGCGTAAGTACTGGTACCCGCGATAGTTGCACGCTGGCGCTGAGCAGGTGGACTGGCCTGGCTCTGGCCGTCAGATCCATGCGCCAGCTGCTCCCAGCCGAAGTGGTGCCCTCCAGCCATGCAGAGGGTCTTGCTGACCCTTCCTCAGCCTGGCGTGACGCGGTGGGGACCCCCGTCTCACCTGTGCCAGGTGTAGTTTGCGCTCAGCTGGAAGGGAGGGTGGCCAGGGCATGTGATGGGAGGCATGTGAGTCCCAGCAGCCCTGCTGGGAGCTATAAATGGCATGTGTGCTCACTGGAGGAGCATGGCTGGCGGGGAGGAGGGGGAGGCGGTGGAGGCGAGGGGGGTGTTTGGTTTTGCAGTTACTCCCTTGCTCTGTAGGGGGGTTGGCCCTAAAGAGGGGGAGACAGCTGTGAAGGCTGGTGGCGAGCGTGCATGTCCTCTGAGTGATGAGGCAGATATGGAAAGGGCTTGTGCAAGCTGCGGAACCCTCTGTGGGGTGGCTAGGAGGCAAAACGGGTCTGTGGCAGGGCTGGTGCTGGCAGAGGTGAGGTCTTGCCCTGGGTTGCGGTTCCTGTTTGTGAGACGGGTTGTCGGAGAGCCCTTTTCTCAACCAAGGATGTGGCACGCTCTGTCCTCACAGCTTCGAGCTCTGGGGCTGCGTGGTCCTTGTGGACCCACGTGCCTGCGTGGGCTGTCCCTCTCCTGTGGAGTTCCTGGCCCACACCTGAGCAGAGGACATGGCCTGTGTCACCTGCTAGGAACCCTCTGAGCTGCAGAATGGGGGTGGACATGTGCTGCTGTCTGTGTACTGGGGCCAGCCCAGCCATCCCCCCCCGGGGACAGGTGGTCTGTACCACCCATGGATGGCTCTAGTACAGAACCCCTTCTCCCCGCTCCGTGGGCTCGAAGGTAGCTGTGGACCATCCTGTTAAAAGGGGGCCCTTTTTCTTCTGGCCAGTGGCCAACTTGCGCTTGGGCAATGTGTATCTTGGTGCTATCCGCCCGGTTCTCTGCATCCTCGAGCACCCATGTGGCACCCGGACCCTCTCAGTGCCTCTGCACTGCTTGTCCCCTCCTCCTGATCCTCGGCAGACCCCGCTGCCACCGGAGACCAGCAGGCAGCACGTTGTTCCCCGCAGGCTGTGGGAACGATGCAGGTGGAGGGCTGCCTGGCACGCTTGGTGGCATAGCCAGGCGGCGGGGCGGTGGTGCGGGGCTCCTGCCGTGTGCATCCCGAGGACGGCGAGGCAGGCGGGGAGCCTCAGACACGTGGAGTGTCCCCTACGAGGACTCGAGTGCCTGCAGCTGGGAGCAGAGGGCTGGAAGAAGGGGTGTCTCGGCCCATTCTCCTCCGCCCTGACGCAGCTCGGCCGGGCCGGGCCGGGCCGCGCCGTCCGCAGCGGCGTAACGCCCTCGGTGCTCGGCAGCGACCGACCCGCCCGCCCCGTCCGTGCGGCGCGGTGCGCTGTCTCTTTAAGAGCCTCCCTGCGTGTTTCAATCTCGGAGTGACGCGAGCGCAGTCGGAACGTATGCAAATCAAACGCCCGCCGCCGGCCAATGGGCGCCGGCGCTCGGCTGCCGCCAGCCAATGGGGTGGCGCCTCCCGGCGGGGCGCCGGCTCGCCCCATATAAGGAGCGCCTTCTCCATAAAAGGCAACATTGTATCGCTTTATATGGGGGCGGCGCGGCGCGGCGGGGGCGGCGGCGGAGCGGGGCCGTGAGCGCGGAGCGGGCGGCGGGGCCATGGCGGGGCCGGCCTGACCCGACCCGACCCGACCCGCGCCATCGCCGCCGCGATGTTGCCGAGCCAGGCCGGGGCCGGGAACGGCGCCGCCGCCGCGCTGGCCCGCGGCTCCGGGTTGGGCCGGTCGCCGGTACCGGTGCCGCGTGGGGCGAACGGCGGCGGGGCAGCGGCGGCGGCGGGGCCGCCCGGGGGCCGCCTGGAGCGGGAGGCGTTGTACAGTGGCAGCGAGGGCGACTCGGAGTCGGCCGAGGAGGAGGAGCTGGGCGGCGAGCGGCGCGGCGTGAAGCGTGGCCTGGCCGAGGCGGCGGCGGCGGCGGCGGGGCCCGCGGCAGGAGCGGCGGCGGCCGCCTACAGCGGCGGCGGCGTCGGCGGCGGGGGCGGCGGGGCCGTGAGCGGCGCCAAGCCCGGGAAGAAGACGCGGGGCCGGGTGAAGATCAAGATGGAGTTCATCGACAACAAGCTGCGGCGCTACACCACCTTCAGCAAGAGGAAGACCGGCATCATGAAGAAGGTGCGGCCCCGGGGCTCCGGCCGGCGCGGGGGCGGGGGCGGCCGGGGCTATCGGCTGGCACTCACCTCTCCGTGGCCGGCGGCCCGGCGGGAGCCCTGGCCCCTGGGCGGAGCGCGGCCGGGCCGAGCGGGGAGCCAGCCGGCGGGGCCGTGCCCGGAAACGGCGGCGGCTTCCCGGTCCCGCGGGGCGGGGGGGGCGGCCCGGCAGCGGCTCCTTCCGGGGAGCTGCGCGGGAGGCTCTGGCGGGGCCGCTTGTCGCCGGCGGCCGGTCCCTGGCGTCGGTGGGGCAGCCGGGAGCCGTCACGGATCCCGGGACCGAGGGATGCCGGGCCGGTGGTCCCCAGCCGGTTGTTGGCGCCCGGGGAGGCCCGTCCCGGTGCAGTCTCCAGCCTTCGGTTGGAGCTGACCGGCGCCCCGGTGGCCCTCGGGGGCTTTTCTCCGTAAGCCGTTGGTGGGTGCTATGGTAGTCCTGGGGCACGGCCGGCCTGCCCTGCACCACCAAGGCTGGCCCCTTTGGCCGCGGAAGGGCCTGGCGCCATGTCTCGGTCGGTCCAGAGGGCTCTCCGTGGTTCCTGGTGGCAGGAGCCGTTGTGCAAGGACAGATTAGAAACTTGGGGGGATTTAGTGTGTAGTTGGATGCTGCTGCCTTATCCGCATCGCTGTTGGCGCTCGTAGCATCCTCTGAACGACTGGGCAGTGCTGCGTCCCAGCTGAGCATCCAACTGAGCTCGGCTTTGTGCACCCCGGGGAGGTGGGAATGGCTGTGGGGTACCGCTGGGCACGTCCTGGCTGTGTGGGATGCAGAATGAGGCCATCCTATCTACGGTGGCTTGCGCGAGACTGCTGGGTGTACCATGATGGCATACAAAGAGTGTTCATCCTGGCCCACAGGTCAATCCCGGGGGCGGGTGGTATCCTCACTGCAGGGCTGCTTGGGTGCAGCCAGGCTCAGGACTGTGAAGACTGAAAGGGGAGTCAGGGTCCTGGCCCGGCTGGGGTGTCAGTCAGGGGAAAGAGGCAGCAGAGACACGTGGGCTGAGTAGCATCCTCTCACATGGCTCAATGGAGGTGAGGGGGGGAGGCATCCAGGTGTACCTGGAGAAGCGGGTGGGATGCCCAGAAAGGGGATGGCCCAGCGTCCCCGTGTCCTCGTGCTACTCTCCTGAGGGGACTGGTCTTGTCCTGTGGCCTCTTGGCATGCGCATCCCTTAAGGGAGTGCTGCAGGAGATGGAAACACAGCATGGGGCACTTCAACCTGTAGGCAACCAATCTTGAGTTGGTTTGAGAATCCACAGCTCCTCTGGGGTGACAGGGAGCTGGAGCTGGTGTGAGGAAAAGGAGGGCCATGCTGGGAGCACAGGGACATGCCAGGGACTCTTGTGTCCTGCACTGTACGTGTCCCTGCTGTCTGTGACTCCCTGTTCTTCCCTTGTGCTGCTGGCAGGCCTACGAGCTCTCCACGCTGACGGGCACTCAAGTCCTGCTGCTGGTGGCCAGCGAGACGGGCCATGTGTACACGTTTGCCACACGGAAGCTGCAGCCCATGATCACCAGTGAGACGGGGAAGGCGTTGATCCAAACGTGCCTCAACTCCCCAGACTCGCCCCCGCGCTCGGACCCCACCACTGACCAGCGCATGAGCGCCACGGGCTTTGAGGAGACGGACCTCACCTACCAGGTGTCCGAGTCGGACAGCAGTGGGGAGACCAAGGTAATGTGCCTGTGCACCCTGGGGGGCACGGGCCGTGCCCCTTGGGGCTGTGCTGGGAGCCCTGATCGTCCCCAGCCCTCCTTGAACAGCAGCTTGGGAAGCTGAGGATGGGTCCCCTCTTGCTGCGACTCCAGCGAGCTCGTGTCGTGGCCTCTCAGGGCTGGCTCCTTCCCTTGGCTGGCGGTAGTGGGGGTTCGGAGAGGGAGGGAAGCGGGTGGCAGGTGTCCTGGCCCTGGCCTTTGCAGCGGGGCTCCCCACCGGCCCAGCCCACCCCCCTGGCCAGCTCTCGGCGCCGTTATCTCTCCCCGGGCGTCTCCGTGCTCTTGCACTCATTGATAAAAATTTGATTCTGCCTCCATGGCCTTATAAGGCCTGGTTTCCCTCGCCAGAGTCCCTGGCAGGGCCCCTCACATTCCTTATAAGCTGCAGCTGTCTCTTGCTTTGGTGCTGTTTTGGAAGGGGGCAGGGAGGACATGGGGAATGGAAACATTTCGCTGGACGGGCCGCTTCTGCTCCCTGCCTGGTGTCCCTTGCAGGCGCCGGCCCTTGCCTGCCCGTGTTACTTGTGGCCTCTCGCCCAGGGTGCTGCCGAGGGCCTGCCCGTGGGTGCAGGGTCAGGCAATGGCCCTTTTCTTCTGGAAGGGCCCTGTCTCGTCCCTGCATCCCCTCGTGCTGTTTCTCGGAGCTACTGCTGCTTCCTTTGCAGGCTGGGGCTTAGATCCGCAGGCGCTTGGAGACGGGAGGCGGGGGAGTTTGTGGTGCAAAGCTAGGACGACATGCTGAACTGGGGGTTGTGGCACAGCTTCCCGGGCCTTCCTGGAGTGCTGTTGGGGGCTGTGAGTTGCTGCAGCCCTGCTGTACCCGTGGTCATGGCGTGGGTGCTGGGCTTCCTGCAAAAGCATCTTTTAAGATGAGCTGTGGCCTTGCTCTAGGAGCCCTCTGGCCAACTGTACATGAACCACAGCAGCATCCTTGCCATACAGTAGCCACTGAACATTAAGCAGACAGAACCTGGAGAAGGGTGTTTGGGATCTCTGTGCTGTAATCCCAAAGGCGTCGAGTGCAACCCTGAGATGTGCCCAGTGTGTTTGGGGCTACAGGGGCGTTCAGCTGCGTGTTTGTATCCTGTGGCAGCCCAGCAGCTCTGGTTGTGGTGATGCTGGGTACCCGGCAGCCATGATTCCTCCGTGCCCTCTTCCCTATGTGTGCGCAGTGCAAGCAAAAGCCAAAAACCAAGCAAAAGCTTATAGTTGCTGAGCCCTGAGAAATATAAGCAGTCCCGGAGATCCCTGCAGACAGAGGAGCTGTGGTGGGCCAAGGTGTTGCTGGCTGGAGAGCTCTGTGCTGGAGCCTGTAAGAGTCCCTGGGAAGGCTTCCTGCTGATGAGAGCCCAGCAGCAGTCCTGGCTGTCCCAGTCTGGCAAGACTCCCCTGGGTGCCTCCTAGCGTGAGCTGTGCCAGCCCTTTCCAGTGGGCAAAGGACCCCATTGTCACCAGCAGTTTCTCCATTGTGCAGCCTGTGTCTGTCGAGACTTGTGTCTTTTGGACTTTTCCTAGATGAAAAGGCGAGTCCCGTGGCCATTTTGTAATGAGATCAATTACCTGTGCCTGGAATTATTTGGAGGCGCAGGAAGCGCTGTGCATGGCAGCTGACCTATCCCTGGCACGGAGCTTGTCCACATCATGTCCCTTAAGATTTTCCCTGAAAATGCTGCTGGGTGGCTCCAAAGGAAGTGTGCTTTTGGGGTGCAGTTACTCTGCAGAGGAGATCTTAACGCAGCTTCTCTCTGCCCTCTTTCTCATGCAGCCCCTACTTAATACTCTGCAAGCTCCATCCCAGTACTCACGAGTAGTAATGCTTCATGTGGGGTGCCTTGTGGCCCCAGCCAGCATTTGTTGTGGGGCTGGAGTAGCCCTGTGGCCCTGTCTTCTGATTGACATTCTGGCTAAACCCACCCCTGGCCTGCTGAGAGTTCTTGTCATGGCAAGCCCTGGGGCTGGGGACAGTCCCACCCTGACCCTCCCCAGTCCTACTGTGCCTTCTGCAGGGCTGGAAGCCTGGCTTGGTGCTCTGTCAGAGATCAGCCCAATTCAGATAGACCGAGAAGCCCTCTGAGGGTGAAGGGCGCCTGTGGGTGGGCCATGAGGGGTGGCTGGCATCCTTGCTGAGGGGTGGGTGGTACACAGGGCTGGGTTACAGGTGCCTCATTGGAGGAGGTGGCAGGAAATCAAGTGCCTGGACTGTCAGGTCCAGCCACATAGGATGCTCTGAGAAGGTTGGGCAGTTGCTCCCCAGCCTGCCTGTCAACTCTGTTTCCTGGACTTCTGTAGGGACAAAACCTGCTTGTGTTCGGCTGCTGCAGCAGAGGGGGAAGCGATGCAGCCAGGCTGTTACCTGCAGTCAGCAGCCTGCTGGTATTCCTCTGTGCTGCAGCCAGCAGCAGCTATGAGATGCTCCTGCTGTGCCAAACCCAAACTCCCTGCCATGGAGCTGAGCCTGGACCGCAGCTGGGACTGGGGCACACTGTACTTTCAAGACAGGAGCTATATCCTCACTGTGATACTGTCGTGCCCTGACCTGTCTGATCATTTGCGAGCCCCAAAGGATACAGTGCCCTCATGTAATCTCCTGGGTTTGATTATGTGGGAGAGGGGATTCTGGAGGAAGCTCAGGGGCTCTAGATTGGGATGAGAGCATAGGAGCAGTCCTGATCTGGTCATCTCTTGGGGTGGGGGAAAGGTGGGAATTCCTGCCGCATCTGGAATGCAGACCAGATGTTGGAGACCAGATTGGTATTTCCCACGTACTACCAAGGCCCATTGTCCCACAGTGTCTGCAGAATAATGCTGGATGGTGAGTCTGGGCCATGCTGAACAGCATTGTCCTAGGCAGCCCCCAGAAGCTGTGGCGTGGGGTTGTTTCTGTCCCCAAGACCCTGCTACAGTCCAGGATGGGCATCGGATGGCCTGTTATCCACTCACGCTGTGTAGCATTTATCAAGCGCGCACGGTGGTGTGGGTCTGTGCAGACATCTCCCGACACTACGCTGCACCTCTCTGCTGCGTGTCGATTCCCCAGGCACTGCTCTGCGAAATGAAGTTTGCAGTGAGCTGTGGTGGGGAAGAGATGTGCAGCAGGGTCAGGAAGGGAAGGGACTTCAGGGCTGCTGTGCTGCCTCGGGGCTTCTCCATGGCCTCTTGGGCAATCTCTGCTGAAGGTGACCCATGACTTGGCTCCTACTGAAGGCTGGCCTCATGCATGTAGTCTGGGCTTTGCAGGGTGCTGGGGGGAGCAAGGCGCCCAGGGGCTCTGAGGCATCCCAGACAGGCATGGGGAGGAGGCAATGGGTGTCCAATCCCAAGGTCTCTCCCAGCTCTCTTTCTGTACCGGGAGCTATTGCTGTAGCCCATGAGAAAACACAGCAAAGAATGGAGGAATCTGAGTCTCACCACTGGCAGAGTAGGGAGAGCAGAGATGGGACATGCATAGTTTGAGCCTGCTGGCACAGCTTCCCTCCCAAGCACCTCTGCACAGGTCGTGCTATGAGGTTTGCCCTCATAGTATCAGGGAATACTGAGGTTTGCCCTTGTGCTTTTAGAGAGTCCTTGGAATCCCCCCAAGTAGGATGCTGTGAATCTTTTGGGATGCCTCCTCCAGCCGTGAGAGTTCGGAGAGCGGGAGGATGCTAAGTGCCCTGGCTGCTTGGTGACTATATCTCGGGGTGTTACAGCCTCAGGGCTACGCCTGGGAATGAGGGAGCCTGGCTTTTCCAGCTGGGAACGGGACCCGCCCTGCTCTGCTATGGCTCCCATGGCCTGGTGGGCCGGGGGGAGCTCTGCCCTGTCACCCACGTGGGGAGAGCGCCCACAGCCTCCATGTCCCATGTGGGATGGCAGGAGTTTGTGGTTGAGCTAATGGAAAGTGTCTCTGCTGGGCTCCGCTCTGTTATCACGTGCCTCTTCTAATTCGGACTTCAGGGATTCCGGTGCCAAGGCGGAGGGGCGTTGCTCTCCTCCCTCCCCAGGCCCTGGGGCACAGCTGAGTGCCCGGGATTGGCTCCCCCTGTCCAAAATGGGCTGCCTTCCCTTTTTTAGCTGTTCGTTGAGCTGTGAATTCCTCGTTCCTGGCAGCTTGACAAGCTGGGAACAAGGCTTAGCACGTGGGAGAGCTGGGCCCACCAGCCTGCAGCGGGAGGGGTGGGAGTGTGGCAGCCTTAACTCTTCCCAGGCGTGCCGGCAGCCATGGCAGGGCAGGGGGACAGCAGGTCCCTTGTGGCCTGTGGCGGAACAGTGTATTTGCGGTCTGCTGTTGGCCAGCTGAGCAGGGCAGGAGAGGGGCCATGGAGACCCTGGGCATCCAAAAGGGGATTTGGAGGAAGGAAGCACGGGTATCGTGTTGGCCTGGGTTCGTTCTTCCAGATCCGAGCCGCGTCCAGCCACATGCGTTGTGGCTGCGGAAACTGGGGTGTTACATGCCCTGCAGCCTGGCATACATGTTCCTCCCGTGTTCCCAAGTCCAGGTGGCCAGCCTCTCAGGCTAGCATTTGCCCAGCCTGGGGCACTTTTCCTCCTGGTGCTCAGCTTCCCTGGCGATGCTGTCCTCAGGCAGGCACAGGGCTCCGACACTCCTTGCAGGACTGTGGTGCGTGTTGGCTGTAGCTAACATGTGGGGTCCCTCGGAAGCATTTGCCTCATGCCGATCTCCTGCTGGTGCACCGGCAAATGGGTGCTTCCCCTTTGCTCCGGGAGATTTGTGGAAGTATTCCTCAGGGCCTGCCAAAGCGGCTGTCAGGACTGGGCTCGGGCCACCCTGGTGTCCGGGTTTGGCCTTGCTCACCTCTCCCTTGCTGTTTTTGGTGTACGGCTGCCTTTAAGAGCCAGTTCTCGGCTAATTCTTGGCCATGTGTTTCCTGCCATAAGGGAAGTGGTGTGTGTTCCTGACAGGAGACAGTGTGTTTGCCTTTACGTCTGTCCCTGCAAGGGCTGCTTTTGCCTGGTGTGTGCCAAAAAAGAGGCTGTTCTCTTCTTGGAGGCTACGGGGACTCCTGGGGAGGGGAAGGGTTGCTTCGTCCCCTGTTGTCTTGCAGGGAAGTCTCTCAGGGGACCCGTGTGGCCCTGGGCTTGTATCCAAGGTTTACGCTGAGCTCTCTCCAGCTCTCCTCATGCTGCATTATTGGGCACAGTCTCCTCATGTTTGTACAAGTAACTCCTCTCTGCTACCTTGGCTCTGCTCCGCGTGCTGGCAGCAGGCTATGGGGTATGGTTTAGCACGGGGATGCAACCTACGGAGCCTGGTTTGATCTCATGGGTGCGCGTTGACCAGATCCAAGGCCTGGTCTGAGTTGTCACAATCTCTCCTTCCCCAGGACGCACTGAAACCAGCGTTCACTGTCACCAACCTGCCGGGGACAACGTCCACCATCCAGACCGCCCCCACCACCTCGACCTCCATGCAGGTCAGCAGTGGCCCGTCATTCCCCATCACTAATTACCTGGCGCCAGTGTCTGCCAGCATCAGCCCCAATGCCGTCACCAGTGCCAACGGGACAGTGCTGAAGACTACTGGAGCCAGTGCAGTGACATCTGGGGGCCTCATGCCGATACCCACCGGCTTCACCCTCATGTCAGGTCAGTGCCTTTAGGGGCTGAGGACTGCATCCATCCGTCTCTGCACCTGGAGTGTGTTGCTGCTCTCTCCAGAGGAGAGGGGACCTAGTGACAGGAGGAAACAGAGTGGTTGCTGCTGTAGGGTGAACCTGGCTGGGATTCCTTGCTCGAGCCCAGCCAGGCCAGTGGCTGGAGAAGTGTCATGTAGTGACTGTTTCCTTAGAGTGCTGCTAGCTGGCCCTGCGGCTGGGAAGGGCACAGTGTCAGGGAGCTGAGCTGGGACCCCAGGGCAGCACCGAGAAGCCTGGAGGGAGTGAAAAGAGCTGGTGGTGACAAAGCCTTTCTTTCTCCCTCCTTTCGGCAGGTGCTTCCCTTTCTCCGGGGACCCCTACCATTCCTCTCACTCAGTTACAGCCGCACTCCCTGGCTCTTTCCAGCCAGCAGGGCCAGGTGGTCACGGGTACGGCTGGACAGCTGCAGCAGGCACAACAGACAGTCTTCCGCTTCCCTGCCAGAGCTGGAGGGCAGATCGTGTCGCTGACAGGTCAGCACTCGCTTCTCCTCCGCTTGCTTGAGATGGGGGGATGGAGGTGTCTGTGGGGGTCCTGGTCCTGGCCAGAGAGCTGACCCCCAACTGAGGTGGGAGCGCAGAGGAGGCAGAGCGCAGGGCACCCTGGCTGTGGGGGAGAGAAGGGAAGACAGGGCACAGAATGCTTGGCATATGCAGGAGCAGCATCCTGGGGGGATACAGACCAAGGGAAGCAGCGGGTTGTCAGTCTCCTGCCCCAGGGTTTGCCCTGTGGCTGGCAAATGCAGAGGAGATAGGTCCCTAGTGCAGCTGTGCTAAGGCTGAACTGTGCTGCTAGAAGGACTGATGGGAGGAGACCACAGGGGCTTAGACACCCAACGGATGCTTTTTTGAGTGCTGGCATTTGGCTCTGAGCAGCTGCCCTTGCTTTTGTGTTTGGATCTGCAGTCAGTCACTGAACCACGGTGCAGAGGATAGATTAGGAGAGACCCAGAGCGGAGGAGGGAGTGGTGCTGCTGTGCTGCCTTGTGTACAGTGTCCTTTGTAGGAGCTTCTTGTTGTGCTGAGTCAAGGATCTCCAGGTATTGCACTGGGGCTGGGCATGCTCCTGGATGGAGTTTCAGAGCAGGGCTAGGCTCTACTTTGTGGGGGCAGCCATCATCTGGGGTCTGGCACTGAGAGCGATACAGTATTTCTTGTGTCCTGCCTGTTTGTGCCCAAGTCGATGAGTCTGATAGCCTGCATGCTTTCTTGGAGCCCTTAACGGCTCCTGTGGGCCCAGGCAGACAGCGTGATCCCATGCAAGGGGACGGAATTTACCTTGTGATCTGTAGGAGCTAAGAGAATAATGGATGTGTGTCTCTGTTGTATGGTGTGTGAGGAGATGCCCAGTCTGAGTGAGGTCGTTGGTGATTCCTGGCCTTTGCCATCCCTTGCTCTTCCCTCTGGAGACAGGACCTGAGCCTGACGGGGAGCTTTCTGTGCCGAGCTCTGTCTCTGGAGCTGAAGAGCTTTGCAGTGAGCGGGCTGGGCCGGAGGCTGTGTGGCCATGCCCCTGCAGCTCTGGGGTGCACGCCGTGTGGCCCAGTGGTCTCTAATCCCTGTGTTAGGGCACTGCAATGTCCTCGAGGCTACAAGCCGGGTGAGATAGCTGTTCCCCGAGTGCTCTGGGGGCGATGGAGCTGTGCTCTGGAGTGTGAAGACAGCAAGCCCTAGCTGGGCTGGTCGTTTGGGTTCTTGGAGTTCTGCTTGGTGCAGTGAGATGATCCTTGTGGGGCTGGCTGAGCGTGGGCAGTGCTGGGGGCATGTGCTGGGCCCTCTCCTCCCAACGTCTTCTGCGCTGTGTCTTGGTGGATCCAGCAATGCTGAGGAGGGCCCCAGACATTCCTGAGCCATGCCTGGGAGCTGGACAAAAGCTGCTGTGGCCTTTTCTTTTCTCTCTGGAGCCCTGTAGGCCAGCTAACCCTTCCTTGGCCCCTGTGTGCCAGGAAAGAGGGGGTTTTAGCTTGCTCTTTGGGGCAGGGCCTGGTTTCTACCAGGTGCTGGTTTTGGCAAGCCTTCCCCAGCTCCAGTGCAGAGCCACACTGCAGAGCTGTGTGCGGCCAGAGAGGGACTGGAGGGCTTTCGCATGGCCCAATGTGCCTGTATCCCTGCTGAGCCACAGGCTCATGGGCTCCTCTCTCACCTCAGGTGGTACCATGGCTCAGCAGGTCCCAGTCCAGGCCATCCAGGTGCACCAGGCACCGCAGCAAACGTCTCCCTCTAGTGACAGCAGCACTGACCTTACCCAGACCTCTTCCAGCGGAACAGGTAATTTGGACGTTATGGTAACCACGTTCTGTCTTCTTTCCTAACCACTGCTGATAACAACCCACACCAATAGACCTCACACCTGCTCCTTGCCCAAGATCCTTCTTCAGACCAACTCTATCCCAGCCTTTCTGACAGCTTCCCAGGTGTATTTATCCCTGTTGCTAGCCCCTGGGCTATGCTGTGTCTAGGTAGGGCACCTTACAAAGGGTTTCAGAGACTTTCCAGATACATCATCTGCTATTACTTGCAGCATGGGGCTCGGAACCGGTTGCCCAGTTCTCAGATGGTTTCTTAGTGAGCCAGCATTGTCCCTAGCACATGGCACTGGCTCACATCTATTTGAGATTTTTACTGTATATGCGGAGGACACCTCTGCTGTCAGCAAAATCTGAGTTCAGCGCCGAGCGCAGGCTGAATCCAGTTCAACAGTGTTATTAAAGCTTCATCAGGCAACTCGTATCTTAAGTTGAATCCAGTCCTGGGATACTTGGCTACTGTGCTTTTCTGTCCTCTCATACTCGCTCATGAAAGGAGAGGTTTGAACTCTCCTGCCTGTTCCCTGGGGCTTTTCCCCAGGAGCTTGGGAGAGCAAGATGGGTATCACCATGCACCTGCTGCTTCGGGACAGCATGCTAAGGGTGGCTGAGGGAGGGATGCTGAGCAGGTGTGTGAGTGTAGCAAGGTTCCTTTCGTGTGGCTCACGTGTAGTCTGTCCTGGTGCCAGTGACCCTCCCGGCGACCATCATGACGTCGTCTGTGCCAACCACTGTGGGTGGCCACATGATGTACCCCAGCCCACATGCAGTGATGTACGCGCCCACATCTGGCCTTGCGGACGGTGGACTCGCAGTCCTCAACGCTTTTTCACAAGCGCCCTCAGCGATGCAGGTGTCCCACGGCCAGGTCCAGGATCAGGGTAAGACAGCTGTCTGTCAATACTCCCTTGAGTGCTCTGACACCCTGATTTTTCTCCTTCTCATATGTATTTATGCTGTCTGTTAATTTCAGAGAATTTGCTTCTAAGTAGTCCTAGTGGCTGTACAAAGGCCTGGCAAGGGGGATGCTTGATGCATGCTTTTAGATCCTGCCGTTCTCCTATGCAAAGGATTGCTTGAGCCGTTTGCTGGGGAAAAAGGGTGAAGTTTGCTGTGGTGGGTGGCATATGGGGCAGGCAGTGGAGGGAGCTAGGAGACTCTGGAGAGGATGTGTGGTTGCACTAGGGGGCAAAGCAGCATGAAGCCACGCAGGCAAGACTTGGATTGAGAGCTTGTGCCTGCTTCTCCCAGCATTTGGAAAGCTAGCGCATGTGGCTTTCTCTGGTGATGCCTCCATGCGTGCAAACAGGCACATTCACCCTTGTGAACCCCCATGGAGCTCAGAGAAAGGACCCATGGAGAAGGACTGGTTAAGGGACGGTGTCATTTGTGCTCTCTCTCTGTGGCAGGTGGCGTCCCCCAAGTGTTCCTGACAGCCCCATCAGGCACCGTTCAGATCCCGGTCTCAGCTGTCCAGCTTCACCAGGTAGGTGGAGAGTGGTACTCATGGGTGTTCAGGGGGTGTCCTTGCTCTGCCCGTGCCTGTACACCCTTTGTAAGTCTGGGCAGAACCAGGCCCTTGGGTAGGGCCAGTCCTCACGTCTGGGAAAGATGTCAGTGCCACCCACCCTTGGATGAGGAAGTCTTGCCCTCCTTGGACAGGTGCCCAGAGAGGAGAGTGCCACCCTGGCTGCTGGCACACACGGTCTCAGGGCATGCTGTCCCCCAGTGCTTCCTCCTCCCTTTTCTCTCTAGATGGCTGTCATCGGGCAGCAGAGCAGCAGTGGCAGCAGCCTGACGGAGCTGCAGGTGGTCAACTTGGACACCTCACACAGCGCCAAGAGTGACTGAGAGGCCTCTGCTGCCGGCCTTGTGCTGTCCCTGGCTTGTCATGCCGGTGCTGGGGCTGGTGGCAATTCCTTCTCGTACAGACTGCACCAGTTATTTATTGTTGCCTTTTCACGTTTCCTTCATCCACACATGCACACACACACACACACACACATACACACACACGCACCCACTCACCCCCCCCATACACACACAGGCATGCGCGTGGGGCTGCAGGACCCACCTGGGCTGGAGCTGTGCTGGAGCCATGCAGGGCTTGGGAGCGTTTGGATGCTGCGATAGCTGTGCTTGTCTCACGCCAGCCAAAGAAACGTGTCTCTTGAGGAGAGGATTGCTCTGCGCTGTAAATAAGTACTGCGGGCCATGCTCAGCTGGAGGCTCCGGCTCCTTCTGGGCGCTCCGAGTCACCTTGCCCATGAGTGTTTGCTCTGCGCGGGGCTTAGCTCAGACCCAGAGCCGTCCTGCGAGCGCAGCTTGGAGCAGAGCGGGCCGAGGCTGTGCTGCTGGCCTCAGCAATGTGCCTTTGTGGGGGTGAAGGGTTCTGGCCGCAGCAACTCGCCCTGGGCTCTGGACAGGGGCGAGTGGCCAGCTTGCATGTGCATCTCTGGGCCTGCGTGCCCTCCCTCTGGAGGGCAGGGCACAGCCTGCGGCAGATGGCCCAGTCCTCCTTGTATGCGCTACAGCGAGCCCTCTGCCCTCAGTGCCTCCTTGCTGGGCTGCCCGGCAGACTTGCAGCCTGCCTGGCTCTGCCCGGGCGGCCGCCCTCCCGCAGCTGAGGTGGTCAGTGGATGCCCAGGAGCACAACGATGCCCCGGGAGAGCTCCTGGGGGGGCTCCGTGGCCAGCCTAGCCCCACACTCTCTTCTTAGCCCTCGCACTGCTTGCGGACTCCGTACACCCAGGGGAACGTGGCTGGGTCTTTCCCACATCCCCCTGCAGCTCCAGCCAACGCTTTCTGAATTTCTGTGTCTGATGCAAGTTGGAGAAACAACTCAAGTGTCAAAGGGAAGAGCCCCATGGGGCACTGAGCTCCTGGGTAGGCGGCAGGCTCTTCCTCTGAGTGCCAGGGTGACCTGCAGGCCATCCTGGGCTGTGGAGGAGCAGCTGCGATGCCTGTTGCGGGCTCAGCAAGGCCGGGGGAGAAGGGCTGGAGCATGCTTGGTCCTGCATGGGAGTTGCTGTGAATGGCTCTGCTACCTAGCCCTGTCCCTGGAGGGAGAGTGAGCAAGTGAGAGAAGCTGCTGAATCTTTAGGGGAAGAAGCAGCTACTGTAACTTTTTTTTTTTTAAGTTAAAGACAAAAGAAGCCTTGGAGAAAAAAGAAAAAAAAAAAAAAGAAAAAAAAAAAAGAAAATGACTTTATTTTTCTAAGTGTTAAACTCAGTATTTATGTAATTCTTTAAGGAATAAAAGTTTGGCTCCTGTACAGTTTTCATGGGGTTTGTACCAGGGGGATGGGAGAGGGGTGGGTGGGCATGGAGGCAGGAAAGGGGCCTTGCTTTTGAGTTTGTATTGTAACTTTGGACATGTTCCCTCAGCATTAGCGTTTAAGCTGCACTCTCCACCCACCAGCGTGTGCCAGGGGATCAAGCTGAACAGAGTGGGATGCTTGTTTCCCTCTACCTGTACTGAGGACTCCATACCCATCATTTTGGGCTTAACGGGCACAAGGCAAGTGAAGCAGTGGCCGTTCTCTAGAAGTGGGAAACCCATCCCTCAGGAGCAAGGGGCTTGCAGTGTGCCTGGGAGCCAGAGATGGGCTGGGGTTCCTGATGGCCACCCTGTTCACCTCTGGTCCTGGGACCTCTGGCGCTTGTTACTGCTTTTGGTGTGGAGCAGTGCTACCTGTGCCTAAGGGATATGGGCATCCCCACTCCTCCCTGGGTGGCGAGTGGCTAGCAGTGGCTGATCCCTGCTTTCCCCTGCTCACTCTGCGGGTAGCATCTCCTGGACTCCTAGCTGATGATCTGGGCTGTAGTTTCCCCTCTACGGCAGTTCCTTAGTGCACAGACATGGACAGGTCCCCTCCAAGCCCCCTGTGCAAAGAGCTCCCGGAACGGTCTTTTCAGCCCTCTGTCTGTTATGCAGCCTGGGAAGGACTCGTGGGGAGTGGGGTTGGCCCGTCTGGTGAGAGTGACATTGCATGCTGCCTCCCCTTAGCATCCTTGCTCTGAGAGCGATGCGTACCCCGCAGCTCGGAGCACGTGGGAGTGCTGTGCCATGTGGCATCGCTAGGTATATGAAAGCTGCTCAGTGATGCTTCCAAAACAAGGCTGGGTACCTAGGAGTTCTTCCAGGGAGAAGGATGGGATTGGGGTTTGCGTTGTCCTTTGCCCCAGCACATCACTGTGGCCTGGCTTTGCTCCGCTTTGCTTGTGCTAGCAGGGTGGAGCAGAGCTGTTGGGCCAGGATGGCAGCAGTGCCCCTGCTGCTGCAGGGGGTCTGCATCCCCTCCCTGGCTCCCCAAAGGCAACTGCTGGTTAAACGCTAATGGTGTATTTTATTTAAGTGCAGACTTGTAAGAACACTTGTGTATCAGGGATGAAATGGCATTTATTGTGTGGTGACATTTTTAGTTCATTTTACTGGTTTGAGGGTTGTGTGTGTGTGCGTGTGTGTGTGCGCGTGTGTACGCATAAGTGTGTGTGGGATTATTTTTTTTTTTTTTTCCCTCCAGTTTCCAGGGTTGTGTTTCTGGAAGGATGTGGAAGTAATCACAGTACTATGTACAGAGCTTTCTTTTGTATTAAAAAAAAAAAAAATTACTCTTTCAATAAATGTTATCATTTTGTGCACAGATTTGGGATCTCGGCTGTGCTTTGCGGGAGGGGATGACACGCACCTTAGGTAGGGCCAATGAAGGGGGATCAGAGGCAGATTCCTGCATCTGTGTACTACGGCGGGTGGGGGGCTTGTATGGACACGATGTGGCAAAGAGGGGCTCTTTGCAAAAGTCTCCGTCCCCGCTGCCTCCTGCATAGGTGAGACCTGACCAGCTGGACTTGTACTGTGGGAGTCCCAGAGACAGTGGGTGGGCCAGAGGGGGCCTGTGGTGGAGAGCAGGGCTGTGAGGGCTGTCCTTTCTGAAAGCTCGGGAACGGTGCTGGTGAGCAGAGCATGGCGTCCAATCAGAAGAAATAAAAACCAGGAGTGAGGAGGAACGGGGACTTTCGGAAAAGAATTGTTCTAATTCAGGAGTGTTAACAGGGAGGAGCAGGAGGACCCTGAAGCAAGAGTTAAACCCGGGAGGGCAAACAGCCCGTGTTGCTTATGGGATAGTTATGCAACAACTAAAGCCTAGGAAAAGGAATTTTTGCTATTGTAACATCAAAGAAAAGATGATCCCCAGGCCTGGCGCCAGGTGGACTATGTATTGATAACCTACCACAAACCGAAGGAGGATAGAGATATTTTTTTAGTAGTGACAGAGGTATTTCCAGGATAGATAAAAAGTTTTGTGTGATGCTGATGTTAAGGTAGTGTTTACCTGATATGGTACTCAACAGATAAGGGATGCTGGCCAAGGCCGTGTCATGCAACCGGCATCTCAGAGCATCCAGACGTGGTGGTGGGTGGGTGCAGTACCATCCCCAGGCCTTTGGACAAGGAGAGAGAACCAACTGGGCTTTGAAATAAACCAGTTGAAAGGCCGCAGGCAGAACAGCTTCCTCTGATGTTGACAGGTGTCTGATCCAGTTCTCCAATGAAAATGAGGTTGTTTCCCCTCCCCTCTTCCAAGTCCGTTACTTGTGGACACCTGGTGTCTTTAAGGATGGAGCTTAACTATTGTCTTCAAGAGGCCCAGGGCCAGGACTGTGAAATTCCCTGCAGAAAACTGCTATTCAAAGTCCAAACCAGAGAGGCATTACTTAAAGTCAGGTCAGAGGCGGATGCCTGTAGGCCCCTAGAAGCCAGGACAAGGGCACATGGAGGCTCAGTAAACCGCCTAAAGGTGGGAAAGAAACCAAAGGGAGAAGGGCTCGTTATGATCATCAGTGCTGCTGGGTCAACGGTACGCCAGCTAAAAATGCAACTACTAGCCTCTACATAGCATCGGGTCCTGGAGCAGATACCAGTGTAATGTAAGGAAAACTTAGCACTGGTAAAAGTCTGTGCGGCAGAGGGACTGCACTATTCGTCGCAGCGCGATTTGAAGAAAATACATCTCAGTGTAGCAGAAGAGAAGGCTGTAAAGCGCTTAGGAGCAAAACACAGATGAAATGGCTCTTTCCCCACTGGGAGGGGAGGTGCTTCACTTCAACGGGTTACACCACAGCCAGCCCCATGGTCAGCATGCCTACGCGGATACGTCTCGTGGTTCAGCACCACAAACCCCATGTACACAGGGGTCTGTGTGGGACATATAAAACTCCTAACATGGAGCAAGACACCACAGACATAACCTTTATTTTTAGGATAAATGACTAAGCATGGCATCAAGACGATCAGAGCCAAGAACATAAGCAGAGCATATAAATACCACAGGAAACATCTCAGCATCACAAACAAGATGCCTGTGTCCTATCCGGCCACCGCCATTTATTGTTGGTGACAATTTTGGCTACGGGATGTTGCCAGCTGATGTACCAGCCAACGTTACCAGCCAGGCTGCGTTTCCCACTTCAGAGCATTATCACCACCTCGTGTTTGTGACATTAAACACAGCAGCGTTGCAGGTGCAGCACATGCACAAAATAACAGTTGCCAAGAACAGAGGAAAAGAGCAATGGTTATGTGCATGGTGTCAGCTTTTATGTAGTTGCGTGGCATTTAGGAAGTTATTTTCCCCTTCATTAATGCAAATACACTGTGTTTATCTCTACAAGAGATGAAGTGGCTTGTAAAGGCAAAGCATGATGTTAACTGAATACCAGTTCGATCCTCTAAATTTTAACAATGCCTTGTGCGTTAATAGGGAAGGAAAATGACGTTAATGGAAAACACAGAGATTTCAAGAGCATCCATGGGATTCTGGAAAGAGAGCATCAACAGAGGTTACACGAACTAATAGAGAAATCAAGAGGCTGCCTTGGAAACACAAACATTTGCAGTCCACTACTGGTGCCACAGCTTTAGAGGATGGTCCCCACAGACCGATGCAGCACTGCACTGATTTATCCAGCCTATAGTTAATTGCGATTATATTGTTTATATTAATTGCTGATTGCTATTATAAAACATGGAAATTGTCTAATCTGCTGCATTGGTACTGAAGGTAGAAATGAAACCTGAAGTTGCTCCAGGATCGAATAAGAAAGCAGATTCTCATCTGTTTAGCCTTTGATTTTAATGTTTGTTTATAATTTAAAGCAGATGTTAACAGACTGGTAGAAACCTGCACCTACTGGATTGTAGTTAACAGCTGTGAGGCCTGTCAAGGGAGGGAAATATGGGCAAAGGGTAAGAATTATAGATTTTATGGTATGAGCGTTACAGATCAGTGTAACACCAAAGCAGGAAAGGAACCAGAAACAGGCCAAACTTGTGTGCAACTGGCTTCAATTGCCTCTCTATCAATGCTGAGACTAGGGCAGTCATACAACCCCAAACCTGCCGAGAGTGAGCACAGTTCCCACTGAAGCAGGACAAATCAGGAGAATGGGGTGCAGGGCTGGCACTGTTCCCACAACCCTAGGCCAGAAGAAGCTGCTGCACTGGCTATCTGCAATTTTTAGTTAACGTTGCATGTGCAATAATGTTAGCGCTGACATCACAGGCTTTTGGCCTTCCTTTCACCTACCTGTCAAAAGTCCTTAACAAAGTTCATTAGTCATAAACCAACATGCAGAGTAACACAAGCAACCTGAGCTCTTGCAGATGCAGTCTTCATGGAATCATAGAATTGTCTAGGTTGGAAGGGACCTTTGAGATCATCCAGTCCAACCATCAACCTAACTCTGACAAAACCAACACTAAACCACGTCCCTCAGCACCACGTCTACCATCTTTAAAACACCTCCAGGGATGGTGACTCAACCGCTTCCCTGGGCAGCCTGTTCCAATGCTCGATAACCCTTTCAGTGTAAAAATTTTTCCTAATACCCAGTCTAAACCTCCCCTGGTGCAGCTTGAGGCCATTTCCTCTTGTCCTATCGCCTGTCACTTGGGAGAAGAGACCGACCCCCACCTCTCTACACCCTCCTTTCAGGTAGTTGTAGAGAGCGATAAGGTCTCCCCGCAGCCTCCTTTTCTCCAGGCTAAACAACCCCAGCTCCCTCAGCCGCTCCTCATAAGACTTGTTCTCCAGACCCCTCACCAGCTTCATCGCCCTTCTCTGGACCCGCTCCAGCACCTCAATGTCTTTCTTGTGGAGAGGGGCCCAAAACTGGACACAGTATTTGAGGTGGGGCCTCACCAGTGCCGAGTATAGGGGGGACGATCACTGCCCCAGTCCTGCTGGCCAGGTATCACTGTTCCTGATACAGGCCAGGATGCTGTTGGCCGCCTTGGCCACCTGGGCACACTGCTGGCTCGTATTCACCTGGCCGTCAACCAACACCCCCAGGTCCTTTTCCACCAGGCAGCTCTCCGGCCGCTCCTCCCCGAGCTTGTACCGCTGCGTGGGGCCGTTGTGAGACAAGTGCAGGACCCGGCGGCACTTGGCCGTGTTGAACCTTCTACCATTGGCCTCGGCCCATCGACCCAGCCTGGCCCGGTCCCTCTGCAAGGCCTTTCTACCCTCGCACGGATCGACACTTCCCCACTTCAGCTCCCAACCGCAATTTTTTGTATCGCTTTTAATTATTAGCTAGGAGAATCACAAGATATGTCGATTTTTCATATTTTTCTGTCCCTACACCCAGGGAGCGGGCAGCACAGGAAAGGGGAGGGGGGGGGCAGCAGCCCTGTGACACCCCACAACCAGCCCCCCCCCCCAGAGCCGGCGGGGCGGAGGAGGCGGCGACCGCGCCCGCCCGCAAGCTCTGCTGGCCCTCGCCGCCACCCGTAGCGGGCGCCGTCCGCGCGCCCGTGCGTGCCGGAGACCCGGAAGCGGGGCGCGGCGGCGGTAGGTGCGGGTGGCGGGGGTCGTCGGTCTCGGCCGCGTCGTCGACCCTGGCGCTCAACGGTGCGGGAGGAGAACTGAAACGGCGCCGGGTGGGGACGGGACCTCCCGATGCTGCCGAGGCGTGAGTGGGCGCCTACTTTTCCCCTTGTCGGGGCAGATGTGTGTGGGGGGAGCCGCCTGCCCGTGCAGCGGGGTCGGGCCCCGTTTTCCCTTGTCTCACTGCGGCTCCCGCGGCGGGGGCGACGGGGCAGCGGTGAGCGAAGAGGCCGGGAGGTGGAGCTGGGCTTGCTGAGGAACGGCCCGGAAGAAAACCCGTCGTTTCCGCGTCGGCCATTGCCGAGGCAAATGGTTTTTAGCGTTGCTGCTCGTCTCCATGTGCGGGCAGAACTGCGACCCTGCGCTCCCGGGGCTGGGATGGGGTGCGCTGCCTGTCTGTGCCCACGCTGGGCTGGGCTGTATGTCTGAACGTGGTGCTTTATGCCATTTTCATTTGCCACAACTCTGAAACTTACCCTAGTGCGTGCATTTAATGTATTAATGTAGTGCGTGTAGTGATAGGACGAGGGCTAATGGCTTCAAACTGGAAGAGGGGAGATTTAGATTAGATGCCAGGAAGAAATTTTTCACTCTGAGGGTGGTGAGGCACTGGAACAGGTTGCCCAGGGAAGTTGTGGCTGCCCCATCCCTGGAAGTGTTCAAGGCCAGGCTGGATGGGGCTTTGGGCAGCTTGGTCTAGTGGGAGGTGTCCCTGCCCAGGGCAGGGGGGTTGGAACTAGATGATCTTTGCGGTCCCTCCCAACCGAAACTATTCTATGATTCTGTTTAAGGAGTCTAACAATTTAGCTGTGGGTTGTTATAGGCTTTAGTGTTCCTCACTCATCATACACATTGCAGCTACTTCTGTAGGTACCCTAAATCCAGTTTCTTTCCTACCTAGCTACGCATCGTTTTGGACCCCTGCTCTAAAGAGTTTTTTGTACTAAATGCTATGATGTAGGAATGGTGTGAAAATTATCAAATAAAATAATGCTTCACAGAGACTTTTGGTTTACTATGATTTTTATTTTATGCAAACCTCTTGCGGTAGGGTTTTTTTGTGCACTGTACAAGCAGTTAGGGAAAACAATTGTTTGGCTTATGATGCGGCATCTAAACACTGTTACAAAGCACAGGAGAGTAACTTGATCCTTTTATTACAGAGAGACTGTGAGAAGGTTCCCAGCTGGCTTGCTGCAAACTCCAGGGAAGGCACAATTGAAGGCAGGTAAGTACGAATTTCTTGGGAGTTCAGGCTTCTCGCTGCACCTGGGAAGCATCTTTAATGTGCCTATCATCGTCTTTGATAGTCAGTATCTTCTTTAGTTGTTCACAGATTGACTGTTTCCTGTGGATGTTAGCTCGTTTTTTAAGAACAACTTGTGTTACCATCAACTGAGCAGTTTGTTGCTTCACTGCTTCTCTTGCTAGTATGTGTAAGCTACAGCAAGAGGGCCTGTTCATGTGTTTCCTCTACCACCTGCCTGAGCTCCTCTGAGGACCTTCTTCTCAGGCTCTGATCTGGCATTCTTTGTAGTAATGAAGTCAGTCCATTGTGTGTGGTATTGTCTACAGTTGGCCAGCTGATTGCTGGAACTCAGTCTTAGACAGCAAATTAATTCATCTTCATCTTTGCATAGATGAAAGCAGTGTTATAGCTGCTTCTTTGTAGTCCTAAGTTACACAGAACAGTCAGGCAGCAGAGAGTAGCAATATTTTCATTTTGTTGAATTTGCCCATTGACTAAACATTGGAAAGGCAAAGAGTATCTGAGAGGAGGCTAAGGAGGAAATACTGAGCTGCTTTTAGCTAGTGACCTGATTTGTTGTATATGAACTTGATCTGAGAAATTTCTGGTTATTTACTTCAGGGCCTGGTAACTCAAGTTAGGTCCAGCTGCACAGCTCTCCAGTGAGAGGCAGTGTCTGCCTGAAGCCTTAAGCTCTAGGAAAACTTGCAGTCTAAGCAGATATAAATGGTAAATAACAAGAGGGAAAACAGAAGTGCAAAAGCAGCAACTTGCACAGGGTCATGTTGTGGACAGTGGCAGAGATGAGAACAGGACCCAGGTCTCCTTTTGTTATTTGCTGTCTTATAAGAGGATCTGGATGGGCCCGTTTTGCCTTGTTATTTTTCAGGAGAACCTCTTTGTGCATGCCAGTAACGCTGGGAACAGGGTTTGTATTTGAAACGGCGGCTCGTTTTCTCAGAGCGGGGATGTGAGCTTCTGCAAAATGGGGTTTTCTTCAGACGCTTCTACTGAGATGCTTGCTCATGCTTTCCCTGGCATGCAGCTCGGAAATAAAAGCTTGCCTCTGCTTCCCCTCCGTCTCTGCAGGCACATTTCCTGCCATGGTGAACGAGAGGCATAATGGCAACCTGCTTGTGCACCTGGGACCCAAACTGCAGGCCTACCCGGAGGAGCTGCTTCGGCAGCGGCGAGGCCACGACGGCCAGCCTGAGTACCTTATCCAGTGGAGTATTGTCAGCTTGGAAGAGAGAGCAGCGGGAGGCAGCAGTGCCTCCTCTGCAGAGACCAAGCCGGAGAACGTCTCCATGTGGATGTCTGCAGAAGAGGTCTGTGCCAGCTGCCCGGCGCTGCTGGGCAAGAGGAAGCTGGAAGGGCAGTGGGGGAAGGAGGAGAAGGCAGCCGGCCCCTTTGCTGCAGATGTGCCCCTGGACGAAGCCTCGCTGCTGGAGATGAAGGCCGATGTCAGGAGCCTGGTGCAGCGGGCTGGCCGTCAGATATCTGAGCCTGGGGCCCCCGAGTCCTCCATCCTCAATACCATCCACGTGCTGAGCGCGTACGCCAGCATTGGCTCGCTGGCAGGTGCCTTCAAGGAGACGGGAGCCCTCGACTTGCTGATGAGGATGCTGTGCCACAAGGAGAAGCAAATCCGCCGCAGTGCGGGCAAGATGCTGAGGGCCCTGGCTTCGCACGATGCAGGTGGGGCCTGCTACTGCTCGCTGCCACTGAGGAGGTGCTGCTGGGCAGCTGAGGGGTGCCAGCCCTTTTGTAGGTGTGGGATGCCCGGGAAGCGGTGTGTCCCGGGGCTTGTTGTCAAAAGGGGAAGAATCAGACTGGAGCTTCCAAGTGGCTCCTTGGTCATAGTTGTCTGGGGTGCTCTAAGACTTGGGAGCCCTTTCCCTGGTGGCTTCCCGAGCTGGGATGCTGATTAACTGTTAGGAGGACTTATGCCGAGGGGCTTGGCAGAGTGTTGGGGTGCCTCTGCTGGACGCTGTCAGTTAGAAAGGCTTTGGCCTGTTTTTGGCAGGGAGCCTTTCCTCAGGCCCTGGTGGGCAGAGGCCTGGTCCTCACCCAGTCCTCTCGTTTGAGAGGAGCTGCCATGGCTTGGAAGTGCCTGATGAGGCTTGGGTGCACCGGGAAGGTTGCTAGCGGTGGCGTGTCCCACAGGAGATCTAGCTTTCCTTGACCTAGTGCCCAAGTTCACGTGGGTCTCCAGTGGGGCAGGTTGGGGGCTGATTCAGCTTAAAACTTAACTTTTTTCTTCCCTGGAACCCTGTTCTGGAGTCAGTTATTTGGGGTTGCTGCTTTGGGGGAGTCTTGCAGCTTTAGGGGTGGAAAAATACAGTGTTATTCAGTGGAGCAAAATGTTGCCAGTCCAGATTAAAGGACAGAACGTGGTTCTAGGTTACACTGAGCAGCGAAGCTGTTCCTTGCCTGCAAGTCTGTCTCACACAGGGAAGGTGGGGTGAGAGTTGTCTTCAGGGGACCCGAAACATTTCTGTTGTTATTGCAGGGAGCCGAGCCTATGTCCTGCTGTCCCTGAGCCATCAGGATGGCATCGAGCAGCACGTAGACTTTGACGGTCGCTACACCTTGCTGGAGCTGTTTGCTGAGATGATGTCTTCTGAAGAGCACTGCATGTCCTTTGAGGGGATTCACCTTCCCCAGGTAGTGTCAGGCCCTGCCAGCCTGTGGGCTTTAGGGGTCAGGAGGGGTGAGAGTGGGGTGCCAGAGCTGGTGTCCTTGTTTGGGACAGGAGTGGGCAGCTGAGCAGGACTGGGTATTGGGAGAGCTGGCAGAGGATCTGGAGCTGGCTTTTGAGGCTGGGGGGTGGTGGAGAGGCACGTGGAGAGCCTTGTCTCTGAGCAGGGAGACGAGGGTGGGCTGAGAGGTCTCTGCTGCTGCCTGCTGCTCCGGAGCTGTCACAGGAGCCTGGCTGTGGATGAGCTGGTGGCTTGGAGGGAGCCGGGGGCTGGAGGTGTTCTGCAGGCTGGAGTCTGATGGCTGTGCTTGTCGCAGATCCCTGGGAAGCTACTGTTCATCCTGGTGAAGCACTACCTGTGTGTCACTGCTCTCATGGACAAGCTCAGCAGTGGCGTGGAGCCGGGAAGGGAGCAGACGAACTGCGCTGTGCCCAGCCTGCTCACTGAGGAGAGGAGCCGCGTGAAGCAGGAGTTTGAGTTCAGCATGGCTATGGCAAATCTCATCTTGGAGCTGGTGCACGTGATGGGCTGGGACCACAGCCACAAGCCAGAGCTGCTGCCCCAGCAGGAGCTGCGGCCCCGCACTGCCCAATCCATCTTCCAGCCCAAAACCCAAGCCTGCACTACTGCCCAAATGCCTGTGCTCGCTTCAAATCAAGTTCCCCGCAAAAAACAAGGTCGTGCCTTCCTCACCCCATCAGACTTTGCAGACCGCAGTGGCTATGTGGAGTACTTACAGGCAACCCTGGTGCGCGGCATGAAGGTGCGCTTGCTGGAGGACTTTGGTGATGTTAAAGCTGGGGAGGAAGGCGAGTTTCTTCAGAGCACTAATAGCAAGCACACTGTGCAGGTAGGTCATTAGTGAAAGCAGTCTGGCTGGGATGGCAGAGGGGGTGACTGATGATTTCCTAACGATGTCTTCATGTGCAGGAAGTTGGACAATAGATATATCATGATTAGGACACTTTCTACATCTGTCCTAGCGAAGAAGTCACCTTTCAGAGCTGAAGTTCCAGGTCCTGAGGAAAGCTAGTGTGGTTTAGTTTGGGGTGTCCTGCTAAGGCAGATGGCTATATCCTGCCTTCCAGGAACAGTCCCTAGCCCTGGTTTGATCTTGGGGTGGGGGGACACCAGGCTAACTGTCACAAATGAGTAACACAGCAAAAGGTCCTTGAAGGTCTTAAGCCTTGGCATGTGAGCGACAGTACTTACAGCATAGCGTTGTTCTCACTGGGTCGGACACAGCCTACATGACTGTTTCTTTTGATCTGTGAGTATATGCCAGGGTCTGTTTGCCTTTAAAAATACCCTTTGGCTGAGTAGACCTTAAATGAGAGTTTGGGTTAAAAAGAGCTGTTAAAGCTGCATATTTGCAGTTGAGTTGCTAAGTTTTTGCCAAAGATAGGGAAAAGGCCTCAATATTTGAGGAAGGGGGGTAATAGAATAGTTTGGGTTGGAAGGGACCTTTAAAGGTCATCTAGTCCAGCGTCCCTGTAATCAGCTGAGCGCCCTGTCCAGCCTGACCTTGAATGTTTCCAGGTGGCATCTACCACCTCTCTGGGCAACCTGTTCCAGTGTTTCACCACTCCCATTGTAAAGAATTTCTTCGTTATGTCCAATCTGAATCTACTCTCTTTCAGTTTAAAACCATTACCCCTTGTCCTATTGCAACAGGCCCTACTAAAAATAATATGTCCCCATCTTTCTTATGAGTCCCCTTTAAGTATTGAGAGGCCGCTATAGGGTCTCCCTGGAGCTTTCTCTTCTCCAGCCTAAACAACCCAACCCTTAGCCTGTCCT
This sequence comes from Larus michahellis, assembly GCF_964199755.1. Taxonomy (NCBI): domain Eukaryota; kingdom Metazoa; phylum Chordata; class Aves; order Charadriiformes; family Laridae; genus Larus; species Larus michahellis. Next base: position 14,586,231 of record NC_133898.1, on the reverse strand, counting down.
CATTGGAGAGGTGCTCCAGCCCTCTAGTGGTTTTTGTAGCCCTCCTCTGGACCCACTCCAACAGGTCTGTGTCTTTCCAGTACAGAAGACTTCAGAGCTGGATGCAGGTGGGGTCTCACCAGAGTGGAGTAGAGGGGCAAAATCACCTCCCAGGCACTGCTGGCCCCGCTGCTTTTGATGCAGCCCAGGATACAGTTGGCTTTCTGGGCTGTGAGCACACGTTGCTGGCTCATGTCCAGCTTTTCATTCACCAGTACTCCCAAGTCCTTCTCTGCAGGGCTGCTATCAATCCCTTCATCCCTCAGCCTGTATTGATATTGCGGGGTGTCCCAACCCAGGTGCAGGACCTTGCACTTGGCCTTGTTGAACCTCATGAAGTTTCACATAAGCCCACTTCTAGAGCTTGTCCAGGCCCCTCGGGAGGGCATCCTGTCTCTCAGGCATGTCAACTGCATCGCTTAGCTTGGTGTTGTCTCCAAGCTTGCTGAGGGTGTCACGTCCCACTCAGCAAAGAGGTGGGGTAAGTGACTTCAGATTCGTAAATTCTCAACGGCACGGACTAAGGTGAGATAAATCTCAAGGTCCATATACGAACATTTATTAGCTTACCAAAATGGTTAGTATGGGTCTTAACAAGTCCACAATAATTGGTTAGGTATATAACAAATTATGGCAAATGGTGAGGTATGCGTCGTGATACTTAACAACAGGTATAGGACGATTTATGGCAAGCGGTACTTAAGGTCGTACTTAAGGTCGTTACTTAACAACTCTGTTACTTAACAATTCTAAGAGAAAAGGGAAACTGAGGGATAGAGAAAGGAAAAGACAGAGAAAAAGATGGAGATAAAGAGATCACCGGTCCTGGTTCCAGCGTCTTTTTCGGGGAATCTTCCCAGGCATAATCTTCTTCTTTCTTGGCAGAATCTTCCCAGGTACGGTCTTCTTTCTTGGGAAGAATCTTCCCAGGCACTGTTGTCTTCTTTTGTTGTTTCTTTGTTTTTCCCTAGGGGCACTTATTTTCCCTTTTTATGTTTGCTGAATTAGCACGGTCCACCCCCCTTGCTGAGGACAGCCTTGTCTCAGGTTTCTCCCTTCTCCCAGGTGAGGTGTAGCATAATTTGGGTGGAGAGATGAGTGCCATAGTCATACGTGTTTAGCATGATCTCTGTGATCTTCATTAGCATAGCCAGGGGTGTGCGTTTTCGTATGCATTTTGTGGATAATGAAATAAGGTCACTTATCGGACACAATGGCCTTGAGAACTGAGAATTAGCAAGCTCAACACACGAGTGGCAGAACTATCCTGTCTTCACAAGACAGTTCTCCCACACTTTCAGGCGCCAGAAGTGTTAGCCTTATCAATTCTTTGAAAGCCAGGCCTGCATTATTTATTTCCTTGTGAGTGTTTGAGGCATTCCATTGAAGGCTTCGAGGGCCTTCTGGCCCTCGTCAGGGCATTTACAATCCGTCTCTTACAGAGGGTGAACTCGACTGTCTGTGTCATTGATGAAGACATTAAACAGTACTGGTCCCAGTACGGATCTCTGAAGGACACCACTTGTCACCAGTCTCCATCTGGACATTGAGCTGTTGACCACTACTCTTTGCATGTGACCTTCCAGCCAATTCCTCATCCACCAAACAGTCCATCCATCAAATACGTATCTCTCCAATTTAGAGAGAAGGGTGTTGTGGGGGACCATGTTAAAAGTCTTACAGAAGTCCAGATAGATGACATCAGTAGCTCTTCCTTTGTCCATTGATGTAGTCACTCCATCATAGAAGGACACTAGATTGGTTAGGCCAGGCTTGCCCTTGGTGAAGCCATGCTGGCTGTCTCGAATTGCCTCCGTGTCCTCCATGTACCTTAGCATAGCTTCTAGGAGAGGCTGTTCCACGATCTTCACAGGCATAGCGGTGAGGCTGACAGGTCGGTAGTTCCCAGGGTCCTTCTCTCTACCACTTTTAAAGATGGGTGCAATATTTCCCTTTTTCCAGTCACTGGGGACTTTTCCTGACTACTGTGACCTTTCAAATATGATGAAGAGTGGCTTGGCAACTACATCAGCCAATTCCCGCAAGACTCTGTGATGCATTTTGTCAGGATGTCGCTGTCCCCTGATACCTGCCCTGCTTCCACTGCATGTGCATTCCATTTCCTTCTTGCCCCTTAGTTTCACCAGCAGGTCATGATTCATCCATGACGGTCTCTTGCCTTCTTTTCCTGATTTCTTACACATGGAGATCGAGAGCTCTTGGACTCTGTGGAAAGCATCCTTAAAGATCTGCCAGCTCTGTTCTGCTCCTTTTTTCCTGAGTGAGTTTTCTGAGGGAGTCCCATTAACTAACTCCTTGAACAGCTGGAAGCTTGCTTTGCCAAAATTCAGGGTCCTGACTTTACTCTTTGCTTGTCCCATATCCCTCAGGACTGTGAACTCCATCAGTGCACGATCGCTTCAGACCAGGCTGCCTCCAGTCTTAACGTCTGTGATTAGCTCACTTGTGTTGGTGACCAACAGGTCCAGTATCGCATTCCCTCTGGTAGGGCTGTCTATTACCTGGCTTAATAAGTTATCCTAAGCACTGCAGGAGTCTCCTGGATTGCCTACAGCTGTGCCACTTTTCCAGCAGATGTCAGTGCTGTTGAAGTTCTGCAGCGGGAAGAGAGAGCCCGCGAGTGCAATCCCTCCTGTAGCTGCAGTAAGAAGACTTTGTCAATAGGCTCCCCTTGATGGGGCAGACTGTAGTAAACACAAACCACAAGGTTCCCTTTGGTGGCTCGGTCTCTAATTCTTGGCCTAAGGCATTCAGCTCTTGCCGCTCCCAGAACATCCTGCTAGTGTCAGTGCTGAAGCAGCAGGGCTTGCACTCAGGCCTGGGAGTGGGAGAGCATTTTAAGTGCTGTTCTAGACTTTTTGCGGGCATGGGGGGAGGTGTTTGCTCCTGCTTAGACCTTTTTCTTGAGACTTTCTTCTCAGTCCTGAAGGCTCGGCATGTTCAGTGAGAGCTGAGATTTTGTTTTGACTGTGCAGCATGGAGCTGGTGGCCTTTGTGCATCACTCTAATCTATGTATGGTTATTTCTGCAAGCTGTCTGCTGATCTTGCACTTTGTCTATGCTTTTGAGCTTCCCAAACACTGCAGCTAGAGACGCGATTTCTGTTCTCTTAAAAATCAAGCTTTAGCTGGCTGTCATCCACAGATAAGAAGGCTGTCTCTGCTTGTGTCCTCTGCTCAGTCCAGGATTGTGTTGGCTGCAAACAGGGCTATAATTCAGTTCATTAGATATTAAATTGAGATAGTAACCAGGAAAATGAGAAACTGTAACCACTGCACACATTTTAATGTGTGAAAGTCTGGGTTTGTCGGTTTTGTTTTGTTTCGTTTTGTTTTCTCTCCCACAAGTAATTTGCAGAAGCGCATGCTTTCATTTTGCAGGTGATAAATAAGGAGCCTGAGGCCACTTCAGTTGGTCATAGCTGTACTTCAGGTGCCACCTAAACCTATGCTGAAAGGCTTTCCTACGTCAAGCTGATTTCTGCGGATATAGATGGCCTGTGAATACGCTTAAGTGTCATGCTAGTGCAAAGCTCTGTGTTGCTGATATTCAAAAATCAGTAGCTGAAAAGCCTCGCTCTGCTATCTGTAGAAATGCATGACTTCCTAATGCTCTTTCTAAATCTCTCTTGCTGTAACTTAGTTCATTACCAGCCTTTCCAGAGAGGAGGTAAAGAATTTGACGTTACCTTCTGCATGTTTGAAGACTATCTCCTTCAAATCTACTTTTAGCTTTTGTTAAGCACAAGATTCTCTAGCCTTCCTGTACCCATTCTCCTGTAGCCCATTTTATTTTGTGTAACGCCATTGTTTTCATTTATAGCCAATTTAGCCAATTAAGAGCACTGACTGACTTCTTTTCTCCTGTTGTCTCTCTTTGCTTTCTTGTGCACGGGGAAATTGTGTGAATATTCTTTTGGCTTTTTTCCTCAGCCAGTTGCAGGCTGCTTCCTTCTGACACCCTTCTTCTTGTTCAGTGAGAACTCATTTTAGGATGAATTTTTCCAATCAACTTTCAGTAACGTTAACTTAACTCGGGTCCAGGCTCCTTCTAGTTTTGGAGCACTTCTTGCAGATGTAATTTAAACCGGCAGCTTAAAATGCTCTGAAATGTGTGTATGGAAGAAGGATGCTTTCAGTCTTATCTGCTTGTTTGGTGGTGGATATCACCGCTGTGTGCTTGTGTTGGGAGAGCATAACTGTTAAGGCAGCATGTGCTGTGCAAATATGGCTTGCCCATCTTATGTGCGCTTTCTTCTAGTCCCATTCTTTCCCCTTCACACTCCTAAGTTCTTGGGTCCTGTTGAGCACGTTTCTTTACTTAATCATTTTCTTCTCTGGTTTAATAATTTACTGTGTGATGCCCTCTGCTTTACTGAAGTTGGCAATTGAAATAAATGATTATTTTTTTTTTTAATCAGTTACTTCAGCAAAGAAAGCTAATGTCAGAATTGTCAAATGTCAATTTGTCAGAACTGAAACTGAAAGCAGGTTTACCCATTAATTCAAATGTAGTGTTTATCTTGAACACCTTCAGTTGTTCTTTCCACTAAAATATGCTTTAAAGGGTTGCATACTACTGAAGTCAAAGTAGTGAAGCTGTAGTAATGATTTTTTTTTTTTTTTCCTCAAATTAGAAGCACTGGCTTTAGTGTTTTTTCAGTTACATGGACACACCACTGAATAACTTCAATCCTTCCCGCTTTACAACTGTGCTTCTGGCAGATTACTTGGCGTGTCTTTCATCTCTGTCCTCCAAACTGAATTTTGCTTCTCTCTCCATTGTGGCAACTTCTGGATTTGTATCCCTCTACGCATTATCAGTTTGCTTTGCTTTCTGTTGAGTTTACTCAATATTCAAATAAAATACTCTTCTAGTTTTGGACCACGCATAGGGGATTTTTCATTGCAGGCCCCCTCAACTGAATAACTGCTTTGCATCTTATTTTTAAGTGGTTGATAAACCTTTTGTCTTTTATAACCTGGTCTGTAAAGATAAATTGCAAAGGGAATATGTTTCCTACTGATTCTGTCTTTTTCCTTGTGCTCCTTGATTTCTGAAATCTGTGTTTTTCTAAAATTCTGTTTTCTATTTCTTATAATCTTGTACTTGCTTTTATTCTTAATCTAACTGGACACTTGGAAAGAGCACCAAGATCCTTTCACATTTTTTTCCTATTGACTGTGATACAAATTTCAGAGGAATTTTTTATTCACCATTGAGTTCAAGTATATTGTTAACTTCCATTCCCTTTGTTCAGTTGGTCCCTTGGGTTTCTTCTCCGGTCTATTTTTCTGTTTAATTAGGTTGAATGAACTTGCAATTGCTCCATCCGGGCTTATTTTCAATAACAGTTTTCTGTAAGGCTGATACTACTGGCAAAACCAGATCTAAAAGGTAATAAATATTCAGTGAAGTAGTTTGTTGGCTGTTATATTTGGAGGTACCTAATTTCTGCCACTGTTAGAGTTCCTTGCCTTCCAGCCTGTCTAGGAAGTTGGGAATATGCATGCAGTCTTTGTGAGTGTTAATTTTTGCCCTGTTCTTTATGTTCATATCCATGTACGCGGCTGTAGCAGTTCCCCAGAGCTATGTGAGAAACTTGTGAGTCAAACCATTCAATGAGGGTTTTTTCCACAGGGAGATACCAGCAATTTGACATCTCAAAAACATCCTTGTAATGACATCTCTTGATCATCGTCGCTTTTCTGGGCCTTTGTCATCAGTCTCTCTTTGAAGGGAAACTTGATTTTTATCTCTGTTCCTCTTTCTTATCTTGTGTATCACACTTGCTTTATGTTGACAGCTTATCTGCTGATGACTATTGAGTTCAAGTTACAAGAACTGCTTGAACATCCTGCCTGAGGCTCGCTGTTAGTCTTCTGCGTGCAAAATGCACGTTCATGATGCATTTTTTTGATTTGGGCCAGTTCATCATGAGTGTTTCTCCTGCCTCCTCTCATCTTCCCTTTGTTGCTGTGCTTTCTTTTGCTTTCTTTGCCTCTCCAAAGAAAAAGTTCCACTGTTGTGCCTGGTCCTTCAGTCATATCTTTCCATGACTCCTTTGAGATGATATTTGGTACGTAACCAGTTTGCATCAGGAATTCTTTGAAGACTTATCGGTGGTGTGTGTAGAGTTTAACTCAGTCTCCTTTCATATAATGCTTTCTTAAAGCCTCTCAGCATCTTACCTCTTTAGCTCTCTGGCACAGTGGAGTCCTAGTAGTACTGGTGTAAGTCCAAAAGAGCTCAGTGAATCAGGGTACCCATATGTTTTTCTGCTGTTTTTTTTAAAGTTACTGACTTTGTTGTATGTGCTGTTGCTGGGTCCTCCTTCTGCTCGGAAGATTAAATGTAAAACTACAGTATGGGAAGCCATAAAAAAAAATTCCTTTGATTTCAGAGGCAGCTTGAACAAAGCACAGGAAACAGTTGCCTCCTTTGAGACACACTTGTCAGGAACCCAAAACCTGGAATGACCAAGGTATAAAAGTATAACCAAGAGAAGGTAAAATCAGAGTAGGAAAAGTAGTTTTCTTTACATTTGCAGTCACCAGGTGGTTTGTGCCTCAGGACCCTTCATATACAGTTCATCTGCCTCAAGGTAGTGTTGGTTAAGTTCTTCCTTTGTATGCAAGGCACCTGCTGCTGGGCACTTCTGAAGCAGGAATGCTCTAACTAGATGCACTCCTTTCCCCGCTGCTGAGCTACCTGAGATCTGTAGTGGTTGCAGGCAAAGCTGGTGTTTTTTAAAATAAAGATTCAGCTGTAACCAGGGGAACAAGTTAATAAAGATGGTATTCTTAAAAATGAGACAATGTGCGTGTTGAAATCTGTATATGAATTAGGTGGTCTTCTACTTGAACAGTACTTGCTATCATCTCCATGCTTTTGGGAAATAGGAGGACAAATGTAGCATGAGGATTGAATGAGTGAGCAAATCTGACCATTTTGATCTGTTTCACCCACAGGTTTTATGGCAGTCAGCAGGCCAGATCTACTGGATGCGTTGGCACATGTTGGAGATTATTGGCTTTGGAGACCAGTGGGAAGATCCTGCTACTCAGGAAAAAGAATATAGTTTGATAGAGAACGTTAATCTAGACACAGGTGAGATTACGTGCTGCATGTGGGTGGCTATATCATCTCTTTCTGATTCTGCTGTGGCGTGTTTTTGAGCGGTAAACTTTATATGACTAGGCGTATAGGACCATATAGAGCTGGTTAAGTAATTACATGGCTTGTGGTTGCATGGAGTATTTTTGAATCCTAGGCTTTTGTCAGGATATAATAAAAGTCATGATATAGAAAGCATAAAATTTGATTTAAACTGTGACTGTCAAAAAACGCGTGTTTGAATTAACAGAACAAACTGGCAAAATAAGAATGTAGGGTCTCTCTAAGATGAAGCTGCTTTAGGGACACTCGGATCCCCTTAAATAAGTGATGTGGGTTTTTAAAAGCATCAACATGCCAACGATTTGTTTAACTTCATACTGCTGAGTTTTGGGCAAGGTGAGCATTCAATGCACCGTTTTCATAAAACGTGTGCAGAATCTCCTAGAATCCTTTGACCTGGGGGAAGATAAAAGGGAAAATTCACACTTCAGATAATCCTTTCTTGTTCAGTGTCTGACGTGACTCTGGCCAGGGAAACCTGCTAAAGTAGCTCTTTTTTCATGTCCGTGATCTTGTAGGACATCTTTTGGGTAGATTGATTTGGATTTAACTGCTGCAAGAGACAGAATATACATGAGATGAGCGGTTAATTTTCCACTTTAAAAAAATTCTTATTGCCGGTTGAAAAGATGGCTTCTGTAGTGGCTTCTGCCTCTGGTAACTATAGACTTAACTGCATGCAGTTTCAAATGGCTAGGTTAAAACAAACTTGGTTAGACTTTGCCTTTTTTCTCGGTCTCTCTGATTTTGGTAGAAAATCATGGGCTCTGTTTTACTTCTGTGTAAAACTCTTTACAGTCATCATATCTCACACAGACATTGAATTCAAAAAGTAGATGCTTTCTGCTTTGGATCTTGACAGTTGGATAAATTAACTCACGTTGACTGACTGTTGGTAATCAGCTGCGTACATAGCTGCTCTTACCAGGCCTCAGCCTCTTCCAGGGAGTTTGGCCCTTTTCTGTTGATTCTTGAGGTGGTGAAATGTCTCCCATCTTGCATTTGCAGAAAAAACCTGCAAGTTATTGCTTAGCAGATATTAGCAAGTGTTGATTCAGCTCTTATTTCTAAATTACCTTGAGAATATCTAACGTACATAACAGATTATGTTTCTTCATTTTGGATGCATTAGCTAAAAGGAGTGTGATAACTGTGCAGTCTTGTTTTTCTTTTGCCTGTAAGTATTTGCCTTGTTAGCCAGCAGGAGGCGTTTAGAAAACAGAGAAGCTCATGGCAGAGTTAACTTCCTATCTTGGGCCAGCTCTGTTTCCCCTTCTGCAGCTGGACGCTGGCACTGTGGGTTCTGCTGGTGCTGGGTGTCCGAGTGCGTTGCTGGTCCAGGCACGGGGGGAACAGGTTGGGGGAGCAGTGAGCTAGAGGTGTCTGTTTTGAGCGTGTGCTTTTTCTGTTCTATAGCCCAAAGAGGTTCAAGTGAAGACGGTAATCCCCATCTCTGGAGCTTCTGGGGTCTCCCCCCAGCATGTTCCCTCAGTCTCGCTGCCCTCCTGTCACCTCCCTTTCCCACAGCAGGCTGTGGGGCACTGGGGACCTCTTCTGCCCAGATGGTCCGCATGAGCTCTTTCCCTGGGGAACGTGGGGTGTGCAGCAGAGGAGGGGGGGAATGGCAGAGCTGACAGTGCCCTTCCTTGCTCTGCTCTCCTGCAGTTGCGCGGCCGTTTTTCTGCAAGCCCTTTGGAGGGCTGTACTCTCTGCCTTACCTGGGGGAGCAGCCGACCAAGGCTGCAGAGGCCCTGAGCCGTGCCGAGTGGTGGGAGCTGCTCTTCTTTGTGAAGAAGCTGGAAGCGCAGGAGCAGAAAGAGATCACCTGCCTCATCCAGCAGGACCGGGGAGAGCAGGTATGGGCCAGAGCCTGCAGCGGGGAAACGAGAGGAGGGAGAACGTTAGGGAAGGGACCGGGCCTGCAGGAGGAGACGGCAAGTGTGAGCTGTGCAGGGGCAGAAATGGGTCTGAGCTGTGTGTGCAAGTGTGAGCTGTGCAGCCTGAGTGGGGCAGAAATGGGTCTGAAATGTGAGGGTGAGTGGGGGATGGCAAAAGCGCGGGGAGCTGGGCACAGCAAAGGAGAGGTGGGAGGAAATGCAGCCTCCCATGACCCTGTAAGAGTGACTGTGTCCAGCAAGGTTTGGGTAGGCGAGCAAGCCCATGAGGTGATTTTGCCGGTCGCAGTTGGGTGGTGAATGCAGCTGGGAGGTCTGGGCTGGTGGTAGTTGGGTTGGGGACGGCCAGGGGAGGGTGGCACTGGTGAATGGCCCTGGGTGCCTCCGGCAGTGCAGGCTTTCTGTCTGTTCTGGCACTGGCTGTCACAAGGGGCTTGGGGTCTGTGGCACATCCGTGAGGGTTAACATGACCCCATCTGTCCAGCTGTCCGATGAAGAAGCCTTGATCCAGCTGTCGGTACCTGTGGAGCTGGCCCAGAAGGTGCTGGAGGTCTTGGAGAAGCGGTGCCAGGGCAGTGCTCAGCGTGACCTGCGCGGCTCCCACATCTACGCCAAATACTTCCTCAGTAAGGGGGCCGAGCAGGATGGCCGGGGGAGCACCGCAGTGTCCTCGGAGGGTGCTGTCTGCAAGAGCACTGTCTCTGAAGCCACAACAGCCAAGGCAGCAAAGGAGGACCTTTCTGCAGCCACAGTGCCTCTCCAAGCCCCCGCTGCAGCATCCAAGTCGGATTCCCAGCTGTTCAGCGAGCTCCTTGAGAGGGAAGGGCTGTTCTTCCCAGAGGTGACTGAGGAGCAGATCAAAGGTAAAGGCCTGCTGCGCGCTGGGGCACACGCACGGCGCTGGAGGCAGCTCTGTTGCCTCGAGGGAGGAAGGCTCTGGGCAGGGCATGGGAGGCCAGGTGCCCAGAGGTTGCCTGGGGAGGGGTCCTGTGGGTGCTGGGTTTGTGGGTGCATGGCACCCGGGAGTTGCTGGGGACGTTAGTGCTGCCCTGACGCCTGCGTCCCTGCCTTCCCCCCACCAGTGTTGGGCAGCTCCGAGGGGACGAGCGAGAGGGGCTCGCTGGCCAAGATTGCAGCCATGGTGGACGTGATCCGGAGCAGCAGCACAGAGGTTGGTCTGCGTTTAGCCGGGCTCAAGCACATCATGAAGATCCTGGAGGAGGAGCCCGAGCAGCAAGTCGGCAAAGCCCAGGGCAGGCTGGGGACCAGGAGTGTTGGGTGAGCCATGGGGTGCTGCGCACCCCTCCTGCTGGCCGGGGAGGGCTGTGTCAGCAGGGTGGGGGACCGTACTGGAGGTGGGAGTGTGGGAGGTGGCGCTGGAGGTGTGAAGGCCGGGATATCCCTGTGTGCTCAGCAAGAAGGGAGGTGTATCTTGTGTCCGTTTGTCCCAGGCAGGCTCATTCCTGGGGCTGAGCCAGCTGTGGTAGGGCCATGTGGGCAGGGAGAGGGTGGCTGGCAGGGCCCGGGGTGCTGGCATGCCAGCGGCAGTGGCAGGAGGCTCCTCCTGAGGCGTCCTTTCCCATGCAGGGAGAAGTTGGTGAATGTGGCAGTGGAGCTGCTGAGCACCGAGGTGGCAGAGAAGGCCCTGGTGGTGGTGACGCTGCGGCTGCTGGCCGTGTTCATGGCGAAGTACGACTGTCGTGTGCCGTTTGCCACGGAGGGGGGTGTGCGGGCTGTGCTGGCCTGCATGCAGCAGCACGCCTCCTCCGCCCTGGTGCAGCAGGCTGGCCTGGCAGTGAGTGTGGCAGAGGGGATGCTGTGGGCGGGCGGGCAGGGTGCAGGCTCACCCAGGTGTGGCGGAGGCGCCCGCTGCCCTCCTGACTGCTGTTGACCTTGCAGGCCCTGAAGGTGCTGGTGGGAGCTGTGTCCAGCGAGCCAGGAGGTGCCGGTGGGAAGCCCTTGCCCCTGAACCACGCCGACGCACAGATGATGCGGGAGATCTTTGCCAGCATCGGCTCTGCCTCCAGCGAGGGCTCGGCAAGCCTGCTGAGTGCCATCCCTGCTGCCATGAGCACCATGCAGAGGGTCCCAGGGTAGGGGCAGAGTGAGGGCAGCGTCTGGGGGCGGGGGGACCCTCTGCGTGGCGGGGGGTGGGCAAGGCAGGCAGGCAGGCTTGTAGGTGCAGGGGAGGCTCCGTGCTTGGGGAAGGAAAGCGTCTCCACATCGCTGTGTCCCTGCAGGGGCTCCTCAGGCGTGCAGAACGGCTTGCTGGTGGTGAACATGCTGATGGACAGCCACCGGGGCCTGGCGGAGCAGCTGGTGAGCTGCGATCTCCCCACGGTGCTGCAGAGCTGCTGGTGGGACGGGCAGAGCACCGTCTGCCCTCACGCGATGCTGGCCCTCAGCGCCATCAACCGCCTCACGGAGCACCGGCTACCCCTGGGCCCGGAGATGGCAGGTAGCGTGCCACCCGCACCCACTGCCATGCCACGGCGAGTGCCTGGGCTGGGCCCATATGTCTTTGTCGTGGCAGGCAGAGAGGCCCCGCTGGACCTGAGGGACATGCGGAGGCTTCTGGGCGGCCTGGGGGACGGCACCTTGTCCAAGGATGTGGTGGTGGCCCTGGAGCGGCAGCTCTGCAGTGAAGGCCCCGTCCCCTCTGGCGAGGTGGCCCAGCTGCTGCAGGACCCCCGGTGCTTCAGGCTGCTGCTGCGCAGCTTTGAGCTGCTGGGGGCGGAGAAGGCCGTGAGCCTGAGCATCCTCAGGTGGGTCCAGGGGGATTGGGTGGGGGTCTGGGGCCTCTGCAGCAGGTGTGTGAGTGCTGGTGGTGATGGTGGGGGGACGTGGCGCACGTTTGTGGGTCCTGGTGGGGCTGTTCTTCACCAGAGGCAGGGAGAGGTGCACCCCAGCACGTATCAGCAGGTGCTGGTCGGTGTGTCCTGGGGTGCAGGGCCAGGGGGGACAGAGCATCACGTGCCTGGGTGGTGGTGGGGTTTAGAGGTGCCTGTGGAGCCTTGGCTCCCAGTCCCTGCGGGGTGCTGGCCATCCCAGTGGGGCAGGGAAGCAGGGCTGCCTCCGGCAGCGCTGTCTGTGTGCCCTGGTCTGAGCGGGCTCCCTCTGTCACGCAGGATCCTGAACAAGTTCCTGGACGGTTACCAGGAGGATGTGCTGCCCTGGCACGAATGTGTGGAGCCCTGTTTGTCCTCCCTGAGTGCCCACAGCAGTGAGCGGGAGGTGAGGGGGAGCCGAGGTGCTGGGAGAGGTGGGCAGCGGCTGTCCCCTCTGTGGCCGTGGCCGCATCCCGGTGGCTGGCGTGCCCGGCCGGGCCCTCGTGGGCGCTGCTGCGGTGTCGGGGTGGAGGGGATGGAGCGCTGCAGCATCCCACTGCTGGGGCCTGGGTTCCTGGCGCTGGCCCGGCCACTCACGGCTGCTTGCTCAGCAGGTGGTGCAGGAGGTCGTTGGCTTCCTGCACCGCCTGGCCACTGCCAGCAAGGACTGCGCGGTGGTGATGTGCCGCCTGGGCACCCGCGAGGCTCTGGCCAAAGCCCTGGACAAGCACAGCACGGCCCCGTCGCTGGCGCCAGCCCTGCTCGACCTGATGATTGACTGTGAGAAGTACGCCGGTCTCTACAAGAAGCTGACGACCAGCATCTTGGCTGGCTGCATCCAGGTGGGCCCGGGGAGGTCCGGCTGCTCTGCGGCCCTGGGTCCTGGGGCTGTGCAGCTGTCCCCGTCACCGAGGGACAGCCTTCTGCTCTCTGCCTGCCGCAGCCCTGTGGTGGGCGAGGGGAGGAGGATCCAGGGCCCCCAGTAAGAGCCTCGCCCCATCCCATAGCTGGTCCTGGGGCAGATTGAGGAGCACCGCCGGAGCCACCGGCCCATCAGCATCCCCTTCTTTGATGTCTTTCTGCACAACCTGTGCCGAGGTGAGTGTGGGGAGCAGGAGCTGGACGCCAGTGCTTGGCATGTGCCGTCCTGGCAGCTGGCGGCTCCACGTGCTCTCCCCACAGGCTCCAGCGTGGAGGTGAAGGAGGACAAGTGCTGGGAGAAGGTGCAGGTCTCCTCCAACCCCCACCGTGCCAGCAAGCTCACGGACAGGAACCCCAAGACCTACTGGGAGTCGAACGGCAGCACCGGCTCCCACTTCATCACTGTCCACATGCAGTGTGGTGTGGTGATCAGGTGGGGCTGGGCCAGGAGGGCCGGGGGCCTTGGGGCCAGGAGGGCTGGGGGCTGTGCAGGGAGGAGAGGGCTTTGGGGATCTGTGCGGGCTCTGTCCCGGTGGTCGCCGTCCTGGGGGTTGCTGGGCGTGGGCAGCAGCGCATGGGGCTGGCAGGGGCCAGGGCAGGGAGGTGGGGACTGCTGGGCAGCGGCGTGTTTGCTGCGCTGCAGGGAGATGAGCATGCTGGTGGCCAGCGAGGACTCCAGCTACATGCCGGCCCGTGTCGTGGTGCTGGGGGGAGACAGCCCTGCCGCCATCAGAACTGAGCTCAACGCGGTGAGTCTCGTAGGGGCTGCTCAGGCCATGGGGCCCCGCGGGAGCGGTGGGCTGGTCCGTGCCGTGTCCCGTGAAGGTCTCACCTTGGTGTGGGGCCCTGGGAGGTGCCCCCCGGGGAGGTGGGGATGGCAGGAGCTGTGCTGTGGGAGCCTCCTCCTGGCTGTAGGCAGCGGGTGCTGGAGACTTGGGCACGGGCAGCCCTGCAGCCCGGTCTGCGGCAGGCTGGTGTGCTGGGGCTGTGAGCCAGGAGCGGGGCCCTGGCGGGGGGTGCCCTGTGACTTCGTGGGGGCTGCTGGGGGGGACAGAGGCCGTGGCTCTAGCGGGGGTGGCCAGGGGAGCATGCAGGGTGTCTGGCGCTCGCTGCCTGGCATGCTGAGGGCTCGCTGTCTGCTTGCAGGTGACCGTCCTGCCCTCGGACAGCAGAGTGATCCTGCTGGAGAACATGACCCGCTTCTGGCCCGTCATCCAGATCCGGGTGAAGCGGTGCCAGCAGGTAGGGGAGCAGGGGCTGGGCCAGGGCTGGCAGTGTGGGGCGCCAGGGCTGTGCCTGAGGAGCTGAGTGTCGCGCTCTCCCGTAGGGCGGCATTGACACACGTGTGCGTGGCATCGAGGTGCTGGGTCCCAAGCCCACTTTCTGGCCCATCTTCAAGGAGCAACTGTGCCGGCGGACGTTCCTCTCCTGCACTGCTCGGGCTCATGCCTGGTGCCAGGAGATCTGCCGGGACCGGGGGCAGCTGCTGCAGCTCTTTGGCAGGTGAGTTGTCTCCTGGCTGCGCCATCGCGTCCCTGGTGTGCCAGGGCCTGGGTGAAGGGTGATGGGGGGACTGCAGGGCCAGGAGAGGAGCAGCCGGGTGTCCTGCCTGGACAAGGAGGGGCCCTCGCTCCTCCCTGGCCACCAGCGGTCCCGGAGGGCCAGGGCCACCTTGGGGTCCCCCAGGTTTAAGCTGGGCACGTGGGCGCACAGGTAACCCACTAGAGAGGCGCCCTGCAGGGGACTGTACGTCCTGACCCGGCAGAGGTTGGTCAGGCACAGGTGGGATCTCGCGGCCGCAGGTGCCGCACAGCCCCCCAGTTTCTCGGGGGCAGGGGAGGGCCCCAAGGCCCAATGCGGGCAGGGCCCATGGCAGCGAGGGGCCCCGGCTGCTGGGGGCGAGTGGGGCTGCGGAGCCCCAAGGGGCTGGCAAGGGACAGGGCAGGGAGCGACCGCTGCGCTCTGCTTTCCTGGGGGAGCCCCCAGGCCGTTGTGTGCCCGGCAGCACCGCGTGCTGCCCGCTCGCTGTTGCAGGCTGAACCGGGCGCTGCGGCACGAGCAGGGCTTCGCCGACCGCTTCCTCCCTGACGACGAGGCGGCCCGGGCCTTGGGCAGGACATGCTGGGAGGCCTTGGTGAACCCCTTGGTGCAGAGCATCACCAGCCCAGGTACCCTGCGCTCTCCTGGGCCCATCCACACTGTGCCCCAGGCTGAGGCACCCCGCTCTGACTCTGTCTGGCCCCGCAGACCCCCACGGCAGCAGCCCTCTGGCCTGGCTGCTGAGCGAGTACCTGGAGAGTGTGGAGATGCTTCATCACCCCATGAGCCGGGGTGCTGCCTTTGGTTCCCGTGTCCGGTGCCTGACCCAGCTCCTGGTGCATGTGGACCCCGGCAGCCCAGAGCCAGAGGAGGCAAGAGCAGCTGGTGAGCTGCCCTCCCGTGGGGCTGGGGCGGTGGTGCAGAGTGCCAGGCTGCGCCATGGGGATCTGCTGGGTGGGCTCTGTGGCACAGGAGGCTCCCGAGTTGGGGAAGGCTCATGGTGGTGCCCCCGCAGTCGCTGTTCCTCCCCGGCATCTCCTCTGCCCTGTGCCCCCTGGGGAGAGGGGGAGGCTGCTGGTGGTCAGTGTGCGGAGCCTGCCCACGGAGCCACACTGAGCCTGGGATTGTCCCTTGGCAGGCGGGAAGGAGGGGAAGAACAAGGAGGTGCCGGCCAGAGCTGCGAAGGCGGCGGTGGAGAAGTCAAGTGGCCTGTGGGGCATCTCGCAGTGCTGGCGTGGCGTGGTGCAACAGCAGGTAGAGCTTGGAGGGCTGGCCACGGGGGACGGAGAGGGCGTGTGGGACCCTGCACCGGGTGGGTGTTGGGAGGTGTCTTGGGAGCGTGGAGAGGGCATGGGGCCAAACCTGCAGGACTCACCCCTCTCATGCTACGTCCTGCAGGTGCAGCGGTTCCTGGAGGCAGCAGGGCAGGCGCCGGACCTTGTGGAGCGATACTGCGGGCTGTACCAGCGCCTGCGCGGTGCCACGGAGGAGCTCTTTGGGCAGCAGGCCGCCTTTGTGCTGGCCCTGGGCCAGGGCTTCGCGGGAGCGTTGCTGCAGCTCCCCTTCCTTACCGCCCTGCACGTGAGTCGAGAGTGTGGCACCCGCATGGGGGTCTCGGCTGGGGAGGCTGCCCTGGCCCGCGGCCTCGGGGCGAGCTCTGGGTGGGTGGTGTCCTGTTCCCCCGAGGAGCCACTGAGCCCGGGCCCTGTGGTGGCCCTGCACGGTGCCCAAGTGCAGGTGCGCGTTGCGTGTCGCAGGGTGTCCCCAGCCACAGCACACTCCTGCCTTGGGCTGATGCCTGGGCACCCTCGGCCCCGGCCCAAGAGCCCCAGGGTTTCCCAGCTGCTCCCGCCAGGGACACTGCGGCCACCCGGTGAGGCCCCTCCGCAGCCAGCTCTGTCCCTCCGCAGGTGAGCGAGCAGTTCGCCCGCTACCTGGACGGGCAGATCCAGGAGCTCCACGGGGCTGTGGGCAGCGCAGGGCCGCTGCACCGGCTGCAGCAGATCCTGGAGCCCTTCGTCGTCTTCAGTGGCCTGGAGCTCGCCCACACCTTCGAGCACTTCTACCGGTGAGGGGTGCCGTGTCTGCGCGGCGCCAGAGGGCCTGGTGCGGTGGGATGCGGCGTGGTGGGGAGGCACAGGTGGCGCTGAGGCCATGGCTGGGCCTGGCTGGTGTGGCAGCAGTGCTCGCGCTTTGGTTTTCTGGCTCCGGTGTGGAGGGAAAGGCTGTGAGGGCCCATGGGCGCTGCCGGTCTGCGGAGGCACGTTCCCTGCTGGTGACAGGGCGGGGAGACGGGTGCTGCCGGGCCGTGTGCCTTGGGGTGAGGCCAGGGCTGGGGCTGTCTCTGCCTGCTGGCGGGTGGCTGATGGCCACGGGGCTCGGGCTGGCCCCTGACCTGATGCTGGCGACTGTGGCAGGCACTACCTGGGGGACCGGCTCCTGGCGCAAGGACCGTCTTGGCTGGAAGGAGCCATCGTGGAGCAGATCGGGCTGTGCTTCCCCAGCCGCTTCCCCCAGGAGATGCTGAGCAACTTGGCTGAGTCGGAGGAGCTCCAGCAGCAGTTTTACCTCTTCCAGCTGCAGGAGCAGGACAAGCGTCTGCTGGAGCTGGACACGGGCCTGGACGAGGTGAGCGTGCCGGTGGGGTGGGGAGGCTGGGGGCCACCCGCGTTCCTGGCAGGGATGCTGGGGCCTGTCCTGAGCCGCCCTCGTGTCCACGTGCCCAGGCCCTGGGGACGGCCTCGGTGGCGGACGTGCCAGAGGTGAAGGTGCTGGCCCTGTCCCCGCGCTGCTGGCCGGTTTCCCCGTTGTGCTACATGGACGAACCCGGGAGGTTTTTCTCAGCGGCCCTGAGCGCCCCCCTGGATGAGTTTGCCGAGTTCTGCAGGCGGAGTGAGTGTCGGGGCGGTGGGTGTGCGTGGGGGTCTCGCTGGGGCCAGGCCCCCGGCAGCAGCTCAGCCGGAGGCGGCGGGAGGGCTGGGCTGGGCTGGGCTGTGCTGGGGGGGCCCGTCAGGGCTGGCCCCGGCCCTTGCGCTGAGGCTGCCTCTGTCAGGCCAGGGCCAGCTGGGCTGGGAGTGCACGAAGCCCCGGCGGTTGCAGTGGACGTGGCTGGGCCATGCCGAGCTGCAGTTTGGAGACTGCGTCCTCCAGGTGTCCACGCTGCAGATGTACATCCTGCTGTGCTTCAACAGCGCCGAGGTAGGAGCTGGGGCCGTGGTGGGGTGGGTGAGGGAGGCGGTGGATGCTGGCGCGTGGCAGGGCCGTGTCCTCCCTGCCGGTGGGGTCTCCAGCGGTGTTTGGGGCACAGCCCCCGCCGTGTTTGGCTGGGCCTGCGGCTGGTGGGTCTTGGCTGGCCATTCCCCTCCCACGCCCTCCTGCAGGAGGTGGCTGTGGAGGCCCTGGTGCAGGCTACGGGGCTCCCTGCTGACCTGGTGCACCACGCACTGACACCGCTGACCCACGGCGAGGGCATCCTGGTGTGGAGATGCCCACCGGGAGGTGAGCGTGGGGCCGGGGCACCCTGGGGAGGCGCTGGTCTGAGCCCCCAGCGGGTGCTGGGGTTGGGGTGCATGAGCTTGTTGGGGAAGGGCGAGGGCTGGGGCGAGTCTGTGTCTGTGGGGACTCGGGGCGCAGGTCTGGGTGTCAGGTTGGGGCCTGAGGCCGTGTGTGGGGCTGGGGGTGGTGTGTGGGGCTGGGGCTTGGGGCCGGGAGCGGGTGGCTGAGTCTCAGGTCTGTGCGTGGGGGTTGGAGACTGTGGCCAGGGGTTGTGCGTGTGGCTGTTGCCTGGGGCCGTGTGTTGGGGCTGGGGCTGATGCCTGTGAAGGCAGCAGCGGGAGGCCCAGGGTTGGGTCCAGCAGCCACACGTGTGTCCTGGGGCTCCTTCAGGGCCCAGCTCAGGGCTTGGCTGACCCTGGGCCGGGTGCTAGCTCCAGGTGTGCTGCAGCTGAACCAGACAGCCCTGGCCTGTGCCTCTGGCCGCCACCTGAGGCTGCTGCCCCGGCAGAGGTACCTGCAGGCAGAGAGGGCTGAGGTGAGCGCCCTGGAAAGGAAGAGGAACGTCCTCTGCTGCCTCATCACCCACATCCTCAAGGTGGAGAAGCAGCTTCACATTGACAACCTGGTGTTTAGGGTATGGAGGGCTTGTGGGGCGGAGAGGGGCCGCCTGGGTGCTGCACCGCACTGCAGTGTGGGGCTCCCTTGCTGCTGTAGGTGATTGATGCCTGCCAGAAGGGCGAGTTGGGGCCAGGGCTGCAGTTCCTGAGCTTCTGCTGCCACAGCGTGGACGTGCTGTCCTGTATTCTGCACCTGCTGAACCAGGGCTATCTCCGGCGTCAGGAGGAGAGGCCTCATGTCTTGGAATACATCTCTGCTGAACCCACAACACCTCTTGGGGGCCAGGCACAGATGGTTTTCCAGAGCAGGCCACCAGAGGCATCTCCAGATGAGGACAGCACAGACCGCCTATATTGGTAGGGATGCATGTCACCAGGTGTGGAGGGGTGTGCATTTCTATCCTGTATGGACATGACACGTTTCTCCATGTCAGGTTGAATCCTGACATAGGCAGGTCGGAGGAATTTCTCATGGCGATGCTGCAAGTGCCAATGGGGCACACGCTTAGTCCAGAGGAGGCGAAGCTGCTTATGAACCAGACAGTACAGCAGGTCCAGGATACTCTGAGCATCCCGAATGATGTTGCTCGGCACCTCCTCATGCACTGCAGGTGGAATGTGGATTTTCTGATTCAGTGCTATGTGGAGAACCGTGAGACGCTGCTCATCTCCTCGGGGCTGCAAGTGCAGGATGCCCAGCCCGCCCCAAGCCCAGGAACCCACTGCCCAGTCTGTGTGAATCAGCTGTGTCCCACTGAGGAGGCACCAACCCTCTGCTGCATGCACTACTGCTGCAAGGTGAAGGTCCTGGGGTGTTTGGCTCCTGTAACTTGGTAGGGAATTGCTCCTGCCTATTTAGAGCAGCTTTTCTTTGACTGAAACTGTTACCAGGTGATTTTCACAGAGCTCATACATTCTCTTCTCTCAGTTTCCTTGTTTGTTATGATCCTTCAGCTCCTGATTAGACTGTTCGCACTTAGGTGTTTTTGAGTACTTATCCACGGTTTGTGGTTTCGTGTGCCCTATGCTGTGTGGGGTGGGCTTCCAGAGTCATATGACTTGGGTGGTGCTGTTCCTGTTTAGCTCTGATCTCTCCTGTTCTGCCTTCACAGCCCTGTTGGAGTGAATATCTCACGACTCGCATTGAACAGAACATGATTGTCAACTGCACCTGTCCCATATCTGAGTGCCGTGCACAGCCAACTACAGCCTTCATTTGTTCCATCATTTCCTCCGAGGAGATTATAGCCAAGGTGAAGTAGGAGGGGTGGTTACTGGGTGTCCAAGCTCTGTTTCATTTTGATCAGCACTAGCAGATGCCTGTAGACCCGCACAGACTTAATTAGACCCTGCTTCCTGAGCTCTGCTCACCTTATCCCTCAGTCAGCAGAGGGCAGCAGGAGCTGCTTGTTCTGAGGCAGAAGCTACTTTTTCTCCCTATTCTTTCAGGTTTTAGTTATTACTTAGAGCTGAATGCCCTCCCCACCTAATATCAGAGCTGTAGCTGTTGCACGACAGACTTTTTTTGTTAATTGCTGGCCAGAAAAAGTGTCTTATCTGTCTTCCACTGCTCTGTTGTTTGACAGGTCTCCATCAGCAATTACTTCTCAAGAAATATACTCCTCCTCTTCCAGCTCATTGCTGTCATTATGATCCTGTGTGAACAGTCATAATGAGAAATGAACAGTAGTCATAAAGACTGCTCTATATCATAATTTTTCTTTAAGCCTGCAAACTGGCAACTGAAATGGTCACGACTACAGAAAACTATTTCCTTTGATGTATCTTGTTTTCTATAAGAAATGCTTGGAGAATTAATGCATGTATCTGGGCAGTTAGTTCTTACTGGCTTTGCAAATCCTGCAGTCACAACTGTCTGAGAGCAGGATTTACTATCCTGTTGCTATGGCTATTTTATAAAAAAAAAATATTATTCCAGGTCAACATAAATTGCAGCCAATTTTAACAAGTTGCTCTAATGCTCTTACCGAAATGTTATCTGTTTCCCTTTTTGCTCAGTAAGTGGTATGGCTCGAGCATTAATGCCTTGTGCAGCGTCACACATACACTTATAGAATAATTTAGGGCGCAATAATCTGTGGAGATCTCTGGTGCAACCCTGGGCTCTAAATAGCCAGATTATTGCGTGAAGATCTAATGCTGAAGTTAAACATACTGCTCCAGGTTCAGTCTTCTCTACATCTTACATTGAGGTACCTCTAGGCAGTGGTAAGATCCCCCTCTGCTGCCTTCTCCCCGTGCTGAGCAAACCCAGCTCTCCCAACCTCCCCTTGTACATTTTGCGCTCCAGCCCTTGACTGTCTTGGTGGCCTATGGACATCATTTTCTCTAGTCTGTTAGTGTCTTTCTTGTACATGGGAGTCCAAACCGTTCCCGGTATCTAATTGTGTCACCAGTGCCAAATAGCTGTGAGAAATCCCTTGCCTTGCCTGCTGGCTGCAGTCTTGCTAATACAAAAATACTTGACTTGAAACTTTTCATGCTTGTATGTCTACAAAACGTAAACCCTGATATGTTTCTGAAAGAGGTTTTCTCTCAACCTTGTTTCCCTCAAGTTTCTTGAGAGTTTCTTCTTCAGAGGTGGTCTTCCATTCTGCCCCCAGCGATTCTTTGCTGGGAATCCTGCCATAGGCTCCATACCTGGATTAACTCCAGTGTGTGCAAAGGTTCCTCTAAGATCTGCTGGTCAGCATCATGCAATACTTGTCAACTTCTTTATTGTACCTGGCTAGTTTTCTTCCCAGACCTTCGTTGGGCACTTGTTCCCTCTCCTTTTAGGCTTCCTGAGAGCAGCACTTTCTCTTATGGTTCCAGTAGGAGTCCTAGGTCTGTTTCAGCAGTTGCATCTCTGTCTCCTCCTCACCAGGAGAACAGGATAGAGCAAAACTCCAGACATCGGATGTTGTGAAATCCAGCCTGTGTGAAGGCTGTGATTTGAGGTGCTGCCTGTGGACTCAAGTACCCATTTATCTGTCTGGGTACTGGTGTCTGGAAAGAAATTATCACATCGCCTATCAACAGGGTGACAACAGACACAGATGTTGACTCTCTGAGAAGAATGAAGTGGCTTTGTTGAGACTTTGCCTCCACCAGGCATTTTGCCATGACACAGGCTGCCGTCCTTGCAGCCAGACAGCGCACACTCTCTGGTTTAGGTTGCCTGAGAGAATGAACAAGAGAGAAATGAATGAGAGCCCTGTCTGAGCTCTTCAGTGCTCAGGGCTTGCACCTTTTCTCTCTAGTGTTTATTGTGATCTGTATTGTCCTTTCTATGCCTGGTGGCTTTAGAGCAGCTTTCCAGATATGCAAAAATCTCTGTCAGGAGGACTGTGAAGACTACAGGATTTATTCTGACCTTCCTCTAGCTTTGTGTATGTTTGCACAATCCTTACGCTTAGAGTAACTGAGCATAGAAAACTAAGCTACTACGTGCAGTATAGTTGCATCTCTGGGTGTCCCTACCTGAACAGTCCCTTATTGATTACCAGTTTGCCTTATCCTCTACAGAAATGTCTAGAGGCTGTGGGCAGAGCAAGTCTCCTTCCCTTTTGCACATCGTGTAACTAAGCAGAAGTCTGCCGAGGAACTTAAAATAAGAAAAAGTTAAAAAGACCACCTGATAGCTTCCTGTGGTGAGATGATTGATTGGTGGATGAGGGGAGATGTTGTTTATCTCAGATTTAGTAAGGCTTTCTACACTCTACACGTCATCCACAACATTTTCATAGAAAAGAACTGATGAAGTACAAGCTGGATGAGTGGACAGTGACATGGCCTGCTGAGCTCAAAGGGTTATGATCAGTGGCAGAAAACTCATCTCGAGGCCAGTCATTAGTGCAGAGGTTGATACTAAGGTTAACATTATTTTGCATCTTCATTGATGACCTGGATGATGGGACCAGGTGCACCCTCAGCACATTTATAGCCCTTGTGGCTAAGAAGGTCCCCTAGCATCTTAGGTTGAATTAGGAAGAGAACTGACAGCAGGCTGAGGAAGGTGATCCTTCCCCTCTACCCAGTGCTGGGGAGACCACATCTTGGAGTACTGTGTCCATTTCTGGGCTCACCAGCACAAGAAAGATGTGGACATCCTGGGGACAATCCAGCAAAATGCCACAAAGATGATTTAGGTTTTGGAACACCTCTAGGAGAAGCTGAGAGCGCTGGATTTGTTTTGTCTGGAGAAGAGAAGGCTCGGGGGTGGATCTTATCAACGTGTGTAAACACACAAATGGGACAAATGGCTAATGGGACAGGTTGGGCAGAGCGCCTTGTAGTCTCTATCCTTGGGTATGCCCAAAACCCAACTGGACATGATCTTGAGCAACCCTGCTTTGAGCTGGAGAGGTTTGACTAGTTTTTGTCTCCAGAAGTGCCTTCCAACCTCAGCCATTCGGCAATTATATGAAACAGCCTCCAGATCCGACACAAGAGGTGGGGAATTTGCACAAAGGGAATGAAAGAGTAAACTAACTTAGTGCTGTTTTGTTGTGAGCAGTTGTTCGGTCAGATGTAGAGCCCAGAGGCACCAGACCCCAGTTTGTAAGGCCTAACCATGCAGCTTCTCTGCCTTAAATCTCCTTCCTGGCTTCTTATTACAGTATGAAAAAGCCCTCCTCAGAGGCTACGTTGAGTGTTGCTCCAACCTGACGTGGTGCACCAACCCTCAGGGCTGTGATCAGATCCTCCTTAAAGATGGACTTGGCTATGGAGCAGCCTGTTCCAAGTGCTCCTGGATATCCTGCTTCAACTGCAACTTCCCAGAGGTGAGGCTGAGCTGAATCACGGGCAGTAGTGTCTTGGGTTTGGCTCACACCATTCTGCTTTTGTGACTGGCTCTCTTTTTCAGGCCCATTATCCTGCCAGCTGCAGCCACATGTCTCAGTGGGTGGATGACGACGGGTACTATGAGGGAATGACAAGCGAAGCCCAAAGCAAACATCTGGCTAAGCTCATTTCGAAGCACTGCCCAAGCTGTCAGGCTCAGATAGAGAAAAACGAGGGGTGCCTGCAGTGAGTATCCATTTTTGTTGGCTGCTGGGGACAGGAGCGGGCAAAGACCTACAGTTAGGTCTATTGTGCTGCTTTTTTTTTTTTTTTCGTTTGTTTGCTGTAGAGTTAAGAGTTACAGCAGACATGTTTTGTAGTTTTAGAGGAATGAGTGATTGCTTTTAATTCCTAGGAATAAACAAAATTTCCACAGCATTCAGAGTTAAATCCATTGATAGCTCTGTAGTAGAAGCGAACCTCATTTTGCAATACCTTTTTATAGTGCACGCTTGTCTGCTCTCAGAATCCACTGCAGACATACAGACACCCCCCCTACAGGTTAGGGGAGTGGATATCTCAGCACCAGTTTTTTTTCTTTCATGCTCACTTGTTCCTGTAACTTTAAGCAATTTTCTTTTAACTGCCTCTTTTGAATTGGCTTGGATTTCTGGCAGCTTATTACATGACAGGGTGGGTACCTCCAGCTTTGCAGCCAGGGCTTAGGGGTCACCATTTGTTTCTTTCTTGCACTGGCACAGTCCTTAGTGCCCAGCTGTGATTTGTCCCCCCCCCCGTTGTGTGTGGCCCTAGGGCTGTGCAGCGCCTTTCTGCACTGTGGAGCGCTGCGTTACTGAGGGAAGAGGTGAGGCGTTCATATGGATCTTGCTTCTGACTGTGGAATGCTTGGTTTATCCTTCAAGTACTTGGTTAGTTGGTACTGTGAGATCATACTGCCAGTTTATCGAGCTCATTTTTGGAGACACAATGACTGGTTTTAAGCATCATCTGCTTCCAGCAAAGGCTTTAAAAAATACGTGCAGGGAAACACATAGTACCGAGTGAATGGGAGTGACTGGGTTGCACGCTCCAGCCGTGTGGTGCAGGGGAGCACAGGGAGGAATTGTCTGCAAATGGCTGAGTGATTCCCATTGTTCTTCTCCTGCCATGCAGTATGACGTGTGCAAAGTGTAATCATGGCTTCTGTTGGCGTTGCCTCAAGCCCTGGAGGCCGACTCATAAGGATTATTACAACTGCTCTGCTATGGTGAGTGGTTTGCTATATCCCAGTGGTTCATGCTTGTGTTCAGATGCACCAGGCCTCTCAGGGAGAGGGTGAGGATCTCCGCTTGTGCCCTTTACTCTGAACTTTGTGCACTTGCCAGTAATACTGATAGTGTTGTCAAAGTCTGTATGTGTGGTACCCATTTCCAGGCAACCCTGGTACCTGAGGGAAATTGCTACAGATTACTTCTACCTTTCCTTTCAGGTGAGCAAAGCAGCTTGGCAGGAGAAGCGTTTTCAGGATTACAATGAGAGATGCACCTTTCATCATCGTGCAAGGGTAAGGCCCTCCTCCTTTCTTTGCAGATGCTGACTCTGTTGCCTTAGCCCTGGTGAGCAGGACAGTTTCTGCTGTGTCTCAATGTACTTCACCTGAAGCTGAGAAGCAGGTTTTGGATCCAGGTGGGGACGCCTGGTCATTTCACTCTTGGTTTGATGTAACGGATGGTTCTTGGCCTGCTTTCTTCTACCAAGTCTGTTGTGCAAACTCAGCACCTAACTTGTGGTGTTCACATGCTCAAACTGGCGCAGTACTTGGAAGCAATTGCAATGGAAGGACTGAAGGCTGAACTCTGTCTAGAGCTGAGATACTGTAAAAGGTTGGAGTGATGGCACTGTAGAGATGCCATGGTTGGATGCAGTAAATGCTGTCCTGCTGCCTGCATCTTCTGGAAAGGCACTTCAGGATGCTTAGCAGTTATCTGTGTGGAAGATGCTATTTTTTCAATCTTGTTGAGCTTGACACTGACTTCTTTTTCCTCCTGTGGTTATTGCAGGAATTTGCCACGAGTCTGAGAAACAGGGTTTCTTCCGTCAGTGAGATGCCAAAAATTAGGACTTTGACCTTTGTTCTTGATGCCTGCAAAACCCTAGAACAGGCGCGGAAGGTAAGGCTGGATAACAGGCTTGCTGAGGTTTAGGCCTAATTTTATTGGTGTGTTTTGTGCCTTTCTTAAAGTGAGGAGGTGCCAACCTTGCTCTACTCCAAACAAGGAGAGACAGAAAAAGGTTGAGGGAAGGAATAGCATCAGGATAGGGGAGGAGTTCGTGTCTGCCTTTCCCTGATCTCACTCTGAGAGTTGGGCTCTGTCTGCAGTGTTTCTCACAGTCAGGTCATAGGATTTGGAGCTTAGCTTCGGTTGATGCCATGGAATCAGCACAAGGATCTATATTTAGGGTTTTCGTATGCTGGGTTTGTCCCATTCCAATTTGAAACGCCCCAGTGGTGGTACTTACCTTTTGAAAGCTCTCCTGATGCTGTGTTACAGTTAGGAAGTCCCTTTTGATGTTCATGTTATGATTTTCCTTTCTTAACTTCATTTCATGAGCCATAGGTGTTTTGGGAGCATTGAGTTCTCTGCTGCATGCCCTGATAGCCCCATTATGAAGGATTTGCAGTGCTGCCACTGGATGTGTGCAGTAAGCCTGTGACACCATAGTCCTGCAATGTCTTCTGTCCCCTGAAACACAGGAAGGGGGTGGAATTGCCTTTGCAGTATTGCCTTTGCAATATATGCCTTGTTTGTGCGGGCAGACTTGATTTTGAGAGAGGCTTGTGGAACAAGGGTGTCTGATCCTGTTTTTTCAGTGTGGTAGCCCCTGGATTTGCCAGGATACATAACACTGTGCTGGTCAGTCACGCTTGTTATGCATTTACGGTCTGTGTTCTTGTGATGGATTGCAGGTGGAAACTATTGGTTATTTCAGGCTTCAGTACAAAATAATTACACATTCATTTCGAATCCTTGAGTAGCCGTAGGTAGCCTGGCACTGCTGTCACTTGGCATAATGGTTCACTGGGCTATAGCCACAGACCTGAAGGGCCGCCGGGCTTCTTCCAGCCACCGATACGTAATGAAGTCTGTAAGGGTTTGATGCTACTCACTTCTTGCCCACTCTGAAGCTGAAGGAGGGCGCTTACAGCGTGATCTGTACTGCTTCAGGTGCTGGCCTACTCCTGTGTGTACAGCTACTATAACCAGGACACTGAGAGCATGGATGTTGTGGAACAGCAGACTGAGAGCCTAGAGCTGCACACTAATGCTCTGCAGATCCTCCTGGGTAAGTCCTGCAGCCGCTAGTAGAGACTAGCGTTCCCAGCTGTCTGGTTCAAAGGATGGCAACTCTGTAGTGGGGCAGCAGCATACACGCCAGCATCCAGCTGGTCTCTCTCACTTCTCCCAGCCCATTTTTGCCTTCTCAATGTCATTTGTGGGAAGTCCACTGAAGCAGTTCGGCTGCCGGTGGAGATTCACGGAGTAAGGAACAGCATGTTCCCTTCTGAAAGAGGAATGTTATGTGCACAGGAGAACTATGTAGCTGTGTACTGGTTTCATAATGAGAGCCAAGGGACTCGGTTTCTGGTTAAGAGAGCGGGAAGCAGCATGACTCTGTTGGTCTTGAATTGCAGAGGAAACCCTGCTGCAGTACCAGGACCTGGCCTCTTCTCTTCAGCTCCTGAAAGCAGAGCATTTCAGTGCCGGTTCGGAGTTGGTACACCAGATCAAGAAGCGTCTCTTTGCAATTCTCTGGCACTCCACACAGGTGAAGTCCTCATGCCTGTTAGTGGCTTGTCTTGCTCTGCTCTAGTTTAACCTTGGGCAAACCTAGAAAGGGGCTTGATCAGTTGAGGGAACGGACTCTCAGTGCTGTGTGTATGTAGGGAAAGGGTTTGCAGCACAAAATACACCCCAAATCGCATATTGTCTCTCTCTGATGGCTGTTCTTCCATGCTAACAGGATTTCCATGTTGGGCTCCAGACTTTGGCAGATTCTGGTCAGAGAAAGGTGAAACTCTCAAATGTGCCTACTTCAGGCCCTGCCTGTGTCGGGTGAGTTTTCTTAGTGGGGTAACAAGGAAAGGTGAGTGAGCGCAGACAAAATGTAGGTGACCAGAGTTTTCTCCTGTGCTTGCTGACGTACAAAAGAGTTAATAACAGATACTGATTACTTGCATCCCGTGTTGTGGTTTGACATAACAATACAAGTGACATAGCGGTGTAGGGAGAGCAGCAAAACCTCCGCTTGGTATGCAGCTATGGTCAAGAAAGCTCCTTCACTGGCAGACCCAGTTATGGAAGTTCCTCTCCCTGGACTTCCTTGGGTTTCTGTGGAGAGTCACGCTCTTTCTTTGGAGGTGTATCGGAGATCTAGGAGGTGTCTAGATGAGAGAAGCAAGAAAATGAACATCCATGGGGGAGGCGGAAGGGTCTGGCATTTATTTTGATAGGGAGGACGAGGGTGGTGTAGGGCTGGGTTGTGGTTGCTGCTCACAGCCGGGGCTCTGCTCTGATACTCTCCTCCTCCTTGATAGGCCAAAACGTACCATCTTGTGTGACTCCCCCAACGCAGATGAAGGTGCCAAAGGGGTTGAAGATGAGGAGTATGAACCGCAGTGGCAGGAAGATTATGATGACGATGATGACCTTGATGAAGACAACTTTCTGTTTGATGATGAGTCAGATAACCTTGATTGTGACTCCTACTTTGATGATGATGATGCCTATGACTAGAAGTGGGCTGTCACGCAGCCTGGAGCTCTTCCTCTGCTCTGTCTCAATAGTTTGTATTAGTGTCTTTCCTCAAAGACAGTGAGGAGTTAGCTTTCACGCAGAATGAAGAGACATTTCCTCTGGGGGCTACTTGCTCAGTGACTCCCCTCAAATATGCAGAAACATTGCTTTGGACAGGTGGGCCATGTTACTGTGGCCACCTCTCTCAGAAAGACGTCTCCTCCCCTTTCTCGCTTGTCTCCATTTCCGCCCATAGGTATCTAATTGAGTTAGAAAGTCACGGTCCAGCTGCAAAGTGAGGACTGCTTGCCGCTTGTTAAAGGATGGTTCAGTGGCCTTGGGCATGCTGTCCCCAAGGACTGGGCACAGGTGAGTGTGGCATGTGTCCTAGCGTGGCACTGTCTCATCCAGCCGGTGTCTAGGCATAGAAGCGTTGTGTTTACCCTCAAGTCAAAGCCTCCCTTCTGGAGCTGGTGGGGTTCCCACCGGAGTCACAGGTGGATGTGGTTCAGTGCATTCCTCTAGTTGAGGGGGACAGCTTTTTTGCAGTTTGTTGGAGTTGTCTTCCCTGCTATAAAGCAGGATGGGCTGCTGTGAGTGGCACAAGTTTGCGGGACTGTTTTAAGTGTATAAATGTATGCACACGTTCACATATATGATTATATATATATATATATATATGCAGAAGTTGTTCAGATAATACTTTATCTTTGCAAAAAAAGAAAACCCTGAGGAGCAAGGGTTGAAAAAAGTTCTGTTTTAAAAAAAGAAAGAGTTTTCTTCTAGCACGTGCCTCGTTGTTGTCTGTGGGGAACACGGGTATGAAGGAGAGCGGGATGTTCTTGAGGGGGGAGGATGTGCTCATCCCAGGAGTTATTTGTGATATTGGTACAGTCTGCACTGTAGGTTGGCTTTTCCTTCCTGTTCAGGGACTAGTACGAGTTCAGGGGAGGGATGGGAAAGAGGACAGGGGACCAGATCGCAGAGTGACAGGGCTGGTGTTTCTGAGAGCAGGTGCAAGACAAAGCCGGCATGTTGATGAAGGTGGTGACATCTGCTGCTCAGCAGAAGGCAGATGTGGGACTGCTGTTGGGGCTTGAGGGGTGATTTGGAGGTTTGTGGGATTGTTTTGGAGGCAGGGGCGTCCTTCTCAGGCCTTGGGTATCATCTGGGAGGGATGTGGAAGATCCTGGGCAGGGGACAGCTGCCAGGGGCAAACCAGGGAGTGGGGACTGATTTTTCCACTCTCCCCCTGACCCCCCCCTTGCTGCTAGTCCTGCGCAGTCCAGGAGGCTGAACCCCAGAGTATGCCACGGTGGAAGCCCCACCCCTGGTCCCCCTATATGGCAAATGGGTTCCCTGCCCCACAATTACAGAGTGACACCTCTCTGGGCCCTCTCCTCAGGACCACCATGGGGAGAGATGGGGTGGGGGTGCCCAGACAGCCTCATCTTCCCTCGTGTGACCAGTCCTTGCAGGAACAGCCTGGATTCCCCAGGTTATTGGGGGATGGAGCAGAAACATCCTAGGTGCCCGAGTTGCTCATGTGGAGACTCATGCCTGGAGTGCCTCACCCACTCTATCCTGGATCTCTGCTTAAAACCCAAAAAAGTTCAGAAGGTTCGTGAGGTCCTGCTTTGGGCAATATTTGTACTGAAAAGCGAGATCAAGCCTCGATCTTCTGCTCCACGGGAGGTGGTTTTTTTTTTTCTTTGTCCTCCCTGAGCTCACCTTGGGACACCGTGTTGGGGTTTGACAGGCGTACTGTCCCAGTCAAACTCCCCACCTGGAGAAAGTCATGCTAGGAACTTGGTAGCGCAAGCGAGAGCCCTTTGGGACTCACCCCTGACACACCTCACTGGGTAAGTGGAAAAAAAAACGATCGATAGTGTCTCACTGGCAACCGGACCAGGGTCTGAGCTGCACAACTGTGGGGCCTCCCATTTCTTCTACAGCCCTGGTGTCTCTTCACAGCGCCAGACGAGAGCTGTGCTCAACAGGGTCTTCTTTCCTTGCTGATTCCACCAAGCCTGTTCGCTTGGCTGTGGTTTCTCTGGATAGTAAGTAGGGACAGTGGGAATCTCATTCATCTGTTCATGCACATCACTCACTGGATGATGAAGCATTTGGCTATTCATTGATCACACCTAAATTACACATTCCTTTGCTGGGCTAAATAGGATGGCCTGTCCACCTAGGTAAAGCCGGTTGATTTTCTTGGCAGATAGCTAAGGTTATGCAGCGTGATTACCAAGTTCGCTTTTATTCCCTACCTACCGTCCCTTCTACCGCCGTTACTTCTGCTGAGCATCCATTTCCCTAGCTCATGGCAAGCCGTAAATGTAATTTATTTACAGACAGATGAGTTTGCACATAACTTGCAAAGAGAGGTACGATATCTACAGCTGTGCTACCTGCCCACCTTCCTTCCTTCTTTTACATTCCTTCCTTCCTTCCCTCCCTTCTCCCTTCCCACCTCCTTCTTTCCTTCCCCCTCCTCCCTTCCTTATTTTCCCTCTGTCCTCACTGCAATTCTTTCCTTCCATCTTGTCCCTTCCTTATTTTCCCTCTGTCCTCACTGCAATTCTTTCCTTCCATCTTCATTTCTTTCCTATCCTTCCTTTATTCCTTCCTTCCTTTCTTTCTACTTTCCTTCCTCCTTTATATACTGTCCCCATCCTCACTTTACGTACTTAACTTACGTACGTCAATTCCCTTTTTCGTGCCCTCCAGCCGTCTTGACTTTCTGCTTTCCTCTAGTCCTCCTTGTCCACTTCCGTGCCTTCCTGTCTTCTTTTCTTAATTACTATCTTCTTTCTTCCCTCACTACTTTCCTCAATACCACCTTCCTTCCTTCCTCGATCCTTCTGGCCTTCCTCTCTACCTGCCTGAACTGCTCGCCTTCCTTCATTCTTGCCCGCCTGCTTTTCTTCCTTCATTCCTTCTCTTCTGCCGGCCTTCTTTCTTTTACCTTTCTCCCTTTCACTCCATTCATCTTCCCCTCGCCTGCCTTCTTTCCTTTCCCCTTTCTCCCTTCCTTCTGCCCTCAGTTTACTTCCTTCCTTCTTTCCTTTCTTCCCCATTATTTCCCCCGCTTTTCCCTCCCTTGTCTTTCACCCTTCCCCTTTCTTTACTCGGTCGTGGGGGTGCTCATGGCCAGGTCCTGGCAGCTGGGGAGACTGACATGCAGGGGTCCGCTGCCCGTCTCCCCGGGGCACATATATGTGCACATGTATTTCCCGCTAACAGGCCTTCATCCTGATCAGCCAGTGAGAGAAACAGGATGAGGCCACTGGAGCTTGTTTTTTGTGGGAGCGGAGTGTTTCTGCCTGTGTTGGCCTCCACGGCTGGCCACGTATTATCTCTACTTGCGTGCCGGCACGGAAGACGTGCTTGGCCTCACTACTGGTTCAGCCTGGGGGGGGCATGGAGCTGCAGCAGCCTTACCTGTGTTGGCCATCAGATTTGGCTACAGCAGGTAGAAGGAAGAGCAGGCTACTTGTGAGGTTTACAAAGCCATTGCCCGCACACGTAGGAACTGGGGTGGGGAAAGTCAAAGCTCACTTTTCACGGGTAAGATTTGCCCTCAAGCCTCTCGGGTCTATGCCAGCGATGGACCTCCCAACAGCCACTTCCACCCCACCGCCATCCACCAGACCTCACAGTGCTGGTCGCCTTCCAGCACCAACTGCTACAACACACCAAAGTGTGTTCTACGAACTTCTGTTCCTGGTTTTTTTTTTGTTTTGTTTTTCGTAAACAAAAATACAGTCTTTAAGCCATTATGATTTTTTGGAAGAAATCACACTAAGTAATCTGAATGCCACTTTAAAGAGGGTTTCACATTTAAGCAAGGTGGGAGGTCATTTTGTCAGCCAGACATCCATTAGCAAACGCTTGAAGGGAACCAACGTTTGTAACATTGAATGGATATTTTTAATTACAAACCCATTTACTCTAAGCAGAAGATTATTCACTGTATACTACCACTGAGCTATTCACACAGATAAAACCCAAGTGCCGCTAAGGGGCATTTCAGATGGAAGGCAAATGCGGGTAATCCTTCCAGAAATACAGGCAGCTCAAAGACATTGTCCTCCTGTCCCATAGAGAGCATCCCAAAAGAAGACTGAGCTCCCCACCGGGTCTTGCAGGACTACAATCCCTCCCCAGGAAGACAAAGAGAAACATGATGCTGTTGGAAAAATCCCAGTCTTCAGCACTTGACTGGTTTCATAGCAAAAATCTGGACAAGAACAGGAGCCCGAGGGGACCTGGGGGGGGGGGTTGAATGGTGGGGCGGGGGTACATGGGACCTTCCCTGGGGGGCAGCTCCCATGGTGAGCCCACCCTGGGAGTGCAGACGTGGAGGTTCTGGTAGAAATCAGGAAAAATCTAAGAGCCCTAGGCATGGTCAGGGAGGGTTTGGCCGTCTTTAAAGCAGGTGAGAGGAACCCATTAGGGTTGGTCGCACAGGGAGAGGGACTGGGTGGCTTTTTCTCCTTCTTCTGTTGGTCTTGGAACGTTGCACGGGAGCCAGACAAACCTCGCTATTTCATCTGCTGGACAGTGTTGCCCTCCTCTGATCCACGCACAGATCACAAGTTTTGGACGCGGAGAATCCGTGGGTTGATGGCCGCTATGGCATCTCAGTGCGCACGCTGAGGCTGCGCGACTCTCGGCTGGGTTAAACAAAGCCTTCCGGACTTCTGTTAAATGCCAGGGAGCCCAGTGCTGTCCTGGCAGTGCAGCAATGAGAAGTTACAAGCTGCTGGAAGCTTGCCCTGGGCTCCAGAAGAGCTCACTCGCATCTGTCAATGAGGCGTGGGTGCGGCAGAGCGGGTGGCGTGCGTGTCCACGGACCGACTGCAGCCTTTTGCTCGGGCCGAGTGCTTACGCTCGGAGCCCTTCTTGCTTCCCACAAGGCCAGCTCCTCCTCCACACCATTCCGCTCGTCTTCAATCCCGTCTTCCTTCATCCCTCCCAGCTGAGCTTTGAGCTCTTCCGTTTCTCTTGCCCTGCAGCAAAAGACGAGTGTTGGAACACTTGTCGGAACTGCTGACTGCTCCGTTCAAGAGTCAACAAGAGGCTCCACCACCACTGGGACGCCTGTGCTTGCAGGTAGAAACTCTTTGATGCAGGAAAAGGCCTCAATGCTAAAGCAGACTGGCAAAAATGTTCCCCTCTAAAACTATTCCCTTGGGAAAGTTCCGAAAAGGGAAAAGAGACAGCTGTCTTGAGAACAAACTGTGTGGTATGTGTTCACTCAGCACGTGGTGAGACCTGAAATACCTGACAACAACCTCACCAGACGCATTCCAGTTCACATTTCTGCACGAAAACTTGATGTGGTCAAGAAAGGAGTAAAACCTGCCAGGATTCCCCCCACCTCAATGCCCCCGAATAAATCTTTCTCACCCTCATTTCTGAAGAGAAACATATACCTTTCTTTACGTTTGCTCTCAGATTCCTTCCGCTTTGTTTTCCTTTCGGCTCTATCCTAACTTCTTTCTGCTGCAGAGGAGTCAAAGACTGCTCTGGGTTTGGTGGCTTCCTGCTGCAACTCTCACCACCACGAAAGTATCTCCCTGCTTGTCTGAAAAGAAAAAAAACGAAAAACACCCAAACCGTCACATACTATCACTCCTACACTTCTTCAGGCCTGGCAAAAAGAAAAACCACCCATAGACTGACACACTTGGACTCATCTGGGGCTCCTCAGTGTCCACAAAAGTGGCTCCCGCTGGCAAATCCAAGCACTTGAGGAGACGCCTGCTTTGGGGCCGTAGTGCAAAAAGTCGCCTCTTTTCCTGTGCTCCCTTTCAGTGCCATTACCTCCAAGGGGACGTTTCACTTGAAAATACCCAGCCAGCCCCTCACCTGCCCCCGAAGCGGGCGCTGTGCCCAAGAGCAGGTAGGTGGGCCGACGTAAAACTTTAAACGCCACGGACTCATGAAGCACAAAAACTCTCTTCTCAACATTGTCTGACGTAGTCTCCTCCCTTTCCTAAAATTGGAACGCTTTGTAAGGAACTGATAGGATAACAAACAGACAGTTTATAAGGACCGTTGGCTGCTGCCAACCTCCATCACACCGCTGCCCTTGGCGTTTTATAATTATTTTACAATGAAGTGCAGGACCGTGGTTTGTGATAACACCGTGAAATGTTTCATAGGGAGCTAAGCCCAACAGCGAAAAGAGAGCACGTTGCAAAGGAGACGTGGCTTTCCACTTCGTACAGCAGAGCACCAGAGTCCCGCGCGAGGCAGAATGGGCACAGACCGTGCGTAACACAGCGGTGCATTTGAAGGAGGATTATTCCAGGGGACCTCTGTCCGATGACGTACAGTCACTCTGCTCTAATTTAAAGTCGTACTTAAACGCACAACAACATATCATAGAATCACGAATATATGAAGTGATACGTAACCTTACTGCAAATAAGGTCATTTCAGGCCTTTACATTATGCTTAGTATAGTTTTTTCCCCCCAGCCAGTACCTTTCCTTGTTACATTTAATCTAGCGAGCGCTTAACCTTTTGTTCCCCAAATACAGCATTTTTTTTTTTTTCTTCCTTCCATCACAGTTCTCATCAGCGCAAACGCTGCCCCAGAGCCTAGCGTTACCCAAACCGCTTTAAAACTCACAATTCTGATATTGTATGTATTAGCTAAAAGACCTTACATAGTAGCCTGCCTATCTCCGCACTAGCAACACTTGCAGTGTTCGGGAAAAATTGCTTTGCTCACTTGAGAGAAAAAGAGCAGCAGACACACGGACTTCCGGCCCTGGAATATTGCTCGTGGTACTTGAAGAGCTCAAATCGGCTTCTTTCCCTGGAAAGGGAAGAGGAGGAGTGAAAACACGATGGAAATTATCACTCAAAGACCTTTTTCAAAACAACGGTGAACCACAAGCATCCTTCCTGGGGCCATCCCGTGTGAATCTAAAATTCTAAGTCTAAAATCTAAATCTAAAACTTAGAAGCTAAAAAAAAAAAAAAAAAAAAAGTTGCAGGAATTTTCAAACATCCTCAAGTTTGGATTTTCTGCAGTCTGTCACTCAAAGGGCAAATGCCCCAAGCCATATCCAGGTCTCACGCGTCAAAGCCACAGCCCTGTGGGATGACTTGATCTGAGGGGATGGAAATAACTACCCAACACCCTTTAAACAGCTGGTGGGGGGGGAGCATCTCTCACCTGAGAATTGCCGGGTGCCGTCCCATGCGCAGACACCCCCGGTGAGCGGCCAACGAAGCTCTCGCCCACCACTCTTGGGTGGACGTCCACCCGACTGCTCGCCTGTGCTCCCCCATCAGACGGATCCGTTCATCGCCTCTCAGCTGGTCGCACAGGGCAGTAACAGCTGGCAAAGGTGCAGTCGGAGGAGGTGTGGAGCAAAACTTGCCTTGGGAGTCTCCATCAATTGTCCAAACAGGCTGTGTGAGGAGACTCCCACCTCAATACCAGACGGAAGACTTTGGGGAAGAACTGCAATGCAGACCCTGCTTCCCGGCATTTAGATCTAAACTTGATTTTACCTGATCCCCGCAATTCATACTGCTGGTTGCGTGATCTAAACTAACTATTGAACTTGATTTTTGCTCATCTAGCTTGCTTACTCTTCTTACTTTGGAAGAAGTTTTGTTAGCAAATAATCAAAATTTAGCTCATTAAGCAGTTTTCTCATCTCATCTAAATGCTAGAGGTTTGGACCTGCATTAATGAGAATTATAAGCACTGCAGATCTCAAAATAAATACAGAATGTGACTTGTGTATGCTTTGAGACCACAATCAATCAAGCTCTTCTCTAAAAACAGTCACTACAAACTAATTATGGCGATTGGCGGAGAACCGTGATGCAGATTCTGCATATCGCTACCATAGAATCACAGAATGGTTCGGGTTGGCAGGGATCTTTAAAGGTCATCTAGTTGCACCCCCCCTGCCCTGGGCAGGGACACCTCCCACTAGACCAGGCTGCTCAAAGCCCCATCCAGCCTGGCCTTGAACACTTCCAGGGATGGGGCAGCCACAGCTTCCCTGGGCAACCTGTTCCAGTGCCTCACCACCCTCATGGTAAAGAATTTCTTCCTGATATCTAATCTAAATCTCCCCTCTTTCAGTTTGAAACAGTTAGCCCTTCTCCTATCATTACACTCCCTGATAAAGAGTCCCTCCCCATCTCTCCTGTAGCCCCCTTTAGGCACTGGAAGGCCACTATAAGGTCTCCCTGGACCCTTCTCTTCTCCAGGCTGAACAAGCCCAACTCTCTCAGCCTGTCCCCATAGCAGAGGTGCTCCAGCCCTCTCATCGTCTTCGTAGCTTGTGTTTTTCTTAAGTGTTTTTAATTCATGCATTTGTAGGGCAGTCACAAGCGCATGTAGGACAAAGAGCATTACAATTTTTATTTTTTGTTTTTTTCTTCTCCTGCTTTGTTCATCTTAAGGAGATTCTTCATACAGAAATCAGCCTGACCTAATTACTCTTTGTGCAGTCTGAGCTGCTCTACCACCACCTTCAAAGTGGCTCCCAGGAATTTTCTCCTCTCCGCCTGAAATTACCTTTGTCAGGGGGAACGTGTTCACGGAGCAGAAGGGGACACACTG
This sequence comes from Larus michahellis, assembly GCF_964199755.1. Taxonomy (NCBI): domain Eukaryota; kingdom Metazoa; phylum Chordata; class Aves; order Charadriiformes; family Laridae; genus Larus; species Larus michahellis. The sequence continues at coordinate 14,549,502 of NC_133898.1, read as the reverse complement.
GGCAACTCATCTTCCTGTTCAAACCAAAAGGCTCTTTCCAGCAGAGACAGAAGGATGCTACTTTGCTACACCTACCTCATTAGAAACACTGAGATTGTAGGTTTAAGAAATACTGATAGTTGTATAACGCAGTCCTTGAATATAAGAGCTTTATAAAATGAATGTGTAAATCCACCTATGGACAAGTATCTTTGATAACGGGGAAGCATGTAGTGTCACCTCAGGAGACTGAGGTGAATTGGCTGGCACGGGTCTCACCCTGTCTGGCAGCCAGCAGACCAGCAGCTACGGACCCAGCGCCAGGCTGGGCTCGAGGCCGCGGGAATGAACAGGGGGCGTCCCATTTTCTGTAAATCTGGAGGGGTATCAGGACGGTTAACGGGCCGGGGAGGGAGGGAGAGAAAGGCGTTACGGTGCGCCTGCTGGGAACTCCCCCTCAAACCCCCAATAAACCAGCGACTAACTGATACGAAGCGGAACGGCTGCCCTGGGAGCAGGCTGCCAGCATCCCCACCACAGCCCAACCGCTAGTTGCCTACGTCTCCTCTAAGCAACACTGACGATAATTTTTTTAGAAGGGGGTGGATCGTAAAATTTGTGACACGGCATTAACAGGTTGTCTTTCCAGGCCACTTTTCATTTAACAGGGACTTGCAGATGGGCGTTCAAAAATACAAAACACTTCCAAAAAGCCAAAACCCTCCGCTGTAACCGCTACGTTGCTTGTTCCCGTTCGAAAGAAACACTTGGTTATTTGAACATGTTTTCCGCATCAAGTCAACTGAATTTGTTTACATTGAAACTTTAAATCTCAAATAGATATAAAATCAAACTAAAGAAACAGTACTATGGTAATAATTTTTACCTAACTCTTATAAGCATCTTTTGCTCAAAATATTTATATTCTGATTATATTCCAATATTATCTCGCGGAAGTTGGAGAGCACCTTTTTCACCTCAGTGCAATTCAGTTAGCTTACGTCCCAAAAATACTTCATTCCTGAGGACTAACAAAATTTACGGGGCTAAATGAGACACAGAATCTCCCTGTTCAAAGCCAGGTGCCCTGGGCAGCGGTCCTCAGAAACAGGACAAAAGGACAAACCAGGACCTAAGCTTATCAGGGACGAAGGGAAGAAGAAAAGGCATCTAATTAGACCTACTTGAAGATCCAAGCGTGGTCTTCAAACACATGTTTTCTTCCACAACCGAACATCTAAGGCTGACTTTCCTTTTTGTTAAACAAAAGGAAAAAAAAAACAAAAACGCACACCAGAGACTGTGCCTGGCTTCACAAGGGCTAACAGCAGAGCTGTCAGAGACCTGATGAGGAACGCAGGACACTGCGGGGGGGGGGTTCATCTGACCAAACGTGGATGTCTCGAATGGAGACGCCCATCTGAGCCAACCTTGGACCTGTTTTTAGGCAATGTAGAGTTAGTCAGTATAAATTTATCTTACCCTTTAGTAAATGATTACATATTTACTCAGAAAGACCGTGCACTCGATTCACTGATTTTACTCACCATATCTCCGTTGAAACAAAACAGGACCTCAGACTACTTGTATAAGCAGAGACGATTACAACTACGTGACAGATACGCAACTGAGGTCAGACATATTACAGTCACCCCCAAAAGAGCTCCTGTAACCCCCTGAAGAAGGGAAATGGCAGATTCACCTGTTAAAGCTGTTCCACTTCTATGAGCAATGGGACCACCCAGCGGACCAGAGAACAAGAGCCAGCGCCCAGCTCCTGCAGGTCGTCTGAGGGGACCTGTCGATTCAACTCACACCTCTTCGGAGTCACAAATACCCAGGGGCAAAGGAGCTCCAAGGGGATCTACTGGATGTGCTGACCCAACTGGGAGGGACTGCTGCCAAAGAGAGCCCAACGTTCTGAAGTTACAGCGGAGGCCGGGGCTAGACTGTGCAAGCAATGGACCTCCCAACAGCCGCTTCCAGCTCACCACCATCCACCAGACCTCACAGCACTGGTCACCTTTCCAAACCTCAAACCAGGATGGGCCGGTTCAGCTCTTTGCGATGTACACCCCCATCCTCCCGTACCCACGGACATGGAGCCTTTATCAGCTCAAGTAAGTAAATCTACACAGCCCCATAGCAACAGACATGAAATTAAAGCGGATTCCATCAGTGAAACACGCAGGAGGGCTCACTGCATACAGAATTATTATCCAGGAACAGTTTTATGTCAAGAAATCAGCAGTAGCTATTTTGTGTAGGCCCAAAATGAAAGGCAGGCGGAAAGACGAAGAGCAAAAGTAGATGAGACCAAGGAACCAAAACTGCCACAACTGTATTTGTTAGACTCAGGGTTAGAAAAGATCTCAGAAACTTCATTGTCCCAAATAAAATTATGAAGTCCAGGTATAAGAAAAGGAGAAGAGTGAGGTGAAAATTGTACTGGAAATAAACGTTGCATAGCATTGGATTTGAATGTCAGGATGGTTGCGTTGTCCGCTACCAGGTGTGGGACAGTAGTGAAGCATCACGTGCTTGCATCCGGGAAAAACAACATACACTCGTGCTTCCTCAGGGAACCTGGGCTTTTGCTCTTCCTCTTTTCACGCGCAAGCTGCGCCGCACCCCTGAGACAATTTCACATTTACACTTATCGATAAACATGCCCACATCAAGAGATTGCTCATTAGACATTCAAATACTTTAAGGAGGCACAAAAGAAACAAATGTATGGACAACATATGGTCCTAGGCAAGATGCTCCATCGTTTCTTACCAATTACTTGGTCCATTTTCAGAACGTTTTTTTGTTCTGCAACCAATTATTTAAACTACAGGTGTAGCTCATTTTCTAATTTCAGCATTCTTATACACGTGGCACCAGCCACATATTTAACTATCCGAACACTCCCAGGAGTGGAAGCATGAATCGTCCCATCTCCACGGCACGAGTAAGGTTACGACTGACTGCAGGATGGGAGCACGGTGCCCTTTTATGAAATCTTGCATTTGTAATGGGGTTAAATGTTATTTGACATACCCTTCTGCTTAAATATCCTTCTCGCAGTAAAGGTGCGGTCTTGGAACGTGGGTTATAAAGTACCGCTAACCAAGTCACAGCAGCACAGCAGAAAGAGACGCGTTACACTGAGCTCACAGGTCTTCTCACCGCCCTTGTCTTTCCGTGATCCTGTTTTAAAACGAAGCACACCAATTCATTCCAGGGATCAGTCAAGTCAGCTCCCTGCCTCCAAATTCAGGTTTTCTATTGTTTGGCCGGTTGGGTTTTTTTAAACAACCAAACAACATGACTTTGCCTTAGAATACCTAGCAAACCAGCAGCATTTAAAGAAGTATTTCAGCGTAAGAGGTAGAAGTACCAAGGAGTAGCCATCAAGAACAATGAACCTCTTTGCATGCCGTAGGGTCTATTCAAGTTAGCACATTCTGTAACCTGGTTTTTGTGTTCTGTACCGTTCTTCCTGAACAATGGGGACAACAGTTCTATTATCTTTCCCACTTGCTTGCAAAAATTTGGTACAGAGAATGAAAAGATACAATGTTTTTGGACAAATGCATCAGCAAAACGTGTCTCTCTACCATTTTATCAGCTTCTCCAAGATAAAAGGAAGTCCTGTCATTGCAAAAAAAAACCTACAAAGGCATAGGAGACAAAAGAGAGCAAATAAATTCTTATTGAAGTTTTATTATATCAATTTTATTATATACCTCAGAACTCTATTAAGGAGTAGTTTAACTACCATAACTAGCTCTGGCAGCAATACAGGTAATTTAAGCGCAACCATACTAGCTTTCCATCTTTACTGCTTAGTTTGATATTTTTCTTATATTACTACTCAAACATAGTTGATGCCTGCTCTTGTCTTTGTTGACATCAGTGTTTTGTTTAGGCATCAATTATGCCCAAGTAGTAGACTACGTTTCTTTTAATAACTTTGAATAGTTTTAAGTTTTAAAATAGTTTTAAACCTCTACACAACTACAACTACTTTATAACTACTTTGCAACCTGTAATGCACACGCTTTCTTTTAACCCGTTGCCAGCTACCTTTTCCTATAGGTATTGACAACTCTCCCTTTGGATGCCTAATTCCAATTTAATTTCTCACTGACAAAAATTTTTGTAATTTATTGTACAGTCCTGAGTGAGAGCTGTCAATGCCTGTAACAGTTTTTCCTTACTTTTTTTCACCCTCAACAGTATGTTTATCTATGGGCATTAAAGATACCTGCTTTGCTTTGTACCTTCGTTTGCTATTTCAGTTATTACCCTGACTCTGAGAGGGATACATTATTGCCCGTTATTTTTATTTTTTTTTAAGGAAATCTTTATTGGTCCACTTGAATTGGTCCGTTACTGACTCCAAGTAAGTTTTCTAATATCATTAGTTCAGTTCCACGAGGTTCTTGCACTACAACGATGAAAAAATACTTACTCCCTAGTTGAACAAATATTTGCTACTATTATACTCACTTTTTACTCGTTTTTATATATACATTTAAACCCTAAAAATTCAGCATTACCTTAATAGAAACTGCAACTTTTTAGTGCCTGTTATTCTCTAGCTAGTAGCTACAGTCTTTTACACGTTCCTCATTCCCATGAGGTGTGCAGTCTTTCACTCACATGTGTAAGTTTTCTTCTTCAATGCAACATCATGTCCAAAAATTTGTATTCCTAGGCAGAGAGCGAGCAAGCTCCGCTCATCTCAACAGGCCCTGTGACTTCCACACCCGCGCACAAAAAAAATAAAAAATCGCAAACTATCATCACATCAGAAACTACAACGCCCGTCTTCTTACGTCACTCCACCCACCTCTCCTCCATCCCCCTTGGGCACGCGGCTCACCCCTCTGCACCTGAAAAAGCACCGAACAAGTGGCTTGAACAAGTCACCCAGATGCTGAGGGGTAACGTGACAATTCCAGAGGTCTTGTTTCCATTTAGGGATACCATCTAGAGTCCAACTACAGCCTGCCATTAAAAAAAAAAAATAATTGGACCAAGCTTTAAGCCCCACACATACAAGCCTTGACACCTTTGAGATTCAATCCGCTCCACGACTGCTGAACAGCCCCTCCCACACGGCTCCGGTCATCTCCATCGAACACTATTGAAGGGACTGTCCGCACAGCCTTCACAGAATCATAGAATCTTCATGGCTGGAAAGGACCTTTGAGATCATCGAGTCCAACCATACAACCATTCCGGTGGCTACTCCATCTGAAATGACTGTCCAGCCTCTGCCTAGAACAGTCGAGGCACGTCATGTTATTAACCAGGCCTCTTAGTGCTAGTCCACCCACCCCTGACTCCACACACCTGGGCCAGGGCAGCTCCACGCCAAACACGCGCGCAGACCAACACTGCACAGAATATTACAAATGACGCGACTCAAAAATGAGAAAAAAACTCTCAACAACAAGAATAAGTCCTGGAATCTGGACGCTGTCTGGCAAGACAACCCGCAGGGCCGAAATGGTGAGGTGGGGAAGCTCTATGGCAGCAGAACGTCATGGCCCACTATAAGAAGTTGCTGTGACACGCGATGGATGTGCAAAAAACCTGGCTTCAAGACCTAAGAACATAAGGATGCAGGGAAGATGACCCAGTCCATGAAAAGGCATGGCTAGAGAGCAGAGCTGCTGACAGAGCCTTGAACAACGCCGCAAAAGAGGACAGTCTGGAAAATTCCGAGACACAAGACTGATCCACACTTTAAGCTTGTAACACAAGAAAAGCAGCGCCCGATGGACACTATGCCGATGAGTACAAGCACTCAAGACCCTTGGATGGCGCCCGAGGGGCATACCATACTCCAAGGAAGGTCTAAGCCACAGAAGACAGACAACACAAACAGACGCAGAATCACAGAATGGTAGGGTTGGAAGGGACCTCTGGAAACCATCTAGTCCAACCCCCTGCCAGAGCACGGTCACCCAGAGCAGGTGGCACAGGAACGCGTCCAGGGGGGTTTGAATGTCTCCAGAGACGGAGACTCCACCACCTCTCTGGGCAGCCTGTGCCAGGGCTCTGCCATCCACAAAGGAAAGAAGTTCCTCCTCGTGTTTAGGTGGAACTTCCTATGCTCAAGTTTGTGCCCATTACCTCTTGTCCTGTCACTGGGCACCACTGAAAAGAGCCTGGCCCCATCCTCCTGACACCCACCCTTGAAGTATTTATAAGTGTTGATAAGGTCCCCCCTCAGCCATCTTTTTTCCAGACTGAAGAGACCCAAATCTCTCAGCCTTTCTTCATAAGAGAGGTGTTCCAGTCCCCTCATCATCTTGGTAGCCCTTTGCTGTCCCCTCTCCAGCAGTTCCCTGTCCTTCTTGAACCGGGGAGCCCCAAACTGGACACAGTACTCCAGGTGCGGCCTCACCAGGGCAGAGTAGAGGGGGAGGATGACCTCCCTCGACCTGCTGGCCACACTCTTCTTGATGCAGCCCAGGATGCCACTGGCCTTTTTGGCTGCAAGGGCACATTGCTGGCTCATGGTCATCCTGTTGCCCACCAGGACTCCCAGGTCTCTTTCCACAGAGCTGCTCTCCAGCAGGTCAGCCCCCAACCTGGACTGGTGCAGGGGGTTATTCCTCCCCAGGTGCAGCATATGCAAGAATTAAAAAGATAGGCATGGAGAGGTGGAAAGTTTCAAGAGCAAAGGCATACAAGAAACATGGTCAAGAATCAAAAAATAGTGACAGGGACCCTGATAGGTGGAAACAGTGGTGGCTGGCGGCTGGGTGCCCACCCAGCCGCTCTATCGCTCCCCCTCCAAACCACGACAGGAGGGAGAAAATACAACAAGAAAGCTTGTAGGCCGAGCTAAGAACAAAGAGATCACTCACCAATTACTCTTGCAGGCAAAACAGGCTCAAGTCGGGGAAATTAGTTTAATTTATGGTCCATCAAAATCAGAGTAGGATAATGAGAAATCAGAACAAACCCAAAAAATACCTTCCTCCCCACCCCTCTCTTTTTTTTTCCTGGGCTCATCTTCACTCCTGACTTCTCTACACCCTGCCCCCGAGCAACGCAGGGTGACAGGGAGCAGGGGTTGCAGTCACTTCATCACACGCTGGCTCTGCCGCTCCTTCCTCCTCACGGAAGGAGAAGGAACAGGGCAAAAGCACAGAGAGAAAAAGAAAACGGAGGAGTAGAACAAGAGAGATAAAGGGAAAGAGGAAGAGGGAGCAGGACAGAAGAAGAGAGGGAAGAGGAGAGGTGCAGGGAAGCAAAAAACCACAAATCACAGCAGCGCGGGAAAGAGGGGGCCAGCAGAGGGGCCGGGAGGGCCCAGGACTCACCGCAGCTCTCGCTCTCAGCGCGGCCAGGAGAATTTAACAGTTCAGAGGCCTCTTCCTTGTTCTCTCCTCCCTCCCTTTTCTGTAACTCTGGTCGCTCGGCTCTCCTCCCCCTCACCGCTCTTACAACGATGAGGCTTCCTAGACACACAGCCTGGCTCTCTCGTGCTTTGGGGTACACACGCAGACCCTGCGGTGCCCACTGTGGTCTAGGAAGAGGGATGCTTCCCCGCGCGGAGAGGCAGCTTCTCTCTTGCCTGCAACGAGAGGCAACTACCGGCCGTGTGGCCTTCGGGTTCTCCTTGTCTTTCTCTGGCTTCTCCAGCTTCGGCCGCGGCAGCTCCTACCCACGGGCAGTTAAGTTTTCTCTGCCTGTCCCTTTTCACCCCCACGCTGTGAAGACGGCAAGGCCAGGTGAGCTGTCTCAACCCACCCAAGCCTGAGGTGGGAGCAGTCAATGGCATCCCCAGGGGAGGAACAGACAACCGTGTCCTCAGGGCAGCCTCTGGCAGAGGGAAAGAAGTGGCAGCGACCATTATTAGCCTAAATCCCCCCTGGGTGAAGCCTCTCCTTCCCCGGGGGCTTCTGGAGATGCCACTCTTCCCCATGCAGCTTCTCCCCACTGCAGCTAATGGCACCCAGATTAAGGGAGAATCAAGCACATTTGAGGGCCAGCCCTCACGGCAGGGTCTGGGGCTGCAGGGCAGGCTTCGGGGGAGCTGCACGGGGGGAGCAGGGCTCAGGAGGAGCTCTAGTGAGTTGGGGGGGTGTCCGCCGCCTTCTCTTCTTCCCTTCTGTCAGACCTTAGGTGACTCCCTAGGGCTGCCCGGATCCAGCTCACCTCCAATGGACCGGCAGCGGTTTGAAGCTTCCCCTCCTGGCTCCCCCAGGCAGGGAACACCCCTGTGCCCAACGAAGGGGCTCGCCCACCTCACCGGTGGTCCCGGCCCTCACCCCTGGCCAGGCATCGTGCTGCCATGCTGCTCCCAGGCATGACAAAAAAATCTACACCTGCCTGCATGCCCTGGGAACCAACATGGCGCTCCCCAGGGCAGCCCCCGTTGCTCCAAGCCACCGCCACGGACCCCGCCGCCCCCCTCGCTTGGCAACCGCTTCATTCCGCCCTTGGCTCACATCGGTTCCTCCATGGCCACCCGGGGCCAGGCAGCACCTCTGCTGGCAGCCACCCCTTGACAGGGAAGGGCCATCGGCATCAGCCCCACAGCTGGGGCTCCTCCAGCCCCAGCCCACAGCTGGAGCCCAGCAGGAACAGGGGGGCCATTGCCTGAGCCCCACCGAGCGTCACCTCCGCACCTGGGCTCCCTCACAGCCCCTCACCCCCTGCAAAGAAGTGCAAAGGCAGCCGTGAGGACAAAGGAGATGGCGAGTGTTTTATTCAGTCATGCACTTGGGGCTCGGGGACCCCGACGCTCCCCCTGCCCCTGCGACACCTCGGCAGGGGTTCCTGAGGCCACGCTTGTCGGTCCGTCAGGGAATGGACGGTGGGTCAGCTGGCTCCGGGAGTGATGGGCTGCTGGGCAGAGGAGGAGGCCGGCAAAAATGAGGAGCAGAGCGCAGAACACTAGAAGAGAAGAGAAAAGAAAAGTGTCATCCAGCTGGACGGCTGGGGTGCAGCAAGAAAGCATGAGGCAGCGAACAGGACAGCAAGAGAAAGACAGAAAAGACAGGGACAAGGAAAAGGACGAGGCACAGCAAGAGAGGGAAAAAAAAAGGGAGCAGGACAGAGACGGAGAAAGAAGCAGCAGGGACAGAGGAAGAGAGGCAGAAAGAGGAAGTGGGAGCGGGACAGAAAGAAAAACAAGGGCAGGGAGCAGGGTGGAGATGAAAAAAACTTGGGATGGGCAACATGACAGAGAGGGATTAAAAAGAACAGGGGCGGGGAGCAGGACAGAGGGATCCAGTGAGAAACAATGGGACGGGGGGCAGGAGAGAGCAACAGAGAATAAAAAAGAAAGAGGGAATGTGAGAGCAACTGTGGGGGGGAAGGGAGAAAGACAGAAGGACAGAGCAACAGGGGGAAAGATGGTCAGGGAGCAAGACACCGGGACTGAATGAGAAAAAGAGGGGGAGCGAGCAGGACAGCGTGGTAGAGACACATCACAAGACAGAGGAATGGGGGAGTAAAAGAAAAGGTACAGGGAACTTTTCAAAAAGAAAAAAAGAAAAAACAAGAGAGCGCAAAACCGGGATGGGGTATGGGATAGGGATGGGGAGCAGACAGAACGCGAGAGCAACAGCAGACAGAAAGTGAGAGGAAAAAAGGGACAGAAAGCTGGATAGAAGGACAAAAGAAAAATAGGAACATAAACCATTATTTATTATACAGTGTGGCTAATTAAAATGTAAACCATCTACCAGCTTGAACAGAACTGCTTACCACAGCGGCTTAGCCTGCGTCTTGCCTAAATTAGCGTCTGTTTCTTGGCAGGATGTGCAGGAGTATATAACTCACGATAAAACACGGAGGGAAAAACGGGCTTACAGGAGCAAGCTAAATGGATTATGCGCACAAGATTCAATATTACTTAGTCTTAATCCTAGCTTGTATGGTCAAATAATACTCTGATCTCTGAATTTAATTTCTGCAAATTCCATACTCCATTAAAAAAAAAAAAAAACAACAAAAATTGCATTATCTCAGTGTTAGATCCAGGGCTGTTTGAAGATGCTGTGAATATAAGGAGAGACTTCTCTTTTGCAGGTTCTTTGGAAAACCTACACTGACCCTGAAATTGAGCAAGAGGACTATGAGAAAACAAGAAATCTTTACCACAGACTACTTCAGCGGACACAGCGTGTTAAGGTATGTATGGGGACCTACAACACAGAATTGGTCTTGGATCTGATCTGCAGTGGGGAAAAAGCCTTGACTGCTTTGGTTGTCTGGCTTTTTCAAACCAACAGTGAACCCAAGTTCAGTCCCGTGCCTGTGCCACGAAAGACATTTCTACGTTATGTGTAACAGGTTTATCTTCTCTGCAAGTATCAATACCTTGCCTTCCCCTGCTGCGTTTCTTGACTATTGGGTATTTTCATCAGTCATGAATAAATGCATTCAAAGAGTTTTTACTATTACTGACTTCAGATATTTTTGATCTGAACGAAAACCAAGTAAACACCATACAGGAGGTAATTCATTGTAATAGTCTCTGAATTTTCAATATTTGGAAGGAAAAATAACAGGGTAAGTGCAGGAGTATGCAGCCATTACCAATAGAAGCGGCATTAGTAAGCTTCTCAATATTGATTTTTGGTATTTCACGGTGAAAAACATTGAGCCTAAGGTTTCTCATCCGTAAGTTCTTGGGGTCTAGGGGAAGAAGGAACCTGACACTCCTAGTAAGTTGCCTGAGAATCACAGCTTACAATTACTCAATGTCTTCTGGTCTCACAGGATGAGGCAGAGGTATAATTGATTTCTTCTCTGTATCTCTGGAAAGGGCTTTTCTCATATCTGTGGCAAAAGACAATGATTGCACAAAGCCATTTTAAGTGAATTCTCTATTACAATATGATAATTTTTAATCAAGATTTCATAGAATCATTGAGTAGCTCAAGTTGGAAGGGACCCAGACGGATCATCGAGTGCAACTCCCTGTTCCTCGCCGGACTACCTAAAACTAAACCATATGACTGAGCACCCTCCGGACGCTCCTTGAACTCTGACAGGTTTGGTGCCGTGACCATTTCCCTGGGCAGCCTGTTCCAGTGACCAAGCACCCTCTCAGTGAAGAACCTTTTCCTAGCGTCCAATCTGAGCTTCCCCTGATGCGGCTTCATTCCATTCCCTCGTATCCTATTGCTGGTCACCAAATTAGATAAGAAACCGCATTTTAATTTTCACCTTACCTACAGGATAAATGTCTTTGTACTTAATAACTTATTCTTGTTTTGTAGTATATTTTGACACAGATGCTGCAAGATGTGTAAATTGCAAGATTAAGTTTTGTAAGTGATGTAATCTTTGGTAGGAAAAGCTATCTAAAGGAGTATACAAAATCCCATTCATCAACTACTATCTGAACTTGCTTCATGTAAAAAAAACCAAACAAACCAAAAACACCTTCATACAAACAAGCCCAGGAACCCACAACATTGAACTTGAGGCAGAACAAGTACTTACCATAAGCATCTTCATCTGGCTCTCCACTGCTAGCAGAGTAGTACTCTAATACTGTCCGGTACACGCTGTAGCCTAGTTGCTTATACATATTTACCGCAACCTGGTTTGATACTCTCACAAAGAGATCAACGAAAAATCCACCCTTTCTTTGAAAAAATAACAAACAAAAAACCACAGTAAGGAATAGTAGATGAATGTATTTCCAAATAATAACCCATAACTCCTAAGCAGACCAAGGGCAGACCTGATGACGTGGTGTGCTAGCCAAACATCTTTCACGCTGTAGTAACAGACGCACTCCTTTGCCAAGGGACAAATCCACTATAGGCACAAATTCCATTTTATTTTGGTCACATGACCATTCTTCTACATCAACCAGTGGGTTCAGAATTATGAACAGAAAGAACAGGACAAGTTAAACACCCACACAAGCCTCACATGCATAAGAAATGATTAAAATAAAAAATAAATCAATTTTTTAGATTGCATTGGCTTAGGGACTGCCTCCTTCAGAGTGCATGGTGGAGAGAGAGGAATAAGTCACAAAATTCAGTTGCCTAATAGGAGACAGCCCTTCTCCTCACAAGGCAAATTTTTCAAAACATCCTACTATTTTCCGATTTTATCAGCTACAATGGGGTTACCCTACCAGCATGAGCTGGCGACATTTCCCTGTGCGTTCACTTGATGTCAAATTAAATTTTCTGCAGGTACAAGTAACCAAGCACGAGATGGAAAGTAAGCTAAGATACAGTCTGCTGTACAAAATTTGTTCAAGATTGTGCCTGAGGGAATCGCACAAAGCCCACGATTACTGAACAAGTATGTTGGACAGCCTACAGGAAACAGTGCTGATGTTTCACAAAGTTCTTTTCCTCTCAAGAAAAGGACCTTTCATGCAGTACCTCTACTAGAATTCAGGCTACTTCCTACTCATTCTGGCAAGTTAGCTTTCAGAGAAACCCTGAGATTTTAAACCGCCAAGCAACATTCATAATTCTTGTTCCCTAGCTACAGGGAATTTCAGCAAATCAGAACACAAAGTAAAAATTTTGGGTCTGTTTCATGCAAATCAAATATCTAAACCACGGAGGGGTGTCTGTACACAGATTACTTTAAAAGATAAATTTAAAAGACAAGCATAATACTTACTTTTCTGAAATTTCTTCCAGTAGTTCCATCAGTTTAGCAGCCAAACCCAGCCGTCGAAATTCTGGTGCAACAGAGAGCGCAGTAACGTGTCCATGCCACTCTTCCCTAGCCACAGAGCCTTCCGCTTTACCCATTACTGTGAACATACAGAGCATCAGCGCAGTAGCACCTCTGGAATAACGCACCACCCACAGCTATACACCTTTACAAAAGAATCAAGCAGTGTATAAACAAACATTGCAATGATTGTGGTAAAGGCTCAAACAGGGGTGTCTACGTTATCACTTTGCGATTCAGCCATCACTAAAAATGTCATTTCGCTCAAGTATGACAGTAAAAAACCCAGTATTTTTTGCAAATTCATTGTTTGAGGCATGACTTCCAAATGCAAATTTTAAGCAACTCTCATGAGTCTTTAACAGAGTGGAATTCAGGATCTGACTAAAATAATGGAGGAATGGAGGGCTAGAAGCCCAAAACTAACTCACTATCCTAGCAACTGTTGGAGACTTTTGGTGACTTGCGGGGGAATAGAGCCTTTGTCAATCAGACAATAGAAAGCTAAGACCCTACAAACACGGTATGTTTAAGAAAAAAAAAAGGGGGGGGGATGTTGTTTTTGGGGGGCTTCTTTGTAGTTCCTCTCCTCTCTATACAGTGCCAAAACAGTGTTAGTTCACTAATGAGCATACACACTGCCACATGGTACTTTTATAAACATCAGTCACTGCTAATAAGCAACTGATGCGGTGGGTATGGAGAGACCTTCTGTACAGCAAACGCTTTAAGATTTACAATGTTAAACACTTTATTTCCCAGGTCCCAACAAAGACCATTATTCTGCCCCCACCCCCCCAGCAAAAAGAGGGGAAAAAACCCTGAAAGGAATAAACAAACCAACAAACAGCTCTATTTCAAATGATTTCTGAGAAACACAAATATTCTACAGCCAATAAGGAAATGACATCCAGACCCCGAGGTTTCCCTTACAGGACAATGCAAAACGCAAGCCCAGCCTTTTTACTTACTAATGACTGTCAGCGCGTGAGATCAGAGCTGAGTGCAAGGATTTAATTCCAGCATTACAGAAACACTCACACGCATATCTTCACCTGTGTAAAACCTGGGCGGACACTCAAGACTCCCTACCACGTGAGGCACATCAAACCCAAAACTACTGCTGCGTGTCCTACCTAATACCCTTAGACATTTATGAAATGGGAAGATGGTATTGTAGTGCTCCTTTGCCCTGTTGGGTGTCTGGAAAAGTCAGAGATTCACAGAATGGTTTGGGTTGGAAGGGACCTTAGAGATCATCTAGTTCCAACCCCCTGCCCTGGGCAGGGACACCTCCCACTAGACCAGGCTGCTCAAAGCCCCATCCAGCCTGGCCTTGAACACCTCCAGGGATGGGGCATCCACAGCTTCTCTGGGCAACCTCTTCCAGCGCCCCACCACCCTCAGAGTGCAACATTTCTTCCTGGTATCTAATCGAAATCTCCCCTCTTCAATGTGAAGAGGAAGAAAAGCTCCTGCGTTACAGTGCCCCAGCCGTGCCCACAGCGGGCCGGTGAGCCGGTACACTCACTGTAACCCATCAGCTCCCCGCCGGGCGCCTCGGCCACGATGAAGTACTCGGGCCAGTGGGCCAGGTACTGCAGGTAGAAGGGGATCCCGTACTGGGGCGCCGGGTTAAGGACCAAGCCGTCTCCGCAGGGCCGCCCGCTGGAGGCCCCGCGCCTCTTCCCTCCCTCCCTCCCTCTCTCCCCGGCGGGAAGGATACGGTCTCCGTCAGCGGGTCCAGGTTGCTGCGGGGGGAGAGGAAGGCTCAGCGCGGGCCCGGCCGGGGGAGGGGGGCGGCGGCGGCTGAGGGAAAGGGGGAGCCGCTTTGTGTCCGCCCCCGGGCCGAGGGCGGCGGGGAGGGGAGGGGAGACAAGGGCAGCGGCGCTCACATGTTGTTGAAGCGGAAAAGGTCGTCGCAGGTGAAGGCGCGGAGCGTCGTCATGATGCCGCTGCCGCCGATGCTCGTCCCGGCGCCGGACACGCCGCCCCGGAAGCGCTCCCGCCGCCAAGGGCCACTTCCGCCGCGGCGAAGCGGAAGCGGAGTGACCACCTTCCGGTTTCCCGGCGGAGCCGGGCCGGCAGCGCCCTCGGCGGGCTGGGAGAGGTCGTGCAGCCGCCGGGGACACCTGCGGGCCCTTGGCCCGATCTTCCCCTCGGAAAGGGGCGGCCTCACGAAAGCCCTTTCGTAAAACAGCATTTCACGAAAAACAGAGCCTTGTCTCGGCTTCGGGGCACTCTCCCTTACCCCCCACCTACAGCACCTCCGCAATCCTGGCAAGAGCTTGCTTTTTTATCTTTTTTTTTTTTTTTTTTTTTAAATTCAAGCTAATGTATCTGCCAGTTTACGCGCACCTGGGTTTGTGTTCTCTTAGTTTTCTGTAATTGCAGAAACAGCCTCCACCCGATCCCAGTCACGACTCCTCTCTGGGTTGGGGATGCTGCAACTCCAGCAGAGGAAGAACGAGCCACCCACAATAAGCCGCGGGGGGAAGGCTGGGACTGCAATGGAAGGATGGCAGCCTTTGAGATGAAAAATGAGAAAAACAACATGGGGAAACGACAGCAAGAAGTCAGACTTGACTTAAGCTGCTGCAGGTGGTCTTTTAGTACTAAGATTTAGGGATTTATTACCTCCAGGCTTTACTTCCTTTAGCATTTCCAGTTACTTCTCCATTTCAAAAAGAGGGAGTAATAAATAAACCGAGACCACCTCAACTATAAGCTTTTTCTTGCTTTTCAGCATTTCATAACATCAAACACCTCACCACTGGAGAAGACAGAATAGCTTATTTTTACAAGTCCAGATTCCTTCCAAAGTTTTTGTATCATCTGTTTCCTGGCATTATGAGAAGTGAGAAGTGTTTTGCACAGCACAGTGAGTAAAATGTTCCAATTGTCAAAAGAAACAATTGCACAAGAATAGACAGCGGAATCATCTTGAGGTGGTCTGGGCACGTGTTTCCCTTTTTGCACTCTGAGCTTCTTAATACTTTGCCTTTCTGTCCCAAGTGCCTCCCTGCCCTAGCAGAGCTGCCAGCATGTGAAAATAGTGGAATTTTCTTTAGCACTCAATGTCAGTCTTAACTTTGCAAGAAACAGGTCAGCAGTCAAGGTACTTGCCTGATGTTTCTACTGACCGTTCAGGTCAAACGCACAAACTAGATAATGTTATTACATCCTTCCTTTGCAAAGAGTTTAAAGTGGGCTGAGCACTACAAAAAGCAGCAGCAGCAGCGTACACTGATTCGCACAACATTCAAGTGTGAAACATCTCAAAAGAGAAAAACACCGCCCCAAAAACCACAGCACACAACAACCCAAATTACAGTTCAGTATTACAATGTATTATTATGTGCAAAACTCACCATTTACAGAATGAAATACAAACACGTGCCAGGGGTTTCAGATACACGGCAAACTGACAAAAATGCTACAGATCTCCGTATGTACAATACACATGCTGCTCGTGACATTTTTGTAATCACCTGCCTTGTGTTACACCGCTCACACTGGACTCGGGGAGAACGCCAAGTCCCTCTCTAAAGAGAGTAGCCCTAATTGACTTAAGTAGGGTCCAGAGCGTCACCCACAGCATCAGCTATCTTGGACAAATCTATAGAACAGACACGTTTAATACCATTTTATCTTTGCACACACAGGACTGACTTTCACACTCACCTACCGAGTAACTTAGAACCACGAAATGCTACACCACATTCTTCAGTCCAAGATACATTTTGATGTTGGTGACAGACTATACAAAATAGTTAGTGTTCTCCTTCACCTTACCGATATATATTTAATCCTTTGCTAACACAAATATTATCTGGGATAGGTGCTGTCAAATCCCTCTGCAAATCTACAACGCTGCTTACATAAAAAGTTCCTTACCACCCTCCTTCGCTTATTTTCTGCGAGAAGCCTGAACCAGCAGACTAACGCATTTTAATCCTAAATTAGGTTCTCTACATTCTTTCTCTGCCCCTTCTCTACATCCTTTTCTTTCAGTTTCCTCTTACAACCCCCTAGTTCTGTTTAAAAGAATGCATATAAACAATAATCCAGGTAACAGTACATCAAGTTCAGATAAAGGCACTGAAACATTGGCCAGTGCCAATGTTACAATCTTCTTATAGATAACAGAAGTTTCATAAGAACTCTCCTGTAACAGTAAAAGAAGAGAAACCACAGAGACTTTTAATGCAATACTCTAAAACCAGCAAGAGATTTATTCTTGTATATTAAATGTTAAAATCACATGCATAATTATAGAATACTTTATAGTTAAAAAAATATTTCAAAAACCAACCCTGACAGTTTACCTGCAACTGCTATAAAATTTCTATTTTTTATATATATATATAAAAACATGGCAATTTTCTGTAATCAAAAACATTAGGAAAGGATGCAATCATCCAGGTAATTACGAGTTAACTGATGCCCTGCATCGGACAGTCTTGTCAAACTCATGCTGGTGAAACTGAGCTCATACCAGCCAGTTTACTGAAATGCTTGTCTAGTGTACATATATTTAAATCAAAATTACATTTGGCTAAAAGATGAGTGTAAGAAAATATATTTTTGCACACTACAGCAAAAGACCTGCAGAGGGCCACAGTATAATATGCTTCAAAAGAGTCTGTGGTACAAGGGATTCAGCCTCATGGGCTGTTTACTCAAACACGCTGGTGGAACATTGCGCGTAACTGGCCATGTGCACGGTTTACATGGGATTTTGTAAGCAATGCTAGAAGTGTCTGCGCGTGTTTTACAAGGCATTTGTGGCATAAGACCTGTTTGAGCTCCTAAGGAAGGCAGCCAACAAAGATGTTTTCACCAGTTAACAAGGAACAGAAATTAAACGATGAGTTGCTGGTTTTAAGAAGCTGAGTCATCGTTGTTTTGAAAAATGGCACCATATGGATCACTGTTAATGCGCTTGTAGACAAAGTGGAAGACCTGGGGTTGCGGTCGGCTGTGCAACTCTGCCTTAATTTTCTGGGGGTAGGTATCCTCTGTCAGTTGCTGCCAGGTGTCATCAACAAAAAGAAACAGGCTATATTCTTCTGGATTGTCCACTTTAAACTTTTCAGCACAAAGCTGACACACATCTTCGGTAGTGATATACGGTCTTACTAGTAAGGTCTTTCCTGTACATCCACTGTTAACTTCCTGGAATGCAACACGAAGGTAGTTCTGTAGAATGAGAAAACAGACATCAGAAACTCAAAAAAGCAAAAATCATCCTCTGAAAACTGAAGAGTCAGCAGCAAAGAGCAAGCCTCTCCATGTTCTAGTTGTGAAACACACCCCGGCGATTCCTGTACATTACGGCCACCTTGTGAAATGCAATGTTGGTGTTAAAACTGTGACAAGACAGTGGGGGGCACAGCAGAAATTCATAAGCCAACATCCTCCTTTCCTTGGCTTACATTCTAACCCTGCGATTAAGAATGAACCGATACAGCCTTAAAGCCACATGGAAAACACCAGTGGTTTTTAATGGGACTCGATGTTGGGCCTTACTTGGAAACAAAATGCTGTGAAGCAAAAGAAGCGTCTGAGGCAGCACACCCGAGAGATGCTGCTGCCACTGCTGGGTCAATAGTGTGGAACAGAAGCTTCAACACAGTATGTCCGTCAGAAGGCAAAAAAAAAAAGAAAAAAAAAAGAGAGCTGCCAGCGGCACACGAGGGCGTTGATCCACAAGTTACTGCATGATAAACTGTTTGCACTCTCATGCTGCAGCATGCAAAAGGTAACCCATCCTCAGACAGGACATTTTTCTCGCATTAACCCGTGGCAGTTTGGTGTCTGAGTCTAATCTAACCAAGTTTCATGTGACAGCATTTTCTTTTTTTTTTTTTTTTTTTTTTAAAATAAGGCTTAGAGGGATGCAGAAAGAAAATTTACTCTGCGACATACACGTGATCTTGAGGCAAAAGCTAGGTTTTTTTTCTCCTTTGAAATTAACACATGTTCACTGATAACATGCAGAGATTCTAGATACGCCCTACAAGGAAATGCAGTTCTACCTTTCAAAAAGCATTTAAAAAGTAAAATAAAAAGCAACAACTGGGTGGGAAAAAAAAACCCAAACACAAAACACTTTTGCACACATGAACAAAGCAGCCTGCTTTTTTTAAAAAAAAAAAAAAAAGAAATTAACTGCAATTAAAGACTAAAAAGCAGTAAAATTAAAGGAGGTGGAATAAATTACAGTAAGAAAGACCTGTTTATTGACTGAGCTGGTATCTATGTTTGTATGCTGAATAAATTAAGCATGCTAAATCGCAATGGTACAAATTTACATTTCATGAAAACAAACTGTTAAAACCTAAGACTGAGAAAAATGTTCATATGACTTAAGTTCCAAAGAGCGCTCTTGTCTTTAGTAAAGTACTTTTTGATAGCTTGCAGACTGAAACACTGACACTTTGCAACAGCATTTAAACCACCGGGACTGAACCTGACTGAATAGAACTAATCCATTCTTGTTATCCAGCATGAAGAAGTTATTAAAAAAAAAAAAGTCAGCCCTACATAACGCAAAAGACACTACAGTTTTAATTTCTAATTTAGTTAACACAGAGAAGACCTGTTTTTAAATGGATGTGCTTTTAGGCAGACAGGACTGCTTCAAGGAGTCACTGCTTCAAGGAGCATCACTGCTCCCTGGTGACAAGTGATAGGACGAGGGGAAACGGGTTCAAGTTATGTCAGGGGAGGTTTAGATTGGATATTAGGAAAGATTTTTTCACTGAAAGGGTTATTAAACATTGGAATAGTCTGCCCAGGGAGGTGGTGGATTCACCATCCCTGGAGGTGTTTAAAAAAAGGGTAGATGGGGCACTGAGGGACATGGTTTAGAAGTGGCTCTTGTCAGGGTAGGTTAAAGGTTGGACTCGATGATCTTAAAGGTCCCTTCCAACCTCAACAATTCTATGATTCTATGACTCTAAGGAGAGGCTGAAGTTTGTACCAATGCCTTAACTCATATGCTAAGTATCAAAATTATTTAGGCAGTATTAGAAAGTTGTATTTAATCATAATCAAAATACGGGATTTTTTGCTTTTCCATCCTTATGGGGGAGGGAGGATGAAGGCCTTCCAGGGCCCAAAAGCTGCTAAGGCTGTGTGACCGCATCACAAACACGGTGATCGCATCCTGGTTCAATGTGGGAAAGACGAGTTGAGCTGAAGTTGTGTTACACATTGGTTGTGGGGAAGGTGCTTCGTTTCAGGAGCGCAGGATGTGGAGAAAGGAGATGGAAAACTGGCATTCCGAGCAGGCAGCAAAATGCTTGACTTTGTGCCAAGCACAGTCTGGAAGAGGTGTGATCTTACTGATTCGAGGCTCACTTTTGAAAGAGGCAACAGAAGGAGAAGCACTGAACACACTCGGTGCCAGCTCTTCCCCTCCCACCCTGCATCTTCCCGCACACCAGCATGGCAGCCAGCTGTACAGTCAGCTTGGCTGAAGTTCATTTGCTGAGGAAGAGAAGGTGAAATGGAATGCAAGATCGTGCTGAAAGAATCTTCTGTCACGTAGTCATCCAGCAGAAATACAAGGTGATTAATTTTCCCATGAAAAGTGTCGTGTTTTGCTAGAAAGAACAAAGCCTCAAGCTACTTGAATCTGACACCCAACTGCCGGTAAGCAGAATATAAAATGGATCCCGGTAAGATGGACTAGCTTTGTGCTCTGGCCATAGTTTGGAATTTTCTGTTAATCAGTTCTCCTCTTCTTAAGAGAGGCTAATTGTGGAAGACTGCTTCTTTTCCCAACTCCTTCCTGTTCAGTGTTGTGCTGTAGTCGTTTGTGTGGACACTGATAAAGCAGAAGGAGCCTCAACTGAAAGGTTTCATTAACTCCTGATGTCCCCACACCTTCATTTCTCATGCTCTTAACTACATCACATCTAATTGATGGTTGTCATTAGCCTCTCTGGCACCTTTGCGCTGTGGTATGAACTGTAAACAACTGAACACAAAGGAGTAAATCCTTTCTTCTCGATTCCAACATCCTCCTTGCTTCAGTCCACAAACTGATGCATCTGAACAGACAATCAACAGCATACTAAATGAAAGACATGCAGGCCTGATTTTAGAGGACGAAGTAATCCCGACTGTTTTGTTATTCTTCTGTTGAAGTGACCGCCCTACTCTGAAAGCGCAGTAAGAAATGGAGAGGAGGGAAAAAAACACAAACAAACATGAAGACATCCATAGTATAGAACTCTACTCCTTGCTTAAACTTCAAAACTGTAGGCAAGCTTTTCTCCCACCTCTCGTCTCTGTTATCTGCTGTATGTCACCATTAGCTACTGGGTGGCTGATTGTGCTGATTTATAGCACTGGAAATCTGGATTTGTTCTTTTTAACAGTAAAGCATACAAAGAAGCTGAATCTAAAGTATGATTCGGTTTGTTCTCGCTCTGCATGGCTAAAATAGAAGGGAGGGTGGGAAAGCTCCATTATTCAGTGTCGTCTTTAGACCATCATAATCAAACTCTATTATAAAGTGCAAAGACTTCAAAACCACGGCAAATTTGGCAGACATATTCTCAGCACTGCTTCACTCCACTTACCTGGTGTCCCTAAGGGAATCATTATGAACGACACCTCTCAAATGGGGATTTCCAACAAAACAATCATCCCCTACTTTTTTTCTGCAGCCCTAAGCTCTACCTGAAAATCATCAACTGAAGGTATCGTCCTGTTAGTTGTCCTCCTCTTGTGCCATTGCCGGAGAGTATCTCTGGCTTCTGAACTTAGCAGTCGGGCAGCTTGTTCTTCTTGGAAGTTCTTGATCAGTGAAAGTGCTCCATAAGCGCTTGTCAAGTAATAGCCTCCTGCGAAGGACAGCAAGGGAAGAACTTTTCAGCGTGGTCACAAACACCACGCTAGTTCCAACTGGTCACAGTCAAAGTACAAACATATATATGTGTGTGTATATGTATACACACACACACTCATATATATACATGCACATATATACACACACACCCCTCTCCCCTTGTGTATATGGAAGTCCCTGTACTCTATCGCCCAAGTATTTATACATCAATAAAAACAGCTCACGGGCCTGCAAAGAGACATGCAGTGGTTGCACGCGCTGCACATTATGCAGTGGTGCAATAGTATCCAACTCTGGGTCCACTACTGCTGGGGATAGCTGGTTACTTAAATGACTGGTGTCACTCCTTTACTCCTTTTACGAAGTCGGAACATGAGTTTTCTTCTAAACAATTTCAAAACAGGGATTTGTTTTCTTCCCAAGCTTCCAAGTGTGGACGAAATAAACATAGCTTTTTAAACAAAGTAAAAGACTATATAGCACTCCTCATGGCCTGAAAAGCAGCCACCCTTAGTGGCGAAGAAGCAATGACTGAGTGTGCAATTTGTGCCCTGGAAGCATCACAAAGAGTTTGCTTTTCTTTTTAAAAGGATGACTGTATTTGTCACATTTTTAGCATCCCCCATAACATCCAGCCAGTTCAGGAGGTGATGTGTACAGTGCTACATAGTTCATCTTTGTTACATGAGTGGAGAAAAAAATTAAAGCCACGACAGTTGCCAATGTACAAAAGAAGCTGCCAATCACAAAGGAAAAGGAGTCTCAACGGGAGGCAAGAGTCCTCAACAACCAGTAGAAACAAAAGACATGCTGTCATTTCTCTCTCTTGCCTTTTTTTTTTTTTTTTTAAGTAAACTATTTGAGTGGGAGCGTCCAATTAAGAGGCAGCACAGTCTATTAATGGAGGCATTCAAAGACACATTCTGTGCTCACAGTAGTATTTTCTGTGTTACTGATAGCATCCTCTTGGCTTGTGGCTCCGCAAAAAGTTTAATACATAAAACATGCGAGACCCATGAGTCAAATTGGACAATGCGTTACATTTGAACTGCACAACCCCAAAGCACTAAACAATTTTTCCTGCACGGTAAAGTTCAGCTGGTGCCAAAGACAGGGCCAGCCAGCAGATGGACTTTTGCTGCATTAAAAACAACACAACTTAATAGCTCAGTAAATGTTTCTGCCTTTCAAGCATGTTAATGATCTCCAGCTCCACATCTCAAGAATGTTCCATGCTAAGATTCCTGAACAATGCACTAGAGGATGCTCTGTACACAAAGCAGGGAACGGACTAGTGCCAAATGGGAGGACTCCTGGCATGGTTCTCTCATGCATACCGGCATGTAAGAGGATCCAGCAATTTCAGCAAGCCAAAAGATATCAGGAATGGAAAATATACACATATAAACTCACAGATGGGCCTGGTCACAAGAACCTTTAAACTTCCTCATAAACCAGTCGATTCTGGGGCCTACCGAGGGCTTGCAGAATACCTCTTTGTTAAAAACACCACCATGAAAACAGAAAGGAGGGAGATTTCCCAGCTTCTAGCGGACTTCAGCCATCACTCAAGAGTACCTTAGGAAACATATTCCTAGGGCTCATAAAAATACTTTGTGAGAAGCAAATATTGGGAAGCGAAGATCATTAAGGGGGGGGACAATATTCTCAACAGCACTTCCCCCAGAGGGGCAGAGAATTCCTAACCCAAGTCCCATTACGTGTCTCGCAATTTCACCGAATGCTGCAGCCCTATAAATACTCTCAGGATATTTTCAGGCACAGAAGGATAACCACATTTGGCATCTGCACAGCGTGTTTGCTTGCTATGTCATGATGCCCTCCCTTTTGGATGGAAAACAACATATTCCCGCATAAGCGGTATACATCAGTAGATTCCCAGGTCATTCAGGCCTGTACTGTGCAAGCTAACCACCTTTCTCTTACTTGAAGGTGGAAATAATTATGAGATACTCTTGTTACGCTACTGACATTGCTAACTTAAGGACTCCCCTTGAAAGGATTTCTACTGGAACAAGGTTAACAAGCAACTGCATATGAGGAAGAACCCTCCTTCCCTACCCCTTCACTCGATTATAATAAAAATAAACAAACAGATTACCTTCTCCATGCAGCAACGATGGATCCAGCAATTCCATCATGTATTCAATTTCAGTATCCAGCTCCAGCATATCACACTGGGCTAGTACGTATGTCAACACAGGCAAGAAGTCATCAGCTCCATACAGCCTCCCTGGGTTGAAGGAAACACAGACAGTGATAGACAAACCACATCCTTTTACCAGTTTCAGTGTCAGAAAGGAAAGCATTATTTTGTTGCCTTCACTGACCAGTACATTTGGATTACTCTAGAGCCTTCTGTTACCAATGTGCAGCAAAGAAAACATCCTCTGACACTCACTGGGACAGGAGAACATCACCAGCTTCATTCTGTACTAACAAGCACAAATGTCATGATGCACACCTTGAAGCACGCGAGGGAATTTAAAGGCTGGGCTCACATTGGCATCAGCTCAACTGGTGAATTCAAAAAAGGCTGCCATGCCAGTGTGGCCTGACCGCCACCTGTACCTCTATCACTGGCTAGGAGATGATGAATAGGTTATTTTCTTTATACATGCAGGGACAACATCCACTTTCTGGAAGGATCCAGCCACAAATACCAGTTTCTGAGTCTGAATCCCAGCAGAGGAGCCTGAATATAAAAGCCTATTAGATTTGACATGAAAACTCAGCTCATTTCCTTGACAGAGCAGAGTTAAACACATAGTGAGCAAAGCCTCGTATCATTCCCGACTAGCCGGTGAAGCATCACCAGCAATGGCAGCACGCAGCTAGTGCACAGAGACTATGATGTACCTAGGTCTGTCTGTGCTCCTGTCACTCTTATTGCATTTAAACTTTCTGTTCAGAAAATACCACCTGGCCAAATCTCTGGGTCTGGTCAAACTGTGTTCATTGCAGCACTGGTGTGATGGTCACTTAAAACCAACAAAAGCATGAGCCAACTTAAGCTTTGGTGAAACTCCAGATGACCCGAAGGGCTGATATCTAAAGTTACACCAGCTAAGACATTCCCTACAGGTATGACACTATCACCTGGCTAGAGTACGTGACAAAGCAGATACTCAAAACACCTGCTGGCTTCATGCCATGTTTTACAAACTTCAAGTGACAAAACAAGACAACCCAAGGAGCACTTGCCATATCTTAGCCTGAGCCCCTCAGTGGAATAGTTAACCAGCAGCAGCCTCTCAGTATTTTTCTTCTGCACGTTGGAAATGCGTTGCTCAATGTGAGATAACGCAGCATGGAGAAAAGAATTTACAGCACTTCGGCCCAAGATTCCGATATCTATTTTAAACTGCAGGATTTTGCACAGAAATAGTAAGCTGGGCAGGAGCTTGGACCTAAATCTTGAAAAAGTCCCTGGGGGTCTTTAACAGCCACAAGCTTTCACCGTTCATCTCAAATCTGAAAGAAAGTAGGCGTATCGATCAGCACTGGGCCCAGACGCACATTCAGTGCTCGCTTAGAAAGAAAACTGCCAACCACCTGCAGCAGCTTATGCTCGCTTAGGGAAAAAAAAAATAAAATTAAAAAAATCTCCCATTACCACCAGCATTGCTTCACCTTAGCCCGTGACCTACCACAGCAGTGTACGATAAGATGTCGGGAAACAGAGTTGCACCCATGAATTCATACCATCCGGCACAGCATTTTAATTGTGCCACTGACCACTCGGCAGGTCTTAACAGGTCTGTAGTTGTATTTCATTATCTAGGTTTCAAGGTCACTTTTGGACTCTTGCTACAGTGTAGAAATAGATGTTATTTCTGTTCCAGACATAGAAAAGAAAGTGTCCAAACTAGAACATTTGGAGGCATAGCAAGCCAGAGATACTGGATCAGAGGCTGCTTTCCTCCACCCATTAACGCAGAGCCCTTGTAGTTGTCACATTGCATACGCACTATTGAATTAACTATAGCTAAATACAGGGTGATACCTCTATTACAATTTTTTAAAAAATGCTCATTTAGAACCAGTGCCAAATTCATGGCTCCCAGGACAGCCTACTTAAAGAGCCTACAGTTAAGCAAAGGTGTTTTTTTTAAAGCTGCTTCACAAATCCAGTGTGAAGCAGAGTTGTAAGATGTGCTGCCAGATGCATCAGAGCTACCAGAAAAGAAGCGGAGAGGAAGAATCTCTCTCAAAAGGGCAAGGAGATACTATAAGAGCTCTAAGAGAAGGACATGTATCTGCAGAATCAGGCGGTCTGATGTCCTCTGCCAAAAGACAATCCCAGCTTTGGAGTATCAGTGAACTTGAACCACAAGCAGCACCATACCTGAGTTATTCTCCATAACAGTATAAATCAATTTGCAAACTCTCAGCAGCAGCATGACTTTCTTTTCAGGTGAATACATTTTCTGCATGGTCAGGAACTTGACTTTAATCTTTTCAACGTCCACAAAGTCCGGTGTTGGAACAAACACACCCAGTTCCTGAGGATTCCTCTGCCGTACCAACTGCAGGTTTTCCTTCAGCTGTTTCCAAGAACCATCCGCAGTATGAAACTCTTTCAACATCGCTTCAATGTGGCCCTTCAACGGCTTCAGAATGCACTTATGCATGGCCTTCTCCAGGACAACATCTGCAACGGGAAAACACAAGTCCAGCTGACTTCCTCCTCTAGAGCAGAGCCAGTATTAATATAACCATTCCCAAAAGAGACACTGTAGAGCAAAACCTACTTGCTAAGGCTTATTTATTATACAAGCTGAGTTTCCAGATGTTTGTTAACAAGAAAACAAAAGGCGGAGCAGGATCTGTATTCCATTTTCATTTATGGCAATGTGGCAAATACAAAAAGAAAAACCCCACAGAGACAGACTACAGACTGTCACCAAAAAAAAAAATAAAAAAAAAAAAATCAAGCTGTGGCTCCAGTTTACTTTTTCTTTTGCTGGCCAGAAGTCTCCAAGTTTTATTTTACTTTGAGCTTATACTTTAACTCCCAAACTTAAAGTAAAACACAGTCAAAACCATAACTTTTGTCTGTTTTGGCACGAAAGCCCATCCTTTCTGCATAGTTTCCATCAGAAACTATAACTCAACCAAGGTCTCCAAAAACTTGGCTCAACTTTGTCAAGATCTTTATGAAGCTGGACAGATTATGGGCTTTAAACTATAAATGAAAACCAAGCCGTGTTTGTCCAGCTTCGGATTTCATCATGCAAGCTTATATACAGCTTTGTCATCAAGTTTGAAGTTCTTTGTTTGGCAAGAGCATGCACGTGGCACAGCAACCACTAACTTAGGGTTTGTTTTTTTTTTTTTTAATTCTTGTTCTACTCAAGTTTTTCTTTAACAGTCATTCCCTACTTTCAAAGTACGGACCCCATCAACAGAGAAAGCTCTTTGCTAAAGATTTTCTCTGCAAGCCTTTACTTTATAAGCTACTTTCCCCTCCTGCTCAGCGTCCCTATAGCAACACAGCTTACATTAATAATTAGCTAACATAAATTATTTGTACCGTAGTGAACTCCAAACAAGCACAAAGGAAACTGGGGACCCTTTGGCCTGGCCACTGCAACCAACACGCTTGCTGCCTCGATGGTGGGGCAGGACCAGAGCCTAGAGTAGGCAGATGTGCTACGGGAGCACGGGGACCAAGAGCAGAAAGAGGAGAAACCATGTCACTGGTAGATCACACGTTTATACCAGCTAGCAGTGGACATTCCTGCTATTAGTGGTTACTCATTAAAGTTTCACTAAACCTCATGCCCTTTCCAGGTTCTTTGTCTGTTCTTATGTGTTCTTCTTAGACCACAGTCTCTTTCTCCCCCTCCAACCCCCGCCCGCCTTTTTTCCTTTTTTCAAATTGCAGACTGTTTCTAAGGCTTGGGATTTACAAGCACACACCTTCCAAACAAGCATTACCTACTTCTGTTTTCTTGCTTTTGCTTTATGCTTTCGTTTATTTTATCCTTGTGTTCAGCCATTGTTCCTTTGGGGTCTCCATACCTCTCTCTTTCCAATACAAACACACCCTTCACACACTCCTCCTCTTATGGTGCCTTTGCTTCAAATGTAGTGTTCATTCTGTGTTTGTCTGGCATGCAGTTCCCAAATGTCCAACTCTACTGGGAGGTCCCATCTCCCCTATCCCAATTCGGCTGGGGCTTCTGCAGCTTTGCTTAATATTTTCCCCTCCTGAAACACTGGTGGAGGTGGCAAAGCTGCGTCTGCGTCATTCCCGGAGGCTTTAAACACATCTGGGCTCTCTCTCTCACAACAGAGATTGCGAAAGCTGCTGGAAGGGAGAAAGAGTGAACGTGAGGAGCAGCATTTACCCTTTGATTTCCTAGATTTCCCTGTGGCTACCTGTAAAGGCATAACCAGTCTGACACACGTTCTCGATGGCCTGTCACACAGCACGAAGGGTGGATCCAGCTTCCCACCGGACCAGAGCCGCCAATTATACGTTAACAAATGGCAACATTTCAAATGACTGATCCTTATCTATTGTACTTGGTAAAGCCACACAACCATCACTGACAGCACTACCAAACCCAGTCAGGAAAGCAGAAGCATCACCCTTCCACACAGGGGCAGAAACTGCCTCTCCCTGCCATCAAAGCCACCCTCGGAGCTCGTGGGGCAGAAATATTTTTCCCACCAAGAAAAACGTGCAAATCTCACCCCTGGGTATGTTAGCTAGCTAAATTTCTAAAGCGTACAAATAGTTCCTTGCCAGCTTCACTGATGATGATTTTTTCTTTTTTTTTTAAATAATTCAGCTTGCTTTATTTATATCTACTGCCTATTCAGTTTTTTAAATATCAAAAACACCAAGTGCTTTGCTTGTAACTGGAACACCTCTGCAGTTTGCATTCCAACCGCCTGGTCAAAATTAAAGCGGTCGGTGCTGCCAAACGTTACGTTAAGCGAGAGAACTCTCTACCCCCATGAAATTTTAAACTCCCACAGTCTTTCAGTGGAAGTTCTGCACACGAATAGCTAGTGTCAGACATCCTTCATCTCAATGAAGTGGGGGTCACCACCGCATTTGGTCAAGAGGAGGCTCAATAAATTGTAAAGAATTCCGCACGGATCCTCAGAGCCCTTGGTTTGATAAGGAGGGAGCACCTAGCCTGGGATGGGAAATGGGAAAACTCAGTACGCTTCTGTGACTGATGCCATATAGGCTCCAGACTGGAGCTGGTCCAGCCGCTGCCTGCAGTATCAGTACAGAGGGAGCTGCAGAAGCAGCCCATCCCCAGAGGCTACAGGAACTGGAGCGAAAATTCCTCCAACAAAGCCCCAGTCCTTGGCTGGGGTCAGGCTTGTTAGTGGTAGGCGAGAAGTGGAAGCCTTAAAGTCTTCCGCCCTCAACCTTTTAGTAAGGGCCACCCTTACAGCCTTCTGTACAGATGAATGGCGCAGAGTTTACGGCTGTGCAAGATGGCAAGGAGGTGTTCTTTCATGCTTGCGATTCATCACAGGCTTCAAAAGTAGTGTCTACAAACTGATGTGAAATTTACTTGATCACATTCCACAAGTCCTCTGGGAACTTAAAATCGATTTGAAGCAGCACAGAGGAAGAGAGCAGGTAGGTCCTGTGGCTGTGCTCAAAGCTCCACACAGGGTCCAAGTACTTATTGCTGAAGGGTGTTTGTGATCAGGTAAACAAAAATAAAAATAGGGAGATTTAATAAAGCCTCCTGCAGTGCTGCTCAGTGACTGTATTACAGCTAACAGGAGACAAATGAAATAAAGGACATGCGGCTGTGATTCCGAAGAGATACCAACTGCCTCGGCTTGGTAAGGGTAGACCAAGAAAACCTGACATTTTAATGCAGCATCTTTGCACCGAACCAGTCAGCAAACAAGGGAGTGACTAAAATATGACAGCGTGTCCACGGTTTTTGTTCTTGTTGTTGCTTTAAACCAAAAAAACCCAAAAGAAACCCCAAACAAACAAACAAAAAACCCAACCAAAAAAAACCACCAAACCAACCCAAAAAAACCACACAACCTTTTCACCTCCCTTACGAATTCTCGGCACAGACATAAGAAACCACGGAATTCTGCCCTCAGATTAAAAAGTGGCAAGTCTAGCAAGCCGGTGAGGCCAACAACACAGCAAAATTGATAAGGACTGGACTTTTTTTTTTTTTTAAATGGGTCAGTAATCAAACCCTTATGTATCCTAATTAAAATAAAACCTATATAAATATTTATATTATTATTGAAGCCTGGAAGGATAGCATTTCTTGTGATCTGGGTCTGAGTGTTCAGTGTCACAAGACACCTATAAGCATGTTGGGGATCAGACCATCCAACTATTTACCCTTTCTTCTGAACTGCTGTTACCAGCCCCTTTCAGGGAAAGGTGTTTCTGGATGTGATCCCACAAAACAATTCCCAGCCAGCAGCAGCTTTTACTGTTTAACTTCTCATGGCCCCAAAAAAGCACAGGAGGGTCTCCCAGGCAAATTCTAAGTTGTGAATTGAGGGCTGATCCTTTGCATTAACATTTCTGTATATTTCTCAGATCCAAACAGTCAACAAAAATTCCTGTTTACTTCAGTACAGCAAAGTGTTTTCAAGTATCCTCCTGAGATGCTTAATACTCCAAAACCAAGACAGACAGTCTTTAGATTTTATTTATTTTAAATTTAGTATCATTTGATCTGAGGGCCGTGTAGCGTTCCTGAAGTGATACTTATAATTAGCCTCTAGCCTCAAAATGGGAACTGGAAATGCTTTGATAAATGAATTGTAAAAGCCAGCCAGCTAGTTTCGTTGTGACTTGTGGAAACACATCTGTATCCTGTGCTGACATGCTATTTTGTTTTGCTGCAAACCACACAAGTCTGCATCCAAAGAGGACAACATATTAGTCATCGCAAGTGTCCTTACGCAGCCTCTTCACAACCCTCGCTGCCTGAAATTGCAGGCACGCTCCCACCTTTTCCAGGCTGTCGGTTTACCTGTTACCACCTGCTGCTGCTCCACCGAGATTACCTGTCAGATCCCAGTCCCCGGATTTACACACAAGCCCTGCTTATCATCTACAGTAGCCAAATCATTCATCAGTAGAAGGAGGGCTCGGTGAGAGATTAAGTGAGTCTGGGAACCATTCCTGCGCAAGTAACATTGCCCGGGAGGCTGGAACACCACAGCGTGTACATGCAGGAGACCTGACTACAACTGCATTTACTTTGTTTTGGATTTCCCTAAAATCTTGCACGTTCTTAAACTGGCACGACTGATACAGATCTATTTCAAGACAGCTCATGTCAGGATGGCCAAGTGTCCAGTTCTTGGTGGATGTCTACAGTGACGCATGCCTAGGCCACGGTGCAGACAAGGGCATCTCCTCTGAAGGAGGAATACTTGGAAGTAAGAACTCACACACCCACATTCCTTGATAATCCGCACAACCCTGAGAACAGGGGTAGGACTGAGGTAGGCAATGGATAGGTGATGGTGGCAGAAGTTGAGCAACTAGAGAAGAAAGGTCTCCAGGGTAAACCTCCCCTCACTTACCTTCATAAAGCACACCGATGAATCACAGAACTGTCTGTGCTAGGTTTATTTTGCTTTAACCATCTGTGGCTTAATTAAACCTCACGCTATGGCTGTACGGTAAACACGTGTCTCCTCTTAAAGAGCAAGTAATAAAGGAGCAGGGAATAAGTCACAAAGCAAATCAAAGGGATGTTGGAAAATGGAGAAACAAATACCCCGCCTCTGCTCAGCGCCTTTACCACTGCTTCTTGCCCTATCCCCCAGGTCCCATAATAAAAGGAGGAACACTGGGGGATATGTTGGTTGGCCTCAACTCGACATGCAAAGATACTAGGATGAATGACAGGGTAGGGGGATGGGACACCAAAGCAAGTGTACAAGCACCTAAGAAGTAACACAGTGCTAAAAAACAGCCAACGTGAGTTTGTCAAGAAGTAGTAGTGGCATGCCACTCTAATTCCTTTAAAAGGATAATTGCATCAGTGAAGAAGAGCGGAGCAGGGCGTGGGCTGCATCTTAACCTTTTTAAGACCCATAACCCTATTCCATGCAACTTTCCTAAAAGCAAACAAAGGAAATACTGTCTTGCTGTAATTACCCTAAGATGGGTACATGAACGGGTGCATAAAATACTGCACTCAGAGCCCAATTATCAATGGCTGACTGTGAGACAAGACAGCTATTTGAAAAGAGGTACCATGGGGGTCAGTCCTGGGCTTTAGTCTATTTAGCATTTTCGTTAAAAATTTGGATGATAAAGCAGAAAGTTCACATACAAAATCCGCATACGGTATCATTGTGGGGGTGGGAGAAGGGCATCACCAGTCCTTTGGAGAGCAGGTTTAAAGTTATCTCCGCAAGTGGGAAGCGGGCCAAAAGCTAACGTGGTAAAATCTCATGAGGACAAAAAGTAAAACGTTGCCGCTTAGCAAGAGAAATACAAAGGCAAAAGTGCTGCTCTGAGAAGCCTCCCTCAGAGCGGCTGGCACACCAGCTCCCATGGGAAGGGACTACACTCCTCTGTGCGGTCTCCAGCTCCGTCTGCCTGCGACTCCTCCGCACGGACCCAAGTCCCTGTGACAAGGCACGTCCTGCCAGTAAAGAGCCAACACGTTCTCTTCAAGCTTCTTTCAACATTCAACATTTACAAATACGTTATGCACTAGAAATACTAAAACAAATAACAGGCAGTATTGTTCAGGCACCGTCCCACACGATCAGTTAATACTTTATTGCCAAGTTATTTAAGCTGGTCACTGCTTGGGCTAGGCCCAGGTTTGTGCATTGAGACTGACGCTGTTCAGGAGTTAGATCCTGCCTGGCGATCCCCTGGTGAAGTGACAGCAGTCAACTTGACTCCTTTCTGTTCACGGCCAGAAAAAGAAGAGATACAAACAGAAACTCCCAAACATTTACTATTGAAGCAGCTGTAGACTATCAGGGTCTCCTCTGACCAGTCCAGGCACAGAAAACTTGAAAAATAAAAATACTTCGCATTCATCCTTAAATAATAAAAAGCCGTGTGCCTTAATCTTGATTCTGTCCCAACACTGGGAATCCCATTGTTTCACGAAGGGTTAACAGCCTACAGTGCTAAGATTAGGAGGCACTTGTCAGGAATAATTAGAAATGCACATTCTCCCAAAGATTTGGCATAAGTTAAACAATTCGATATACCCCCTGTCTGGGAAACTTAAAAGATCTCCCACATCTGGGGAGGTTGGACTAGGTGACCTCTAAAGGTCCCTTCCAACCCAAACTACTCTATGATTCCATGAAGCCTTTTGCTTGCAAGAGCCTGGGAAGTCCGTGATACAGTTCTACAAGAAAAGCTACACCATCGGAACGATCGTTACACAGACACAGGAGAAAGACCCAAACACCAAGGGCTTCACTAAGCCTTGGGGGGCGGTGTGCTCCTCTAGCACCTGGAATTCAGGAGACAACAGCGGGATAAGGTGAAGCCTGGCTGCCCCACAACGGGCAACCAGCAGCAGCAGTTCTGCTGGGTGGGAGAGGGAGGCGAGGACTGGCTCCAGCTCCTCTCCACAGAGCTGGAGGAGCTGCAAGGCCCAAACGTTTTCTGCTGCAGGCTCCCCCGCCACCCCACCAGCAGGGTCCGAGTCGCGGGGTGAAGCTGCTGTTAGCCAAGCGTGCCCAACACCTCTTCCTGCGAGTCCCTGGCAAGGCACGACCGCTGTGGCCCGCTCCAACTCCGCAGTCGCCAGGCCTGGCCAGAGCCTCCGACACCGACTCGGGACAGAACGCGATGAACAGAGAGGAGTATTATCCCAGCAGCACACATCCAGCCCCCGGCTGACACGTTGAGAGGAAAAACCTGCACCGCAAAAGCGCAAACTGACAAGAGAGGATAAATGACTACTCAAAGTTAAAATTCAGGCCGCAATTCCATGCTGAAACAGCCAAGTAAAACTGCGGATAATAGGCAGGGCTGCATCATAAGGAGTTCTCTATAGGGATGACTAAATCTTGCTGTCACATAGTTATCTGCTTAAATCAGCAACATCTGATGCTCCTGATGCACTGTGGTTGTCTGCAGGCTCGAGCAGCAGATGATTCAAAAGCAAGTTCTTCCTTTGTTAAAACTATCCCAGCTTTATAAGTTAATTGCATTTAATCATGCGATCAAAGCCAGACTTTCTGTCGCTGATGAAAACCAGTGTAGTTTAGTTATTACATTTCATAGGTTATGCTACTCCAAACTACTGAAACATTTAAAATCAGAAAGTGTTTTGCCAGTCTTCAGGGACCCGCAGTCCGATTTAACCACACCCTTACAATAAAAAGTACAAGTCAAACCAAGCTTTCACAAAGCTACAAGCAAACTAGATCTATATTTCTTTGTCAAATATCCAGCACTCTGCAGAAATCCAGACGAAAACACGCCTGCACCACTGCTCGATTCACTGTTTTTTCTTCCCCGTAACGCCCACACAATATTCTTTATTATTCTAGCGAGAACATTACACGTCTTTGAAAGAATCTCAATTTCAAGGACACTCTTCGTAGCGTTATATTTGCTTTAGCAGCGCTCGTTACTTTTGCTTGACTTTCTCTAAATGAAGCTGAGGTTATGCGAGAATGCTTCCTCTTGTTCAAGGACAGAAATGTCAACAGAAAATCACCCTCTGGTCCCAGAGAAAGAACTGTCTGCCAATTTTGCACTGGGCCAACTGTTGGGACACTGGGGTACAGGAGAAAAACAAGCAAATTAGGACTGAAGTGAGCTCACAAGGAAAGTATTCTGCCCTGAGGGATGTTTACCTCCTAAATGGAGCTTATAGGCTCTTTTACAAATACTGCTCAGACTCAGCAAGATAGAGGGGCAGTGAGATTTTATGCAGCAACAATGATTTCACTTTTGTGGATACACAAGTCTGCCTGTTGTTAAAACATGTATTCAAACATATAGCTCATCTGCAACCATTTATAAACACGCGCATGTAACAGAGTGGTATAGAAATCCTGATATTAGCAGCCCCTTCTCCCTCGAACACGTTTGTTTGCTTTCTTTAAAAAACTCTCATAGATCTTTTTATTTAGCTTCAAGCATAGGGACAGTGCAGCTTTGCCAGGAGTGAATGAGAATATTTGGAAGAATGAGATTTATTTCAAACTTAAGTTGATAAAGTGTGTCTCTGCTCTTAACTGTCACTGGTTTTGAACAAATTCTAGTTTTACAGTTACTATCCGTATGGTTAAAATTGGCACAGTTTTGGTTCCAAGCATTGAGAACTATTTCAGTCCAATTCAGGGAAAAATATACGTGCCAGCAAATAAAGGATTCCATATTGCTATCAGTTCAGCAGCCAAAACAAAAAAGAAAAACAACAACAAAAAAGGAAAAGGTAATAACCACCAGTAAAAAGTCCACACTGCATTCATTTAAGGACGCCTTTTTACGAACAACTTTGTAGCATAGTTCTTCCAAGTTGCTAGGGTGACTGGAGGCCGGGTGTGTGTGTACGTGGGGCGTTTGTTTTGTTTTAAGACTCAAACACTCGATGGCTCAAACTCTGCTAGCAAAGTCAACCCCACCTTTCAAAACTTGCACAAAGACCATCACAATAAACACAGATTACATATTTTCACCTCTCCTCAAAACACAGGACGGCGTTTCTTACCTATTTGGTCCTCCGGAATCAGCGATTCGATTGGGGGATCAAGTTCGGAGCTTTGGGACAAATAGTTCTTAACTTGGGTCATGAACTGTCGAATCGTTTGCAGCATATCAGTGCTGGAAACATGGCACTCCTTGTTTTCCTGGAGAAAGCTGATATAGTCCTGCACTAGGCATCCAAAATAAGTGCGTTTGTCCCGGGACATCTCCGCGATTTTCTTAATCATCCTCTTTTCAGGGGTCATGAAGGAACTGAAAACTCCACTGACTTTCCGCAGCTGAGATTTCACAATCTTGGGGAGAACAAACGAACTGTTTCTTTTCTTCTTGGGCTTCAAGGGGGGTGCCATGCTCTCTTGGTCGCTTTCCCCCTCAAAATCCTCCAGGCTGCTGTTAGTGTCCCCCTCATAGCCAAAGAGCGGCATGCTCCGATCTAAGTCCAGCGAGTCAGACGAGGAGGTGGAAATGCTCATGTCGCTCAGTCTCTGCCTGCCTCCATTCCACGGTATGTGTGACTCAGAGCTGGTTGCGACCGTCTTTTTGGCAGCTGCTGGAGCCGGCTCAGGCAGGGTTTCACCTGGAACGCCAGCGGCTTCGGGCACACGCACCGAGCTGCAGCCAGGTCGAGTTACTGCTGCGGTTTTTGAGCTACCTTCCACCTCCGAGCAAACAGCCTGCTTCTTCAGCCGAGGAGGCGGAATAGGGGTTGGTTTATTCTGCAGCAAATCCAAGCCTCTCTCTTTCTTATGGTTGACTGTTTCTGGCATGCTCGCCTGCTTTATAGTCCTGGAAAGCTGTGGACTCGTCAGGATGCTATTAATAGAAGGAGGTGGTGGCCGGGGCGGGGGGGAGCGAGGCCTCGCTGTGCCATTCACGTCTGGAGTTCTCGGGCTCTGCCTTTTCAGACTTCCACTGACATCCTGGCTGTGCACTTTCAAGAAGAGAGGATTAATGAAACACAGCGCTCCGTTGGTCTGGCTGCACTCCAGCTCCGAAGGCGTTCTGGTTCGTATAGAATGCACTCCATTTATAAGGCAGAGCTGACGCGAGTCTTTACAAGCACTATCCGAAGGCACGGGCTTACGGGGAGGTGAAGGATCCGGGGGGTTGCTGTTAGCTGGGGAGCTCCAAAAGTCTGAAAATCATCGAGTTAACGTAAGAATGCAAAACGGCATGCAGATGGCTTTCAGAACATTCAGCTGAGCATCACCAGTTTCAAGCATTAAGACATTCAGACAAGCTTTTATTAATTCAAGGGGAGAAAAAAAAACTCCAAGTGAACCTCTTAAATCACCACCAGGCATAACTGCATGCTACACTCCTGGGGCTGCTCTTACTTATAAATATCACAACCAGTGCATAGCTTCAAATCAGCTCACTGCACTAAGCTTAAAAATAAACTGAGAATGGAAGAAAGGAATGAAGACTGCAACACAGTAATTCTTACCAACTTGAGACTGAAATGAACATAAACTACTCACTAGCATCTCACTCAGGAGAAAAAAAAGCCTAGATTCTCAGCTGGTATTAATAAACTCACTCCATTAAAGACCACAGTTTGGCTGATTTATACCAGCTAATGGCCACTTATAGCAACTCAACAAAGATTTTGGTTTCTTTTGATAGCAAACAAATGAAGCTACACATGAAAAAACAGATCACATTTTGCTGTGGTGGGTGCACGCATAATCTGTAGCTACACAGACCAAATGCTTGTGTCTCTTTGAAAGCACTGGCCTGCAGCCCTGCCTTTGCTATGGTGGCACAGCTTCCCTGAGGTTTTAGACTCTCAGCAGCACATAAATAGACTGAATACGCAGTCGCACACCAGCAGTGTGGAAAACCTGCGCTAAACCAACAAGTTTCATCTGCAGCCTCCGCACTTGTCCCACCAAAGCATCAGCATGTTTGTGGAACTGAGTCAATGGTAAAGCCCATCAGGCTCCTGAAGGTATGAAGGCTGAAACCAGACAAGCCCTTAAGGACAGCAGTTGGATTGAAATTTAAGGGAGAAATACCAGAGGAGGGAGATTTTGCTACACTTTGCCAGTCTTGACACGGACCCTTTTTCAGCAGTGTCAAGATGCCACATTTGGGCTGTTGAGCAATGACACCTGGGCCCAACTGCATGAATGCCTAGCACTCCACAACAGGGTCCATGCCCAACAGCTGTGTCTTTTCTAGGGGCCAGAAGACAGGAAATGGCTCCTGGTGACAGGCCACTGCCAGAGAACATATGTAGGCACAGACATATTTCTCTACGTAGTCATGCAATGCTGCTGTTTTCTTCCTGCTCCGTGACTTCATGTCCTGCCTCCAGATCGCTCACCGGACCGGCCAGTGTGCCTGGCACGTGGGCTGTTGCAAACACACATGATGTAAGCACTGCCGCAGGTGAGACACAAAGAGAAACTGAGAGGGGGAATCTTATGTTCAGCACGTGAAACCTTACAGGTTGGCAACAGCCTTGATAGCTTTACCACCAGTTCTTCCTGACGTGGTGTGCTGGGCCACATGCAGTTCTCCCTCTGAGCCTACAGCACAACAGAGCTCTACAAATCTCCGTGTTCAGACCAGGGTGTTTTGTGCCTTTGTGTTGCTTAAGGAAAGCTCACACTTAACAGGAAGGGCCCTTGGGAGTTTAAGGCATCTCTTGGGTCCACAGTGTTGAAGGGCTGACTTCCTGGTGTATTCTTTTTTGCACGTGGACACCTAAAACTCCACCAAAATCTCAGCTTTGTTGTCTGGTTTTTGCTCACAGAAACTGTGATCTTAATCTGGTGTATAACAGGTAACTTATCCCAAATACACCAACCACAGCCAGACACTGATCCATCAGTCTCCTCCTCAGCTTTCAAATGTATTAGCTTAAACAAACAACCCACACAATGTAGACAGAGACTGTTCAAGAGCAAGACTAATTCTGCAGCAAGTAGGCCATGGTGCCCTCAGGTACTGAGGGCAAAACCAGCATGGTTAGTCTGGAAAGCTTGGCCAACACCACCACTATCATCTCCTGTGGAGAAACTCACCTAATGTTACTTTGAGGCTTCTAAGCGTCACTGGGAGACTGTCATCATTACACTGTATCCCAATCGTCCCTTTTCTTTTTTTCTGTCCAAACACCTAATCAACGGTTCCATGCTTGCCTCTATTCCCACGAAAATCCATGCTTTCATCTAATTACCTAAACTTGCAGGTAAGCAGCGCAGAAGTATATTTGTCTCCTCTCTAAAACAAATACCTTAATTGCATTGTTGCTGCAGCAAAACAAAACGCAAAGCAGTGCAACGCTTCCCTGTGCGTGGCTTTGCTGCAAAGTCCCGTCAAATAGTTCTAGAGAGCCTCATGCTAACACTCGTGAGTTAGTGAGGATCCGTTTCTAAATCAAAGATGATTCAAAAAAAAAAAATCTACGGGGACAAAGACTGCTGACAGTCAACCCTCCCTTCCTGCAAAAGGAAACGAGGCCATTCAGCACTTTGCAGGAGTTGCTCAACGATTCATCTGGGTGGAGCACGTGTTTCCAATCCCGCCAGGCTTTGCATCTCCTGCAAGCTGAAGGTGCAATGAGCCCGCATTTAATTGTAGCAGTCAGGTGATGCAAGGATATGTCATTGCATTTTCCTTTGTTATTTAAAAAAAATTTTCACCAAACCAATGTGCATGGATACACTCTGCAGATACTATGCATGCACTCCTTTTATTAATATGCTACTGCACCAAGCCACTGATCTCAAAAATCACCATTCTAAAATCACATGTCAATCTGAACATAGGTTTTATTAACAGTGAACCTCAGTTCCTACACTCTTCTGGCAACTCCAGCAAATTATCAAGCTGGTGCCTCCTATATGAGCCTGCAGCCAACATTAGCCTCAGACACCAAACCTCTGTCTGAGAATTTTAAGACTTGCTTTGCCAAAGGGCTGTCCAGAGAGGGGAGAGGAGGAGGAAGGAAAGAAACAGCACTAACACAAATATCACAGAAGGCAGGAAGAGCACCGAGGTCACCATTTGTGAGTGAGACCCACATTTGTGAGCGAGACCCCACATGGCGTACTGGAGTACTCCAGCTTTGGAGTCCTCAGTACAGGAAGGACATGGACCCATTGGAACAGGTCCAGAGGAGCGCCACAAAGATGATCAGACAGGCTGAGAGAGTTGGGGTTGTTCAGCCTGGAGAGGAGAAGGCTCCAGGGAGACCTTATAGCGGCCTTCCAGTACCTGGAGGGGGCCTACAGGAGAGATGGGGAGGGACTCTTTATCAGGGAGTGTAGCGATAGGATGAGGGGTAGCAGCTTTAAACTGAAAGAGGGGAAATTTAGATTAGATATCAGGAAGAAACTCTTTACTGTGAAGGTGGTGAGGCACTGGAACAGGTTGCCCAGGGAAGCTGTGGATGCCCCATCCCTGGAAGTGTTCAAGGCCAGGCTGGATGGGGCTTTGAGCAGCCTGGAGGCTGCTAGTGGGAGGTGTCCCTGCCCAAGGCAGGGGGGTTGGAACTAGAGGATCTTTAGGGTGCCTTCCAACCCAAACCATTCTATGATACAAGGTTTGGCCTTCCTAATAAGAGAAGCTGCTTTTCTAAATGAAATCTACATCATCACTGACCAATATGAACTACTTACTGATACAGACTATTTCTTCAAGCTTACAGCAATGCTCCAGGGAATGACATCTATGTAAAGAACTACTTACTCAGTCCAAGCTGAGCAATCTCTTCAAGTTCAGCTTCTGTCTTTGCTGCAGCAATAGCATGAGGCAACTTCAGGGTGAATGGAAGGACATCCCTGTCGTCAGAAAGAAAAACAGTTACAGTTCTCACTACAACATCCATGGTTTTAAAAGCATTTGTTTTCAACACTGTCAGAGGCTGGGCTCTGATTCTTATTTTCTTCTTGAGCTGTGGCAGGTAGCAACAGCCTTAAACGCAGAGCACAGTGAAAACATTACCAACCCCAGGCCTCCTTTACATTGGGAAGTGGTGTGAAGTGCAAATGACAGTCAAGTCCCCAAGGCTCTCTTTTAGGCTCATTTCCGCAGTCGTCCAATATTTTCTCCCATTATAGCAGCAGCTTTTAGAAGCATACCAGTGAGATGCAAAAGTGTTATCTGCCCTTAACACTTCAGCAAAGCTTCATATTTTCTGAATATGCTGTTGCTTGCTCTTAAAGTTGAATTCCAGTTCTCAGAATAAAAGTGTAAATTAGTACTTGGGCAGCTACCCTAAAAATTTTTAAGCTGGGATGTTTTAGTCTGTCCTAGGCTGAAAACATACTTCATTTAAAAAAGTCTTTATAATTTATTCTCATGTGGTTTCTCTTCACTGCATACTAGAAGCTCAGTGGATGTTTACAAAGGGAGATGCATGAATGCAGGAACAAAAACAAGCCAAATCTAACCTAAAAGGCTTTTATACAGAGATTTTTAAGGGACAAAACTAACCACATGTACGTTGTATGAGTAGTACCATGAACCAATACTATATCTCTTGCTTGCCCAATTGGTACCGATACACCCTCAAACAACAGGGCATGCTAACCTGCAAAATCTGTACGAGTACCTAGGTAATTAAGAGTAAATGAGAACAAACGAAGCACAGGAATCCTACACACAACTGGTGTCACCATTTTTTTTTTTTTTTTTTTTAAGGCTGTAAACAAGCCAACCGTCGGTTGTAGCCCAGACAGAGTGGATTTTTATCACAAATATTCTCGATGTTGTATGTTAACTTGTTGAAAAAAAACCCCAGGATCTCAGAATGCCACTCGAATTCAAATCAAGCATATGCACGAGACTGATACACTAGCTAAAAAGGATTTTAAAAGACACTTCCAACATCATATCACAGATAATCTGGACTCTAGAACATCATGGACTCAATACAGAGATAGGTAACCCTTGACTCCTCATACAAACTGACTGGGTATCTATTGCAAGAAATTCCCTCTGGTTTTAGGAAATCCTCCTGGTTTTGCTGTGACATACCAAATGGTACTCTCTTTCTCACGATAGCTACCTGTCTGCCTCCTTAAGCAGTCTGTACATTTTCCTCTTGCGTCCCCAGCAATCCTAGATTGCTGCCTGAAGATGACAAGGACGCTGGGTAGATGCTGCCACTTTAAGGAACATCAGGCAAACAGAAACACTTAGGATGTTTCTCCACCCATCGGGGAAACAAGCATCCACTTCCGAAAGCGTACCCACAATCAAAGAGTGAGCTTCATTTGCTGAAATCTATGGACAGGCTTGCAGTTGAAGTTGTATTTATTGCTGGTATCTGTGGATGGGTTTGCAGATGAAGTTGTGTTTAAGAAGAAGCACTAAGAAAGCATTAACACCATGTCCAAGTTGTGATGGACACTCTTTTTACTTCCTTCCCCAAAGGGCAACAAGAAAAGGAACAGAACAATACATGGGTGAAGAGCCTGGTTATGCAGTTTTGTACGTGCTTCTTGAATGGGAGGCCTGACTGCATCAGGATACTAAACTCACACTCGGATGACTGAAAATGCCGTTAAGAAAATTAAAAGCCCTTTGCAGAGAGAGACTCTCAGTTACAAGACTCATGAGCAAGGCAACAAGCTACTGCGTGTCTGTGGGCTTACTATTAGCAAACGTGAAGCAACTTGGAGCCTTCGGTGAAAGAAAAGGGCTAAACTAATGCAAAGAAATCTACACTTGCTGCGTGCTCCCTGTAGGCACTTAAAGGGAATTTACCAGAGCCTGGCTAATGCGCAGAACTGAAAGGGCGACAAGATAAAGAATCTCTCATCATTACACTGCTTTTAAATGCAGTTTCAGCTCA
Organism: Larus michahellis; assembly: GCF_964199755.1. Taxonomy (NCBI): domain Eukaryota; kingdom Metazoa; phylum Chordata; class Aves; order Charadriiformes; family Laridae; genus Larus; species Larus michahellis. The sequence goes on along the minus strand of NC_133898.1, from coordinate 14,507,460 downwards.
TTTCTCATCTGAGTGCTGACCAATTACTTATGTGGTATAAACGCTTCTTTCATCACACGCATGTACGGCTTGGCAAAATGGAGGCCTGTAAGAAAGAGGGTCTAGATGCTTCTCCACCACAAACCACCACTGTCAGCACTAATTGGCAACCTCACTGCAGTGACTAAGGACCAAGACCATCCAAGTGGCCTCTCTCACCTTCCTTCAGAAAATGCACAGGTGTGCAGTTTGGCCGTGTCCTGTCTGTGGACAAATGTAAGGCTTGAGCATCAGTCTGGAAGTTTTCACCAGTAAAGTCAAGTCAAATTGAAAACAACTTAAAAGATAAAAAAACACCGACTTTTTTTTTTTCTCTGCATGCTACCTGAAAACAAGTTGGGCAACCATAAACTAGAGAGCTGATGAGGCTATTTTTGTTGTTCACAACTGACATTCTCATCTCTCTGTTGTCACATTCTACAGTGTGATCTGACTTTTTTCCATTATGCTCCAAAAATGCTTTTTGCTAGCAATTCCGAGAAATGGACATTGCAAGATGGTTTATGGTGCTTATTAAATGAGTTATAGAGCAGTTAAGAATGCATTACAAGATATCATCTGAAGTTCAACTTGGCAACATCTTGCCATGGTGGGTAGCGTAACACCAACCTTCCAATAATCAGTACTAAATAAGACAGAGGGACTTGCTTCCAATTCTCATCTCTTATTTCTCCCATTACTTTCTAAGACTACACAGGAATATTTGTAGATTGGCAACATAAATATTGTGCTGAACCAGTCCTTGAGACTCTCTTTTTTTCGTAACAGTCTAGCAAACGTGACTCAGAACATAACACCATCTTACCTGCTAATACAGTAGAAAGCAATGAGCCTGAATAAATCAGCAAAACTTATTCCAGATCCCTCCAAGGAAAATGCTGTGAAGAAAGTTACAAGAGGGGGGAAAAAAATAATAAAAAATCACACATCTATGCACCATTTCTTAGAAAAGCTTAATAAAATGCATCTCAGATTTTTGCATAAAATTAATAAGTTTGTACCATCGAACTACCAAACTAACTGTTTGGTTAAGACAAAAAAAACTGTGTAGAGGAGCGCATGCCTCTCCTAAAGGCATTTTCAAGAATATACTGACAGTCTTGGTAGTGGGTTTGTTGTTGTTGTTTTCCAAACATATGGTCTAATTCCTGGGAACCAGATCAAGCATGATCAGAATTGCACAACATTTTTCTAACAGACAATAAATTAATAACCAAGGCCTTGTCTGCCCAGCGTATTAATATACCTAATTTTAATTCTCTTATTTCCTCCTCCTGCATTCCATCCTACACACTTGTTTTCTCCCCAGATGTGTTAGCACCTAATGGGAGATCATAAATTTTCACTCGCTTTGAGAGAACCATTTAACCCAAAAACTCTTTAAAAGAAAACTCAAGACAATTCTGCTTCGTGCCGTTGCCTTGCACAGTGGGGGAGGAAGACACAAACAATGCCTTTCATTTTATTACCACTCCATACCATTGCTTCTTATTCATATAAATACTTGTTCACAGCAATAAAGACACAGAAGTGATTTCCCCCTCAATTACATTAAGCTCGCTCTGATTCCAGTGGCAAATCTTACCCAATGACTACAAAAACCAAGCAGAAGCAGCTCCTAGAGCAAAACAATCTAGATCTTTTGCCTCTGGACACAACGGAGACCACAACAGAAGGAAGAGTATTCATGAAATACAATGGTAGCATAAGACAGGTTCCTGGAGTACACGAACACCGGCCTCTTGCAGTCTTGGACAACTTCTACAAAGGTGTGAATGTGAAGTCTGTGATTGTTTCAGCCCATCCCCGAGTTAGAAAAGCCAGATCACAGAGGTGAATCTCAGGCTGGTGCAGTGCACACACTGTCGCCATTTCACCGTCAGAGGAATGCTTTTGAAATTCATCTCCCCAGGAGAGTACTGCCACTGCCGCAGATGCTTCAGACATCTGCTCTGAAAGCAGGCTCCTTGGTGGGGAAAGCCAAAAGCCAGGTACTGATCTTTTATCCAACCTTTACACAGAAGTACAGGTCAACCCGGTCTTTTATGAGCCTGGAAAAAGGGATTTCTTTAAAAGGGACACTAACAATGCAGACAGTAAGCACGCCAGTGATCTAGGGGCATGCTAAGAGAAGATGAGTTGTCAGATCCCTGACTACAATTAAAACCTCAGCTACGACTGGTGAGTAAAAACATTAGTAGATACTTCCCCCTTGTGGTAACATTATATTAATGAAAGACAATATATTATTATTTTCTAGATGGGAGAGAAGAAATTAATTAGTAAAACAAGGCTACAAACACCTTAGAACACACTTAGATCAATTTGTCATTAATAGATTTCTCTTCTCTTTGTCATACCATGTTTGTAACTGGAAGCAAAACCAGACACAGAATGAACTTTTTGTTGCTGGGGGCAGGGGAGGGAGAGGTAAAAAGGCAAAACTCAACTAAAATTATCTCGGTTTACTAATAGAAATAGAAGGGGGCTATCACAAGTCAAATGAAACACATGATTGAGAAATGCAGCCCAGATTTTCACCAAGGGCAAATCGCGCTTAACCAACCTGATTGTCTTCTACAACACAGTAACCTGCTCAGTTGATATGGGGTGAGCTGCAGACATTATCTACCTGGATTTCTCCAAGGCTTTCAACGCTGTTACCCACCACAGCCTCCTCCCAGAGAAACTGATGCTTTACAGTCTAGACAAGAGGTCTGTGCGGTGGGGAACCGTCTGACATGCCGCACCCAGGGGGTGGTGATAAATAGCTTCTTTTCAAACTGGCAACCTGTCCTAAGTGAGGTCCCCCAGGAACCAATTCTGGGCCCAACGCTGTTTAATATCTTCATAATTCACCTGGATGATGAGATCAAGTGTACTCCGATGAAGTTTGCTGACGATACCAAACTGAGTGGGGAAGCGGACACTTCAGAAGGAAGAGCCACCCCACAGGAAGACCTTAATAGGCTGGAAGAGTGGGCTAACAAGAATCTTATGAAATTCAACAAGGACAAGTGTAAAGTCTTGTACCTGGGAAAACTTAATCCAGGAGTGCAGCACAGGCTGGGATTTACCTGTCTGGGGAGCAGCTCTGTGGAAAGGGATCTAGGGGTCCTGGTGGACAACAAGCTCAATATGAACAAATAGTGTGCTGCTGTGGCAAAAAAAAAAAGCCAACATGATGCTGGATTGCATCAACAGGGGCATCACCAGCAGAGATAAAGAAATCATTATCCCACTCTACTCAGCGCTTGTCAGGCCACGCCTGGAATGCTCTGCTCAGTTTTGGTCCCTGCTATACAGAAAAGATGTGGACAGGCTGGAGAGGGCCCAGAGAAGGGCCACAAAGACAATCAAAGCCTGCCGTGTGAGCAAAGGCTGAGAGAATTGGCTTTGTTCAGCCTTGAGAAAAGAAGGCTTAGGGGAGACCTTATCACCATGTTCCAGTATTTAAAGGGTGGCTACCAAGAACATGGAGAGTCCCTTTTTACAAGGAGTCACATGGAAAAGACAAGAGGTAATGGGTACAAGTTACTCCTGGAGGCATTCTAATTGGACACAAGAGGAAAGTTTTTCCCAGTGAGATCAGCCATCGGAATAATGTCTCCAGGGAAGCGGTGGAATCCTCAACACTGGGCACGTAAGATTTGGCTGGACAGGGCGCTGGGCCATCTTGTCTAGCATCTTCTTGGACCAGATGGTCCTTGAGGTCTCTTCTAAGCTTGTATTTCTATAATTCTATGATATTTTTCACACCCTCCCTCTGAAGAGATGAGGGCAGTATTGGTCTGAAATTGACTGGAACCCTAACATTTGATCATTTCTATTGGAAAACGGGGGACAAACATAGTTGGAATTAAAAAAAATAGATCATTGCTCTCACATCAGAAACAGTTCCAAAGGGTTAAAATCCTTCTAGTTATTACATTTAAAAAAATACCACACCCAAATTTGTAGACAGAGACAGCCCATGTCAGAGTCTCATCCAAGAACAGTTCCCTGACTACAAGGAAATGCAAGGTCATTTCATTGACAGCAGACAGCATTATAGAATGTGTTTCTACAGGAGAGGATAACTACCCATAATAATCAATGAATCCTGGATTCAGCAAGGTACATAAAATAAATATTCCAGTTGTTTCCAGCACAGACTTAAGCATTTCTGTATATGTTCCCTTCTCCAGGATGTGCCCGACCCACTTGCAGAGCACTCTGCAGGCAGCATTGTAGGCAGTCTGTGACACTATTTGCATGACTTTGGGTACCTTCTGCTGCAGGTTTCACCAATGCAGAGTGCTCCTGGCTCATACAGGGTGACAAATAACTGAAAAGCACGTAACCCACAACTTACTGTATGTGCTTTCTTTTACTGCAAATTCTTTTAGGCAGGACCCACAGTCAGTGGGCAGACGCAGAGAGATGACTTTCTTCTGCAATCTTGAAGATTTCCTAACCAGAAATATCTGTTGGGGAGAATGCAAGAGGACATGGTTTGAGCCTCATCACACATGCCTTAATAGAGACAGGTCATAGACAAAAGGAACCAGAATATCATGATCTCTGATGTACATAAAACATCTCAGAATCTTACTCAGTTGTTACTGCACCAGGTTCAACAGCTTGGTGTAAAAGGGCAGCAGAACTTTTCTAAAAGTGTCTCGTTCTCGAATAATACAGACACATGACACCAAATCCCTTCTCCAAGCTCTCCAGTTTAACATGCAGCAAACCCCAAATGCTGAGTCAAGCTGCAGAGCCTAGAGGAGCCTGATGGTGGAACGCTCCTATGTCCCACCAGCCCATTCATGCAATCCTTCTGCACCATGATGGACGCAGCATTAGAAACATGCCATCAGCCTCATCCACGCAGACAGGATCTTGTTTCCATCACAGCAAATTTAATGCAGGCACCAGTGAAGGATAAAATGCTGACATTTACCATTTATATTGCTTTCTTCTTATGGGTGAAATACATTCGTTACATACAACCCTGGTTAGCAAGGTCCAGCTTTGGAGCCGTAATTGTAGCAGTTTAGTTCTCAACTCCAGAGGACCCCAAACCAGTCCCCCAGCTTATCATCCCAGGTAACAGGTCACACTAACTGGTCCAGCTGCCAAGCGTTCAGGAAGCCCTCACTTGGATTATCCAAAGCACAGAAGAAATGGGGGTGGGACGTTGGTTGGTTTGGGTTTTTTTGTGTTGGTTTGGTTTAACACTTGTATCAAATAAATTGAAGTGTAACTTCTTACCCCAGGAGGCTGGGCCCGCAGAATTTCCATGGCTTCAGCATCATTCAGACCAAGCTGCAGCCACACAGGGTGAGTATGGAGGAGCTTGTCCAATATGCTTAGCTTGTTGGATAGGCTGTCATATCCAGAGTCCCGGGGGCAGCTTTTTACATCATTTTTCTCAGGAGAAACATTATCCATGTCCTTTACTAGACTGTGAAAAATTTGGAAAAAAAAAATAAAATTAAAGTAGACATGCTAACCTCCTATAAGCAATCACTCAGTTCAGCAGAAGTTATCACAAAGCTAACGGCACTGCTGGCACCCCGGACTGGCATTTCTCCTCCTGAGAATTCATATAATTAGTATACACATAAATTATTTTATCCGTAAGAATTTTTTCTTTCACTTGTCCTCAATTTAACAGCCAGCTTTAAGATAAGCCATAGCGTTCTTCTATTAGCTTGTTGAAATGTGGCAATCACTTCAGATATAGGTGTACACGCATACATTGATTGAACATTTCACCTCCTTTCTTTGTTATGGTCACATTTGGACAAACTTCTCTTCAAAGCTACTTAGGCAATTTTTATTCCCAGCTAGATTATAAAAGCTGCAACCCACAGAAATCTTCCTCTGTCCCGCCTGCCAGAAAAATCTGTTCAATACTCTGACAATGGAGCAACCCATTACCTGTTGGCAATCACCGCACCAAACATAAGAACTTTCTCTGTGTGCTTGTAGGGATTATTTTGACAACGGAAGCCCGCAAACCAGCATTGCTTCATCTTATCCCCAGACTACTGTCTCTGCCCCACCAGCCCTGTCATCTTTGCAGCTGCTTATCCTCCTTTGTTCCCCTCTGCTAAAGAGTGGTCAGAGACCTTGGTCAGGAGAAAAGAAATAGGAGAAAGCAAAGAGAAGAAAGAAAAAAAAAAAGGAGAAAAAAAAAAAAAGGTTGAATCCCCCAAATAACCCTCCCTACGGCACAGCTTCATTAAGAAGTCATCTTAAGTAGTAGTCTCTTTTTTTTATGGTCCATACCCTAAATTGTCTAAATATTTACATTTTTGCCATTTTGCCATGAAAGGTCCTTACTTCCCATTTTAGTACTACACTTCCCAGGATCAGAAGCAAATAAGGGACTGTATATTTATGCTCCTGATTCCTTTGGCTCTGGATTGACTACTCTGTGAGAAATAAAGTCTAAGCTAGATGGGAATGTGGCAAACTAGTGTAAGGTTAAAATTTATTTGGGGCAGGGCAGCTAAAGTTACTGTTAAATTCAGTAATGAAGTACAGTTCTTGGAGGCTACAGATACTTATTATGTATTAAAAATCCAAGTAAACAGAATACTTTGAGAACTCCTTTTGTTATGCAAAGCTTTGCCATCGTTCATATAGTACGGAACACCCAGTACAATTGCACGTGTGTTGCTGGTTCAAACTCCTCATTTTTGAGGTAGAATTACATCCTGTGATTCTTCCAGCGCTAAAAATCACTACAGAGCAGTTACTCTGGTAACAGCTTCCTGATGACAATATTTCAGCATAATCAAAAAACCCCTGCAAGCTCAAGATCTGACTCACTAAAATGTCAGGCACAGAGTTTGCGTTCTTCCTACAGACCTTTTCTGATGGCAGAAGAGGCCCTAAGCGACAGAGGGCAACACAGCTGCATTTCCCCACTGCAGACTCACAGCTCTTCTGAACTTTGTGTTTCGGACAGGCAGTAAGCATCATTAATAGCATTTACCACCTTCATCATGCCAGCTACTGTACCCAGAGCAAGCGGGCAGAAGCTTCACATGCACAGGAACAGCGAGTACCTAAAACCAAACAAATAAAAATCGCCCCCGCCCCCCCCCCCAAAAAAAATGCAACCTCAAAACAAAACTCACCAACCAAACAACCCTAAACAACCAAACTGCTTTGTTTCTAGCTTTGGTCAGCAACTTGCAGCATCTCTGTACAGGGCTAGAAAGGAAAGTAAGTGTGGTAGAGAACTTCACTGCATGATCAGACAGGTACAGTCATTCAAACTTTTCATTACCTGGATCAATTAGCACTACTTGATCACATAGTATGTGCCTCTCCCTTCCTTTTTGTCCACTTTCTCCATTTGCTTATTTATGATGTGATGATTATGACTTATTTATGACTGGGGGTACTGGTGGATGAAAAGCTGGACACGAGCAAACAATGTGCGCTTGCAGCCCAGAAGGCCAATCACATCCTGGGCTGCATCAGAAGCGTGGCCAGCAGATCCAGGGAGGTAATTCTCCCCCTCTGCTCTGCTCTCGTGAGACCCCACCTAGAGTATTAGGTCCAGCTCTGGAGCCCTCAGCACAAGGAGGACATGGACCTGTTGGAGCGGGTCCAGAGGAGGGCCATGAAGATGATGCGAGGGCTGGAGCACCTCTGCTATGAGGACAGAGTGAGAGAGTTGGGCTTGTTCAGCCTGGAGAAGAGAAGGCTCCAGGGAGACCCTAGACCAGCCTTCCAGTACCTGGAGGGGGCCTACAGGAAAGCTGGGGAGGGGCTGTTTGCAAGGGTATGTAGCGATAGGACGAGGGGCAATGGCTTTAAACTAGAGCAGGGCAGGTTTAGATTAGACATTCGGAAGAAGTTCTTTACAGTGAGGGTGGTGAGGCACTGGAACAGGCTGCCCAGAGAGGTGGTGGAGGCCCCATCCCTGGAGACATTCAAGGCCAGGCCTGATGAGGCTCTGAGCAACCTGATCTAGTTGAAGATGTCCCTGCTTACTGCCGGGGAGTTGGACTAGATGACCTTCAAAGGTCCCTTCCAACCCAACAGAATCTATGACTCTCACTAAAAGAAAGACACTTGAGGTGCTGGAGTGGGTCCAGAAAAGGGCAATGAAGCTGGTGAGGGGTCTGGAGAACAAGTCTTATGAGGAGCAGCTGAGGGAACTGGAGTTGTTTAGCCTGGAGAAAAGGAGGCTGAGGGGAGACCTTATCGCTCTCTACAACTACCTGAAAGGAGGGTGTAGAGAGGTGGGGGTCGGTCTCTTCTCCCAAGTGACAGGCAATAGGACAAGAGGAAATGGCCTCAAGTTGCACCAGGGGAGGTTTAGACTGGGTATTAGGAAAATTTTTTACACTGAAAGGGTTATCGAGCATTGGAACAGGCTGCCCAGGGAAGTGGTCAAGTCACCATCCCTGGAGGTATTTAAAAGATGGGTAAACGTAGTGCTTAAAAATATGGTTTAGTGATGGTTTTTGTCAGAGTTAGGTTGATGGTTGGACTAGATGATCTGAAAGGTCCTTTCCAGCCTAGGCAATTCTATGATTCTATGCCTTTTAGATTTGCAAGGCATCTAAAACGCTGATGATCCTCCCTCCCTAAGTGTCAAAAACTGTTAGTAACTGCCAATATGCCTTCAAGGGGCACCAAATACACAGAAATATGTTGTGTGCAGAAGGGAAGTAGCGTTTAGGTCACTTATGACAGGGTTCTGAAACTGCCACAATAGCAATCCTGGGTTCCCCTTTTAACCACAGTCCCAGCAGAAGCTAGTGTTGTAATATACGAATCTCCACAAAAGTCAAATCATGAATCATAAGCGCATTTTCACGAGCTGTACCTCCAGTAAATACCATTCAGAAACCTTCCACTCACCTTCAGAGCCAGTTCGCAACATTACAAACCAGAGATAGCTGTGGCAAAGTACAAGTTATACACTGACACTGGCTTAACTGGATAGAACTTATTCCCATTCCTTGATCAAGAGGCAGAAACTAAACATGTTGCAGAGGGAACATGTCTAAGAGGGAAAAAATTTTTGCATACAAAAGAAAGTTAAATCACATGCAAAAAAAAAAAGTGCATGACTGGTATCAGCTATAAGGCCTGGCACTGCCTGCTACCATGAAGCTACCATGAAACAACCTAAAGTTAGCTCTTACTGAGTTTGTAAGTGTACATAGGGTCACAGTGTTCCTCTTCGGTATGGCTGGATTAACAGTCAAACACACCCAAACTGATAAAATTGGAAGATTAATTTGAATAGGGAGCTGTCAGGTTTTTGGAATCTCCAGGTACATATAGGAACAATCCCTCCCACATGCTGAGATCCGAGGGGGAATGCAATGTGTGAGCCCAGACCCTACACACGCACCTCCTCCTGGCAGCTGCTTCTGCCCCCTCGAGAAACAAGCCAAAGGTTATGAGTGTCTGATCATGATGAGACTTTCTGCCACTCCTAAACACTACCAGTTCAAATGACCCCCATGTACCTCAGCTACATCAGTATTAGCGTGTTATTGCAATCCATAGGAAGTTCAACTAGGAACAAACACCATTTAAAAAAAAAAAAAAACAAACCAAAAACAATTTCCTATCTAAATAATAAAGAAAGAGGCAGAGAGAAAGATCAGACCTGGTGAACTCCAGCAAGAGCATAGCTTGGAAAAAACCCCACATCTAGCAAACCACATACAACCTCTGAGAAGCCACTTCCCGAGGTCCAGGAGGTAAACGCAGTCAGAAGTCCATTGATCTATTTTGACAGCCTATTTGCAATGGTCTAACGCTACTGAGCATCATAGCCTGAGTTTGGTTTTCATTCTTAAAATTATTTTAGTTAACGATCTGGGCACTAAACATACATCCCTGACACAATGGGAGTTCTTGAAGTTTGTCATGTCTTAGAGTTAAGGCTGTAAATTTATTTGGGACTGGGATGCGTGTGTAACTTCTTTGGAGATCACAGCATGGGAAGAACCACCATTTGAATTCCTCACCATCACCTGATCAGTTCAAGTACAGAATAAGAAGCTGCTGTAACCTAAATGCTAACAAAATATGCTATATATTATGCAACAATTAAATTTCTCTCCTGGTTTTACTTTTGGGGGTTTGAGGTTTTTTGTTTGTTTGGGGTTTTTTTTTTTTTTTCTTTCTTTTCTCTTCCCCCTTCACCCTCCCCAATGTCTCCCAATAAAAGACAATCTGAGTAGGTCGCATTAAACTCGAAACTGAAACACAAATCAACACCCATGGATAGTCTACTTTAATGCAGGGGTACTGCGCTGGTTCATCTCCAGTGTGAGAGGAGTTTCAACACAACTCATAATGAATTAAAGAAAATACATGATTAATGCAAGTTTCCTTTGATTTGAGAAAACCCATAGGCTTGTGGGAAGTAAACAGAGGTAACTGCCAAGATAAATAATGCTGTGCTGCATCCTGATTAGGCTTAGCTGACAGTAAAAAGGACAAGGAACAGGTTGAAGCCTGTAACCACAATGATCCTCTCCCTCACAGCCCCAGGGCTGTAACATATACCTCGATCATGTATTTACAAAGCAAATGTTCCTACCCTGCTGCTCGCTACAGCAGTTTTCTTTTGGTCTCAAGTCTTACCTATGTCTCTTGCTCTAAAACCTTGTGAAACCTAAATTCCTAATATTTCTCCCATTTTTTGGGGAGACTTGGGAAAATAAGCAGATCTGCTTTCTGAAACTACTACCAACCTCCTGCATTGACAAACGCTGTCCTGAGGAATGGACTTTTCTCTCTTTGGGATTACAGACGCAAGCTGAATGTACCTTCACTGTATGTACATCCTATCAGGATCACCAGCGCTGTTCCATGGGTTTGCTGTGTTGAATTAAACTAAGCCAGCTGCTGTAGGATTTACACAAACACACGCACATCCCCCACTATGGAAGATCTTACCTGCCCTTCTGAGGGCATAAGAGGAGTTGTAGGAAGGACCTAGATGACCACGAGCACTTGAGGGATTCAATCTGCTCCAACACTACAGAGAAGGCTGGTTATCCTCCCAAATGAAGGAGCAACCCCGGTTTTAGCTTACCATCCCAGAGGCACTCATTAGCCAGGAGGTGGGTCATAGTGAGAGGCCAGGTTTGATACTACAATGAAGATAAGGACTAACTTGCGATCGGATGTGTCCACATTTCCTCACCACATTTTCACACATTTTTTTGCCTGGATGGGCCTCTGTTTTGAGGGTACTTGCACACCAGGATCATGTTACCTGGGGGCAGGGGCAGAGAGAGCAGAGGAGGTCTGCTCTTTGTCCATGGCAGTAGGTTGCTCAGCATCTCCCCATCAACACGACTTCATAGGCCTTGCTGCCAACTCTTTGCCACAGTGCAAAAGGTTTGCAAGACACAGCTCTGTGTCCAGATTCATTGTTCTCCCACTCCACTGTTACTCATTAGGGAGGAATATTCCTCTTGTTTGTTTCCCAGTCACAAGGACAAAGAGAACAACACCAGAGAGGCAAAGTGACTCTTTCTAAAATTGCAGGTGAGCACGAGCCTTGCTCCGGTCCCACCAAAGGCTCCCCACAGTTAATCCAGTTTGAATCCCCATTGCGAAAGTGCCTGGATTTCTGTAAATCCTGCAATTTAACAGGCCTTGATTGCACTGGCCCAGCTTATACAGTCACATCGAGCATCAGCTGGGAGTAGGCGTAAAGCCCCTGCTGAGCATCACCTCCGCTCCTCAGCAGCTGGACTGCCACTTTCTTCTCCATCCCATTACAGCCAAAGGAACAGGACAAAGCTGCTGGGGAAAAGGTTGTTGCTTACCTGTCAACAATAACAGAAGCAATTCACCATGCAAGACACAGAAGACGACTGCTACTGAAGTTAATAATTGCTGTGGAAAAAATGTAAAAGACTGAGGGCAGTTCAGAGCAAAACGTGAGGACAGAGCAAAGTTCTGCCCTTGTTTCTGTCATGGTAACAGAGCAGGAAGGGAATAAGCTGCAGCAGCTGCCACTACCACCAGCTGATCCTGCTGAGTGATCCCTGAATCATTTCACAGGCATCAAACGTTCCAGGAAGACTGGAGCTTTACAGCCTTCCCTGCGCAGGGACTGCAGCAGGCTTTTTCCCCTCACCGTCATTCACACAGACAACAGACATGCAGGGGTCCTAGGGCCCTCGAGAGAGGCCGAGGGTCTCCTAAAAGACCATCTGGTTGCCACCAGCCGCACCACATGTGCTCCCCCATCCTACATGGACGTGGGCTGCCATTGCATTGCAAGGTCTAGTTACCCTCTCAAAGGTCACGAGTACAGCGCAGGTCAGAAATTTAGCCCATTTATGCCCTTTCTGACAACTCCACTCATTTGCATTACTGAGATGTGTCTCCACTGGGAAAAAACGTCCAGGCATCAAACACCGTGGAATATTGAGACTGATGACACTAGTACCCCACTCAATACACGTTTTTACAAGCTTCCTTTTAGCCTGGCTTTTACATGCTTACAGGCCAAAGTTGCAGGCCCCGTTACTCGAATCATTCTCAATGTTACTCGGACCACAGAAGTAAAAAGGGGAGTCCACAAGTCCAAAAATATAACTGGGGGGGAGGAGTAGAAACATGAAAGTCACCACACAACCACAAAAAACCCCAAGCAACCAAAACAAAAAAAAAAAAAACCCAAACCAACCAATCCCCCACACTACAACACTAAGGTTGCAGACACGTGATTTCACATACTTATTTTTCTGAATACAGTGAAGAATTCTTGTAGCTGCTGCCTTTCTAAAACTGTTCTGGGTGCATGTGGATATATGCTAAGGTGAAAAACAAGCAAAAAAAAAAATAGACATTCCTTTTAGCTCTTATTTCTCTAGATGCAAATCCAAAACCCACATCAAGATACCAACTTCTGAACAGCGGAACACACAATAATAAAAGCAACCTACATTAATGATGAAGTTTTAAATTAACTACAAAGAAATAAAAGTTATGGTAGTAAAACACATCCTTGTGGGGAGTCTCGTTCAAATAAGAACTCTGGAAAACCTTAGTTGAAACTACTGTAGTCTTGCTCTGTAGTTCTATATAAACAAAAGATATAAATGAAAAACTGATTATATAATTTATACCAACTTTGATACAACTTTTTCCTTACATAGAAGCACACAGTTCAGAATTATGATATCATCAAAAATTGACCTTAATTCATATATTTAGATTTCATATTTTACATTTATCATCTAAAAAGTGACAGAAAAGAATGAATTTCTTTTATTGGATGGCTATTATTTCAATATGAGATTGAATTCAGTTAAGCAGTCATGGAGATTGCATTATTCACTTTTTAATGTTAGCTGTACTTAATATTTTAATTGAAATATATTTTGCACTCAAAATTAACAAATTCAGTGGAAAAATCCATAAAAGACAAAAAAAATATCATCAGTTAAAAAGGGTCCTGGATCTGTAAAGTGGGGAGATTTAATTGACTGTTTCCAGCTAAGTATTTCCACCAAGATTTTAGAACTATTAGGTCTTGGTCCTTCATGCATATGGTATATTCAGAGATACAAGAAGCTTTTTCTTAACTGAAAATTAGCTAATGATTGCTGAAATTAATTAGCTGAATCCACCGAAATGAAGAAAGTATTCCTTTCCACCCCTGTAAAAAACCCGTGCTTTCAAAAGCTTTAAAACTTGAATAATGTGCAACCAGTGGCATAGCCAAGGATCTTAATTAGTTCCGCTGTCTTATGTTCTTTACCACTTGGGCAACAACGATGCTGCTCAATGTTTTACTTAAATAATTTAAATATGTATCCTAGTAAGTTTTAGCACATTTCAAAAGCATTTATAGGATGAAAAAGAAAAGCTAAAAACCATGGATGTAATTCTAATTAACATACTATTACCCACTTCATTAACTGCCTCGAAGAACACAGCCCACCAGACCTCCAGAACTGGCCCACCTCGCGCAGTCAGATAAAACAGAACGCCTGCACTTGGTTGCTGTCCTCTTGCAACAAATATTTCAACAGTAAGTACAAAAACGCGTTCTCTTGTTAACACAACGATTAAAATATTGAATATCCTCTAGACGTCAATTTAACAGACATTACCAACCAAGCACAACAGTCGTAACAAAGCCAAAACGCTGGGGTCCCACTATGCCCACTTAAAAGGTACGAGTTTAACATCACAAAATTCCCCACAGTCCGCACCCTACGTGGCATCAAACATTTTAAAAAGCCAGAACTTTTATCTGCACTATGATATGTATCTCAAAACATTTTAAGGTTAAGGAGATGCCCCCATCTACTTAATTACTTTTTTAATGTGCAAGATAGTTGCATAGAAACGAACAGAAACACATAACCCACAAAAACATCAGCTCATAACAGTTAATATTTTACTTCCTAACCTGAGAACAATAAATTGTGCTACTGTATGTTGAATCTTCACAGAGCCACTTAAAGCAATGGACATTTTTAGTTTTTACAGCGTGAAAGCAAAGCTCATTGCCATAGACAATGGGAATAACATCAGTAGTTTCCTGTTTTAGGCATTCATCAATATCCAAGGTTTGTAACATGGAAGTAGAAGCGAAGTTCAGTTGCTTTTAGAAGATATTAAGGCAAATACACAGAACAACTGAATCTCTGGGCACTCCTCCTGCATAAAGGCAAATTCCTTGAGTCAAGAGCAAGATTATCTACACCCCCTACGTTACCAGGATCAGAAGTGCTAGGATATAAGCCACCCAAGAAGAGAGCACAATGAAAACATTCCTGTCACAGTACACCTCCAGGAACTATGAAAATAAACATTTTAATCACCTTCGCAAATCAGCAGATTCATCTTCCACTGTGAGATCTGTCTGTACCATCTCCTGTTTCAGTTCTCCGATTTCTGAGGCAATTGTGTCAATGAGCTAGAAAGGGACAAAAATAGTATGACGTCAAGTGAGTGGAAGAGGCGTGGAAAAGAAGCCCGGGCAAGTTTAGTCACCAGAGGTTACAAACTTTTTTTTTTTTTTTTTTTTAAATCACATCCTATTTGGACTTCCCCTTTCAAAGGAAAAAGTAAGGGTTGGGGCCACTTACAATCGTTCTCAGAGGAAGAATAATTCCTGTTTTGTGCCAGTACAAAACCTTCCAGGTTGGCTAGCTTTTTTTTATTTAAATTATTAAGTTTGCAGCCTCAACATACAACAGCTTAAAAGAACTAAATGATTTGATCATTTGTAGCATTCACTTTCTCAAATAAAAAGAAAAAAAATATATAATTAGAAGAGTTCCATCTGCAAGAGTTATTTCAGAAGGGACACTAAGCCAGCGTTATATTTTGGTGGATGAAAAGTAACTAAGCAAGAAGGAAATGGGTGGCTGCTTTTCACATTAGGTCTTGGACTGCACTTGAACAGAACAACTCAATTAAAAGAGAGCTGCCTTGTAACGCTTCAGCTCAGGTGGAACACAATCCTAATTTTGGACACAAAAGCTAGAACTCATTTTGAAGTGGGCGAGATTAGCGCTAGGGCTGTATCCTGAGAAATACAGCATTTGCTAGCCAGATGTCTGGGAAACGTTTTGTTGAGCAGAAACCAACGATGAATTTTGCAAGGCATGCCGTCTTGGACATTTCTTTGCAGCAACTGCATCACGTTTGCTCGTCACACCGCACCGTGACAGTATATAAACCCATGCCGTGTTCCCTCTCTCCTGCCTGTGGTGAAAAGGGTTTGTGGTGATGCCATCTCCTCTGCTGCCACCACCCCCACACCTCAGAGCAAACAAACAAAAACCCTGGCAGAGGAAGTAAAAACAGCTTCCAGCCCAAGTTAGAACAGTCACCCACGAGACACGACGCCGAGTCCCACTAGCATTAGGTAGCTCAGTACAGCAGCGCCTTCAAAAAGAATCGCGGGCAAGATTTTTCCTATATTGTTTTATTGGAAGTTTTCCTCTACCTCTGAAATCCACACCCTCCTTTGCTGTGGAGCATTACTTGGATCAATTCAAAAGAAGTTTCAGTCTCCCGCTTACAATAAGCCAGCTCCATTAAGTATACCTTAAGTAAGAATGAATTACCACACACTACACTCATACCATAGGCTTCTTTCTGCCAAGGTCAGAGCTCCCAGCCGCGCTGTACCACCAGCATTACAGTTTACAAAGATCTTCCACCTGCTGACTCTCAAACCCCCCCTGAGTCACCGCGGCGAGGTGTGAGCAATGCCTTCCTGACCACGAGAAAGAGCAGCAGGAGGAACCTGCATCTTCCTGATGGAGGAGCCTCGCACCTCACTGCGGCACTCAGCACCCCAAAAAAGAGCCACCGAGTGCCCTGCTGGGGACAGGTAAATCCATCCCGCCTTTTGCATAAGGGAGCAATTCAGCCCCCGCATTGACTTTACACAGTGGAAGATACACGTGCCACTGCCATCAGATGAGCCTCACCGGGCAGCCCTGGTGTCACCGTGTGCATCTCACAGCGGTGCTGGGCAGCAGCATCGCCTTAGAGGGAAGCTTTGACCTGGGTGCTCAGAGAGCAGTACCAGGCTCTAGCCAGTACACGGCTGACTGCATCTTGCAGATCACACGACACTGTTTTTTCTCTTTTTAAAGCCTCCACTGCCTTTGCATCATCATCCTTAATACATTTTCTTTTTTTCTTGTAATCCTCTGAAATTCAGAGGATTACAGCTGCAATTCTCGCTGACCTGAGGGAGGGGGAGTTTCATGCTGTGGTGTGCTGCCCCTGGACAGGGAGGTTCCACTTCTTCCCTCGGGCTGGCTTGGCTCTTCATCCAGCCCTGTTAGCTGGTTCAGCTTGCTAAAAGGTTGGAAAAAAATTTTCACTTTGTAGTTTGGTTAGTTTTTGCTGGCTAAATGACCTGAACCTGATCTCTGACGGGGTGAGACAAGCTCCGGAGCAGATGCCAGGAGACAGATGACAGCACCAGGCTGGGAGTACGTCTGCCCCTTTCAGCGAGTCACTAGATCCCCTCAGCCCCCCCCGTGAAGTCATGCCCTGTTGCTCAGCCACCCCAGCAAATACCCCAAAGTTTTGGGCTGTTTGTGCTGGCCTTGGAACAGAGAACCCATGCCCTGGTTTGGGCACCCCAAACTAGCCAGTAAATGGATCACCCACCCAAAAATCCGCAATCTGACCGGAACACCTCTGGGATTCAGACCACTCAGGTCTTCCAGCCATCTACTCCGTAGCAGAAAACATGCTTTCGAAATGACATATACTAATGAAAAAAAACCAACGACCACCCTCCCCAGGGAATAAAGAGCTGCACACCCCTATCACGCACTGTATTCAGAGTGGGCACCTGCATGTGATGGCCTAAGAAACAAGTCCCAGGATATTTAAATCAAATATTTTTCTTTTTAAAATAACACCTGAAGTTATGACAAGCCATGCCAAGATTTCAAGTCAACCATTAAAAGAACGAAAATTAAACACATTTTTCTTCCAATCACGTGGATTGCTGCTCAGGTTTTAAACAAAAAGAAAGCAACTGTTCTATGGATCTTTGGCTACGAACCCAAATACAGCTGATGTACTTAGCCAATTATTTTGGTGTTTTTTTTTTTTTTTTTTTTACAGCAATCCTCCTGTACAGTAATCCTTCTGTACCTGTAGAAAGATCGACTAATTCAGTTCGATAGACAACAAATTCCGAACAGAGAAGCTGACTACGAGTATAAAAAGAGAGAAAAATTGCGTTTCTCTTCCAGGTTGTGACTAAGCAGTAGAAGCGGAAGGATCAGCTCTATTAGGCCTAAGTCTCTGAAGACCAATCCATTACAGTCTCTAGCTACAATAATCACTCTTAAACTATTCAATTAGTTTCAAACAGCAACATGCCTTCTTTAAGTTAGTTCTAAATAACTACTGGCATTCAAAAATATTGAGACAATGGATTTCTTGTTGTTATTTGTATCAAGACAAATGAAACACAAGTCAAAAAACCCTAATAAATACATGTTCAGAAATAAATACATGGTTCAGAGAGAAATACACAATTTGCCATTTTTAAATAAGGAGTGTGACAGCTATATGAAAAAAGCAGAGCAGACCATCCCAGGCTTAATTACAGCTTATCAGTTACTTAAATTAGTATTTCCTCTTCCTGGATTAAAATCACATTTCATAACTGAAGGTGCTTCACAGTGGAACACACAGCCAAGGGGCTTGCTTTATTAAAGAGAAGACGTTCCAATGTCAAAACAGAAGCAAAAAATATTCAGTTTTAAGTACCTGCTAAATTTCACCAGTCTTCATTTGTTATTAGGTTTGCTAAGTGCAATGAAGTGGTCAAACACAACCATACAAGTTGTTACTGCTAAATAAAATAACACACCGCCAATGCAAGTCTTACGATGTCTTTACTGCCATTTGTAGCCTTCTCATCCCTTCTGGTTCTGCCGAAGCATTTCAGTTCCTTTAAAAGCTTGTAGTTGCTCAGCACAGTCTTCTGTTTGCTCTTTTTACACCCTTATCATTCACACCTTTACCTACGTATCTTGGCATACATCTCACCACTTCCCTGCCCTGTATTTTCTGTCCTCTGTTCAAGAGCAACACGTTTCAAGTTAGTCCCCTTTTCAAGTATGCAAACACAAGACTCACAAATTTTAATTGACTTCAGTGCCAAGAAACGGAACTTTTAGATTAAGAGGTAGACTGAAATTAAGGCAATACACTTATTTTCCCAGCCACGCTGGGCACTAGGTTTCCACCTTCCGTATCAGCCTCCAAACAGTAGGTTTCTCAGATGAAATCCTTGCAGTCTCTCTGGCAGCTGAATGAGTAAAGCAGAATTCATTCTCTGTCTACTGTGTGACGTTTCTAGTGTTTTCTGCTCTCTGAACCTCCCAACCGCTGCAATATGGTAGCGTGCAGCCCTTCCTTGCTGCAGCAACTCTCTGCCACTGTTTAAAGCGTTTTCAAAGTTGCACCTGAACCTAACAGAGTTGAATTATTTGAATTGACCCGATTACAGCCTTTTTCTAACATTGTCTGCAGAGTCAGGAACGCAGACATGTGAGGAACAGAACCACCTTGTGTGCTTCATCCTGAAGTAAGGGCTAAAAAAAAAATAAAAATTAATTTTTCTATCAGATAAAGCAAGGCTCAGTTTTCAGTTTTAAGCCACAACATTTCCTGAAGATGCTTCCTATTCACTGTGCGGGTGTGAAGTTTTTCAAGCACCAAGTAGTCACGAATATGAGTAATTTAGCCATTTAGCCAGCTGTAAATACATTAGGGCTTCCTGTCATGGCTTGCCTGGAGCCATCTCAGAAGGAAGGCACCACTAGTCGGCTACCAGCACAAAACACGGGTCAGCACATGGAGTCTCATTATAGATGGCAACTGATTCACAATGATCTGCAACTGTATTTGAATATGTTCATTTAAAATAGGAACTTGTCATGGAAATCACTACCTGAAGCTCGACGTATTATTAAACACTGTTCAAGGATTTAATCTGCTAATGAAAACAGCGGCAAGAGCTCTGCCACACGCAATATTGAATAAGGTCAGTGAAGCAGTCTTTCCATTGGATTAGCGATACAACTCTACTCCAAGGCTACATGCACTGCTCATCCTTTCCGATCCCGTGCTGCAGGGCCTGACAGGGGGATCAAAAGAGCCCAGGGAGAGTGTGAAGCCAGAGGAATCACCCCCAAGCCCAGCTCCTTCTATTGCATGGAGTATGGTAAAACCTAAGGCCGATCGCACAAGCATCTTAAAGACAGTCAATCTCAGAATAATCAAGCTGGAATCGACCATCTATTTGTTTTCAAGGGATTATCATCAAACCACTGAAAAGGGTTATGTCAGCTCTGCCTGGCAACAAATGCATCTCAGTCTTCCTTCAAACGTCTGCTGTTTCCTTAAGATTCAAGCAGAGCAGGAGACCGACCCGCTTGGCAATCCCTTGGCTTCCTCAAAGAAATCAGCCATCCATACAGACGAACTGATCAGGAATAAGGGGAGGGCGAGTCAACGCTCCACCCAACCCTCCAAGTCTACCCAGCGTTTGCTTTCCCCAGCCCTGCGCTGGAGGGGAAGCAGGGAGCAGAGATGCAGGCTGGGCACGGGACGGCAGCCAGACGCCGACCGCCCACCCCGCCAAGACAGCAGGAGCTAGCGGATTTGTGCTAACAACTTCTAGAAGCTGTAAAGAATGGCAAGGGGGAGATTTTGGCAGCCGGTTGGAGGTACGGAGGCACCAGGTATCTCGAGAAGCAGCACGGGAAGCATGTGCTTCTGCTTCAAAGACAGAAGGGGAAATGGCAGGCAAAGTGGAGCAACCCTTTTTTCCGTTAGCAGCTGCTTTGGAATCGTAAGGTGCCAGCGCCACAGCCAAGACTTCTGTCCCCACAAAGCTTCCTGCGCTGGTAACTGCATGAGAGCTAAACTGCGGTTCCTCACGAACCAGCTGCTAGACATGAGAGATGAATCAGCTCTGCGCAAGTAGCTCCTCTTCATGGGCAACATCTCTTTAGCCTTTGCACCCACAAGACCAACTGCAGCCATAAAGAACCACCAGAGTAGCAAGTGTGCCCTCTTCTCTGCTGACACATCTACAGAGATTAAGTGGCTCACAGGCAGTTTGCACAAGAACAGAGTTTTTCAGCATCTTCCCCTGAAAGGTATACCGTATGAGGGGCTCTCCACAGAAGCATCCATGGGCTTTCAGCCACCGCCTCAACACTTGCCTTGCTGTGTTGCTACCTGGATGTTAACTGACTTCACTTTGTTAACTGGCTTTGATCAGGGTTGGAGGAGGGTGGAGGTGGGGGGGCCCAAAAAACCCACACAACAAAAAACCAGCACACTCCACCACCACAAACCCCCAAACTCAGGAAACAACTCCCTCCCGAAGTACACAATCTCTGGGCACTACAGCAAAGGCTTGTAATCCAACTTGTACTAATAGCATGATACTACGCTCAAAAACTCAAGCTGACACTCCACACTTCGCGCTATCATTTAATATGTCAGTTGGACCCTGGAAGATGGAACGGGTCTAGAATGCAAAGCAATTTAAATGCTGTATAACCTTCCTACGCTGCAGTTCCTCGGTTAGTTCTTTTGTTTACTTATACCTAAAAGCTAACCACGGCTGTGTATTTTCTGATGCTTTCCAATAGCCAATTTATCTTTGGAAGTTATTTGTAGTTATTTTTGTATGGCTGCCAGGTTCAACCTCTTTAACACAACCGCCTTTTACATCTTTGTCTGGGAAAGGTACTCGCTTATATAAGATTAAAGTTCTTGCAAACAAGTATTTTAAAACAGGTTTTAACTTGTAAACACTTTAAATCAGAATAGCATAAGGCAAGCACTGCAGAACAGTTTTATCTTGAAGACGTTGTAATCTTAACACTTTTTAATTTGTATGTCTGCCTTGAAGAGAATTTGTCAGAACTCCCTTTCCTGAGAGGAATTTTACTGTCTTGCAATTTTCTTTTTCTTTTTTAGAAAAAGAACTTAAACAAAATGGAACATTTCAGGCGGTCTTAAGCTCACGTTCTCTTCTACAGGCCAAATTTCTCCGGTATACTACATATCCTCCATGACACAAGGCAGTCTTTCCTTAGTCTGTGAAAAGTCAGTACATCCTGCACAAGGAAATTAGGTCGAGTTCGGAGCATCGAACCTGAACCTGACCTGCAAACTCCCTCAGAACGGAACACGCTCTGCAACCAAGCTGTGACTCATCAGCGACCAGCAGGTACCGCACCTGAACTAAACCATTTATCTGTAAGGAATAAACCCCTCAGTTTTTAAAATAAACTGACAATATTTTCTGCAAATGGCAACAAATTTTCCTTAAATTCTTCTGCATGTTAAAAAAAAAAAAAAAAAAGAAGTTACTCTTCTCCTGATGTAAAAAAAAAACCCAAAAACCAGTCTTTTGGAGTTCCATCATTTGGGCATTCTTGCAATTAACTGACACATACTATTACAACAGCACCTGACAAACCATTTTCTATCAAATAACGTTAAGTTGTACTCGTGATTTTATGACAGCGTTTCTGAAGCATTTAGGATCAATTAAAATTCTGATCATTGTACAGCCTATGTGATGCTCACATGATTAGCATTATACAAAGTGAGCTGTTAATAATATGTTTCTACAAAACGCAGGCAGGATCCTGGGTGCATACTATTATTAGAAGCAACCCGGAGAAAACAAGCAGCAACATAAGGCTGACTTCTTAGCTCATAATATTTGAATTCTTCAAACAGATTTCTGTATTCGCAAAGGGTGTGATTTGCAAAGAGTGGGAATAATGGGAAAACCTCACCCATTGGTTTCAACAGACTTGAAATCAAGACCGTAAGAGGCAGTTTCCAAAGGGAAATACAATTGAAGTAGGTGGATGTATTTGTCAGAGGCCCCTGTTAGTGTAAAACAACACACACGAGCCCCAAGGGTTAAAAAGCAATCTGAAGAAATCTGTCGCAGATTATTTAGGACCATGAAATAGATATTACCCTGCTATGCCACAGAAAGAAGAGGTTTACATAAAAAGAAATTTATTTGACATCTTCTCAGATGGTGAATTACTTAACATTGGAAAACCCCCAAAATTAAAAGGAGACCGTATGTGACATGATAAATAGCCATTTTTGTGTCTAATGTTTTTCCTTTAGAGTTTAATTCTGATAAAGCATTGCTCTGTAAATTAAAAAAACTACAATGCAACGCCTGTAAACCCAAATAATAATTATGACTCAGTCAGCATGAATTCACATAGCAGCCCAGCACAATATTCCCTAGACAAACCTATCCTAAACATTGAATTGCCTCAAATACTCATGTACTGTTTACATTCCTGAAATCCATGAACAAAATAAATGCAATACAAACATCTTAAACCATAACGTTTCCTTTCACAATGTATCATGCTATGCTTATCGTCAACTGATTCTTCATTTAACGAGACTGATCTCAGCTTTTAGAAGCTGGCAGGGGTTTCAGTGTAATTCCTACGTACAGATCACAAACACAACACGTCTCAGCTCCCCAGTGCGCTCTCATCAGAGCATGCATATTCCATTTTTACGTTTTAAATCTTTCAGGGTGTCATATAAGCAGCAAAAAAAAATAAATCAGAGCAAGTGTGTTCACTAGAAGCACCACACTCCCAAGGAACTACAGTCACCTTTCTGAAGCTGCTCTGTCTACACGTGCATCACTGCTGTGCATCAGGGAAAGCACATGCCCAGGACCAGACACAGACCAGTGCCCCTCTCAGAAGCCCGGCATAGCTATAGGTCATCTTACTCATTCAACTCATGAAGAGTTTCCGACACCCAAGAGGAAGACAGGCGGCTTTGACCTGATGCCTGTTTCAGGACACTTTTAGAAAAATCATTCATCCATCGTGCCATCATTCATGGCAACTCAATTCTTGGTTTTTTTTTTTTTGTGTTGAAATGTAAATAAGCACAGAGAATTAGATGAAATTGCCATCTCACTGACATCACATTGAAAGAGTCAGCCAAGGTGACCACTGCAGAATGTTTCCAAGCCCTGAGATTTACAGGAGCTAAAGAGGAAAAGGTAAGATCAGTGCTTCTAATCTGGCAAGGGAACACGGGCTGAGGACAGCAAGGATCACTATCAGAGTGGACAAATGAGCCTCAGCACTTACCACCCCCCCTTCCTGCCAGCATCTCATTTTTCATTCTTTCTGAAGACCTGCATCCTCTTTGGCATCACATCTTTTCCTTCCTGTTTTGATACGCAGACCGTAGCAACCCTCAAAGAGCACCCTGTGTGACGAGGTGGCGAAGCGCCAGAGGCGAGCCAAACTGGGAATGCTATTTCTGGACTTGTCCAAAAGTCTGAATACAATTAAATATTTTGATATGTGGCTGCGGTTTCTGGTTATTTTTTTTTTTTTTTTTTTTTTTTACAGTGAGCTATGAACTCTCAAGACCACTAACATTATTCAGTGTCTTATTCATCAGTAAGCAACAAAGTTTTACCCAGTGCTTGATTTTAGGACAGAAAAGCTTTAGTGGTGCAAAACCTCTGATGCCAGTTCAATGAAGGCTGGAACATTTTTGATGAGAAGGAGAATGGTTCAGTAAAAAGGTTGTTTGTCAGAGACATATATTCAGTTCCTTGCTGTACCACAGACTTCCTCTGTAACTACTGGCAAGTTATTCAGTCCCAGAATTACCCAAGCCTAACTCAATCTTTGCTTCATTTTTACTACTTGCTGGCTTTGAGTCTTCATCAACCGCAAGGCATAAAGACTACAGAGAATTTAGCCTATAAAACTAGACTTTCACTCTTTGTAAAACAGGAACAATACTGTTTTCCTGGTGTACTAACAGTCGAAAGAATGAACATGGAAGAACTAAGAGATGGGTAGAAGCTACAGCAACAGGAACGATTTAATAACCAGAAAGAATAGTTGGAATTTCCCACTGGTATTTGTCAATTAGTTTTCTCATAAACCTTGCTGAGAACGGTAAGATGCTCTCTATGAGGATTTAAGTGCCCTGAGAAACTCCACGCCAGCACGCTAAAGGTTTCTTGGGCAACTGTAAAGTAACAAGCACAGCATGAGAGCCATATGCAGAAGTACACTATACACGGTCTGCGCGTCTGGGAAAGCATTCTGAAGCACAGGTCAGCATGGATAAAAGGCTGTATCTTAACTTTAAAAATGTGGGGGAGGGAAAGACAGAGCAGGAAATTTCACTGTGCCCACAGGTTCACACACACAGACACCGGGTACGTTACACACAGGCTGGATACGCTGACTGCCTGCAGTTTCCAGTTCAGCCCTGTAGGTTCAGAACGGTGGTCCAACAGGGCAACTTCCCAGGGAGGGGGAGAGGTCTGAAACAGTAGCTTTGAGGCATTTTTTTATTCCCCACTGTTCTTCAAGCCATTCCCCTGCCAGCCTGTCCTTGGGAAAATTTAAGACAACCTTAGTTTCTTAATTGACAGTGTTTCTCATGCCCTTAAGAGTCTGATGGCTTGAAATCACTCAGGCATACGGCATTCCTAATCTTTTTGAGTAACTACAACCATGACATCGTGAACAGGAGGTGCACAAAATAGCTATTCCTGCATCTATTTTCCACACAAGAATTACTTACACAAGGAGATATCAAAGGACTGCAGAAAGTGACACGGGCACTTACAGTCCCCCTGACATCATGATTCCTTCAGCACACGCTTAAGTGACAACCTAGAAGTAGTCCTTAGAAGTGAGACAGTTTCATGCCACAATTTGAAAATATGTCCATTCTCCCTGTATGGTTGTGGACTGCCAAACATGCTTGATGTTTATGCTTTTGAGATATGAGACATAACAAGAGCCTGTTGCAAAACTGAGAAGCGGTTCCTGTCCCCAGAAGACCCGGTTTATTGCTGACCACATGAAGCTCTGGGCAAGCCAAAGAGGAAAACGCACTGTCACTGCAGGGCTGATCCTCTCTTTCCAAAAGACTGGCCTGCTAGGATTGCCTTAAGATAAAGAAAACATGCAACACATGAAACAAACACTGTAAGGCGTATGTGTCTCGCTACCACAGCACTATGAAGCTGCTGACACAGAAACTGGTCCTGCACGCTGCACCAGCCGTCGGTATGGCTCTCCATGTGCCACAGGCACCAGACACAGCTTGGTTGGGTCCCATTTGTCCGTAATCATGAGTGTATTTAGAGCTAGAACACC
Source organism: Larus michahellis (assembly GCF_964199755.1). Lineage (NCBI taxonomy): Eukaryota > Metazoa > Chordata > Aves > Charadriiformes > Laridae > Larus > Larus michahellis. The sequence continues at coordinate 14,481,688 of NC_133898.1, read as the reverse complement.
CACCCCAAGCATTAGGGTCTGATTCAGGCAGCAGCAGAACAACATTTCTGTCCCAGAGGAAGGGAGGGAATGGAAGCAGCAACACCTGAAACATCTGGCACGGGACCCGCAAGGAGAGCACGGTGCCCCAGGAGCAGAGTGGCAGGAGCTAGGAACAGTCAGGAAAGTGGCAGCTGCTTCCCGCTACTTAGGGCTTCGGCTGGTCAATCACATTCACTGCAATATTAGAAAAAGAAAAGCAGTACGCTTTTTCTTAATATAAGCTGAGATGGCAGCAAGTATTAGCGACTTTCACTGGAAGAAGCTACAGCAGGCAATGAATATTCTAAGGGAAGCAATCAAGGCAAGTTAATTCAGTGCTCCGAAGCACCTGTAAATTTTGATTGCTCCTTAGAGTAAAGCCTTGCCCAGCAAGACAGCCACTACCCTGGCATTATATAAACAGCAAAATTCTAGTGTAGAACAGACAAGTTCAACTCTGTTGTATTTAACCCTGATCCCAGGCTGGTCTGTGTGACAGTTTACTCTATTCCTCACATCAGAAAAATACACATATCTTCCTGGCCAGTGGTAGGACACCACAGTTTGATACTTCCAACACAGAGGCACTGCCTGGACACTATTCTCCCCGTCCTGCTCTCTAGAAGTATATGGTGTTTGCAGATGTACTCACACAGTGCACATAAAGGCTCTGTTAACTGCATTTCAGATCAACTAATCCTTTTTTCTGGAAGAAAATGTTAATTACAGCCTTTTCTACAATTAACTTCAGTGCTGCCTCCAGACCTCCTCCTTTACGCATAATTAAAACACAGTTAATGCGATCTAATCATCTTTTGAAAACTATACTGGCAACTCCCACTGTACCTCTGCTTTTTGTGATGCCAGCCTGAAAGACGATAGCTCTCCAGTCTCTCCACTGCATAAAGTCTCTCTCTGCCATACAAAAAGACCAAAGCACGTTCCCACATTTCCCTAGAAAGCAGTAAGCTCACTGCAGCGCCAAAAACCTCTGACTGACCCCCCCAAAGCCTTAACAAACCTCGCACAGAGCAGGAGGCAGAAGAGAGGATACAGTGACCGTGCTCACTTTTGCAGTGTGATTGTTCACACCTGAGCTAAGCCCCTACTGCTGAGCAAATCTGGGGCCAATCACGCGAGTTAACTCTGCAGGAAATACTGTGAAAAAACAAAATTGAAGTCAAGTTTAATTCTTGACAGAAGTGATTTGTAACTATGTAGAAGTGAAGATGATCACCGAAGATGCACAAAACCTAATGACGGCCGGCAGCCAATCCGAAGTAGATCCTTTCTCATGCAGTTCTCCAGGTTCCATTTTCCAGCTGTAATGAGGTTAGTGGGACAAAAATCAGATATTGACGCCCAGGGACAAAAATGCATTTTTAAAGAGTTCCCGGGAGTATTTGAAGGTGCTTCAACTGAGGGCTCTACATCCCTGCAGCTCTGAGCACCACCTCAAGTCTGGAGTGGCCTCCACCCATGCTCCCAGGTGTTTCCCAGGGGTATCAGGAGAGCATACGTTGCCTTCCTGGCCCATTGCCATGCATCAGCTCTGTCCCGTGATGGAATGGAACTGGCAGGGAGACAGGAGGACTCTCACGCAAAACATATTTCTCACTGGAATGTGCTGTTATTAAGTGTGCTATAAGTCACAGGACATCTCAAAACAGCCCCCAGAACGAAGAAACGCTAAATGGAATTATTTCTCTTTTCTCTCTATAAGCATGTCCACGCCAGTACAGAACTACCAGCTCTCAGTGCCTGTATCATCAGGAAGTCAGGCTGACTATCTTACGGGAGGAACCATTAGTCCCCTTTAAAGTATGTAGGCACCTGAAAACACAGACATCTGCCTTGCTGGATTTTTGAGAGTATGGCAATGAGCTAAGCACCAGCTTCTTGTTCATTTCAAACAAGGTGCACTTAGGCTTTAAAAAAAAAAACAAACAACCAAAAATGCAACAGCCAAACAAAGCGAAAATCACCAAAACACAAAAAGGACTGAAATATACATTGAGAACACAAATACAGTATTTTTGAGCGTGTTCAGATTACACACAAACAACGAGACCCCACCAATTTTTCTTAAAATACACAAGGAAATGAAAGATACTTTCAATACAGTAATGGAAATCATAAACCTGTACTTTAAACTACGCAAATCCCGTTTAAGAAAGCTCTAATAATTTATGCCCACGCATAACTATGCCACTAATGCTGAGAACATAAGCTAAGAAAGCTGTTTTACACCAAATATTCTATTCAGCGTACAGGAAAACAACATACACATTGAATAAATGGGTGGCAATCTAACAACAAATGCCACCTGTAAGAAGAGATGCTTAATGCAGTGCTTCCTATTTTACAGAAAAAGGTTGCTAGATATCGCAGACTGTATTGCACATTCTGCATCGCTCGTTTCACATAAAACCACGTGCTTTATGTTCTGTATAAATATCCCATTTACCTTAAAGAAACTTCCCCTTTTGTCCAGACAACGGGCTTTCATTGTCAAAGACGACATCTTCCCCAGGAAGACTCCACTGTATGCCTTGAACTCCTAAAAGTAGAAACATTTTTTTAATGGTTAGTCCAGTCCATAGGAAATTCCTTTCTAAGCCACAGAAACAGTCACAACAAGCCTTCTGCCAAAACCCTTTCCATCAACAACGTGGTGCCATTTATTTCCTATCAGAGTCTTTACATGTCCCTTTGGTCTATTATTTTTTCATAAATTGCTTCAAAAAGACAGTGCTACTCGGAGTTCCGTGTTTCTCCCTTCTCTTCACAGCTGATCTGAGTAGATTTTAATGCGCTCATTAAAAAAGAATGCTAAAACATAACGATTGCTTTGTTTGTTTGCTTGACCTCAGCACGAAGTACAAATAGAACGAAATGTTAAGATGTCTCTACAGTCCACTCAAATACAGTATTAACGGGGCTGACCAGGAAGGGGGGGGGAAATTAAAAAGTTGAAAAGTCACCCACGAGGGAAAAAACACATTACCATGAATAAAAAAAAAAAACAAACCCACAGACAAAAAAAAAAAATCACCAGAACAAACAAAAAACCCCCAAACATCCCCCCCCCCAAAAGAAAAAAAAAAAACCAAACACAAAAACTGCTTGAAGTTCCTAAAATGCAATGAAATCTTCTGAGAGTCATGTCCAAGTGAGAAACTGAAAATGCGGTTTGGAAGAAGCTGCATTTTCCACTGTCAGGTAAACTGAGTGAGCAGTTTAACACCCAGAAGGACACAGTAACACATAACTAGAATACGTGCACACAATGAGAAATATCACGGGGGTGATCTCCAGCTCATTAGCAGAGCTCCTCTAAAATCACAACCGACCCATGCTAGTAATTTGGGAATAAACTTCTGAACCAAAGAATCGAGTTCCATGGCTAAAAAGTCCTTCTCGGATTTTTAGCAGTGAGCTTATAATTGCATTTCAATAGCCTAACTCTTCTCCTCACTCACCCATTTACTGACCACGTAGTAGGTCGGAAGTTTCAGTTACCTGAATGGCAAAATATTACAGGTGCAAATCATTAGAGACTAAGAGAGTGGCACAGCTTTTGATTTAACGCACACAGAAATTAAACTATAAATGGCAGGGAGCAGCAGTGAAAAACAAGCCTAGCGGCAGGGCTGCGGATGGAGCTTGAGCAAAACAAAGCAGCTGGGACAGAGAACATGGAGACAAAAAAAAAAAACACCAAACAGATTTGACACAGACACATCCCCACGCACACGCTCTGCTTCCCTCTAATGCCTTATGAGAAGGCATCAACAAGGGTAAACAGGACCGAGGAGGAGGAGCTTATAAGAAAAAAGGGTTAAACGCAAAGCCCTGTCAAGCACAAATACTGGAAAAGGGTAAGAGGTAGAAGCAGGAGAAAAGAAACATTTTTCTCTTGGTTTTAACGTAGCAGGAAGCTTTAAGTTGTCCACCCCACTTCCAGAGGTCATACCACAAGAGCACTAGAAGGTTACATTTTTCCACTTCGATTCCGGTTAAAAAGCAGCCATGCCGGGAAGCTCAGGAACCAGTCTGTTTTCCAGGCAGAGTTTGCAGACTTTAAAGGTTGAAAGAAAAATCCCGAATTCTGCATTCTTGTGAAAGCCAGGCACTAGAGAATGACCGAGAGAACACAAAAAACAGCACGGGGTGGGAAGAAAAAAAAAAAAATAATCAAACTTTCTTCGTAAATCAGTATATTTAAAGGAATGCGTTCCTGATGAGGCTCTAAAGCGTTGTGATATGTGGTGTTTTACTTAAAAGTCTTGTCTAAATTACTGGCTTGCACCAATCCTATAAGAGACTGAAGTCCGGGGAAGTGGGTGGGTTTGCAGGTGCTACTGAATCAGTTGGGCTCTGTGTCCTCACCTGCCACATGGCACAAGGACAACTGTTCCACTCTGGGGAGCGTTAGACATTTTAAAGACTTTTGGTATTTGATATTGGCTATTCTAAACAATCTAAAGGTTACCATAAAACAAGAATTTTTAAGTTATAAAATAAAAAGTTTTCTTTCAATGAATTCCACAAAGGGAATTTGCACCTGAAAGACTTAAGGTAGAGGAAGACCCAAGAAACCTAAAAAGGAATTAGAATAAAAACCTCAGTTTTCCGAGTTGATGCTATCCTCTTAACGACACCACCAAATGCAATTCCACAGGAAAAAAAAAAACCAGGGATTTTAAATTAGTCACTTTAGAGGTTTATAAGCAAGATCATGCAGTTGTATTTGCATCTCTAGTCTCAGTCATTAATCGTTACGTTTGCAAACAACAACCCCTTCACAGGAAATCTAATATGTTTTTTGGGGTTTTTTTTTTTTTTTTTTTTTTTACTTTAACCACAAAGATGCCTGCATGCAATCCTATTACCAAAATAATAAGATCATGCCAAGATTTTTACGGTCATCTTATTTCAACACAGAACAGAAGTTTATAAGCTTCCACACTCAAACATACAGAAGAATGCAAACATACAGATGCAGTCTGCCCTTCAAAGAGCAGTAGGACTCCAACTTGGGAGAAAGCCTCAGACAAGACCACTGCTTATTCTGCTTATAAGAGGCTCTGAAGCGCTAAACTTTTCCGTAGCTGCTATTATTGTTATTACTTATGTAATAATATTAGTACCTGTATGACCGTAAGTCCGAGCCCCAGCTGAGCTCAAGTCCTTGCTCTTGGCGGCTCTCTACGCAGCCAGAGAATCAATCCACGCTACCCTTTGTGGTTACACTGTAATTTCAAACGCACGTAGGGTAACCTAAATACTGTTCCATGTCTGAGTAGTTTTTAGTACTTCTGGCTAAAATCAGCGCAGTGGGAAACACTGTTGTTAGGGGTTTTTTTTGCATTTGTTTGGGTTTTTTTTTTTTTTTTTTTTGTGTGTATGCTTTTTTTTTAGGCCACCCAATATGCGAATAGACATTAAGACCCATCAGTAAAATGGATGGCCGGGGTGGGTGCAACAGCCCAAAAACTGAGGGTGGGCCCCTACCTGTCTCCCACCCTGGAGTTCCGCAGTGCACAGAAGCAACTTGCAGAAGAACAAAACTACTGTCAAGAGGTTTCATTCCTCTACACGGCTGCCCACATCTGGTGCTTATTCAGACCCAGAACAGGCTGAAAAACCACCACTGCTCTGAAGTTGTTTTTGTTGAGTTCAGACAGTATGAGGCTGTCAGAAAGGGAAAATCTGCCTTCTTTGATTGGGAAGCCACGTAGAAAAAGACAGCAAAGCATGTCTTCTTCTGAACATACCAGAGATGAGCTGGTTCTCTCCTTCCTCTGTGTTTTAAGGACTGAGGCAGAGGGTCTAGATAGATTTGCTTAGACATTGCCTGGGTGATTGCTCAGAAACCCATCTGAAAATGTCATCAAGCTGCAGGAGCCCATTCACTGTATAATTCATGTGACCTTTTTATCCATCCATCTGGAAGGTAGCCTCTTCTGCGTTTAAGCGGCCAGTACTTTACCTACTTAGCAGTCTCTGCAGCCCTTAGCTCTCAAAGGGCAGCAGGTGCCAGACCCCTGCCTGCCGCTCTCGTGTTTGGGTGGCTCCCTTCCAGCAGCACCAGTCTCTCCTGTAAGCAGCGCTGTCTTCCCACAGCTCTTCAAATCCAGGACAAAGCGACAAAGCTCGTGTGTGTAAACGACAAGACAAGGCAGGGAAAAAGAACAATTTGTCTGCTTGGCAAATTTCTATGAAATACAATGCTATTCCACGGATCCCGACGCCCATGCAAGCTGTAGGTTTCAAAAAAAGGTGCTTTCCATCTTCTTTTTTCCATTCCTTTCTCCTTCTGCTTTTTATTTACACAGGAATGCCAGAGCACCATTCAGGTGCCTGGATGTAACCAAGACTTCTTGTCAAAACAGCTTCTACTTTCATCCCTCTTCTGCAATTTTATTTGATATTTTATATTCTTATACTTAACCGTAGTAGTGACGATCACCGTCTTCCTGGACTTCTCCGGATTCTTCCCTTGAAACCTCTCATTCCAATCTTGCTTTTACAAGGCAAAACATCCTATCTTCTTTAGCTGAAAGTCCTAGCAAAGATGAGACAGTCGGCATTCCTCCCCTGAGCTGGAAAGCAAAGGCCACAGCAATTCGGGGAACTTAAAAAGCCACTGCCCACAAACCTTCTTACCCCACCTATGCTCGGTTTCCTAAGGAATCGAGGCTATTACAACTGCACCAGTTTTCTGTTTTTTAGTTCCCAACTATGATTTTTGATCTTTTGGCCAACCTAACAAGATCCGACTGAGGAAGAGAGTCTCTGTTTACAAATGCTGACCAAAGGACAGAGGGAAGAGACTCCATTAATGTCGTCACTGAAGGAAGAGGAGAGATCTGCAGCCTTCCTTTTGCTGGCAGACCAATAGAATTAGCAGAACCCACTTTTTCGTATTTTAAGCCTAAATTATCCCACTGAAGGAACTGGCTGTCCTCGTTCGTTCTCAATCTGTAAAGGCCATGCAACTACTGAGCGCAGACATTCACGGAAACTACTTCAGGCAAACAAAAACAGGTTTTACTATTGTGCAGCCAAGGGAGAACAGGAGAAAAATATCAGTCCAGACCCTAAATATAAACTAGCAAAGGTAACCTGATGTCAGAAGACTAATGCTGATTGATAGCTGTCAATGTAGTCCTTAGGCCCTCCACTTTGCCAGTGGCAGGGTGCAGTAGAGGAGCTGAAATACAATCCCTACTGTCTCATAACAGAAATCCATGGCAGCTAGGTAGAGCCTACCACATATGTTCTTGAAAAACCTATGGTCAATTAGCATCATATTACAATCAAATTACAATAGCAATTTATAAATACATAGTATTAAAAAAAAAAGTTACAGTTAATTCAGTGAACCCATTTTCTGGTGGGTTAAACTGGAAACCTGAAACAGGAAGGATAAATACTTTTTACTTTTTTAAAAAAATACTTCTAAAATGCAATCCTACACTTTAGAATATGTGAAGAAATATTCACAGAACTTCAGATTTACAGCAAATTTAAGCATCCTCATGCAGAGGGTTGCCTTCATCTCTAACCTACAAAGCTCTGGTTTGTCTAATTACTCTGACCTTATCTGATTCTTGGCAAAACTAAACTTTTCCTTTTGAAAGTATTTCCTCTGAAGTTAACTGAAAGCCCACTTCCAGGGCCACATAGATACAACTGAGCACAGTATCACTTTGAAAAAAATCTATCAAATGAGCGCCTCAGTCTGAAAACTATCATTGGTGCCAGGATTTTGCAGACCTCTCAACTCAAATGTTGCATTGTGTTAGCACAGCTGTATCCACAAGCAAAAAAGCAAGGGGATTATGCAAAAAGGATTCTAGCTTCCATCATTCTTCTAGCTGCAGAAAGGGTTTACAGTCTTTTTTTTTTTCCTTCTTCTTCAAATAATGCCAGAGCACATTATTTGTAGAAAACAAATAATGCATGCAGCAAAAATACAAGTCACTTCACAGTATCATGTTTCTGTATTTTGTCATCTTAATTAAAACATTTGAAAAAGCTTGGAAGTAACAAACATTCCCTGATCAACCTCCTTTTTCTTCAGGCACTGTTTTCACTTTTATCTCTAGTACCTGAATGTAACGAGTCTCTGTGAGCTACTCCCCTGAAGAAAGCCTGGTCACCACCACTATGCTGTCAGAGAGCAACAGTATTTCTGCCCATAATGAGCTTAAAAAAAAAAAATAATCTTACAAAGATAGACCCTACACATGAAGACAGGATGGTCACGCATGACTGCTTGCAATCCTTTTCAAGAAGCAAAAACTTTCTGAAAAACTAAATAGGAAACAGAAACATGCAACACACCAACTTTTAAAAAACCAACGAGCAGATCACAGGTGAACTCCCAATGTGCCTCTTAATGAATTTTGCAAAATTTGAAATGCAATACCACTGAATTTACACACCTCATTAATTCCTCCAGGGAAATTATTACTCTTCCCACAAAGAAAAGAAGGTACGAGGTAGTTAAAGGCAACCAGCAGAATTAAATGATGTGCAAGCAGTCTGATCAGCGAAATAGGGGCAGCTGCGTCCCAACTGCTGACATACCATTTTATGCTTCCAAGTTTTTTCAGTTGCCACACTGGTCACATCAGGCACTGTCACTCTTAAGCCTCATTTGTTGGTACAGGTAGAACAAGGCAACGCGTATCCCCCCACCGAGAGGTTCCTCTTGCGCCATTACAGCAGCGAGCAGTTCAGTGGGGTCCGAAGCTCCCTCGCCTCTTGCTCTTGTTCAAACTCTGTACCAATACAGTCACTCAGAAATGATTATTAAACAGGAGTTGCAGACAAGAAGTCAAGACTTCATTATCGTCCCATCTTTCAGACAAATCCTCGTCTCTCATTTCACTCACAATGCTAATCCGAGACCTGAATTTCCGTGGGTTGGGAGAGGACAGAACAAGTACAATCTCTCAGGATCATTATAGTGACATCTGGCTCTAGACATCACCTGTGCGTAAGCCTGTGGAGGCTTCCTATACAGGCTTTCCTATGGAGGCCTGCATAGAAGAGGCCAGAGCCCGGACAGCAGCATGACCCCAGAGCCTGCAAAAGTCTCTGATCTCCTCAAGCAGAGAAGCTTTTGGGGCTCCTGTCACCAGTGCCCACTTCCTTGGGGACAGCCAGAACTCAGCCAGGGCCCAACACGGCCTTGGCTCATGCAAGTGTGAGGGGAAGGTGCGGTGCAGTTGTGAATCTGGAGACAGAAGTGATGCCCTAAGAACTGGCAAATGAGTTTGAGGAGCAAGGTGTGGCGGCTGGAGGCGCAGTGAGGAGTTTATAGGGTCTTAACCTCATATCCTCCTCATAACCAGACAAACTTGGACGCAGCATGGCTGCTTTTTTCCTAGTAGTCCTCTTTCCTAAAACAAACAGCTGGCAAACTGTTCATAGCTTTGTCTTACAGAGAGTGAGCTCCACAGCTCTTTTCAGTTTCCTTGGCTGATCGTTTCTGACGCCTGTATTTGCATCCTGCAGTATCAATGCTCCTCATCCTGGTTAAGGTAACAAAATCACAGCCACCTTTCCAAGGACTCCTTCACCCCACTACGCGTTAAGCCATAAAAATATCACCAACTGCTTAAGGAACTACTACCTGGACAGACTCGGATCTTCAGGGGCTGTGAACGAGTCCATGCATCAGGCTTGGTATATTTATCTGACTTAATCTAAAGTGGGAACACCGCTGACAAACACAAACATTGATCTTTCTACACCTAGCTTCAGCTAGTCATCACTCCTGCCTCAACCAACCTTTTGCCCACAAGCTTATTTTTTCCCCTTGATTCCAGATCCTAATCACTGGCAGCCTTTTACGAGACGAAAGGATAAAGAGGAATTACTTTGAACTTGTTTCAGCATGGCACTCTCGGGAGAGGTTTGAAGTCCCATTACATTTTTGATAGATCCATCGTCTCACAGCTGTCTACCCACTTGCTTTATCTATGCTGGATTCATAAATGCAGTAATGAAAGCATCTGAAAATCCCGTCTGAAAAGCGCGCAAGAGTTGGCCTGACTCTGTGCCCACTGAACACGAACAGACATTCTATCACCCTTTCCAACAGGAGCCTACAGTTAGGCAAACACTGAATGCCTCGGAAAATCCAACCCTTCAGCTTTGCTGAACGTGGCACCCTACCAAGAGGATTATGTTTGCTGCTAGCGCTGTCTCTCTCCACCCCTTCCAAACAGTTTCTTCTTCCTCCCTTCCACTAAACAACCTCTTCCTGCTTGCTCCCATGGCATACTTTCCACATTACTGAAAAGGAATAAAAACCCCAGTCATTTCCTCTGGCACAGCATTTAGTCGTGAAGGATACTACCACATCTCTTATAAGAGAATGATTGTACATTGATACATTCATGTCTTGTTTTGCCTCTAGACATGTCAGAGAAATACATTTATAAGATTGGCTTTGATTTGGATAACCTTTCAGAAGGTTCATATTCTTCCCAAATTCCCTGGCCTGGATATCTCACAAAATGAGACTTTCTTGTAGTATTTCAGTAATTTCCGTTTATTATTCCTGCCCAAACCAGTGAATAATAAAAGTCAAAACATTCAGAAATTGGTTTTCAAACTTTTTTTTTTTAAAAACAAACAAACAATCAACCAACCAACAAACATTTAACATTGAGTTGCAGTTCCTGGAAGAAGCGAGTAAAGGTAATCGCTTGAATTACAATATAGCTTCAAGGTCTGGGGAAGCTTCAGAATTCATAACGAAGCATTAAGTCAAATGCAGAGAGAGATGGGTTACAGCACCTGCAACGGAGATGGAGATGCACAAGATCACCACCTGCTGGGCTTGACTGCGGGTTATTTTTGGTACCTGGGTAAAGGTGCCTAAAATATCTCCTGTACCACGAATCCCAGAGAAGAACGAGGGTTTCTGCATTCACGTCATAACTCCTACCTCCTTGCCTGACAGAGGCACCAAGCAAAGCTCCGACCGTACCGCTGCCAGGGGTAACGTTCCTCCATGCAGCAAGGTGGAAGCAGAGACCTGACCTTCTGCCGGTTCAACGAGCTCAAACACTTCCATCAACTCAAATATGTCCATGATCCTTATTCTTGTATTAGACAGCTGCACCTAGTATTGCATCTTTTTTCTACAATTTACTCTTTTGCACCTAACAATTACTGATATACAACATAATTTCTATTTCATTGTGTTTGAAAAAAATAAAAATACGGGCATGCTGACTCTGAAAGCCAAGGACACTGCAGCATGCTTTTGAAAAAATCATTGTTTGTTACATGCACGCACAGTATCTGTAGATATGCAAAACTTCAGAAGATAGGGGAGAAAGCGTAAGTAAGATTTTCTTGCTAAAATAAACAACCTGACAGAAGGAAAGGGATATCTTCACGTACATTTTTAAGGACTTGCCAAAATGTACACATTCTTAGAACTAATATGTGGTATTTGTCTGTTCTCCAGATCTGTAAGTTTTTAGACTACCTCATGATCAATATTATCCATTATTACCATTCTGTGAATCTGTAATATACAGGAAAAAAAAAAAAAACAGCAACACTGTGATACAGCAGGTCAAACTTGAAGTTGCATCCATAGTACGGCACAAGGGTTCTCGCATGCAAGGCATGTTTATCTAATGGTTAAGGTATACATGTTTGAAGCAACGATAAATTCAGTCCTAGATGTGAAAAGATGCCATGTAGGTTACCATTTATTTGCCGGAGTTTGTGGGTCTTTCCTCTGATGGATTAATCCCACTTTTTCCTGTTTGCGGAGTTTTATATTGCACCAGCAGACAAGAACAAGGGTCAATCTCTCGTGGATGCCCCTCAGTCGGAGGGGAAAGGGTAACTCTAGAGAAGAGGGCACAAAATGGACACTTAACAGAGGTCCCCTAAACCTGCCTCTCCCCTCCCCGGCTACAGGGAGGGCCGAGGGACAAAAGCTGCCCTAGCTGAAGTTAGCCTTTGCCAGTACTTCCATTAAACCACAAAAATGCTCTTTAGAAAGATTATCAGGTACACATCAAACCTTTTCAACTTCAACAGAATAAGCCAGGCCAGTCGCACATAACAGCCAGGATGATATCGTTGATGCTCTATGCTCATGATAACTGTTTTTAAACCAAAATTGACTTCTGGTACCTTAAATTCACTAGGCAACTTGAAACCTCGCAAAATGTATCTGAAATGTCAGTGTTCACCTGCCTCAAGAAAAAAAACCAAACCAAAACAACCCTCCCCACACGCAACACACTCCCCTTACACTGGGTACCACTTTGGATAATTTCAAATCTCAAGCTCCCCACGTGCTGCCGAAGTATCTCAGAGACTTACGAACAACAGCCAGGAATTAATTTTTATCTATTTTCTTAGTTTGATAACAGAAGTACAACTTCTCTGCACGGTCAAGCACACTATTTATAGCATTCTGCACTCACACAACCTCCTCTCAGGTCCGTTAAGTGCCAATACATACTTTCAGTGTGTTGGGTGGTGGGGTGTGTGTGTGTGTGTGTGTTTTGTTAGCGTAAGCAATAAAGATTGCATTTCTGGCACTCATCATCAGGTCCGAACTGGTTCATAAACGCCAGATGGCTAGATTTCCGCAGCCCTGTAAAACACGCGTGATGCCCATTTAAAAACTTTTCTCCGGTGTGGCAGAGTATTACGTACATCAAAGCTCTCGCTCGCTTTCCTCAGTGTTTCAGAAATACTAAGCAATAAGTTTCAGCTGATTTCCAGTAAAAGGAATTCCATTTTCAGAGATAGGGCAAAACAAATTGCTTTTGAAAAATTCTTTTTCATATAATTAATTGAAGAGGATTCCATTTGTTTACCCAAAGCAGCACACAGAAGGGGGGAAAAAAAAAAAAAAAAGGCAGCAGACAGTACTAATAAGTTGTTTGTTTGACCTTAAAAGTAAAAATTAGCCATGGATTGCAACATAAAAGAGTCACCTTAGGAGAACTGCAAAAGCTGCATATTCTTTTCAATTAATAGATAACTCTAACTATCTTTTAGACTCTTCACTATTAAAAAAAAAAATCAAATGTTAAATAGTTTGTATGCCACTGAACAGTGACAAAACATAGTTTCTTTCAATTATAATGCAATGGCGCTTTCCAGTTGTGTTTGTTGCGTCACTAATCTGCTCCACAGATACCTCCCTATAAGAAAATCACTATTTTATAATCGCAAGCAACTGTTTCATTATTCCCTAAGAAATGTTTTGCAAAGATTATTCTTTGTCCAACTCTGTATTTAAAAGAAGTAAACCATTGTTCAGGAGGTAGCCAGTGCCTAACTGGCTTAGGATGCAGCTTAAGTAGCTACATCCTGTGTTTCATAAAATCAACAGAGATCTCCATCGATGTCCACAAGTACTGGCACGAGATTCAGTGTAGAGCACACTAAATGGGATGCAAGAAGAGTCTATAAGAAACCCATAATCACCGAGCGCGTCTGTTATTCCAAGGTCTACTTAAAAGCTTGTACTGCTCACCCTGAGACCGTTCAATACAAATGCTCAAAAGCATCATTTGCTGTGCACCTCGACTTCAGCACAGCGTGACGCATCAAGGCAACGATTAACTAGGGAACAAACAGCATTTTCCTATTCTGGTGTTGACCTTCGGCTCATCTTTCGTGTGACATATTCGAAAGAAAATATGTAAATTGTGTCATTGGACCCCCACTGACCTAATGTTTTACCTATTAGCTATGGAATCGGGTCATCAAATGTACTACACTTGACACTTTGTTTTTCAGATGGCTCCCAGTGACAGTAGCTGCTCCTCTTCAGTACACAGGTAGCTCTCCCTCTGTGCGTAATAAGTTGAGGCAGTTAAACATACAGTAGCTTTATTTCAGCCGAGTCCATGGTAAGGTCTAATATTTTAATTTCTAAGTAAAAACTGTGAAGACATGAAACCACCGGGGCCACTTCTCAATTTAGCCCTTAGTTAGAAACAATTTCACCCTTTTTTCTTTATTCAAGCTATTAGCGTATTACACAAAATAGTAATTTCGTGGACTGTATAAACTCAGTCCGTTTACCAAAAGCTACATTCACGGTATCAAGAAGCTGCACAATAACACATCCCAAGGCACACAACCCACAGGATACCACAGCCATGCAAGCCTGTACTCAACACTAGTGTTCCCACAGTCCTCGCGTACGTGATTACGTATTAGCCAGCAGGTTAAGTGACCTTAACAATACAAGAAGTAGTGTCAGTGCAGAAGTGACGGCTTTCACTGCTTGCAGCAGCGGAGAAAGCCACCATCACGTTCCGTAGCACCAGCTAGCCTCAACGCTCGCACTGCCAGCACCCCAGCTCGGCCTTCTTTGCAAATCCTGCTGATGCCTCATCCTCCAGCCACCTTTAAAAGAATTAGCCCAGCAGCAAGGGGATGATTTGAATCGCTTTTAGGATTACAGGTGTACCTAAAATGAAATAAATCTAAACAGTGTGGCATCTTTAAGAGAGAAAGATGTTTTTGTGATTTCAGGAGGTGTATGTGCCCTCTTTGACCCCATGCATGGTTCCATTAAGACAAAAAGTCCCAGTGGTTAATGGGCTCTCAAGATTTAAGACACTGGTCTCGGATTTGGCAAGACCTTTGATACATAATCAGTCTTTGTTTCCCATGAAAACTGGGAACAGTACTGCCGTAACCTCCCTGGGTTTTTTCAAGGATTAAACCACTTAGCACTGACAGAGTTTCAGATACTGTGATGAAGGGGGTCACGTATGATAACCCTTTGCTGTCATCAGTGCACATACAGAGGAAAGAAAGGTACGATCAGAGGAGCGGGACATATCACAAAGAAACAGGAAGAGACCACACAAAAGAAGAACGAACATCGGAAGCGCACGTGAAGGAAACTTACTTCCACTGAGACACACAGACACGTTACCTCCAAACTACAAAGAACTGCTACACTCATTTGGTTCATCAGTTAAATTTTCTTTGCTCTGTAATGCTCTGTTAGGAAAGATCTTATTGGTGTCTACAACTACCTACCAGGAGGGTGTAGAGAAGAAAAACCAAACTCTTCCCAAAAGCACATTACTAGAAGGACAAGACACAATGTAGGAAAAGGTTTTCACCGTAAGGGTATTCAAGCACTGGGAGACGGATCCAGAGAGGCAGAGGTGTCTCCGTCTTTGGAGACACTGAAAGCTCAGTGGTATGAGGTCCCAAGCACCCTGATCCCACTGGAAGGGGAGCGGGACCAGCTGACCTCTGGAGGCCCCTTCCAAACTCTGGGTTTTGCCAAGACTTCACAAAGGTGTACGTATTCCCTTTCAGCACTGGAGTATTTTCTGGAATGTCTATCTAATATAAAACAAATAACAAAATCAAGTAGAAGACTTCATGTTACAGGTTGCTTCACTTTTTTTTTTTTTTGCTTTTATGTTTGCTTGTTTTGAAAGAACAAGTTATCAGAGGAAAAACATGGTTTTTCTTTCTCAATTTCTCACAAGGGTGGGAGCCCCTCACCCCTCCAACATCCATTTTTACTTTTCATCACGCAGGAATTACTACATTTGCATAATCCAATAGAAATCACAAAATCAAAAAGCATATCACGTTAAATAAATAGGAGTTTTAGCTTTGTATTTATTAGCAAATGATACACACAGGCAGGGTGAGAAAACGTCTCCAGGTGCAGAAAGCTCTAAACTCTGAGCAAACAATTAAATGTACTGGTGGAGCTAGGTAGCAGCAGCAGCAAGAGGAGTTTGGATGTCCATTTTCTACAGGGACAACTTGGCTAAACAAACCACAACTGTTATTTATCTACCCCCGGAAAATACATACAAAAAATTGGCAGCTCACCCAGTGAGCGATACGCGAACATTGATCTAACATGAAATAAACGGGAAAAAATTAGAGTGATTGAACTTAATTTTTCCCTCCTGAAATAAGCGGACTACACGCTCTGGGCCAGCTGGTGTAAATCCACTGAAATGCTTAGATCTCAAAACAATCAAATTTTCAACATGTCTAAGAAGAAAGCAAAGCGTCCTACATACTGAATTACACCAGGTCAGCACCAAGGGACTAACTTGAGCAGAACCAAGCTATGCAGTTGTGGATTTGCTTTTTGTTCAGAACAATTGTGTTTGCATGTCCTTGGCTACATCTCCACTATTGCTTTCTGACCAAGAGGTTAACGTAATCCAACAGCCTATATGAGGAAAAATCGCACGCAAGTTTTTGTGGTTCCACTGTTCATTTTAAAACACCTGCCCATCATAGACATTACAGACAGTTCGCTGCTTTCTTCACCCAGCACTCACTACTTATTTTTGCAGAACCGACTGCGTTAAGTACCGATTTTTGTAGCACACTTCCCAAACGGTTACCAGCTCTTCTCGTACAATCATCAGCACACAAACACTGCAAACCATCAAGTTAGATTTATTTCTTAGTGAACAAAAAATATTTTGACTAGAAAAAAAAAAAACAACTTTAAAAGAACAGTGCTTATGTCTTGATCTACTTATTTTGTGCACAGAAAAGACTGCAAGAAAATCTTTCCCTTAATTAAACCAAACTCATTGCTCTCCATACAAAGACCTGCCATCTAAATAAACCAGAGAGCAAAACACACCTATACCAGAGAAAGTTTTCACTGACCTAACCTAGTTAGGATCCACTAGCCATGAACAGATAAGCTACTCAACGTAGAAATCATTGCTTTGGCTTTAGAGACACAGACTGGTGAACTGGGTTTGCCCCACTAGCGACTTCAGACCTTCTGCACTACTACACCATAGTGCTGCTAGCCTAGCTTCTGGAGAGGGAGAGCTACCATCAAGCTCAGAATACGTAATTTGTTCCTGAACCACACTTTGACTATACAGAGCGGAAAAAACAGACGGAGCCATGTCTGTGAGTCAGTTCACTGTCATGCAAGCGTGCCAACACAGCAAGCAGGATAACCACCAAAGCACAGCGTTCTCATTGTCCTTTCAGCTATGCCACATACACATCACAGGAGATGAAATGCCTAGACTTATTTTGCCCAGAGAGGTGGTGGAGGCCCCATCCCTGGAGACATTCAAGGCCAGGCTTGATGAGGCTCTGAGCAACCTGATCTAGCTGAAGATGTCCCTGCTTACCGCCGGGGGGTCGGACTACGTGACCTTTAAAGGTCCCTTCCAACCCAACACATTCTATGATAATGTTGCTAGGGGTTTAAAAAAACCCAAACCACCCAAAACAAAATCAAAACCAACACAAGCAACAAACAAGATCCCAGAGAGAAAACAACCTTAATTTGAACATTCTTTATTTCTTGTCTGTTTGAGGGCAAGGGGGGAGGTGTAAATAGGGCAATCTAACAGTTTTTCAGATAGCCTGCAGATAGCATAATACTATAATAAATAATGTAATAATATTAATATAATATAGTATGAATATATAATGGCAATACAATATATGTAATTAATAATATATACTACTACTACTAATATAATAATATTGCTCCTACTTGACCTATTTGGAAAAATTAGGAAGGAAGTTTAAATCCTCAAAATCACTTGAGGCACCTGTACATTTCCTATAAGGAACAAGACTACAAGACCTGCTATAAAAAGTGACTGTTTTATCAGAAAATTCACCCACAACTTAGACCAACTATACAACTCCAAAATATTAATTTTTTTTTTCTTCATATAACTGAACTGCTTCTTATTTGGGGGGCTGAGGGGATTCATTTGGGAGATGCTTTCTTTTTGAGGGACAAGGGAATTTCATATACTCAAATACTTAGAATCTACAATTTAGTTTCTAAATATACTTTCACCAAATAAATGAGAAAAGCCAAACATGACATACTATTCTGATAAATGCTGTTTATTGTTTCTTTTTCCGTCCTATTTCTTTATGGAAAAAAATACTAAGTAGTGCAAACAAAAAGGTTATGACACACACCAATGAAACCCAGGAAATTCAAAGCTGAAGGCTGTTGAAATAGCTATCCCAAGTTATTCCACTCCTCTTCCTTTTTTTATAAATACACCGTGGAACTGACAAAGTTAGACCTCAGCCAGGCTTCCTGGCTTGGGTCTCAATCTGGGTAACTTCCAAGTCACGTAAACACCGGTCATCCTTCCTGCCCTCATGTTGCTCCTCTTGATCCTCCTTCAGAGGACAATTGTTCCCTCTGACCTCTCCCTATGACTTTTCCCCTCTGATAACCATCTCGGGTACCTCTATCATCTTAATGTTCCTCCTTCTGTCACTGACATTTGCAATTCGTCAACAATGCAAAGGTTACTGCCGCTTTCTTGGCGCTCTTCCCTTTTTCCATCAGGTTGTCCGTCACTAGCTCTCCTCTCTCACTGTGTATCCTGACCAGCCCCAGTCTCTCCTACCCCAGCCCTTACACCCAACTTACCCTCACTCTTGCAGCTGAACCCCTGGGGATGAAACCCCACGACTTTGCTAGCTTTCCTCCCTCTACCTATAAGTTTTCCATCCGCCAACACAATTCTCTTCACATTTCACAGTTTTAACTATTTTCTACTTCCTACTAAAGCTGCTCTCCTTTTCTAGTCCTTTCTCCATAGCCACCTGCATAAGGATCCTGGAAAGACAGATGTATTCCATATTAAATGACATCTCCAAGATCTGGCATTTTACACAGGTTTGAGCAGCCTTCTCATTCCTCCCCCTTCTTCCAACATCACGCTTGTATTTGAGAAGGTGGTCTAAGATCGTCACCCCAATAACTCACCTATCTTCTTCTATCCTCAAGTCCCTCAAAAGACCAGGACACATTCAATCCCATACCTAAAGAGGCAGGTATCGATGCCACCTCTACTAACTGTGTCTTCCTCCTAAGAGAAAGGTTTAAAGCCTCTCCCAGGCTGTCTTCATCCAGACAAAGAAGAAAGAAGGTCCTCCCCCTCCCTAGGTTTTGGGGGTGAGCAGTTTTACCTTCTCTGTCCAACCTATTTTTGATCCCCCAGTGGTACAGAGAACTTCATCATCGCCAGACAGTCACATCACAACCCACTTGATTACTACTAAATGTTTCTCTTTTCTTGATGGATTTATGAGTTCATAGAAACTACTAGCAGGGGAACTCCTGAAGAAGGAAGTGTGGGTGTTTAATTCTCCACTATTAGTTTACTTGTGTAAACAATGTGTTTTCTCTCTCCCCTCTCCTGGGACAAAGTGTTTTGAAATAAGAAAACAAGCCTCATTTGGTGAAATGGTGAAACTGGGTCAAAGTACTGACAACGGCAGACCATTCTGAAATAAAACACATCGGTGACTCCACAATATTTGCCATGCTGGGGGCTACTATGTATGTAGGTCAAATACAGAGTTTGTTAGTGTCAGGTTTTTTTTTTTTTTTTCTTCTTTCGAACGTGAATCAAATGCGATCAAACCCAGAAAGTGAGGCAGCAGTCAGATGACAAGATATTGTCTAGGTTTAATTCTTGCTGACGCACTAATACCAGAAAATTCCCATGACTGCTAACAACAAACATTGGCAATCATTGTGTATGGGGAGCTGGGGCTAAGCGTATTGGGATACAGGTCTTCTTGGTCCTTTTACAAATGAGAAGTTAAATTGTTTGAGTAACAGCTAACAGAAATTCCATCATTCCCTTTCTGTAGATAATAAAGGGAAAGCTGCCAATGGGTGAGAATAGTTCTTGTGGCTACATACCACAGTTTCAAGACTTAACACGGCACTAGCTTATTGATTCTACACGTGGTGCCAGTTATTTTTATACAGCTTATTTGTATAAATTCAGCAACATGAAAAAAACCTTCACCAAAATCTATCAACGGCTCTTAAAATAAACACCAACAAGTTCACTTCTCTCTATTCTTCTGTACCTCAGCTGTGATGCATCCCCTGCACAAACACGAACTCATGTCTCTGAGGAGTCACAAATCCCTCCAGTGAGTAACCTGACCTGCTGTGACTGAGCTAGAACTCAGTCCACCCCTAAAACTCATTCTTTCTTTCCCATTCTGCCTTCCTTCCAAACTGTTAGCACCAAAAGGCAAAACAAGGAGGAAGTAAACATCTTTCTTTTACAGCTCATGGGCCATGACCTCATGCGGGCAGGATCTGTGTCTCCTCCTACTTGCAAAGTCCTACCCCAACCCCTGCTGGAGAAGGTGAACATGAACAACGACCAGCTGGTATCAGCTTCCTACACAGACAGAAACGAAACATGCTCCATTACTTCCCCCAAGGCCTGCACACAGGAGAACTGAAGCTGCACAGAAAGACCTTGCTGAGGCCAACAGCCGCCTGCCCCGGCCCTCCAAGTAATTAGCTGGTATTCGATGCTGAGTACACCTTGACAACCAGGAAAACATAAGCCTAGAAGGACTGCTGGTCCACTCTTCCCATCCCCTTCTTCACCAGCCCAGAGGGGCTGCTACAATGAGGTGGGCTCCCTAAAGCTGCTGCTGGGTTCAAACAGGAGCAAAGCTCTTCTGCTTGCCTTTATAGCTCAAACTCTAATGGAACCAGCTGCCGTCAGCTGCCAGCCTAACATTCAGCTGCATTCAGCTCATGTTTTCCACATTTATTCTTAGCCTGAAGGGCTGAACACAGGGGTTTTTCCCCCCCTTCTCCCTTCAGGTAAAAGTTATATTCTGCAGAATATACATTTCTGTAGAATGTATACAGAATACAACTGCAGTGGTCCCTCTTGTCCAGGGAATCTATTGTTCAGCAAAGCATACTGGAAAGAGACCTAGACCGTAACTCAGATTTAAAAGCATCTAAATCGTTTTTCTCACTGCAGTTCCATTTCTCCTTCCACGCTTTGCCCTTCCTGCTACTGACGTGTCAGTCTAAGCTTTCTACCATTGCTTCTTTGTACAGTACCAAACACTGACCACCCCATGCTACCAGCACTGCAGAATTCAGCAGCAACAGCTACTTTTAAGGCCTGCACGTTCAGTGAACTTTTGACAATTTCTGCTCATTAATCTCTTGATCAGAAATGCATTCCAAGCACCTTCCAACAGCTGTCGTGCTTCTTGGCAGCTCGTCACAAAAAAGCATCTCTCTCCAATCTCCTCAAATGCATAAATTCACACAGAAATATACCTATCCTTGCACTCACACATTTCACACCCACAGACAAATTACACTGACATCACAGTATCATATTCAGGCCTGGAACAGTAACAGTTTAATTTGTCTTTTCACGACCACCAAGGCTGGAACTTAAGAGACTGCCCCTGGAAATGGTAACTTAACCACTTTCCAACAACCCAAGACATTTATGGGTAGCCTTGGGAGGTCCAGCATTTAATTGATGATCATCTTACGCGCAACTCGGAATTAGCCTACATACCCACAACACAGACCCAAGGACTCGCCACACTAGAGTCATAGAATACCAGGTTGAAAGGGATTTCAAGGAGCATCTGGTCCAACCTTGCTTGGCAGAAACACAGTCTAGACAAGATGGCCCAGTGCCATACCCAGCAAAACCTTAAAAGTCTCTAATGACAGGGAATCCACCAACTTCCCTGGGGAAGATTATTCCAATGGCTGATTGTTCTCATTGGGAAAATTTTTCCTCTTGTTTCCAATCGGAATTCCCCCAGGAGTAACTTGTACCCATTACCTCTTGTCTTTTCCATGTGACTCCTTGTAAAAAGGGACTCTCCATCTTCTTGGTAGCCACCCTTTAAATACTGGAACGTGGTGATAAGGTCTCCCCTAAGCCTTCTTTCCTCAAGGCTGAACAAAGCCAATTCTCTCAGCCTTTCCTCATATGGCAGACTTCCCAGTCGCTTCATCATCTTAGTGGCCCTTCTCTGGACCCCATTCAGCCTGTTTATACATCTTTTTTTGTATAGCGGGGACCAAAACTGAACACAGTAGAGTGGAACTGACTCCAGTGCAGGTGCTTTGCTGAACTGGATCTGAAAGAGGAAGGTCTGAGACCTTGCTGGGGTTAATGACTGTTAGAAAGGCAGTGAGAAGATGCTAGCCTAGAAATGGGTTTAAGTAGCCAAGCAAATAACCATATTGCTTTCAATTAAAAGCTGTCAAGCTTGAAACAAAAAGCTTTCGACTGACAACCACCTTTCCATGCTAGCCACTAGACACATAAAAGCAAGGGATTCCATAAAATACTGAAAGAGTCACCCTACAGGCTTCATACCTAATGAACTTTGCCAAAGCTTCACATAAGCTGTTTTTCTTTTGAGATTGTACGTTCAGACTAAATAGGGCTTTACGGTTGTTAGGGATAGCGTATACAACCTGTAGGTTGCTAGACTTGGTGTTTTGGTTTTGTAAGGATCTTTAACCATAGTTTCAAGAGTGAAATGCAATCTGTTGGCCTATGCTGCACCAGCGGTCGTTTAACAAAGTGCATTGGTTAGAAAAAGCACAAACAGAAAAACTAATGGACCACTCATGGCTAAAATTGTAAAGTATAAACACCTTACTGAATGGAAAGCTTACTGAGCACGAGCTGAACCTATGATCTACCTTTCTTAAATTCATGTCATTTTAATGCACCAGACTCCAGTACAATGTTCGAAATGAAGACTTCCACTAGCAAAATAAAGGCTATCTTCCCATTCTGCTGGACCCAAAGGGCACACTGCACCCTGACAGAGGAAACACTGGTGACAAGCGTTACAAGGCTGTCCCTGCCTGGAAAGGAAACATCCTCAGGGACAGGACTGCGCAGGGAACGTGACCTCACCGCATGTGGGAACTGGAAGACCCAACTAAATAAAAACCCATGGAGCCTTCCCTTCACAACCGACGCATTGCCTCTTAGCAGGAGTTTTAACTACACTGATAAACACATGCCTTTATTTGTGAAGGGAAAGGTGGTATGAAACAATGCGTTGATATTAAGATTACTTTGTTCGATTCACTACTTCCAAGTTAGTGTCTCCATCCAATCCTCAGTTAAACATCCTACTCGGCCTACCCCAAGGCCCAAGAACTTTCCCTAGTTTTACATATCGTACTCCAGTGGTGCGACCAAAAGCCTGCCAGGAACATTATTATTAGATGGTCAACATTAGGACTAATAAGGTTGATTATTACTAACTACTGAAAGACAACTATCTCCTACTGTCTCTTCTTAAAACACGTAAAACAACTTTAAATGCTAAGAAAACAGAGTACTATAAAAGCAACACACAGAGCGTCAGTGAAGTTAACACAATATTATAGATTCCTTAGCCTGAAATAAACCTTAAATAAAAGGCTGCATTTAGTCATAACTCTCGGGTTGCGATACTAATAAAGTGAACAAAATATGCCTCCAGCTCACTACGGAATAGTAAATGCAATGGTTCTCAAGTCTAGACTACGGCATGGCAAACAGAAGACTACCAGCAGTAAAGGAAGATGGCTGGTATGTCTGCCCAAAGAGCCTGCACATGCTAGTATACTGTCTTTAGCAAAGAACAAGACATGCAAGATAGAGCTAAAACACTTCTCTGGCCTCCAGAGCCGTTGTGAACCATATGGGAAACACACTATAAGTGATAGCTAACATATGCCCCGTCATTCATGAAATACCAAGGGATGAAATAATGCTCTTCATATAGACATCAAAAAATGAATCCACACTATAGCAAACCAAATATTTATCTTGGCAGATCACATCTTCCAGAAAAAAAAATTTGCAATAAAGTTAAATATTTTAATACTGCAAAACAAATGCTGAGAATATCTTTGTAGGGAATGCCTGCCAAAATGGATAACTTGTGCACTTATCAGTGCAACAAACACGAGTTAAGAATTTTTACGGACCATTAAATAGAAAATTTGAATTAACCAAAGGAAAGCTAGCTGCTCACTTGATGGTGTATCTTCATTTTTTTTCTCTGATCAAATAAGCCAAAAAATCCAAGCAGCACAGTCTGCAAAGAAGTATACACTGCTATATAAAACGAAGACGACTGATAGAAGTTAGAACAGAGGCTTTCTGTGTAAATCCTCATGACACGTGGGTAAGACTCAAACATTGCTGCCGTGCGATAACTTTTGTTCATTGCTTTTATTGTATTAAAAGTTCTTGGATTTTACCCCACTTTAAAGTGGAGCCACAGTCTATTTCTCATGTGGCAGGGATGGCACCTTTTTGGAACACGGGACAGGGGCTAGTAGACTCGACTCACATTTATGATTGACTTAACTAAACAGTTTTACAAGTCCAGCATATTTAACTACCGGAAAGGTTTACTCATGGCTCAAAGATAACTTTCTAAAATTTCAATTATTTAAAAGCAGCTTAAGATGACTTCAGCAGCAACTCCCAGGTCTAACACACATTCAGAGAAACACTTCAGGATACGAGTTTTACTGCAGCTGCTCTTTAAGTCAATCAAGTTCAAACTACTAGCAGTAAAAGTCACAGGAGTGAAAATTCACATTTTCTACGCACACCTCCCGGAACTGAACTCTCATCAGCTTCTACAACAACCACCATTTTTAACAGCTGTCTCTAGACAGATGCTAGTAAAGCCTATGTACCGAACTGGGGTTATACTGTGGCACACGGGCAGACACAATTTAGGTGATCCAGAGCACCCTGAAGGTTCCCAGCCAGGCAAACCAAACAGGTGTGGCCCGTAGCAAACACACTGCAAGGGCCCCAGCTTCCTTCTCCCAACGTATTTAAAGTGTCCAAATTATGATTTTTCATCTTGCATTAACTACTGTGAAAATTGTGAAGAAATTAATATTTTTTAAATCCCCAGCTGTAGCTGAAATTGCTTATTACGACAATTTAACTGAGTGTTGGCATCTCATAGTTGCCAATATCTACACTGTTTTCCTAAGAAATTACAGTCTCAGCAAGTTATACATCATAAAGTACGCCAAGGCCCCAGCTGGCAAGAGGATGCGTGTTTACTTTTGTGAAGGTTATGGTTTTGTTTTGTGGTTGTATTAAAAAAAAAAAGATAAGTTAAGTTGAAAAAACTTAACTTCTTTGCAAGCAGTGGTGAGCAGTTTCCCACTCAAGCAGATCCAAAACTGGCAGCAGGCACCTCAGTCTGGGCCTTATTTAATTCCTAAGTTAAAGTTAACACCAGGCTCACTTACAGAATCAGCACGAAGGTTGAGTAAAAGGCAGCACCTTGCCACGTTGGCCCAGGTTGAGCTGGAAAACAACAGGTGACAATTCTGCCCACTGCTCCACGGAGGAGAAACTACCCCATGTCAGAGCATTTGGCTTTTGCTGTAAGCACCTGACCAGGCATCTGCAGGTCAGGAAGGCAAAAGAGGGTACTCTTCCGTGGTAAATAACATTTCTCCTCGCACTGACTCGATGCGGGGCTCTGATCACACATTCAGAACTGCTTTCCGCCACCCTCGCACGCTCCACAGCTCTGAGTCTCAGCCGAACCAGTAAGCTCAGCGAGGAACACGGTCAGGTTAGTCACGCAAGTACGTCCATTGCTTTCCACGCATTCATCCTCAAATGTATTTAAATACGTATCTTGGCACATGCTCAAAAAGTATGCCATTAAGAGAAACTACTAAGCAAAGACTTAAGAGGAAGACGAGGCTACGGATCCACAGGCAAGTTAAGAAAGGGAACGTCAGCGTATGTAATAACACGCATCATGCGTGAAAGGAAAACCAGTAAGAGACTTTGGGTCATTTTCACGTTGGAAGTATGTTTCAACAAAGTCAGGGTCAAAGAACCCTGGAGTTAATTACTGGAAAGCACGGATTTGTGTTCAGTAAATATAAAGTAGAAGCCAAAGACATCATTTTGGATGCAAAAAAAAAAAAAGTTAAGAGATCCATTTAAAAGTCAAAAAAGTTTTTGTTTTTTCTTTTCCTTTACAAGCCACTTGTGAGACTGTGTTTAAAGCACTGTGTTTGGTCCTGGGCATTTGGCCAGATGACATTCACATTCTGGAGCTGGTGGAGTGAAGAACAAGAATAGCTTTTTTTTTTTTTTTTTTTTTTTTTTTTTTTTGAGGAAAGCCCCTCAAAATAAAGTTGTTTCTGTCTCTAAGCCTGTGTACATGAGGACTGAGGAACTCCTCACCAGAGTCAATTTGCGGCGCTCCACTGGTTGTAATGGAGCAACAGTAACTTGCAGCTAAGGATTTATCCCTTAGTTTTTAAATACCGTACAAAATAATTCAGTGCTTTCAGACTTTCCAAAACTCAGAAAGACAACACCTGCTTACGTGCAAAGCAGGGCTTTTACTCTTCAGCAACAAGTCATGGGTAAGACATCTTCCAACAGCTTTCATTTACAAGGCTATCCCGGAAACCCCGTTCCAAGATCAGGCGGACAAACGCACCGCCTTTGTCTCATCCTGCCCTCTTGATCATCTTCACAGACCAGAATCCTCCATGGTGCAGCACCATTAACAGTCTCTTCACACAACACCCAGTACAAATGTGTTCACTAATTCCAAATCATACATGATAATTCCATATGACAGAATTCCTGCCAGAGGACTGGTAGGACTCCAGTAACCTCCTCCTCATTCTACCATGGCGAGATCTTCATACTTCTCTCCCATATTCACGCGGATGGTAGAATTCGTACCAGCTTCAAAGAGAACAGTACGGCATTAATAGTGTTCAGTAATTTTCAAGTGAGCTAATTGTTTAGAACAGCATTTCCAAAAATACAGAATTAACCTACCGAGAAAACGCGACTGCGGCTCCACAATTCCCTTCCTTCATGTGTAATTTCTCTCTGCTCATCTCAAGGCAGAAAAACAAAACCACCAAAAATCCACACCTGCTTTACCAGCCAGCTTCTTTTCAAAGCATTGCAGTCGTCAGATAAGCATTTTCAAACTGCAAATCAAACTAAGACCGAACGACAGACAAAAATACAAGATATATCCCCCAATCTCTCCTAAGCACGCAACAGATGGATATACTAGCAGTCTTGCAATTACAGGTGAATCAATTCTAGTCACTTTTCTTAGAGAAAACATTTAAATCTTTCTTCAAACTTTCAGTAAATGATATGCAAGAAAAAAAAAAACACAACAAATTGGAGAGAAATATGGCTTTAGCCATACTGCAAAATTTTCAGTTTTATTTAAGAGTTAAGCATGGGCTTTATACACGCAGGCTCATAAAAACTACAAAAGGCAACAAAAAGTTACAAGGACAAGACCAGGCTCTTGGGACCTGATTCAGCATTCACAACGAATAGCACAAATTCAGGAGCAACTCCCTTGAAGTTAACAGAGCGAGGATAAAACTTACTGCCAAGAGAGGAGAACTAGGCCTGCTCTGCTTTGACTGAAGAACGATCCTCACAAGTGATGGACTTCCCAAGCATTAGAGATCCTGGGAATGCTATGCTACATTACTCTGCTTTTTTTTTTTTTTTAACCTGAAAACTTCAGGCAACAACACTTGGCTGAAAAAAGGCAGTTACTGACACTTCTGTGCTGAGACTCCCGCCCTGCTTCCCCCGCCTCCTCAGGCACCAGATGCAGGTTTTGGGGTGACTCCCCGACCCACCATTGAGCCAAAGATCTCCCCTCTCAGCCACCAGCCCCTTCACCAACCTCCTCCTCACCCAGCTCCTGCCCAGGAGCTCTTCTCAGCCAAGACATCCTACCAAAGGAAAGGCAGGCCAGCCCTACTTCCACAAGAAGGGCGTCAAAGGGGAGGCTGGGCCAGAGCTGCTGGAGGGATGGAGCAGGTCTGGGTCCCACCATGCCTGCCCACGCCACAGGGACCACTTTTCACAAGGGCTGCTGTGACCGAGTCAAGCCATGCAGCACCTGGATGAGGAAAGGACTTGTGCTTCCACACTGCATGAACCTTTGTCTCCATCTTGCCCATCACATCACCACCTGGGAGAGCAGGTGCTTTTCAGGGCAGGAGATCCAGCGTGGAGGCAGCCATGGGCTGAGACTCGCCGTGATGCCTGGGAAGGCCCTCATCACCTTTCATTTCTGTGGCAGCGTTGCAGAACAAGAAGGCAGAGGAAAGACTGTACGCGTTTGTCTTGGTGCATCTACAAAAGGCCCTCTATGCCAAATTAGAACAGGCTGGGTTACAGAACAGAACGGCTCCCCTGCCAGGTACCACATAGGGCCCAGACCCAAAGCAGGATCAGACCACATAAGCACTTCAGGCTCTACCGCCAAGAATGCGAAGCAGTAGCAGCCGCCCTTCCACAAACAAACCGTACTGCACCTCACAGCAGCGGAGAGAAAGAACATTCCACGTCCTTGCCAGCCCTTTCTCCTCGTCTTGCTCAAACTGCAAATACTCAAGGCTCCTGAACAAGTATGGTAGGCTGAACCAGCGCGCCGTAGGATTGGGTAACTGCAAGTGGTAGAATATCAGATAAAACTAATGACCATAAGCAGTCCTACTTTAGGTCATAAACACCTTAAATGCGAAGAACTGGACGTGACATCCTTTCCAGCTCCCAGTAATGTGTTCCATAAGCAGATATGGAATAACTGTATTGCATCGAGTGTCTCGCTGTAGCTCTTCATGTGTCAGGAATAATTTATTTTCAGTGTTCTAAACTAAGACACGTATTGGAAATTAGAGCCTCATATCCATGCAATTCCTGCTACACCACCTCTGTTTTGTTACCCAATGACTCAATTTAAGATAGGGTGCCAAATATTTAGTTGCACTTCCATCGCCTCTCCTGATACACACTACCAAATGAATAATAAGTGACTTTAACAAAACAAACGGTTTAACTGGCAACACTTGACTCTGCTTAGCATTTTCCCCAAGCAACTCCTAAGTAAGGAATTTTAGAGTTTTTTTGAGACACATCTTGATAAATCTCCAGTTACAGATTAGGGGCACGTAAACCTCTTATTTTCAAGATCTGTACGGTATGCCAAGTATTTAGAGCCACAGGCGAGTCCTGCACAGCCACGGAGCCTGCAATACACATGACCACAGAACCAGTTTTCTGTATGTTGCTCCATTCTGTGCTTGGAGTCACTGTGTCTGCAAGGTAAGACCACAAATTTGCTCTTGAGCCCCTTTCAGCTCCCCATCCAGAGCCCCTCAATGATCCTACAGGGCTAATAAGCTGTGATAGCAGTCTGGTTACAGGCATTAAGAAAACGTCTGAGAGGATATCTACGTCGTAGAGTACTCCATCAATTCCCTCCTGCTGATGGGAGACAAGTTACATTACTTATCACTACGATGCGACAGCTACATTGTTCTAGTAGATAACCAAAGCCCCTTAACTGCTATATTGACAGCACTGTTCTGCCTTTTTTTTTTTTTAAAGCAGTAGCTCCTTTGTGAAAAACTCAGCCACCATACTACTCATTCGGTGCCTTAGTAACTATTCTGTTTGATCTATCTTTAGAAACAATCAAAAAATGCCCCTGAGCCTTAAGTAAAAGAGCTAGTCATCTTCCACATTTGATATACTTGAGAGCAACAGGAGCAGACTTTCCTGGCCCTGTTAGCCACACACCAAACCCCTCACACAGCTGATCCCGCACTCTATGCTTCAGCGAGCTGGCCGGGGGGGAGGGCGGACACTGGAGCAGAGTTTCACGCAGTGAACTCGGACTCAGAGCTGGAGCACGGGATGCCGAGTTGGACAGGAGTGCAACAGGGTGACAGAGCAATCCACCGGAGTCAGCCACGAGAGCCCCCGACACACCTCACCCCGCCATGCCAGGGGCACTGGCTGCCAGCAGACCCCTGGCCACCACAGCCTCATACCATGCGCGTGGCATAGCCCTGATGCGAGAGAATTTGAACTTCTGGAAAAAAAACCCCAAAAACAACAAAACAAAAGCAAAACAACCCCACAGCTGGGCCACCCATGCTCTGAATAGCAGAGATTATGCATTCCTGGGTTTGCACCTTGTTCAGCACAAAAGTTTCTCAAGCCACCAGAAGCTTTTTGAGCAACCTCGAAATCCTGAGGCTTAACAGGATTGATTTCTCAGCCCAGACTAATACTTAAGCTAGCTGCCCTTTTACAGCCTTAGCTGCAGAGGAAACTACACGACAGCCACTGCACAACCCAGTTTTGACAGACACCAGAGACACCTCACCTTGGAAGCCCATTTCCAACAGTGCTGTCTGATCCCAAACCTGGTGAGGGGCAAAACCAAACAAAACATCCAAACATTTCCAAGTTTACCAAATATAAACAGACCGAAACCTACAGAAACCCCTTGAAGAAAAAAAAAAGTCAGCCCCAAAACCCATTTGGTGAGTGCATTCCTAGGAACACACAGGAGCCTTCTTCCACACAGCCATTCCATCACCATTTTCAGAGGAGTCAGTGCTGCTGATACTCTTGGGAATTGTTAGTTTATGCTTTTAATTAACACAAAGAATGAGGCAGTGGATTGAATACAAATCCTCTTCAACGAAATTAAATGCATCCTAGGATTACATATGGCAAAACACAGGGGACCGTTCCATATAAACGTCTTCAGAATCACAGCACGGTTTTCCTGTGTAGCTGGGTGATTAACAGACAGCTCTATGTACCATAGTCTTCCCGCTCATCTAATTAACTATTCAGGTCCCGAGTAAGCTATTAACAATTAAATATTTTTAGAGCTAGACAGATCTAAAACTAATGAAGCTTAACATAGGTCTGAGGAAACACAAGAGCTGCGCTCCACGGCTCTGGTGGCATATTTTATCCCTGCAAGACACAGCATTACTCACAGAGTCAGCGCAGACGTCGCTGAGTTGAGGATGGGGTTGCTGCAAAGTAGTAGAGTCTCCAGCTCCCAATACCTGCCCTTCTGACCACTGCCTCATCAGCCCTGCAGCCCACACCTGGGCAAACACACGCTGCTGCAAATACAATTAACTCCAGCTCAGCTGCTCCCCGTAAGTTATGTTCTAACGGAGGAAGGGCACTCCCGCACGCAGGGTCCTGTCTTACCCCCCTCCCCAAGGCTTTTGCCCGCAGAGAAATACCAGGTGGAAATCACGTTTTGCTCAATCCTCATCGACACAGCTGCGCTGGCAAAGGCACACAGAGATGTTCCTTACTTAAAAGGGCTGCGGAGTTATGCTTTACGAAATAAGCAAATAAAACAAGCGAGAGCCGAGTAGCTTGGAGAGATGAGACAAAGGAGTCGAGCTAACAGGGGAAACTACACCTTCTGCCTTTCTGCACCTATCAAACCAGATCTGTGTGATTTAAAATAAGCTTTCACCATAATATTTAGAAGGAAATGTTCCAGAAGATAAATTGGCAAGACGTACGTTATATCCCCGTCTTTTGGGCCCCGGGAACCCCTATTCCGGTCAGAGAAGGGCTGCAGATGCCCAGACCGAGCGCTCCTCGTTAAGCCCGGCCGAACTGCGCTTTACAGCGTGTGCCGCCGAGCTGCCGGGCCGGCGCCGCGCCGCGAACGGGCACCGAGCCGCTCCTCCCCAGGCTGCCTGACCCACTTACACCAAGGGAGGAGCGGCAGGAGGGAGCCTTGGCCGGACGGCGCGGCTGGAAGCGCACGGCGAGGGTCCCCGGCCAGCCGGGGCCGGCCGGGCAGCGGAGTCCTCGGGCAGCGGCCTGGCGCCGAGCGGCGGGGCGCCGGCCCGGGGTGCGCGATCCCCCGGGAGCTGCCGCGGGGAGATGGGGCCCGACCCGGCCTCCCCTTGGCCGCCGCCGGAGGAGGAGGCGGCGGAGGCGGCGGCGGCCCAGCTGGGGAAGAGGGCGAGGAAGAGCGCACTGGCTGCAGCCCGGCTCCTCACCTGCGTCCCGGCGGGGCAGAGGGCGACGCTTCCCGGCTCAGCCCGCGGCCGGCACCGGCCTGCTCCGCGGCCCTCGCCTCCTCCGGTCCGCCCGCTCGGGGCAGGCGGTTTCCAACGGCCCCCTCCAGCCCGGCCCCGGCGGGCCGCGATTCCCTCGCCCGCCCCTTACCTCACACCGCCGGCCAGCAACGGGCAGCGCTGGCGGGGGCCGGGCCGAGGGACGGGGAGGGGCCGCGGCTTTGTGCCCGCCGCGCAGCTCGGCTCGGCTGGGGCCGCCCCTCCCTTCACCCCGGAGCCGGCTCCCCCCTGGGGCCAGGCGCCTGCGCCATGCGCCCGCCTCCCGCTCCGCTCCCGGCCCTCCCTTCCCAGCTCCGGGCCCGCGGCTGCAGCCGGGCGGCGGGGAGCGCCCGGGCCCCTCTCCGCCCTCTGCTTCCTCCTGGGGGGAAGGGCCGGTACCGGCATCGGGGACGCCCCGAGGACGGAGCCAGGGTGGGCTCCAGGGGCGCTCCCGGAGGCCGGGCACGGCCCCCCCCCCCGTCCCAGCTGCGGGGCCAGTCGTGGCCTGCGACCTCCCTGGGCGAGGGAAGGGGTGTTCTTCTCGGACACCTTTCTGTTTGGCCAGCTGTGGGATCCGTGCGATGTGCTCTTTTCACTGACTTCGGCTAATGAACCGGAGGAAATAAATCACAGCACTGATGCCGTTAGGACACGCGTGGCCCGCAGTTCATCCCAGGATCCTGACGTTCCGTGTTTCACAAGTTTATTAGATTTATTTCAGTGCAAGTTATTTCAATAAGAAAACAATGAGAGCAAAATTTTCCTTCCAGTCTGGCAGCTGCTTTCTCCGTAAATAGAGTACCCATTAAAAATGCTAGCAACAACACTGAAGACAGCAGCTGGCATGTCAAGCGTGATTAGGAGCATACTCAAGGACACGCAGCGGTGGAAAAATCTACTTAAAGGGGGTACAGCAATTCCAAAATTCAGACCACTAAAATGAAAGGTGGAAGCCTACCCTAGCTTTGAGGAGGTAGGACAAAGCAATGATTCCATGTCTTATTTACAAGGTGGTGACATTTACATTAATCCACAGCTTCCGTGAAAGTGGCCGTTAATCTTCAGGCGCAAGAGACGTGTTTGGCTCATGGCTACAACGGCTTAATGCATCTGAGCAGCTTCTGTTGCTGCAGCTTTCATGTAATCTATAGCTGTCTTCTGATGGAGAGGTGCGAAACTTCCGTGGCGTGAGCTGGAGGCAGCTGAAGTAAACCCTGCTTGCCGGTTGTGAAAGCAGTGGTGAGTTCTGCAAGCTGTCTCGAGGGCCACTGAAGCCTTTCTGCTCCACCTGCCACGTGCACCACACAGCGCGTCGACGTTAAAAACCCATTTATCACAAGGCACACAGTGACTGACTTTTCAGTCCTGCTGCCTCTGGAAGCTGCTGGCGTTTATATGCAGGTAGCCTAGTAGGTGGTACTGAAGTCCGGTTTTGCAATGTCTGTCTTGGCATAGCTGTCAGAGCCCTTGGCTACCCTTACGGAGAGCGGGGAGACACCACTGCCCCCCCAAAAGCATCTGGGAGCAGTTCAGTAAGGTGCCTGCTAGCCACAGTGGAACACAAGAGCAAACGAGAGGCAGTAAACGAGAGACAGGTTAGGACATAGCCAGCCCTGCCAAACTGGAGCAGGACTGAGCTCTAAGGACTGGAGGAAATTTCCTGGAAAAGACTTTGCTGCATAAAGCCTTTCAAGTATCTGCGATTCTGGGTGAACTTTCCTGGCTTGTTTCTTATTTATCCCTGATTGACATCCCCCTCACCCCAGCTGCGAGCATGGGCTTGGCATGATTTTCTATACATACAGTAAGCTTGCAGAAAAGAAGATTTTTCCAAGCCCCGAATGGCTGGGCTATATTTGTCGTATGGGTGTGGGGCAGAGACCAATGTGTAGGCAAAAGGCTTTAAGCATTGGTGGGATGCCCTACAGGACTTGCCTAGTTTGGACAAGAAATGGCACTTAGCCTTCCTCCAGCTGCTGCATCACTGTATTATACACCCCAGTGAGGTGAGGGAGGCTTTCCCATGTAATTTGGTTTTGACTGGGCCTGGGCATTATGTACTTTAGCTATAAAATTCAAAACACCTGTTTCTTATTTCCATTGCAAGTACAGAGGAAAACAGCGTTACTGGGATCTCCAGTATCTTGAGTAGGTACCGAGGGGATAAGAAACAGACTTGCTTATCTGTTGTCACACCCTGGCAACTGCAGCAAGGAGAAGCAACTACTAATTTTTCAGCTAGCTTCTCTTGTGGCTGCCAAGATCCCTACGTCAAGAGACTTTCCTCTTCCACTGGCTCCCATCCTAGAAGCCTGCCACATCGCCGTGGGCTCTGCAGGAGGGAGAAGAGAAACGGCAGCACTTTTTTACAGCAAAGGCAGATGAGTCCCTGGGATCCGTCTCCTGCATGCTGAACACTTTGCTGCTGCGCCACAGGCAGGTCTGTATGATCTCCCAGCCACGACGGAGGTGTGTCCACACCAACCCTCCAGAGCCTGGTCGTGTTCACTGATGACTTCAGAGTGATCTTTTCTCGCCTTAAAATACAATGTGTGTTGCAGTTTATAGCACGTTAGAGCGATTACTTCAGTACAGTCAAAATCTTATCCCTTGGCAGTATTGTGCGTATTACATTTTGGGCTATAAGTGGGATTTCTTGTTCTGATTTGCAAAACAACGTTGGCACTCGGCTGTGTTTTGTAACAAAGGAGGAGGGAGACAAGAATCAAACTGCATGAAGGAGGCACGGCAAAAACTGCTTGAGAGCAAACCAGACCTAGTTGTTTTGTTTAATTTTCCTAATGGCTTCTTCATACAGTGAGCAGAGGGGACACAGATACTTATACGCATGGAACACGTACCAAACAAACCCACAAACCAACAAGTGAACAAAACCCATACAACTGAGCCAACTAGTTTTTCTGCAAGCTGTAGCAAGGCTGGTATTGGGATCCTGAGTTGTTCTGGGCTCAGGCATGACCTGCCTTGTACAGTGAGGCAGAATCTCTCCTTCTTCCACCTCTTCATTTCCCAAATCCAGAGGATACTCCATCTTCATCAAAATTTCCTAGTTTAGGATTCACTAGTGCAAGATAAGACAGTGATCCTGACCCTGTACGCCATATACTCCAAAACTTCATACAGTCAAAAGCCACAGGAGGGACACCATGAACCTCAAAAAGCCGCGTGGAAGGAGAGTGCCAAGAGAAGTCCCAGGCAGCTGGAAGCTCCGGCTCCCCAGGGCCGCGAGTCAGAGCTGGTGCAGATGTGCAGCTGGATCCCAGGGCAGGACAATCCACGGTTGCTCCTTCCCACCTCTGCACGCATGGAGTTAAATCCAGTTGGCAGCTGGTGACAAGCGTCGCTCCCCAGGGCTCAGTATTGGGGCCATTTCTGTTTAATATCTTTATCAACGATCTGGATGAGAGGATTGAGTGCACCCGCAGTCAATTTGCAGATGACACCAAGTTGGGCGGGCGTGTTGATCTGCTTGAGGGTAGGAAGGCTCTACAGAGGGATCGGGCCAGGCTGGGTCGATGGGCCGAGGCCAATGGTAGAAGGTTCAACAAGGCCAAGTGCCGGGTCCTGCACTTGTGTCACAACGGCCCCACGCAGCCATACAGGCTTGGAGAAGAGTGGCCAGAGAGCTGCCTGGTGGAAAAGAACCTGGGGGTGTTGGTTGACGGCCAGGTGAATACGAGCCAGCAGTGTGCCCAGGTGGCCAAGGCATCCAACAGCATCCTGGCCTGTATCAGGAACAGTGATACCTGGCCAGCAGGACTGGGGCAGTGATCGTCCCCCCTATACTCGGCACTGGTGAGGCCCCACCTCAAATACTGTGTCCAGTTTTGGGCCCGTCACTGCAGGAGGGACATTGAGATTCTGAAGCAGGTCCAGAGAAGGGCGATGAAGCTGGTGAGGGGTCTGGAGAACAAGTCTTATGAGGAGTGGCTGAGGGAATGGGGGTTGTTTAGCCTGGAGAAAAGGAGGCTGCGGGGAGACCTTATCGCTCTCTACAACTACCTGAAAGGAGGGTGTAGAGAGGTGGGGGTCGGTCTCTTCTCCCAAGTAACAGGCGATAGGACAAGAGGAAATGGCCTCAAGTTGCACCAGGAGAGGTTTAGACTGGATATTAGGACAAATTTCTACACTGAAAGGGTTATCAAGACCTGGAACAGGCTGCCCAGGGAAGTGGTTGAGTCGCCAACTCTAGAGGTGTTTAAAAGATGTATAGATGAGGGACATGGTTTAGTGGTGGACTAGGCAGTGCTCGGTTTGCAGTTGGACTTGATGATCTTAAAGGTCTTTTCCAACCTAAATGATTCCATGATTTTATGGGGATTCCCCAAAAGCAGCCTTTCCAACGTAGGCCGGTGCTGTTCAGGCTGGTTACCTGTGAGCATTGCTTGCTCTGCTGCTAACCCATGCCTGCCTCGTACATGTGGCAGAGCCGTCTTGCCTCCTCTCCCCCTGAAAAAATAATTTCCCCTTCCAGAGCCACGTTACACGGCTCAGCGTGAATGGGGCAAACACCTAATATCACTGTAGGGGAAGGGTGTTCCCTGCATATGGATCGGACAATGATCCTGCTCCTTTCAGACAGCCTGGGCTGAGTGATCCTGCCAATATGAGAATAAAGTAAGAGCTGATCCTTAATTTGCTGGGGCCTGGGACTGGTGAGGTGAGACGCCGACATCCTGCAAATGAGAAAGTGGTTAATCCTGTTGCTGTGGCACTGTTTGAGTTGTCACACAGACAGAGCCACCCTTTGAACGAATGGAGCGGGCAAAGGGATGTGACTTAATCCCTGAGGGTGGGTTTTGAGAAGGCCGAAGGTTGAACCCTTTGACTTCTGGCTGCTGGCTGCCTCTTGCCATTTCCACGAGCACAGACACCAATGTCAGGCAAAGAAATAGCTTCAAAACTGGGACTTATGTCTTACCTGTCAGTTCTCTCTTGTGAGGCAATACAGTAGTTCCCCAGTACTGCGCTTTGCTTCACATCCTCATTACCGTATCTTGATAAAGTTCTTCTTGTATGAAAACTTGCCTCAGTGCTCAGACGAGCCTAGCACATTTGTCGCGTTTGATTGCTTCCTGTTTGGCCTCAGTGTAAAGCTTGACAATGACACTGGAGACTGCTTCTTGAAAGAGATGATGTCTTGTGGATTAACCTGGTTTTCAAGAGATTTTGGTTCCCTTCCCAGCTCTGCCTCTGCATGATTCTTAATAAGGAACTCTTTATACTGGTCATCCCATTAACTACAGGGCATGGGCATGCATTTATTAAAGCCTACAGCGCTCTTGTATTTATTGAACTAAAGGCTACAGAAATGGGATAAAAATCAGGCTGGACAAATGTTCTGAAAAAAGCCCCAGGTCACTTCTGCTTCTTCACATGGCTTCTCCCATACAGGAAGAAAAAAATCTGTGTCTTCTATTTTCTGTACTCGTTGCAGAGCCACTCTTTTTGCTTCTTCAATTATTGTTTTTTCCTCCTTTAAGGTTGATAGCAAAGAACTGGAATCAAATTGTTTATGACTCTTAGTCACTGGGAAGAAATTGCTCTTTCATTATTTCATGGTGCTGTGCTCTTAAGTTCGACTCTCTCAGCCTTGGTCCATGAAGGGAGATCTGGCCAACAGCTTTTCAACACTCCCCCGTATCAAGATGGATTTCCATCGTGGGGTTCTGGTGAGGGATCTGACAGTGGCTAGTCTTCATGCGTCTTCCTGACAGCCAGGAAACGTGGAAGTGGAAATGCTGCATAACTGCATTTCCAGCTCAGTAGCACGCACTTCTTATCTTCCCTCTCTTTAATTTGAAGTACTTTTTTGAAAACAGTATTCAAATAAAATGTGTACAGGGATGGAGGAGCCCTTTGACATCTGAGCTCTCAAAGAGCGTGTGGACCAGAACCCCAGGTTTCTCAAAAAGCCCCTGCAGAGCGCAGGGCAAGGGCAACCCCGGGGCACCACACGCACCCTGCCCTCGCTGAGCACCGTGTAAGGAAGATGCGAGGGCCGTGGCATCTGATCCCACCTCCTCACCAGCAGCCTCATTAGATCAGGGAACAAGAAGGGAAGGCACAATAACGAGCCTCCAGCTGCCAATGAAACCTCGTTCCAGCTGCATACGTGCCAAAAGCTATTCCTTTCTCTACGGCCCGAGCCAAAGTGACATGAGAGCAGTGATGAGATCTCTGTCCAGGGAGATGATGACTGCCAGACACTAGCTGTGAGTAATCCTCAGGAACTGGTGAAAAATCAGAGCCCTATTCTGATCCCACCGCTAAACATGTATCTTTTTCATGTGACACCGTGTGGGGAGAAGGAAAGGGGTGGTAGGACCTGCATTTAGGTAATCGCTTCCTCACTCCATCCGGATGCTCAGTCGCTGATGCTGTCTTAGACCCTGAAGCACAGTGACTTGAATGGATTCAAGTTTGGACATCAGTTTTAAAGCACTTGGGAGTACCAGCTACCAAGTAAACTAGCCTCTGCCTTCATTATGGTGGTTGCGGTACTGGCAAATGAGAACACGCTCTCATCACCTTCCAAAAAACACAGGCTGGCATTTCCAGTCCTTCTCTCGCAACTGTCTCAACTTGCAGGAAAGTAATGATCGTGAGTCATCCTTTCATCTTTACAACACTACTGGAGAAGACAAAAGGGGAAAAAAGACAGTGTTTGTAGACCGGCCATAAAATTGTTTTTTAAATAAAGTCAACTGTGCTTCAAATCTCTAGTTACAATGAGAAGTGACATACACCATACCAATTTATGGGAAAGCAGATCACTACGGAGAACTGCGATCAATTATTTGTCACTTCAGCGTAATATTTTAACAGTGCACTGTTTAACTAGACCCAACAAAAATGTAATTACTAATGTAATTTCTGCTTCTTAATTAATACTCTTAACATCTGCCCATCGCTTCCCAAGACTTCCACTGCTTTGCTATGCCTGCGTGTATGTGCGTATTTGTGCCCGTGGGCAATGCCATTCCAAGGCGGCAGCAGGCATTTGCTTTATTATCTCTTGGCAGCCAAACCAGACCACTACAAACCTGGAGGAGAATCAGGCCCTCCCTTTGCCGGGACAGCAACGAGATTGCCATTATTCAAGGGGGAGGGGGAAAAAAATGCCTGTAGCTATGTTAAAAGCTCTCGTCTTTATTAGTGGAAGTATTAACATTTCCCAATGTGCTTTCAAGTTATAGTCAAGTATTTTGCCTTCAGTTTGGAGCAGATCGTAAAAACGGTTAAGTCATATAAGGTGAATAACCTGAGGATGATCAGCTCCAAGAATAACTCCTACGGAAGTGGGCAGAAGCTGGTGTGCAGCCTTGGAGTTTGAAGGATTTCCTGAGACCGGTTTGAGAGTTAAAGCCCTTGCTCTTCTCCAGTGGGGAGCAAATTAGTGTATGTAGAACAAAAAAAACCACATTACAGAGATAAATAACATTGGTAGAGAGCATTAAATATTTTAAATAGCGGAGCATTAAATATTGTTACCGTTTCTTAGAAAGGCCAAGCATTAGGAAGTCAAATGGTAGGAAGCAAAAGGACAAGATAGTACCTCAAATGTAATACACGTTGAGTCTGGGTTTCACAAGTAGTTATTGCCACAGACCTCCACTGAACCCAGCAGACAGCTATCTACTTAATCTTCAGCCTGGAGAGAGCTCCGACAGCCAGGAGCGAGGACAGAGCTGCAACTGGGCCAGGTTCTTGAGACGTTTTCAGTTAACCCAGACCCATATTCTACAGGCAGCTCGGTCTGAATGGGAGTATCTCAGTAACAGAGTAAGTGGCTTTTTGCATAAGGATGCCAAGATCTGGTCTGCTAGGTTTAATATTTTAATCTGCTAAGTGTACCGCTGCTCTAATCACAGCTATGGTGGAGTCCTTGAGCAGCTGAAGATTAGAGAGACCATCGGTAATCCCTGCCGTGCTGCACAGATGAAAACTATCAAGTGGATTTATGGAGGAAATAAGGTATATACAGAAACTCATTATTTTCCAGTTGAGACAAAACTATCCATTAATATCTGCCACAGAGCATACTCTAGAAAAACAGATATTGAAAATGAGCAAATCCCAACAGGTCTAAGACATATGCGATGAACCACTTGTTAATATTCAATCCGGCAAGATCTGTCACTAAATGTGGGTAGCAGTCCTGTTGGTATTTGTAAGTCTATATGCCCTAGATGGCATTGCTCTGCAACATTAGAGAATATACTTCCAAAATCCAAGCTCTCACTGCAGGCAGCACAAAAGAATTTTAGGCAGGACAAGTGTTGATTTAAGTTCACACACACAAAGATAACAGCAGAGTTCTCTTTTCAATGTTACTTGTCTGAGACACTTCCACTGCAGCTGATACATTAATTATGCCAATTTTGGGGTTTTTTTTTGTTCATTCTTTCTTTAAAGGCTCACTGGTAAAATATTCTTGTGCAAGCAGTTGCAGTAAGCAACTGCTCTGGTCTGAAGCGGTTTCATTGCACCTGCTCTCTCCGGGCCGCGGTATTTAATTGTTTTTGTTTATTCTGTGCTACTCTTCTCTAGTGATTTGCTTGGCACTGTGAAGAAGGTTCACACCAGTGACAGAGTGCTTTTTGTTCCCGACAGTCAGGGGGTGAAGATGAGCCTCCTCTCTGAACGCTAGCCGCGGCCCGCTTCAAGCAGATGGAGGGGAAGCGGGCAGATGCTCTGCTACGCTGCGAGGGCTGGTTACCGTTGCAGCGGGGAGGAAAAATAAGGCACAAAACTCAACATACCTGCAGTTTGTCCCAAGTCCTGTGTCTGCGTACTTCCCTTTCAGAGGCACAGCCATAGGTTGCCTTTGCTTCAGGAGCTTTCTAGAAAGCGCGATGTGCTGGGAGTGCCTGCGTGCAGCCACCTCCCAGCGCCCAGGATTAGGAGTTGCAGTTTCAAGGAGCTGTGCAGCCCGCCAGCAACCCGAAGGCTGCCTAATAAAGGATTTTGGCACTGAAAGCCCTAAACATTAAGCGACCGGTCTCCAGGGTGTGGTTAACATGTCCGGGCACCCCATGCAAGGATGGGGAGAAGCCTCAGGTGGGAAGTCCTCACTAGCCAGCTCACTGAGCTGGCAGATGCCTGCAGCCGAACCTCCAGGGCTGTGACAGAGAGTTGTATGGAAATACCTCAGCCTTTCTGGGATGTATCACCCCATTGCTTCATGGACATTGCACTTCTTTTGGGACGCTGAGGTATGTCCTGCTCCGCAACCGCATGCCCTTTCTGTTGCCTGTGTCCTGGGAGGCTGCAGCACCAAGAAGCTAAAAAACATTTTGGGTGGAAGCTTGTGTCCAAGCCCTCCCTCATTCACTAGACAAACAGAAAGGAAGGCAAGTGCTTGAATTCCTCAGGCATGAGATAAAAGTCCTGGTTCCCCAGAAGCCAAGGTCCACAGCGCTGATTTGGGCGGTTGCGCAGTGGGACCGTCGGCTGCGCTGTGACAGGTAAAGGTAGGCTTAGGGAGCAGGGCGTCGTGTCACAATTCCCTTGGAATGACATTTTGGAAGGAAAACTAGTCTAATGCTCCAGTACAGGCTAGGGTATGTATTGTGGATGTACATATAGTATAATTTGTCTTACAGTATAAAAGGGAAGGAAAGATCAGCCACAAATGCAGGTTTTTCTTTTGGTGGGTTTTTTTTTTTTCCGAGTGTGCGCGTGTGTGTGTTTTTTTTCCCCAGACGTTACTCCAAAGATTAAAACAAAGGAAAAAAGACATTTCCCTCGGCAGCAGAGACATTCATTAATCAGTCCTCTTGCAAATGTGATTTCTGAATGGCTGATGACTTCAGAGTTATCAATCAGAGGACATTATGCTGAGAAGACAGGCAGATGCAGTTTTATTTGAGCAGCAAAGGATGTAATCAACAGGTCAAAATCAGTTGGGCAGAGCCTGGAGGGAGACTGTTATCTGCAATGTACACAGAAAAAACCTCTCATCTCTGCAAGTGGTATCTCAGAGCAAGTAACTTTCGGGGTGGCAAAGACACAAGTTGGGCCTCTGTAAAGCAAGCTAAAGTGACCTCCAAAGGGAAAATAAATAGGATTTGTGCCCTAGTCTTGCATCTTTACGATGGCTAAAGATGGCCAGGTGGGAGAGGAGAGTTAGTTTTCAACACTTTGTACTTTCGCTCTGATGTTTCATTTTTTGTTCTGCACTAAAAATTGACATCTTTGCTCAGGCAGGGTTTGTGATGTTTGAAGAATAACTGCAAAGACGACACAGCAACAGCTTCTAAAAATGCAAAAGTGAATACACGAATATGAAATACATATTCTCAAATAACTCCTCCAGCAAAAGCAATGATGGCTTGCCTTAACACTCTGGTTTTCCTAACTTTAATGAAAGTGGTTAGAAATTCAATTACTCCCCCCTGACCTCCGAAAACTGACTTCTAACTTTCCAGGCTGTAAGTTACACAAATTTTCCTGAAGTGATCGCAAGGCTGAATCAAAAAAGATGCATATTTGGCATATCACCTTGGCAGGGGGTAGGGAGTGAGAGTATCTTCGGAGTCCAACAGCCAACTGGAACAGCTCCAAACTGTGACGAAAAGCGAAATTATCTCTGAACCAGCAAACTAGCCATGGGGAAGTCTCTACAGAGACACGGCATCCGTATGGATTCCAACATACCTTTTGGGTTGCCAGCACACAGAGCTGGAAAGCAAACAATCGAACTAATGGAAAATATTTTCAAGGCAACTGCTGGGCTTGCAGTGATGAAAGGCGTTTTCTGCATTAACATCAAAGGCTGCACCTCATCTCTGTACTCGTGGACAGAGACGCGGGATCAGCGTGAGCGCCTTTTCTGCACTGCATGGCTCTTCTGCACCTGGAAATAGCTGCGGATGTGTAAATAAATAACCTCTTCTGCCTAAGATATACTACTGCTTCTTCTGGACATGGCGGGTGCTTCAGAAGAAAGATACCATTTTGTCAGTGGCTGTTACAAAGACATAAACAAAGGTATTTTAGAAAGTCAACTCCATCCCAGCTGAAACCAGGACAGCGAGGTAGCCGGTCGCAATTACATGCCTTTTCATTCAAGGATCTCAAACCCTTCCTTCAGAGAAAGTGTAATGGGAGGGGAGGTCAGCTGAAGTGTCCCAACATTCTCATGCGACGAGGTAGGAGCAAGGAGAATCCTGTCACCGAGGCAGGCTCAGGTTTAGCAGGGGAACTGCAGTCTCTGCTCAGCTGGTGCAGAGCATAAAAAGCAGCGTAAGTATTTTGCTACTCCAGAATTATGTCTTCGAGCAAGCCCTTTCCACAGGTTTTCTGCAGCTTTCTGTAACGGCAACTGGCTGCATCAGAACCATTACAATAGCACCTCCCCCTCGTTATTATTCCAAGCACTACTGAAAATATTACTCCAGAAATAACTTCAGAGGGAGGACTGGATCTCATAACCACAGCTGTCACTGGCTGAACAGCCACAGGCACAGAATCCTTCCAGCTGTGAGAGTGACAAGCAACTCCCACCGCCCTATGCCTGGAAGAGAATAACTACCTTCAGTGCAGTAACGTCAGATCTGTGTTGCTGTAACAGAGTTGAATTTGACTCGTTATATAAGAGGAAATAAAATTCCCTCCGTGTTTTGTTTCTGTACAGACTTCGACACGGACAGGTCACACGAGCCAGCCGACTTCTACGTGAGCTACTGTGGTGCACACACCTTTACGGCAAGTGCACGTTAAGTGGCGAAGGAAGTACAAAGAATAAACACTCTCTCTTCTTCTTCCTTCACTCCCTAACTCCATGCTTAG
This sequence comes from Larus michahellis, assembly GCF_964199755.1. Taxonomy (NCBI): domain Eukaryota; kingdom Metazoa; phylum Chordata; class Aves; order Charadriiformes; family Laridae; genus Larus; species Larus michahellis. Next base: position 14,438,040 of record NC_133898.1, on the reverse strand, counting down.
CTCAAACGAGTGGTACAAAGTATTCTCAGAATTATGCCAAAAAATGAATAAATCATTGGGATTGTGACTCACAGGGGTGCTCTACTCCTATGTCCAAGCACACCCTGAAGTGTTAAGTTAGTACAAAGAGAGGATATTTTTATTGATAAACATTATATTGTCTTAGTGTAGATGTCTGACACATTATTAAATCAAATGACAAAACATTTAAAGTAATTCATTCTAATAAAACTTTTTGATATTCCATAGACAATAGTGCTGTGATTTTTGTTTATAGTATAACACATTAAAAACACAGAAATACAAGTTTCTAATTTCATAGGTTACCAGCAAACAGAGAAAAATGCATGCTTTCATTTCTGTTAAATTTGTAACTTACACAGGCAAGTGGAACAGCTATGCATAGAAGACTATTCTACAACAAGTTGTAAAACAAACATACAGAAAGACTGACCTTATAATACTTGTACAAGTATGACAAAACCATTGTAACTCATTTCAAAAGGTAACAAATGTTTTGTCTGTGGCTCCACCATTTTAACACTTCTAAGATGACTTAATAAAAAGCTATTTTGAGTAGAATTGTATTACTAGAAACCACCGATTCTTTTGTTTTCTGGCTGGCTGTAAATGAACATACAGTCTATGTGCATTCGCACTCAGTTCCACCCACATTTTCTTCCTTACGGTTAGAAGCATCACAGAACCTTCCCACCCAGTGAAACGGAACCCAGACAGTGTCGTTTGATCCCAAATCAAACAAAAGGTGCTTGTATCAGTCACTTTTATTGCTGTGCTTCCTGCAGCTTTGATGCCGTCGCTGCACCATAAAGTAGAAAACTCATCACGCACACAATTCAAAGAAATCTGTACGGTTTCACCACAGTCTGTTTCAGAACAAGCGACAGCAGGGACTGCATTCAGCCGTCGAAGACTTCCGTAATGGTACAAAACCAAGTTTTCCGTGATAGCTCCATGAAATTATCAGATCTTGAATAGCTAACTGCTGGGCCCTGAGAAGATTTGAACACCACCCCCACCCCCCTTCCCCAGTTGCTGGCACTGGGGCTCTCCCTGCCTGCCTTGGTGGTGCAAATCTGACTAAGGGGCGCAGACCTAGGCTGGCTCTGACGGGGCTGATTAGGTCAGGGACAACGCCATGGGAATATGACGGTTTGGGCCTGGCTCCGAAAAAGGCTGGAAGGGGCTAAGAGTGGCCCTCGTGCAAAGGAACGGGCCGCCCTTACACCAGCTGATTTGCTCTGCTACAGGCACGTACCTGCCAACTCACCGCAACCCCGGGGGAACTGGTGGGCAAAGCCCCCGCAAGGAAAAGGAAACGAAGGGAAGCGTCTCCAGAGAGCCTGCACCCAACAGCACCCGCTGCCCTGCAGCAGCAAGCAGGGGCCCAGCTCTTCTGAGAATTCAGCCACGTTTTTAAGTGCATAAATGGGAGCTATCAAGAGTGCGGAGCTGGTCCAAATAAATGCTAGATGAGCCAGGGGAGGAGGAGGCGGCGCTGGGGAGGGCGGGGGCCCCTGAAACTTGTGCAACATACCTGAGGATTAACGGGTCTGCCCTGCTCGCCTTTTCGTTCTAGTCAAACCCTGATTTACACCAGCGTGTGAATTCCCATTGCCGTGCTTGTGCCGGGGTTGCAGGTGGAAGTGACCTTCACCCTGCGGGGCTGCTCTCCACACCCCCACGGCTGTGACCAGATGAACCACAGACTGAAGGGAGGCACCAAGTCCTGCCCTCCTGCGCGTCCCCGCTGGCTGAAGCTCTGAGGGATGCACCAGCAACGGGAACACCTGAACCACTGCCGAACCTTACCGGGGGATTTCAGATTGTGCAGGACTCTGACAGACAGAAAAAAAACCAACCCACCCCCCAAATCCCCAAAACCCAAGCAAACATCTTCCTAGTTTGGTTTCAGACTTGGAAACAAACATTCAACGTGAGGATGAACATAATCTACCCTTCCTTTAGTCATCTCTTACAAATAGTGCCTGCATTAAGGGCCCAGTAATGACTCTCAGCTTTACAAGCCCGTGAAGTCAATCAAACTATTCCTCAAGGGAACATTAAGTAAAATTTGTCCCTCGATCTTCAACGCACGGCAAAGTTCACTGCATGCCAGCTCATCTCTCAGGTATGCAGACTGCTACTCGCGGGTTTACGCAACCATTTATCTAACAGATAACATGCAAAATTGTGAAGCTCGGATAAGAACTGAGTCGGGAGACATTACTTTTGGCATCTCTCTCCCCTTCCCTGATAAAGGGATGCAGTATTTCTCACTGGGAAGAAATACCTTTCACCAGGAGGGCGAGAGCTGTAAAGATCAAACAGTATTCAGGCAAACCTCCGCGTACACGCAACCCCTGCAAAACTTGCCAGTATCCTAATTACACAATAACCAGCTGTTTGTGGTGCCATATTACTCTCATTTGCGCTTGCTCTCCACGGGTGATGAATAATTACAGAATCATACTTTGTGTCCTTTGCTTCTGGCTTTCACTTTTTTTTAAAATCCTGAAGAACAAAGTTATTCCACAAACATCTTGCTTTGGCTTCTTTCAAGGACTTGCTGTAGTTCAAGTTCTGCGCTTGCTCATTTGACCTAAGCATCGTGCAATTTCACAATACAATTTTGAGATACAGAAATGTATGTTACGCTCAGAGGTTTTAACTCACCAGTGAGAATACTACTGAAAGAAAAGCCTTGTTTCTGAGAATCTAGGACGAACAACTCAGCTGAGCTTTGTGCTTGACAGAACGTGGAAGCTCACTTTATGTAAATCTTAAACATTATACAAACCTTTATGAAAGACTGATGTAGTACTTCATGCAATCATCCCTTATTTTCCAATTTTTTTTCCTTTTCTAATCTGAAAAATGCCCAAGTCTTTAACAGCTGATGAAATACAGGCTTCCAGCTTCCCCCTGCCGATACGTTGTCTGTAAAACGACTCCATCGTTGCTCTTACGTTTCCCAACAAGCCCTACTGTAATTCACACCGATAGCAACGACGTGATGTATTCTTCTACAATGGAGATCTACTGACCTACCTGAAACCAAAACAATGCAGCAGAAATAGGGAAGTGTCACATTTGGCAGCGGTGGGACCATTTTTACTGCAGGATCTCAAGGTGGAGATCCTTGCCTGCTGTAAACGGTAACTACCCTGTCATAAAGCTGGGACAATAAACATCAGCGTCACCCAAGCATATGCTAGCGCATGACGTCTGTTTTAAAGAGAGATTTTCACATTTAACCAGAGCCATTCACTGTTAAAGGGAGCTGGAGAAAACCAGGCAAAGGAAGATTACTTCCTTACTAAAAGAAGACTACTGAAAAATGAAAACCCCTAAAATGTAAAAAAAAAAAATCTACTTGGTATCTTATGAAATGTGAATTTTAATTATTGCAAATGGTACCTCGTGACAGTGTTATTACAAACATTAGAGTGCAACGATTATTTTCTATTTATATATTTCTACTCTTAAAGATCAAGAGGTGAGCACTGCAGAAGCATCTTTGGGTCTCTTAGCGTTCCTCAACTTCTCTACTCATATAAGTCACCAGAAGCATCCACGAAGGTCTCACCACTTTTAGTGGCCACTCAAAAGGACGGTACAATGCTTTTAATGGCTTAGTCTGCTCGGTCCCTGATTCAGGAAAACTTGGCTTTAGCTTTAGGTGGGGACTGAATTTAGGTTCCTAAATCTTCTGTCAGCACAGGGAAATGTTTTCTTGAACCAGGGCCTCACCTCTTAGTGTACGATAAATAAATAAATAAAATGTATAAATACTTCAGTGCAGAATTTCCTGATCTCAATATCTCATGCATGCTAATTTTTTTTTTTTTTCTTTTTCAAAGCTGTCTTTATCTTCAGAAAATGCAACTGGAATTTCAAATGACTAACAATAATTACAATTGGAAATATTACCGAATGTACAGAGATAAGCTGTTTAAGCTTTCGAGCTGCTATATTATAGATGCGCAACTGCCATGCACCGCTCACAATACCTTGCTAATACAACGTGGAGACAAACAAAAACTAGTAACCACCTCTTGCCTTTATAAATAGATGTGCGTAAGACTATTTTGAATACTGATTCACTTAGCATCTTAGCATTTGCCACGACAGGGCTTTATTCCTATGCAGATGGCAGCTGGTTACCGCAGGGCTTCATTTTAACAACAGTGGACATACTAGGTAAAGTATAGATATAAAGTTGCTTGAATATAAATCTACGTTCATACATTTTTTAAAAAAATGACACCTGAAGTCTGCCAAGAAATGATATGAACTTATGACCGAGTCCCTCAGTAAAACTAGTATGGTACAGTCTGGCTTCATAAAGCATAAAAGGCCTAGGTCAGATCTATAATCCCTTAATCAGATCAATTATGTTTCCTGTAGAATGAGTGTCTTTGCATAACCAGAACTGAGCAGGGTTGTATCCTTTTCATTCATTTTGAGGCCACTTAAGATATAAAGTATCCTCAAATGCGCAAATTTCCCTTTGAAGAGTCTTTCAAAAGACACCCTATGAAAAGTGTTCCCATGTACTGTTACGACTGGTTATTTCAATGGTTTGGGGTATTTTGAAGGCAGACAGTAGGCTTACAGTTTTGGAGCCGGGTTGTTTGAGATCAGTGTGCCACCCAAAGATCTCCTTGCACTTTCTCCCGTCGATTCACTGGATCAAAAACTACATCCTCTTTCTGCTAGCCCAGTGCATGAATTCTGTTGTTAAGGAGGATATCGGCCAGCCTTCAAAGCCAGAGGAATTCAGCTTATGAGACAGAAAGTAGAAGCAAAATCCTGAAACCTCGCAACACAAGGACCAAGACAAAATCTTAAGGAGACAAGCAAGCGGCTGCTGGGCGTACAGGGATGTCTGCGTTTGAAAAGGATTTCACGGCACGTCCCAACATTTATACAGGGTCTGCATATCTCACCTCTATCAGAAGTCCTGTACACAGCATCTTAGGTCCCAGAGAGATGTGCCTTCCCGAAACAGCCGTGTTCCTGTTAACTGTCCACTGAACTGCTCAAACTCCTGTCGTTCTGACGTTGATCAGCACACAATCACACAAGCAGCTCTGCCAGAAAGGCGGCAAGCTTCAGCAGAGAGATAGGGTGATTGCTGCAGAGGGCGGACATGGGTCACCACCTCGTCGTCTGGCACAGCTGCAGCCAGAGCATATCTGTCTACACACTTGCGCCCTTGACTGTGGGACGGGAGGGTGCACGCTGTAACTCTAGATAGCACGAGGAAAACTCAAGCCCCCGTCATTCAAATGATCGCAAACTACAGCATTGCAGCGTTTATCTTCCCCCTTGCCTTCCCCCAGCCTCACTCCCTTCTTTCCTTCCCAAACAGCTCAGTTCTCGTTATTTTAGCATTTGCTAAGAAAATTACAAGATGTAATTCTAAGGCTGTAATGGCCAGGAAGGAGGTTTACCTTCTGCTAGGGACTGTGTTGGGTTTCTATAGCCACAGTGTGCCATCCTACTTAGCAACCCTATAGAAAATTAACCTTTTCTTAACAAAGGCGGTCCTCAACAAAGTGAAGTCAAGAACTGACACGGAAGCTAATACAGAACTGTCTTTTCCTGCAAACTGTCTTTTGTTACCATAGTCCTGCCAAGAGTAATTAATGCCATTTACACACAAGTTACACCAGGGCTCAAAGTCAGGATGTAAAAGCATGTTTTTGTAATGGGACTTTCATCTTAATTTCAAGTGCTGGCTCAAAAGTAGTCAACAGCATCAGAGCATCCTGGATGTGATCCTTCATATTTCACCATCTTTATGCCTACAGACGCAGTTGCACGAAGCTGGGACACGGGAGAGAACTACTGCTGTGGTACCTTAGCCCAAAGTTTGCAAAGCAAAATTCTTTTTCCATCTCCTCCAAAAGCAGACTGGATCCTCAAATTCAAAAGACCCCAGCCAAGCCCTGTGCATGCTTCAGAAATGCGAGAGGACACCAAATGAACTAACTAGCATATGGCAGGCAGAGGAACTGCCCGGCTCTCCTTTTTGTGCTGGCAGGAGCTGCTGGGAAAGCAAGGCGAGAGGGGCACCCCGCCGCCGGTGCGTGTTGTTAACAGACCAGCCGGACATCTGCCTGCAGGGTACAGCAGAAAGGACACTGCACAACCCCATCTGCAGGCTGCCCAGGGCTTGGGCTTGATCCAAAGCCCTTCTAGCTCGGTTAAAAAACCTTGCTTTTAACTTCAGGAAGCTCAGCGTCAGGTCCTGTTTGCACAGGAGAGCTACTAACATGGGCTACTGGCTTTTAGACAGGCACACAGGAAAGCGGTAAGTTGACCTCAAGGCAAAATCTAAGAGGCAAAATCTACTTTCCTAAATGGCATCAGTAGTAAAAATCTCAGCAGCTGACTCCCAGTGAACAGTCTTCTAAAAGCCACTTCCCTTATTTTAACCCAAGGCATGTTCATTACAGGGTCTCCTCATGAGAGCCATCTGCTGACTGACCACACAGGATTCTGCCCCCCCCCAAATGGGAACATTTTGCTGCAGTTGCTCCCTATGACAGCCCCCACTCTTACCCTGCACATGCTGCTTTTGTTGGGCACTTAAATAAACCCTGCTGATGCTGAAGAACCAGAGGCACTGAACCAAATTTCTCAGCAAAACACTTAAGCATGGCCTCAGCTTTCAATACACAGACCTCTGCACAGCAAGGTATGGGCTTCAAGTGAAGCAGGGGCTCTGGTACTTTCTGGACTTGCAACTTAGGAGCCTGCTTGAGCACAGCCTGCCCTAGCGTGCCAGGACCTGAAGAGGTGCAAATGCCCCCAGCCCCTTGCACGGGGGTGGGTATTACCCAGGACTGGCAGGCAGTGTGCTGCCTCCCCTTCCCTCGGGAGCAGCACTTTGCGTGTCCCCGAGACGCCGCGAGAGCTGGGCTCAGAAGTACGTCCCAGCTGAACAGGGCTGGGCGAGGGCAGCGTGGTCTGCGGCTACCCTGACAAGACTTTCCCACAACGCGCTGCCGGCTAGCGGGCGCAGCTACGCCGGCTGGGACAAGAGCTGCCTGAGGCCCAGCTTTCTCAGGAACCATGCCAGCCACGGGAACTGGAGGCTGCCCAGCATGGAGACATGTCCCGGAGGACACAAAGAACAGCGGTGCTCCTGCCATCCCGTGGCTATTTCCCTTCTAAACCTCTGAAATTCCAACACTCACTAAATGACAGCGATTGTACAGCAGCCATGTACCCGTACGCTGACGGTACTACTTTTGGACAGGAATTATTACAACAGGTCTCCTTCAGAGATGCGGTGGTTTGCTACCCAGGGGTCTGCTTTACTGAAATGACCCCACCCGTTGTATGTAGATCTCACTGAATGAACGCAGAGGTCCTTATTTTTCATTCCTAATGGCGGAGTTACGTATCCCTATGACTACTAAAACTTACTTACATTGCAGGCCTCTCTCTCCCCAAAACACTTCTGCGGTTAACCCCTTCCACAACCAACCATCTGTCTCTACGTGCACGAAGTGAACGGAGGGCTTGCTTCCTCACCTGCTCCAGCACCTATTGGCCAGGAGACAACGCTGACCAGAATTAAGGTAAGACTTTGTCCTAAGGGAAATCTGCGTTTCTACTATGAAGAAGGAGCAACTGTCATTCCAAGCTAGCAGGCAGTAACAAGGAGTGGTGTGCCCCGGCAGCCCCCTCCTTTCATGACAGCATAAGACAGACAAAATGTCCAGCAACAGGGATTACTCCTCTGGGAATCCAAGCTCCTTGCTTTGCTCTTGCTTGCCAGGCATGCCGCTGGAAAACCTCAAAGGCAAATGCTCAACCTCATAGGTTCAGGCATGCAATGTTATGTTTTCCCTCAACTGGCAATAAAAAGGTTATGTTAAAATTGTTGCTGTAAAATTACCATGTTGACTTCTAGCACCATTCAAATCCTACCTGGCAGATGAAGATTATCTTGACAAGACTTCTGCCAGGTTGTTTTGGTGTGGAAGGTTTAAAACTTATTCTGCAAGGCTATTAGAAAAAGTAACATAAAAAACTACCTAAAATATACCACGATAAAGTTATTTTAACTATAAATACATTACAAAATCTGTTGCGCTAAAGAAATTGTGCTTTTTTAGAAGCTTTCCTGAAATTAGATGATTCTGCCCAAACTTGGATAACTTGGCCTAGATCTCAGGCTGTTTCAGGGCGGTGAACAATAGGTTTCACAGCCAAATCATATCCCTTGGTGCTCAATGAAATAACTGCCGTTTCGTCCCTTGTTGCTTTCCTGTAAATAAAAAAAAACTTTTCCAAAAGGCATGGATTTGTCCAAACCTGAGATTGATTCTGGCGATTCAAACAAGTCAGAGCAGTTTGGGTGGAAGTAGATGCATTTATGCTTCAGGTTTGAGGCCACTAAGTGCTAACAGAATATTCATGTAAATTCCCTTAAAGGTGCCTAGCCATATTAATAGTTATTCATTTACCTATTCAGATAAGAAAATAAAAAGTTCATTCATCTTTAAAAAAACAAAGTGCAACAGTCCTTTTCAGGACATACTGCTGCAAACGTGTACACACTGACCCTACAAAACAATCACTGGGGTTTTGCTGTTGATTTCAGTAGAGGTCATCTTTCACTCAAGTCAGGGAATACTAAAAACTCTCTTCCTTTAAGCCTTGCGCTACACGTGGTACAGCCTTTCAGCATCCTCAAACCGCAGTTCCTTAAATTTGAAGTGAAGTAGCTGAGGTCTTCCAAATATTCAAACTTCCACCGCTTTCCTTAAAAGCATGGCTTTAAACTGATTCAGTTAAAGTTGTACAAATCTAATATGGACATTCTTACCTGGATTTAAGTCTATTTTAGTCTAACTTACAGTGGCTACTGATCAAGTGAAATTTCACGAATACAGGGCAGATTTAAATCCAGCTAAGCATGATCCACTGAGACTGATTTTTAAAGTATATATTTAAACAAGTTTAAAGCTCCAGTGGTGCAACTTTGACATAGATAAACCTTACACTATTGCACCTCTGTGAGCTTTATTTGAAAGGATTAGGGCTTCCAAAAAAACTTGATATAAGAAATATCTGTCAATCAGCAGAAAGTTACGGTTTTCTAAAAAGTTATCCAACAATATTCAATCTACATTTTATCTCACAGGTATTAATGTGGTTATTTGGAAAAGGCATATAAAAATTCCTGTTCTGACAGCAGGATAATAAATGTTACCCTCAGGTTGCTCCACCTACGTTGAATGCTGTTTTTCTAAAACTAGATTGCTGTTCTGTACCTGATTCGTTTCCTCAAGAAAAAAGCCAGTTCCGCATCTATCTGAATGTTAAGAACGACCATTTGTTTTCACGAGCACTAACATCACAAATTCAAAGCATGCTAATAAATTGATTTGAATGACACAGCTGAGGACAGAAAGCTGAAAACAAAGGAGGTGAGTAGCATCAGAAGAAAAAACAACCAAATTATACCAGTAAAAATCTCCTCATTTCAGGTTGGTGTTCCTATTGTAGAAACAATCTACCAAAAAAGTGCAGTACATCAAAAAAAAAGGGAAAAAAACCCCGACCCCAAAGCCAAAAAATAGGAAGTATAAAATTCACCTTTGGTAGGGACAAAAGCAGTTTTTCCAGCATGTCTTAAGACCTCCTCATGTCCTATCCTATCCTATCCTTCTGCCTTTGACCCACTGTCAAAGGAAGGCCATCCACATGTTGAGCGGAGTTGAAATTAGCAAGGGATAACACTTTTAAATCGGGTCAAAGTCAGAGCTGCGATGAAGCGCTCTCCACTGAGGAAAAGGTTCTTTAATCTCCCTTTGAAATACTCATTAAGAATTGTCAGGAAGGGCTAGGAATGGAAACAAAAACAGTCAACTGGTCCAAAGACCAGAGCAGTCTCAGACGTGAAGGTGACCCTTGCTTTCAGAAGAATAAAACCGCACAGGAATCACACTCATATTCAAAACCCCAACCCAACCTGGCTTCACCACTGGTTTCCCGCAGATCCCGGGCCTCTCCACAGCCCCTTTGTGCCTCAGCTCCCTCCTTCCCCCCAGCCAGCCACCCCCCAAACCCACCCCAGTCCCGAGCCCCAGCCCCACCACCTACGGCCCTGTCCCACACCACACCTCCCCGTGCAGAACAGGGGGGCAGCCGCCCTCGATGGGCTCCTGTGACCCCGCGTCCCAATGACAGCCCATGTCTTAGGCAGCAAAGAGCACTGCAGAGCTTCTCACCAGGAAACCGAAGCTGGGCCCTGGCTGTCCCCCCCCGCACAGCCGGCAGCTTCCACAATCTAACGTCGGGAGGGGAGAACCCCTCAGACTCAGCCCTCTGCTTGGCTTGATGAAGTAAAGCTATTAGTATGCACTGGATTTGAATATAACTGTCTATCTGAGTTTTGGAGTTGACGTGCAGGTAGGATGCTAAAAAATTGCTCAGGGATTTTGCTCTGGGGACTTTTCCACAGGCTTTGATTATGCTAATGAACTGGAGAGGCTCTCTCTTTCGGAGACAAAAACAAGAATGCACACATTCAGTTGGTCTATCCTGTTCCAAACCAGGTCTGCACTGGTTGATTTGGTTGCAAATCGTTAAGCACATCGCACTGCATCTGTCAATACAAGAAGTGCTTATCAACTCATATATGGCACAAATAATGGCAGTTCAATGTACCTTTTTGCTTCTGCTTAGAAAAAACAACTTGCAGAACATTCTTGCACAACACACAAGTGTCAAAACAAGGTATTTCAGGTTTTACACACAATGCAAAGCTACGATATACTACAGTATTTAATGCACACCAATAGGAAAAGTTCCTAAAAAATACTCATGCAGTTTTTGTGCCATGGGATAGGTAATGGCTATTTCGTAGAAATAGATCCAACTGGCTCCATTGGAGCAGCAGTATAAATATTCAAAATAGAAGTAATAATAGGCCCTGATGTGAAACTTCTCTTTTTTTTTTTTTTTTTTTTCTTCCCCAAATCTGTCCCTCTGTCAGCAAGGAAACACTCTGCTCAGGAGCAACTGCATCTTGCTACAAGAGTATAGGTGTGTGTTTGCGGGGTGGATTTTAGTGAGATATGCCACATTGTTGCTAACATTGTTTGATTTAAGGAAGTATTTTAGGCATTTTAGTGGTTATTATTATTATTAATCACATTAACAACAACAAAAAAGAAACAACAGCAACAAAAAAAAAAACAACAACAGGAAGGTACAGTGGGCTTCCTAACGCAAAAGGACTTCCAGCGGGCATAGTTACGAGAAGGCTACTCAGACAACAGGCTGCATAGCTCAACAAGTAGCAACACAAGCGTTTCCCAGAATGAAAAATGACGACGCAGGCATGTCATTGACTCTCTCTACTGCTTGTCCCTGGACCCTTCCTTCTTCTTGCCAGGGATCCACAAGCACACTTTGTCCACCAAGGCCAGCGGTACACGGCTTTTGCCACTGGACTTCCTCGACACGCACACTGCAACGGCTGCCAGTGCCTCCGCACATTCGGTGTAACAAAGAAAGAAAATCAGGTGCTGAGCTGAATGGAAACCGCAGGGTGTAAATATTTTGATTTACAGCATTTTGCCTAAAGAAAATCAAACTGAAGAAACTTCCAAAAGTGCAAACGAAATTAAAATTGGCTTTCTGTCTGAGAAACAGGACTCTTCTTTTTTTCGGAGTTTTTTTTTCCTGTTATAGTTTCAGGTTTGGTTTTTTTTTTTTTTTTTTAGTTTTCCTTTCTTTTATGTAGGGTTTGCTGTGCCTTACTACCAATATTTGCCACTGTTTGTACCATAGACAAAAACATTCACCTAGCTGGTAGTATCTTAATACATTTCATAGTAGAACATATACAAGAAAGAGGAAAAAACATACCAAATGAATCAGAAGTGATCAGTGCTTAAAGTAAATACAAGAGCCAGCACTGGCAAGAATCCACAGTACCAATACATACAAATGAAGTCGTGATGGTGTTTCTCATGGGGTGGAATCTGCCTGCATATTAATACAGAATTATACAAAATCTAGCTGGGATATTGGAACAATGAATAGCTAAACTTTCACAATAACTTAAGATCTGTGAGCGAGTCTGCATTGAAGATATTCCACATTTTAAAAAGTGCCATCTCTCTCTGTGTCTTCCTCCCTCCCAAAGGAGGGGTGATGAATCCACATGATCTGTATTAGATAAGTTCCACTGCTTAAGAAGACAAATATCTGACCAGGTCCAGTGTATTCTTTAAAGAGTGGCAAATTATGACTTCAGTAACTATGTCTGTGCAAAATATGCCTCTTTTCTTTTAAAGAAACCAGTGTCTGTAACTCATTTAGAAAAGTTCCGACACGTACTTATGTCCTTCTCAGAATGAGTAAGACATGAACTATTGAATCCCCCCAAAACAAGAAATGTGATGAAGCAGAGAAAGTTCTGACCTTCCATTTCCACGTGCAGATCATTAAAAACCAGGACACCTCCTTGGTAGCCCTCCCGGGCTGGCGATCAAACTATTGCTTGGAAATACCATAAACACCCTAGTAATAAAACTCCAACATTAGTAGTAAAATGGTAGCAGTGTTTACCCTTTGAATCCATGTTTACCTTGCTTTTCTCATCACACCTGTACAAGATTCATTATTTATAGTAAAAAGTCATTGTCTGTTGCCTTGACAGTCTTCTTTTAACACGCAGTAAATCCATTCATACGCTGAGTACCTTGAATTGTATTCCCATATTACACTGCCCTGTGACCTTTGGATCGTTACAGGAGACCCAGCGCTCAGGAGAAGCTGCAAGAGAGGACGTTGATCTCTGGCAATTAAAAAAAAACCAACAAAACAACAAAAAGAACCCCAGAAGGACCAAAAAACCAAAACAAAACTAAAAAAAGAACCCAAACAAAAAACCAAACAAAAAAATTCCCATGAATCTCCTTGAAAATCAGCCCGTGTACGACGTACCCTCTTCTGCATTGTAGCAATAGTCTTAAGTCATAAATTAGATTAGTCTTCCATCAAATAACTTAAAAAAAGAAGGAATTGTAGCAGACCAGTTTTGCCTGGCTTGACGCCAGTTAGCAGCCAGTTCATCTAAAGTCCCAGTCACACTGTTCAAAAACTGAGCTAGGAAATCACATGAATGTTGAAAAAAAAATAATCTTCACATCGATGCAGGATTTTTCCAGGTTGTGGGGGGTCAGGGAGAGGGCAGACCTAGATGGGGCCACGGGTCCTATGAACAGTGAACAGGATATACAGCACGACTTGGAGGTGCACCGCATTCAGGAGATGCCAGCCGTGGTTTGTATTGCACAGGTAAGAAGGAAGTTCCTCCCGACAGTCTGCCACCTGCATTAGTGATCTCTGCACATTGGTAAGTTCACAAAAGTGAAAACATTGAATTCTGTCATGATGGAGAAACACAGGAAGATGCCGTAAAGGGAAAGGCACACACACCCTAGCTTCTTATCCAGTTTCCATTTGTTCATGTGGACGCCAAATACCTACAATAAACACAGAGTAAGCCACCACAGCAGGAACATTTTAAATAAAGCGGTAAATCGCATTCTCAATTACAAGAGCACCAAGACGACTCTCCCCTTATTGACCATGGTCACCTGGAAGCAATCACAATGCAAATACTGCAACAAGTGTGCTGAAGACCACAGCTGAGTAAATCAGAGTATCCCCGTTGCAACCATTGAAGTCACACTGACTCACATCACCTTGAGTCCTGGCCCAAGAGCCTTAAGTTTCTGCAATTACTTTGATTTTACGAAGAACAATCCAATTTAATTCCATCAGAAATGTTTTCGAAGGTCAGATTCCTTTTTCTTCACTCAAAATGCTTCATGTGCCCCTCTGCATCTCCATCTAGAGCCACACAGTCTAAGGCTGTGCTGAACTTTGCTTAGTTTGCTCCCACACAAACCTCTAAAAAGGTTAAACTCTTGTGTACGAGGGAATTGTGTTGGTGTGCCATGCGCAGGAGGACTCCCTATAGCAGCTGGTCTCAACATTTGGAAGAGGTCACATAAATCCTCTTCCCTCTATCATTTCTAGTCTGCTACGCTGGACTTGGACAGCTCAGGGAATGCAAGGCACTGATTTCAACAGAAAAAATGTCACATCCAGGCACTATTTGTTCTGGTCTCTGTTGTATTTCGGAAGGTTCCTACAGAGGGCCAAAGTAAACTGTACAGCATTTTGTCTACCTGTCCAGCAGGAGAATAGATCCAGTCATACATCAAGGGATCTGCTTCAACTCTACCATGAAAAATAACTAAAGATTACCAATGGATCTCCTGGACTCCTCCCATGAAAAATACACAAATGTGAGAGCCATCCTGTGACAGCGATAGCTTCTGAGAAGTGCCAGATTAAGGTCTTGGGAAGTTTACAACAGGAGTGAGCATCCCTATCCCTTAACTACAGACTTTGCATCCACTATTACAGCTGGAGGTGAGAAAGGAACAGGTGAAGAAAATGTATATAAAAATTGCTATTTTGGAAACAAAGAACAAAAGACGATATACATACTGTGACAAAAACAGATGCCAGCAGGAGACCAACAGAATAGATAAGTCCTCTGCTGTTTAACCGAATCTGTAAAAGAAGGAAGTTTATAAAACCGTGTCACAATTTCAAGCAACAATATTTCTCTTTGCTGATAATTCTGTAATCCTAAACTGCTGAGTTGCTAAACACTGTCTTGCAAGCTGTAAATGCCAAGTCAGATCATTACATCACAGATTATTTTGCCTACTCCCTGTTGCCAAAAAAGAAGTAGTATTATTAGTGTCCTTAGGACCTGACAGCTTTCGAACTGTTCCACCCCTACATGGACTTTGTCATCCCTTATATTGTTATATAGTGAAATTTTCTTTTTGGCAATTAACTCTTATGTGAGTCCTGTAAGAACAAACACGGAAAAGGAAATTTTGCATTCAGTCACCAATTAACGCTTCACTGTGGGGTGAAAATAAACACGGACACACACAAACACATAACTTCTTCCCTACTCTCACTCATCTCGGTGAAGGAAACAAGTCAGTAATATGATGGCCTAAACCTCACCTCCTGAAAATCATCACTACCAACGTGTTAGGGCACACGAGCATAGGCTGAACATTATTTAGCACTGAGGCAAATAAGGCAAAGAGACAACTTATTGTCTGTAGAGCTGCCTATGGATATTGTCACTTAGGTTCACAGGTGCATCACAAGCTCTGACGTAGCCATCTCCATGGCAGAGCCATGATTACACCCACTGTGCAAGCGAAGAACCGAGATACTGGCCTCAAAGCTGTGAAGCTATTTAACTGACATTTTTAGAGGCTTTGGAGTCTAGCCAAAGGCCTTTACTTGCATCTTTAACCCCTAAATACATTAAAAACATGATTTTATGTAACACAAGCCTAAAACTACATAGAAAGGCCACAGGTAATAAAGCCACCTCCCTAAGCCTGTTCCTCAGCTAGGATCACACCTCTCTTCAGTTTCCTATTCTTCTCTGATGGAGCTTAAGCATTGGCCCTTTGAGCACTTTTATATGATCTTCTCAAATAGTATCACCTGCAGCATCACCAAGGGAGCACTCAGGTGGAGTCTCTCAAGGCATTTCTGCAGCGGCTACTGTGTGAGAGAGGCTTCCTCCCAGGGAAGGTTGGCTTCTCCAGGGAAGCAACAGGGCAACTGGAAGCTGTGGAGTGGGTGCCATAGGTGACTAAATTGTAAATCTTTAGACCACCTGTTATCAGTTGTTACCTTAAGGCCACTATAAGGTAACACAGCCCATCTGTATTCCTCCCTGCACTTTCTGTGTGATGAAACCCTACATGAAGTTGAGTTCCAACTGGCAGTCACCAAAACCAATTACTATTTAAAGTAGCAACCAACTATTTAAGTTTCCTGGCAGAGGTCAATCTTAGCAAAAGATTATGTATGAGTATTTTTCAAGGATGCTTTAGAAAAGGACACTGCTATTGTTTGTCTAGTAGATGTTGATTTTGTGCAGTGCAGTTATATTTGCAGTCACACCACTTTGCTGCTGAGGTCAAACAGCAGAACTAAATGCTGGGATCTTCCTTAATGGGGCTGGTAGCCAATTCTTAATTGCTCAGTTTGTTCTACATTTGTATACAAGGAAAAGCAAAAACATCAGTTCATCCCTGCAAACGATCTGCAGACAAGAGAATACTTCCCAGAATGAAAGTTCATCCACCTCAAACAGTACATTTTTTTCTAACAGCTGGGTTTATTTCTTATTTTTTAAAGTGTTTTTAGTCCATTGAACAATTAAAACTAAACTTTCACGCTACAATATTATTTTCCCAACTGTCAGCACAGAAAATAATGGTACCTAGTGTATCACTGGCCATTTTTTGGTGCTCGCATCCTTTCAGTTAGACTATAAAGAAGCCCATTTGCAAGAGAAGCGGGTATTACTAATTTGACGATAAGCAGCACTACAATTTCATGAATGCAGGACTGCTGAGGCACTTGCACCATTTTACATCACAGTCGGGAAAAACTTTTCACCCAAATATTGCTTCCAAATCCAAAGTAATGATTTACCTTCATTCCCCAAGGACAACCAAGGGGAGAGCCTGACTTCCAGAGCCAAGGAAAGGATTACTGGTTCTGACATTTTGCAAACCTGAGCCTGCAATGACCGCCATACACCCAGAATCCTCTAGGCAAATCCATGTTGGAGACAAGGTCAAGCACGCTGCAGAAAGACAGTCTTGGAAGGATTTCTCTCTTTTCCTGTACATGTTCAAGATTCAGCACGATGACGCATTGCTGTACTTCTAATAAACCATGATAAGCGTGAGTAGGTCTTGCGCAGCTACTATACATTGGAATTGTTATGAGCATTTGTACTCACAAAGGTCCCACCAGTTTGCAGAGCTCTGTTGCTGCCTGAGACTTCTGTTATCTTCACGTATGTTAGAATACTGGCTTACACAAATGGCACATTTTCCTTCTTAACTGATTTTTGCTATCATAAAAAAGGCTACAGCCGTGATGCTCATCTGTTCTTAAATGCATTACAAGATTTCTTTAAGACATAAGGTGTAAGTGTGTGTATGTACAGGGGGACCATTATATTCCTACGGCCATTACATGTAAAATACAGTATTCTCACTAGACTAACCGCCCAAAGAAATGAAGGATTTGGATTGCTTCAGAGTGGGAAAGCCTATTTTTGAACTGTCTGCATAACTGAAGGTGAAAAATGTAACGATCCCCCTGTTAATGTAAACTGCAGGTTCTAAGTGGCGGACAGGAGGAAGTGTATTTTTGCAGCTATGGAAGAATTCTCAAAGGCCACCGTAGCTTCTATTACCAGTCTCGAGAAAACCTCAAAGTTTTGCTGAAACAAGAGCTGCTCTTGGGAAGAGCGACGACATCAGATTCTGACTCAGAAAACCTTTTTCTTTGATATCTTAAAGCCTATTTCCTGTTACACTAAGGAGCCAGGAGAAGCTAAATCTGGAGGCTCTGTGCACACATTATTGCTCCCTGTAGAGATGGACTAGTCCACTGTGTTTCGCTCACCCCTCTTCTCCTGCTTCCACTAATCTGAATGATCCATACATGATAGGTGACCTGGATTTCCATTTTAGGTATTCTAAAATGCAAAAAAACCCTAAACTAGCTTTGTGTAACTAAAATACAAATTTAAAGCCACCTTCCCTGCTACCCCAAATGAGCAGCAGCTGGCTAGGGAAGACAGATGCTATTTTACAATAAATTCCTGTCTGGATTTTGGTCAGGAATTCTGTTTGACCAGTGCCAATATCTGTAAAAACTGTCAGTATGAAATACATCAATCGTAAAGGAATCTACAGGAAAAGGAAGCAAATGAAGCAGCTGGAATTATTTTAGCATGGAAAATGTCTGAATTCAACCTAAAGTGCAGACGCTCCTTCTCAGTTACATCATTAGCCTCCATAAAACCAGCAGACATTTGGAAAGAAAACCATTCCAAAGGCCTCTGTGTCTGATTTGCTGAGGACAAGGCTTCCAAAGAGAGGTGTTTGGGGCTGTTTTCTTTCTTTGGACTATCTGCAAGGCTCCTCTTTGGAGGTCACTCGGGGGAATAAAAGTTGCTAATTAAGGATTATCCAAAAGTAGAAAGCGTATGCTAATTATTTATGACAGGTTTTATACAGTGACACACGTCATGCTGATCCCACATGGGCAAAGCAAACGTGGCAACCGCTTCAGCAGCATGAGCAGCAATTTTCCCTTGCAGTGGTACTGCATTAAAACACACGAGTTTCACTCCAGGTTAACAGCTCTCAACTCAGGCTTAACTAGCAATGCTCCTCACCTGGGATCTAGCCCAGCTCCCACTGTTAAGCAAAGCAATTAGCTATTAATTAACCTAAATAACAAGAAGCTTCCTTTACGAGGCTTGACTATTCCCATAGAAAGAAAGGATTTCCTGGGAAGGGTGGAAAGGGTGTTTTCTAATGCAGTTTTCACTTTCCAGTGCTTTTTGCTCTGCAAAAAATGGGACCATTTATTAGGGTCATTACCTAATACCTCACTCTGCCACGGGACAGCAGGATTAAACCCCTTCCATGTACATAGCAAAGGGTGGTTTCCTTGGGCAAGCAATTGCTAGCTGTGGAATGCACTTTGTCAGGAAGCTCATTTGGCTGAACTGGATACATATCACAGCTGGACTTTCTGGAAGAAAAAGTGCAACTCAGAAAAAGTGCAACTCTTTGGGTAAAAAACTTTGTTGGTGAGCTCAAAGCACTATAAAAGCTGTGCAGAATTCCAAGTGTTTCCGCTGTGGCTCAGGAGGTGCTGCATGCATGGCGTTGCCCTGCCATGCCATGGAGCAGGCAGAAAGGGGACCGAAGAGAACAAAGATGACAGGTGGGAAGGGCTATAAAACAATGAGAAGCGAATGAAAAACAACAGAAAGAGAGTTGGAATGAACTGACGTTGATGTAAGCCCGTCCTCAAAGCAGACTTGCCCTGGGACGGCTGGGAGATGGATTCCATGGATGGATGCTGGGTGTAATTCCGGATGCTGGACTTGCAGTATACATGCTGTGGAGTTACTCTATGTGCACACAAGTAGTCCAAGTAATGTGGCTCGCTGCTTATGCACAGGGCAGCTCTGCATGGTGTGTGCAGGGGGGTCCAGCTGTGTACAATGCACTGCTTTGCTGGCACACGCACTAAGTCTGATCTCACTAGACTTTCACACACATGGAGAATGGCACACATTCAGGCACGGTGCCCAGGGTCTCTGGGTTACTTAAGATAGCCCTGGAGCAAGCTGATTTACACCAGTAAGAAACCTCCCTCACAGCAGATATAATTCCTGTTTAAGTCTTTTGCCCAGATAACTCTTAATGTAAAGGTTTCTTGGAGTAACGCAGTGCTTCGAGATTCTTGCAGCCTTTGTAGCTTACACTGAGAAGAGAATGAAAACTGTCTGGGTTTGTTCAGGTCCAAAATGCAATGGCAGTCTGGTCTTTGAGGGATTTTTTTGCTAAATATTCTCACTCAAACAAAGAAAGGTCTCCTTGGAGCTAGACGGAACTCATTGATAAGCATTTGTGGGGGCTGCAGCCTGAGGATTTGGAGAGATGTTCTCCAGTACACCTTGCACTGGTGGTAGAAGGGGTTTCCAGCGTTAGATCAGCCAGCAGTGACTTTCCTGACGCACTGGTCACATTAGAGCATTCTCCATTTACCATAGCTGAGCAAGGTAGGCTTGAGCAAATAGCCCACGTTGTTTGGGGTATGACCAGATATTCCCTTCTATCAAATTTGCTACTGGGCACTGAAGTATTTTAATTCTTGCATTAAGAGTCACCAGAGGACTGCCGCCAAAGCTCTTGGCTAGCCTATACCTAGCTCTGGAAACAGGTCAGTGAAAACAGAATGGAAACCCCCAAATATTAATGAAAACGAGAACATTTAATTCTAGCAAACACTGCTATTACTTATCTAACACAAAAAAGAGAACATACGGTTTCAAAGGAGACAGGTTCAGATTTGCTCTAAGTCTGCTGAAACTCTGAACAGTATTGCGCTAATTGGCGCACAGCAGGGGTGGCTCATCAGAACCAAAAGGCCGGTACAGCAGCTTCCTACTGTTTTATCCTACTTGTTAATGCTAAAGGCTTTCCTACAATCTTCTCCTGTTTGGCCCAGGTCCACATTAGAACCATTCTGTCCGCAGCAATAGTTAGAGTCAGAAAAGCCACACAAGTAGGTGTGCTGCTTTTTTTTAACCTTCTGTCCAGCTCTGGTAGTCTTTCAACATTTTCTAATCTAATGCCCATCTATCTATTTCAAAAAGTAATCATACAGAACCATGAATTGTTTTATACAGTATTGCTCAGTGGTTCTAAGATAGGTGAAGTATCTTAGTTGAACAGCCACTGAATAGCCACTGTTTACTTATTTCTCATTTCTCTCATTTTAGTTCTATACTTGCCTGGAGGATCCTTTCTTTTTCTGCATTTGATTTTGGACTACTTGCTGCTGTTTCACAAATTTCCCATAAGCCTACAGCTCTGGAAATACAGTTTTAACCGACGAACTATTCCCACTTCTCTGATCATCACCGTAGCCTGCCCTTTTTCTTATTGTGACTTCTAACTAACTGTGAGCACAGGAGCTCAGAAGACTCTGAAATTTGGTACAAAAGCTTAAGAAAAATGTGTTGTTGATCTGTCAAATTATGGTAGAAATAAGTCCAGCAGCTTTCGCATGAGTCAAGTGGCATTTCCTGCAAGAGGCAGTAGAATAGGTTTTCTCAGGGTATGTGACAATGTGTAAGTTCCGGGAAAACAAGGCCAGCAAAACATTCAAAACTCACAGTAAGGGAGGAGATAATTTCAGTTTTTAGCAAAGAGCAGAAAAAGGGCCTCAGCTGGAGCCTTCTTAATTATAGAAGGAAAAGCTCAGTTCTCTGCTCATTTAAGAATAGGAAATGCTTCTTCCCCAGGAGAGAATTGTCTGCAGACGAAGCACTCCCTCATACTGCAAGGAGGAAAAATCAACATTCCCAAACTCTCCTTTGAGGTTTGGCTGGTATCTAGTGGCTAAAGCAGGCCAGACAAACACTCTGTTTTGACTGATCACACATGAAAGGTTTGAAAGTTCAAAATCTACTCTGTCTGAATTTGAACAGAGGCTATCTCCTTGCTTCTCGTGTAGCAAATACAAAGACGCTGCCACCAGCTCCAGCTATTCCCACGCAGCTCCTGCAGGCAATAAGGAACTGAGGCTGCAGCTAAACAGCAGAGGAAAAACAATGGAAACAAAATAAATGTGATTCCATTCTTCAGTTCTTTTCTGGCAGTTGCTGAAGGGAAAACAAGGAGCTATTGCCAAAACCCAAACTGGTTTTGCTCCAGGGTCCAAATACGAGAAAAATTACCTCATTCAGGAATATTAGAAGGACTCTGCTATGTTTCCAGTCCCTTGGCTGACAAAGTCACAGGTCCTTTGTCTGTTTGGGGATCCTTTTCCTGCAGTGTCCCTGCCTGGCAGTGAAAATTCAGCGTAAATCCTGCATTCCCCAGGCCTTGCTGTAAGACAGGGGTCTCAACAAACTGAAACTTCAGACATGTTCTGCATTACCGCATGTTTCAATGGAATTTCCTTCTTGGACCTTTTCTGAGACTCCTAAGAAAGAACCCTTGGTTTGCTCTGTATCACACAATTCACTTTGCAGAGGGTACACACCCTGGCGTACAAAACATGGGAGTGCTGCACACGGACACTCAAGGTATTAAGCAAGAAACGCAGGGGTTATGGTTGGAGAGAATTCCTGTATTGTTAGGAGCTTTGGAAGGGACCAGACACTTTTGCTGTACTACAGTATAACCATCCGAGTCTCCCTGTCACGGAACCTGCGAGAAAGTGCACTCCATACATGCAAACTACTCCAGGAAGCTGGAGGGACTAGCTTTAGCATGCACCTGCTTGCTATGCCCATCCATAGGTTTTTGGGATCAGCTAATAAATTAAACCATTAATACCTGCCAAGCTGCATGCTGCTGATGCAGTGACACAAGCACATCACGTTGCAGATGCTAATGTGACAACTGGAAAGAGTCTGGCACCCCAGAGCAGGAAGAGGAGTAACATCTACAGAA
Source organism: Larus michahellis (assembly GCF_964199755.1). Lineage (NCBI taxonomy): Eukaryota > Metazoa > Chordata > Aves > Charadriiformes > Laridae > Larus > Larus michahellis. The sequence goes on along the minus strand of NC_133898.1, from coordinate 14,415,847 downwards.
GTGACGAGTGATGCTGCAGGAAGCAGGGCCCCCGGCAGACACTTAGAGCCACCACCCTGTTGCTATCCTCCACCTTAATGTTTGTCCCACAGACTGACAGCTCCATCGAACCTACTCCTCCCTCTTCCCTCAGAGGATTTAAAGGTGGTCTATATGCAGACAACTGGGCTGGAACATGGCAGGGAACAGATACACAGATGCTGGCTGTGAGGAGACGGAGGCCAGCTTTGTCCTAATGTCATAAGATTCATCATAGGGCCTTGAATTAAAACAGCGAACAGCAAACTGGTCAGCGAATAGCAAAGCAGTGACACTTGCCATCTCAATGTGTGTTTCTTGAGTGTCCGCTTCCCTCTGGCTTCTCTGATGTCTAACAAGGCTCACACTGGGGTTACTCCTTCTCTCTCTAGCTGCTCGTTTGCATGAGAGGAATGTAACGTCTCTAAGACTTCTAACTTACTGTCAAATTTTGCTGAAACTGGCTGAAGTTATCAGGCAGGAGAGTGATGGATAGACATATGAGTATACTCCCAAATGCTGATGTGAACAAATGAACCTGGCTGTTTGTCCTTAGGCTAAGATTCCTAGTCTCTAAAATACTCTTGGCTGATGTCTGGTTTACAGCTTCACATCCAAAAAAAGATTCCAGAGGGAAGCAATTGGATGGAAGACGTGAAGCAAATGTCCTTCCACTCTGGATTTGCCAGGGCCACTGGGGAAGGATGCTTACAGGATTACAGAGTCAGCAACGTGTCCAAGACTCAGAGCTGGAAGAGAAGAGAAAGCGAACTCTTTCAAAGGTCTCTCTAGGTCCACAGGGATGCTGCTTTTTCTCCGAAAGTCCTGCTGGCATGCTAGATTAGCTATGGTTGACAACAGAAGGCCAGAGCTGCAGCAGGAGGGCAGCCAAGTGACCTCTGAGTAGTGGAGATGGAAGCTCCAGTGGGAAGCACACAGGAAGGCAGAGTTAGTGCCTGGACATTAATGAGTGTCCAGAAATAACAAGGACTCTTAAAATAATAAACATATAGTTGGGTTAGAGACTAGACATTGTAGAAACAGAAGGGATCCGATATGGAAGCTGTTTGATATTGATTAGATCTCCCTTTTGATGGGAAAAGCATCAGTGGCCTGGCCCAAACCAAGAAGTGTGGGATGGACAACCGAACTGAAGGCAAAGGGCGAGGGCAGAGGAGGACGTTTTTTTCTCTGCACCAACACTAACTAACATTTTCCTTGAGAAGCAAGAGATGGAGCATTCTCTAGCTTGGGGTTGGACTGACTCTAGTCAGCGCTGGAAGGAAAAGATTAAAAATCCAGTATTGCACATTGATGATCACACTGAGATGGACCTGGTTCGTCGTAACAGATACACATAGGCGAGGCAGGGTGAATGGTATCGGAGACGGGTGCCCTGGAGCTTACAGTGGTTTTGCAAAGCACTGCCTGGTGTGCCAGCTTCCTACATCACATCATGTGGGTGCAGCCCCTCTCTTCAGGCTGGGGCTGTGACTGCCCTGCAGTCTCCACTTGCGGTGTACCCACACCCTACAGGAAAATGTTTCATTCAAAGTAGGAAAACAGAAAAAGGGGAACTTCCTTCTCTAAAATAGGTGACAGATGCTTCCAAGATGCAGCCTGAGAAGCGCAAGATGGTTTTCCATTCCTTTCTTGTAACGAGAAAGGAAGAATAAAATAAATAATAAGCTGAAACATCCATTGACAACGGGCCTGGGAAAGGAGCAGTCAGAACTGGGAGAGGCACTTAAGCAAAATGACTGTGATTTAGCAACCCAGCACCAGGATGTGTCTCGAGAGATTCACAGTCTCTTTCCAGTTCTGCCACTTACCTACTGTGTGACCTGCAGCAAGTCCATTAGTCTCTCTTCGACAGGTCCCCTCTTGCTCTTCTCCTGTCTTATCTATTAGATCACAAGCTGTTTCTTCCCCCTCAGGCACTATCTCATAGACTGAACTTGTTTAAACAAGAAGTCGTGATTCTGCATCGGGCTTCTTGTGGTTGCTGCCAGGCATATGACAAAACTATGCAATAACCAGGACCTTGCAGGACAATGCTTTCAATATATCGATGTTTCACAACCAGCCACAAGCTTGCAGGCTGTATCTCATCCAAAGCTCTCCGCTTACCTCAAATCAAAATGCACCCTCTGTAAAATGGGCTCTGAAACACCCACCTGCCCTCAGGGAGTTTAAGGAAGGCTCAAACACAAGCTCATCCTACGAAAGGTGCTACCGCAGCTGAAAGTGCCATTGGCAGCGAGACTGCTCTTGACATTCAGAACGAAACCCCACGAATCTCCTTCTGGTTGGGAGCAGCTACTTGGCTGGTTAGTGTGTGAAGCCGCTTTACCGCATGCGGCTGAGAAAGTTCAGAATGTGCATAATCACAGGACGTCACACTGCCACGTGCATGTGCACACTGCAGCACAGAGGCAAAGGGAAAGAAAAAGGGAGCAGACCCTCTTCTCCAGTTCTGCACAGCAACACACCAGAACTCTTGACACCAGCATTAACAGGGAGCAAGATTTGGCCACAGAGGATTCTGAGTCAGGCAGCCTGGAATAAGAGATACGTAGAAATTTTACGGAGTATGATATTAGAGAAATACCATACTCTTTGAGTGTTTAGACTTCCAGAAAAATAAGGCTGGAGAGGTCTTCTAGGACGGTCTTCCGTGTTAAAGCTTAACTTTCAAATCAAACAGTCTACTTTTTTTTGGCTTCCACAAAAGCTATTACTGCCTTAACAGCTTATTGAATAAAATGCATTTACTCTCTACTTTCAGCAAAAGCTTAACCTTGCCACAGCCCTCTACTATTAAACATTCTGGGGAGGCAATCGTGGTTTTGGATGGCTATGCAAAAGCAATCACGAACAAGCAAGCTCTTTTTGTCTTTTACAAATCTCTCCTTCCTTCTGTACGCAAGACAGGGGCATCACAATGGCTTTGAGGAGTTCCTCTCTTGGAGGAGATGCTACAAGGACAAATTTGGATCCTACCAAATACCGAAGGAGCAGAGCTAAATTGTCACTCTTAGCTCAGAAATTACCTAGTGCTTCTGACTCCCAGTCACATTTAGCGGACAAGCAGGTTGGCCCGAGCCTGTGAACCCCCGCACAGTGAGCAGGCCTTGCTTGTGCGAGCAGCCCAAGGCTCAGCCCTATGGACCCTCAGGGAGCAGGAGCTCCTTGTCCTCTGCCCTTGCTGACCTCTGTGTGCCAGGCACATCAGCAGGGCTCCCTGAATAACTAACAGCACCTTGTAGCTCTTAAAGCTGTCACCAGGCTACACCTGACCCAGCTAACTCAAGCCTTTTCTGGCAACTTAGTAATATTTAAATAATTAATGACTAATAATGTGGGGGATGAAGGGAGGGGGCTTGTTTTGTTTTGAAGTCCAATTATCCAAGGATTTAGACAGAAATCCAGGAACTGCAAGTGAAAACTGAGGAAACTCTCTTTGCTAACTGTGGGGCTGTTTCCAAGACTGCCTTCTCTAACCACGTGATCACGCTGTACAATGATCATTTTGGGTGTGCAAAACAGTAGTGACATTGTTATGCCTCCATGAAAGCTGGCTGCTTCTCTTCAGTCACTTGTTTTCATCCTTTTCCGCAAAAATATAGATGAGCTACAGATAAGTTGCTCATTGAAGAAAGGGATTTTCTTCCTACAGCATTGCTTCCTTTTGTCACACCTATATTCAAGGAGAGGGAAGATCCCAGGAACTACAGGCTGGTCAGCCTGACCTTGATACCTGGGAAGGTGATGAAGCAAATAATCCTGGGAACCACTTCTAAACATATGAAGGACAAGAAGGTGATTGTGAGCAGACCTACAGATTTAAGCAGGGGAAATCATGTTTACCAGCCTGATAGCCTTCTATGATGAGGTGGACTTGCTGGATGAGAGGAGAGCAACAGATGTTGTTTATGTTGACTTTAGCAAGGCTTTTTGACGTTGTTTCTCAAACATACTCATAGACAAACAGAGGAAGAACAGATGAAATAAGTGGACAGTGGAGTGGACTGATAACTGGCCAAACCGCTGTGCTGAAAGTCCAGCTGGAGGCCAGTCAGTAGTCGTTTACCCCACGGGTCAATGCTGCTTAACGTCTTTATTCATGAACTGGATGATGGGGCAGAGGGCACCTTCAGCAAGTTTGCAGCTGGTACAAAACTGTGAGGGGTGGCTGATGCACCAGTGGGTTGTGCTGCCATCCAGAGGGACCTGGACAGGCTGGAGAAATCTGCAGGCAGGAAACTCACGAACACCAACAAAGGGAAATGAAAAGTCCTGCACCTGGGAAGGAATAACCCCACGCATCAGTACGTGTGTGGGCTGACCAGCTGGAAAGCAGCTTGGCAGAGAAAGACCTCTTGATCCTGGTGGACACCAAGCTAAAGTTCACAATGCACCCTTGTGGCATGGAGCACCAACAGCATCCTGGGCTGCGTTAGAAGCAGCACTCCCAGCAGGTAGAGGGAGATGATCCTTCTCTACTCAGCATTGGTGAGACACATCTGGAGTGCTTGGTCCAGTTCTGGGCTCCTCAATACAAGGAACATACAGACTTACTGGAGCGAGTCCAGTGAAGGCCCACAAGAATGACATAAGGGACTGCAGCACCTGAGATACAAAGAGAGGCTGAAAGAGTTGGGACTATTCAGCCCGGAAAAGAGCAGATTCATGGGAATCTTATCGATGTGTATAAATACCTGATGGAAGAAGACAACGTGCAGCCAGACTCTCCGGAGTGGTATCCATTAAAAGGACAAGAGATAACATGCACAATTTTAAATACAGAAATTGCATTTAAACGTAAGAATGCTCTTTTACTGTGAGAGTGGTCAAACACCGGAACAGGCTGCTGAGAGCAACTGTGTAGTTTCCATCCTTGGAGGTATTCAAGACCCAACTGGACATGGTCCCAAGCATCTTGCTCTAGCTGCCCCTGCTTTGAGCAGAGGGCTAGGGACCAGATGATCTCCGGAGGTACTTGCCAATCTCAACAATTCTGTGATTCTCCAGTCCTTTAACTTTGCGTTTACTCGGTGATTGTAATCAACAATCTTTCCCCTGTCCTACACTGCTGTCTGAGCGTTGTCCAGCTAACAGCAATAGCAACAGCGAGTTCCCTCTAGGACTTCATGGCATCTCCTCCTCTGCCTTGTCAGAAGGGAGCTTGCAAACAACTTTGGGGACAGGGGGGTGGCTCTTTTGTCATTTGGGAAGTAAAGGACAGTTTCATTGGTGTTGGGTAGATTTTCTCAAACAGGAAAGCTCTGCAGTGTTTCCTGATGATGGTCATGCTCTGAAATATCCAGTTATTTAATGCTTCCTTCATCATACAGTGTGTTAACAGTTTAACCATGCTAGAATTTTTCTTACCAAAGGCCCTAGAGGTTTTCTCTATGCTTTAATTTTCACCTATGCGTTTATCCCCTCTGTCTTACTAAAAACAGGATAATTCTCCTTAATTGGAATATATTCAAGTGCGTGAAAATACCATATACTCTAGTGACTTTGCTTATTTCAGCACAGACTGCCTTTAAGGAAGAAATGGAAGTACCTGTCCTCCAAAGGATGGGGAACATCCACTGACAATTACTTGGTACTTCTCCCAAACTGTAACAGAGCAAAACTATTTGTTTCTCCAAATCCAGTCCACAGAATTTTGGACTTTTTTTTTTTAAATAGGTCTGTTTTCTTAAAGAAAAAAATTAAAAAAGAATCATATGAACTAATGTAGGACTTACGTATGATCCATAATTCACTGCTAGGGTCTGCAAAGCCCACGGGAGGCCTAGGCCAATTAAAATATCAAAAACATTGCTTCCGATGGAGTTTGACACAGCCATATCTCCCATACCTGCAGGAATGGAAACCATGTACAATCAAACATGTCTCAGAGAAGTCTTTCAACTTTTAAACAGAAATACATTAATCTGAGCTAATCCAGACAATTTCCAAGGAGTAAGGCAAAGAGTTAAAGGAGATCTCACTCATCCCATTCCTTCCCTTTCACCACCCCATCACACAAGGCTAGCAGGGTTGAAGGGCCTGAATCCACCTCCTAGGATCATCTGAGAACTTCCCCCAACTAATCCTCCACTGCTGTGGGGACCCTGGCCACTGGCTGTGCTGGCTGCAGCCCACTGGCACTCTTGTGCCATGCTCAGTGGGGCTTTTGATGCTTAATGTAACCATGACACATGAGTTTCTATACTGGACTGATTAGTTTAGGTCTTCAGTTAGTCTGTTTATTAAGCAGCCAGTTGTTTCAACGAAGAGCCACTGTTTTTGTTCCCCAAAGCAGTACTGACAACTTTCTTTTTCTCTTAAAACACCTGTTGCTGGAGTCACAAGGGAAAAAAAAAAAAAAAAGAGTTTCATTAAAAACAGAACCATCTTCCAGTCCTTATGACTGTGGAGACAAGCTGGAAAGTGACCTGAAAGACCCTTATGCCATGTTTTGAACAATTCTATACCATTGATATTTAAATTAAGGAAAACATTGTGACTTTTGGGGAAGGCTTGTAGTTGACCGTAGTGCCAAAATTTGTTCCGCACCATCATTAAGAACACATTTGCTGCTTTGTAATAGCAACATAATGAATTTCCTTCTTGGTTCTTGTTTCAAATTTCAGCATCAGGAAAAGGGCTCTGTATGTTTTCACATTCAGGACACATCTGCGCTACCTAAAGAGGAAGAGGACAGAAGGAAATACTTCCATAGCAGTATAACATCTCTGTGATGAACCTACCTTGCCTTGCTACGATAAGGCTTGCCATGCAGTCCGGCACACTGGTTCCAGCTGCCAAGAAAGTGATGCCCATGATCACATCTGGAATTCCCAGTGTGTAGCCAATGATTGTCACCTAAGGACAGGAAATAAACTGTCAAGCTGTTTACAAGAATTAAAATCAGAGAGCAGCTTGGCCCAATTCTGGAAGATGCTGTGAGACAGAGTTCACTGCTCTGCGAAAACTCACACTTTCTTTAAAGAGAAGCAGTGACAGGCTCTTTTGGCATATTCATCCCCTGGCAGAGCATAGCAATGACGTGCTTTGTACTCCCTGTGGTTAGCTGCTTCACACCTTTCATCCATAATTTTTCTGATACTAACCTGGAAAAGAGACTATATGGTGGCCCACTACCCTGTGTAACAGTCTCCTTGTCTTGGCTGAAGCTTGCAGACATTATTATATACAAATAATAGCTAAGCAGACACTAAACCACCCCCATGGTTCATTATACTACGAGAACGCTATATGCAGGGACATATCGCCAAGTGACTGCAAACAATTCCTATTGGCAGAGAAGAGATACCTTTAATTTCCTCTTTCCTTTGCTATAAACTCTTATCTACGATAAATTAGTGCTCTTCAAATTGATTAATATTTTAAAATTTTGGATGCCTTTGTCTAATGACACCCACTTCCTATAAGCCACATTTAATTGCTCTTCCGAACTCTCTGCAGCATATTCCAAGAAATGTGAACCATATGTTAGAAGCAACACAGTGACCCAGTGGGCTCTGGTATTTCAGCTATGGAAAGCTGCGATAGCTTTTTTTCTTGAAAAACAGCTCATCCTCGCAGATGAAAAGCAGCAAGTAACCTTCTGTTTTCTTTTCAGGGTAACATGGGCTATTGAAAACAAAACAAAATAAAAACCCGTCTTCTGTAACTGCTTTGATTAGTTCCTAGGGAAAAGCCTGGCATTCATTTTTGCATTTAGTACAAGAACGAACTGTGAAGGCAGTGAAGATTTTTTTGCTGCCTCCCCCTTCCCAGCAGGGAAGCAGTTGCCAGTGCTTTAGCGAGGCATCTCCACGCTCTTCGGGTCCCATGCCGACGCAGACCATGAATCGTGCACCCCATCAAAAGTGCAGCAGCCCAGACCCAGGCTTCCCTTGTTAGACCTTCTCCTGATGCCAATGCTCCATCATTGTCTGATTCTGCTTAAGAGTACAGACCGCCCCAAAAGAAACACAATCCATGCTGCAGTGTTACTGTAATCCTAATGAGGATGACTTACACTTTTTACCTACACATATCATGTAGTGAGGCCTGCAGCAAGCTAAAAGGCTCAATGACCCAGTCAGTGCACAAAACTTGTCCCCTGTGAACAGTCCAACTATGCGTGTATTTCCTTGTGTTCCTTTTTATTTATCCACTTCTACCTTTAGGATAATGAGGTAGAATTAAGTTCCTGTTAACTAGAGTAGTTGTGCAAGAATTTGGCTCAATGTCATGCTTTTGTTCATGCCGAGTTCCAAGTTTCGTCATTCACAACTCCGTCTCTCAAGCTTGCTTGCTCCAAGAAAAGGAAAAGCTATTGAGGCCAGATTCTTCCTAGCACCAGGGCCTCTTTACACCGCCCTGCACAAGAAGGAGGTGTTAAACTGGTGCAAGTGTAATTTTTTTCCCATGTTAAAGAACCTGGGTGAAATTCCAGCCATGAATGAAGTTCAAAGGCCATGGTTACCGGCCCCTAATTTTCTTCTCTCAGTGTGGACCGGTCTAATAGAAATGGAAGCAGGCTTAAGGCTTCTCATTTAAAAATTCAGGTATGTAGAGCTTTCTACAAATTTCTCTAAGCTGTCAAAAACCACTGCTGTTGCCCCTCCCAGGCTGTGGTTTCTGCTTTAGTTGGTACGTACCATCCACACCATCATGTAGGAGAAAGCTGCAATCCAGAGGGTAGAAGACGCAAAAGTAACCATGAACCATTTTTCCAAGTGGGGTTTGTTACAGTTGGGCACTGTGAAGTACAGGACAAAACTCAATGGCCAAGTAAAAAGCCACTTCAAGATTTCTATCTTGCCAGCTGTAAAACAAAAAAAAGGGAAATAATCACAATTCTAGTCTCCCTTAGTCCAGAATGTTATTATTTTGTTAATAACAAGCAAGATGCCAGCAACACCTCAACCTAAGTGCTATTCAAACAGATAGGGACAAGACATTCCTTGTTCAGGATATCATGGTGTGATGGCAGAGATGGGAGGGCAGGGATGGGCAGAGAGGAGGAGTATGAAGTGCCTCCCTGAGAGTTAAGTAATGGGTCAGAACACACTTGCTACCCTCCCTGGGTCAAGTTCTTACAGGTACTACATAAAAAGCAAGTTCTGGAAAGAGATCTGATCCATCTTCAACCACCTAATGGGAGGGTATAGAAAAGATGGAGCTAGGCCCTTCGCAGAAACGCAAAAGGGAATTATGAGAGCCAACGGACTCAACTTGCAATAAGGGAAATTCAGAACAGATGCTACCATAAATTCTGCGCTTTCTTTTTTTTTACCCTACCATGAGGGTTGTCAAACACTGGAACAGGCACCCAAAAAGACTGTCGGATCTCCATCCTTATAGATAATCAAAACTCAACTGGATGCAGCCTTGGGCAACCTGCTCTGAGCAGGGGTTTGAACAAGGGATCTCCAGAGGCTCGTGACAACTTTTCCCATACCGTGAATCTAGTGTCATAGTCCATAGGACATCTAAATTACTCTCTTCAAGGCTCAGGTTTTTTCCTTCCTTGAACTATAGCTATGTTGTTTGAGTGATGAGATCTGAACATGAGTTCCCCAAAACATATCTCACCTGTAAAGGGCAGGGCCAGTCCCTACAGTATTCTGGCTTGTCTGCAACACAGCAGATCTTGCCAGCAACAACACAGATCTCACCAGCTATGTCAAGTGTGAGTCAAAGGTAAGGCAGGGATACGTTTTAATCATCCCGGGACTCGAGCCCTGATGGGGTAAGAGGGAGGGACTTGGCAAAAAGGAGAGCTTCATCCTGCAGGCGCAGTGCTCAGCAACCTGAGGCACGTGTGGTTTTTCACAAGTCACGCAGCTGCTCTGACTTTCTAAGCCCTCCAGAAACACTGAGAAGACACCGTGGCTGTGCCTAGTTAAGAGCAGGAAGCAGAGGCACCCAAGGACCTTCTTTTGTTGTCTCTCCACACCAGCACCACCGCTGCCTTGTCTCCACTAGTACTACACCTTACCACAAAGGTAAGAGCGCACCTCATTTCCCAGCAAAGGTAAGACCTAGGTGCAGACACATCTGACCTGCATTCAGGCACCTTGACAGCAGCCCCCACCATCCTCGGCTTCCTCTGCAGTCAGCAGAGACAGATGGGCCTCTCTGGTGAGGGTGACCCAGGCTTTGAGGGAGGAACCGCCCCACGGAGATTGCTGCCTTTCCCTTCTGACTGCAACAGCAGCGTTGGGCCAATGCACGAGCAGCAGCAGAGGTGTGTCCAAGCCCAGGAGTCTGCAACCTGAGAAGTTCCTGCTGCTTCCCAGTTCCTCTCATCTTTTACCTGTGACCAGGAGCTACACTATGAGGTGCAGGCTGATGAGAGCTCTCAGAGACACTTCTACCTCAACACACATCTGCAATGCTTTCTGGCATACCCAAACAGAGTTTTGCTTTCTGGAACAACACAAACCCAGGATTTTCTTACTGGGTAGGTCAAAAGGTGTGTATGGCCCTTCATGGTCATCATCGTCATCATCTTCTTCCTCTTCCTCATCGTTTTCGTTGTTCTCATTATCCTCATTCTCATTCTCTGTCTCGTTCCCAGCCTCAGCCATGTCTTCGTCCCGCCGTGTGCCATTCACACCCCGCTCGGCGGAGTTGCTGGGGCCTGTTCCATTCTCAACCACGTGCTTGATAGGTATTTTGATGGCTACTTCTGACTCACCATTGGTGTAAGTCCTGCTGTTGATCAGTCTTTGTCTCTGCAAATACAGGCACAAATTCTTACTGAAAGACAGATTTTTTTTAAAGAGCAAAGGAGGAACAGAGAGAGATGTGCAGAGTTTGTTAAAAATTTGGCTTTAAAAGCAAAAGGGATGAATTTTGATCAAGTATAACATGATGCTTGCTAGCAGATGACTAGATAAATCTCACATATAAAACTTTTATAAGAGAAGGACCAGTGGCTGTAGAATTGACTCCAGGAGTACTCCAAGACTAGGGCCAGACTAAGTACAGACTCGGTCACTTGCACTTATTATTATATAATTATTAAATAAGTGCAAGTGATATTAATGTCGGATCAATGCTGGCAGCACCTCCTGTGAGCAACAGTTACAGGTAACATAACCACTAATGACTTGAAACTTTCTCTGCGAAAATCTCCACGGGGACTGATAGCAAGGGTTGAAGTTGGTGTCAGAAGGATAAAATCTGGGAAGACGCTATCAGGGATCCAGAAGAAACACAAGAGTTCCATTTTGACCCAGACACTGCTACAGGAAAAGGCAAATTCAGAAGAAGAGGAGGTAGGGGGAGATAAAAGACATACCTCATTGATTAACATGCGGCTAGCCATGGAGAGACGTGTTTTGGGAGGGAAGTGGCTAGTTATCATGATCCGGAGCCCAGCCTCGGAAAATGAAAGCTGGTGTGGGTAGGCAGACAGCAGCTCATCCACCATGATCACTGAGGCTTTACGGTGGAAATTTCCTGCAGCCAAGGAACAAAGAGAAACTGAGATCATCTTCCAGCAGTCTCCCTCTGTGCCCTACATGGCTCTCCAAAGAATAAACCTGCGGATTCCACAAGTCCTTTGTAAGAACCATTCCTTCAGCTACTACCATTCAAAATATGCCTCTGCTGTCCTTATTTTCTGTCTTTACACATCCTACACTTCTGTCCTTAAATAAATTGCCAACATGGTACCTCCACTCACGCTCATTACAGAGAATTAAATCTGCTCTGCGCAGTTCATCACAGGCCAGCATTAGGCAGATCACTGCTTCCACAGCAGCTATTCCACCAAGGCAGAAATGGTGCTGTAGTAAATCTGCATTAATTCCACTGTTATAATCTGCACTTCTGTGAGTATCCTCACCCATCGTTAACTGTACACAGGGGTGAGGAACTTGTCACTGTGTTCCTGGAGGGTACCAATGCCAATGGAAAGTGGGTCCCTGCATCCTGGGCTTGCAGCTCATAGCTGGGAAGGTGCCATCAAACCTGGCAGCAAGCACATGTGCCAGTCCGTGGGGTGTGACCCACAGTGCAGGAGCAAAGGAATGAGGAGACAGGGGCAGGTACCTGAATTACGCTCCAGCTGGCTCACAGTGCCAGTGCCCATTGCCTCTGGGGTGACACGGTGCCAGTGCCTATACTTTTCACCTCAGCCTGTGAATTCTGGACCAGGACTGGCACTTGGCAGCAGGAAAACCTGAAGTCTTCCCTGACACATCTCCACTTTGGTATATTAAAATCAGCGCTGAACACAGGCAATCATTCATGACAGGACAAGAGGAAACGGCCTCAAGTTGCGCCAGGGGAGGTTTAGACTGGATATTAGGAAAAATTTCTACACCAAAAGGGTTATCAAACACCGGAAGAGGCTGCCCAGGGAAGTGGTGGAATCGCCATCCCTGGAGGTATTTAAAAGATAGGTAGATGTGGTGCTTAGTGACACGGTTTAGTGATGGTTTTGTCAGTTGGTTGATGGTTGGACTCGATGATCTTAAAGGTCCCTTCCAACCTAGACAATTCTATGGTTCAATGATTACTATTTATTGCCATCACTGCTAGTCTTACAGAAGAGTATCTCCTTGGCCTTAGTGTCACTTTTTTTTTCTGACTGAGAAGGTTTCCATGGATTGGGGTAGGTAAGTGGGGTCATCCATATTCAAAAAAGTCAAAACAGCCAGACGCCTTTTCCTTGTGACTTTTTCCATGCTGGCATTTCCTGCATGGCACTTGGGGGAACTGCCCCAAACACAGAAATCCTTCCGTTTGATTCTTTTTGGTCCTCTGTTCAGAAAAGATCTCAGAAAACGAACAGTAGTGTCTGAAACCCTCGGGCAACCTGTTGCAATTGGTGCTGTTTGTGACCACATGCTACTGGCTGGTGTGCACAGCAGCGCCACTTGCCTGTCTGGACCTCCGGTGGCCCACTGCCAAGTAAAAATAGGAACAATCTGCAAGAAAATGAAGCAATCCTTTTGTCTTCCTTCCTCAGCCAGTTTGAGTAACCGCAAGTGTCCAAAACAAAAAATTACCAGCAGCTGAGCAGCGTCATGCAAAGACGCATTCTGGAGAGATTTAAACCAAATCCCACAATCAGAACCGCCTCATTTGTGCGTAACCCTGCGGCCACCGGGTAAACCTAGATGAGTAAGGCCTGAGTTTATGCTTACGGAGAGTTTTACCAGTCTAGCTTTACTGGTACAGAGTGTGGTCATAGTGCCAGCACAGTTTCACTGTTGAGAGCTCCAGGCTACAGACAGCTGTTCCCATAAAAGCAGCTTCCCCAAACCAGAGTGCAGAGCACTCAGAAAAGCCTTCCCTCAGCAATAGGGCAGTAACACCATAGCTGACTCAAAGGGTTTGATGCCAGCAAATAAACCCCCTCTACATTTCATGTTTAGTTGCTTACCGTATACAGACTATGTCTTTCAATCACTGTTTAAGAGAGATCTACTTTTGTTATTTTTTTTTTAGGCCAGTGAAACAAAAAGGGCAGTCCATCTGTAGCCAGAGACCAGGACTGCTTTAGACATGCCAGAGCTCCTTCTCAAGTTAAGCCAGTGACTAGGGGGTGTGTGTTATTCCTGTGGATAGGTGCACATAAATCCCAAGCAGTTACTGCACGTGCTTGTTGACTGTTGCAAAGATAAAAAAAAAAGGTCCTCTGGAAATACAGTTTAACACACGCTTGCAAATGCACATATCGAACTACTGCTGCTGAGCTACGGAGTGGGTGAATTCTTTTAAGATGAAGAAATACAACCATTTTTATATGCAATTGTGACTAAAGTCAATCGGGGGCATATTTCAGCCAAAGTGACATCCACTTCAAGAGCATTTACTTGGAAAAGTTGTGCACATTCAAGACAGCATGTGCAGTAAGAGCACGCTACCTAGACCAACACAGAGTCCCCACTCTCCCTTCACCAAGGGAAAGGTGTACGCTGGTATAATTAGGGCCTGCTCAATTTATGTCATTTTGGAATGGAGTTAAATTTAACTGGAGGTACTAGATGTAAATGGGCATCTTCAGTGCAGAATAACAGCGCCCACAGGAGGATTTACAATGGCATGGCTGTAACAGCCTAAGTAAGTAGCCCCTGGGCAAGTCAGGCTTGAAGCTGGAGGGGTCCTTTCAGACAGGCACTTGCCCAGCAGCAAGAACTACCCAGAGGAGGCCTGAGCTGCCTCCAGCAGCAAAGGATGCAGTGGCTGAGGTCACCGTGCCATGCCCTCAGGCACAGAAGCTACGGCCATCTGGCAGGAGGGTTACAAAAGGGCCACCTCCCTGCCTATTTCATGGCTGATACGACAGAAGCAGTCCACACCATATGACTAAGCAGACAAACTTGTAAACATTCAGAATAATGCAAGCAAGCAGCGTGACTTACTGGAACAGTTACCTTTCTTTAGTAATACCACTGTGGCATCGCAGTTGCTGTTATCGTCCATTTCCGTGTTATTTGCTAAACCATTCACCATATTTGCAGAGTTTTTTGTCTTCCTTTCAAAGCAGTGATGTATGGTTGAGTTGTACCTGCACAAATGAAACAAACTCTAGCTGTACCTTTGCTCTTTCTACGTGGATTTCTCGACGCTCTTCCTTTCCTAGACTCATATCCTGCACGATCCAACTAAGGGAGGGAAGAAAAACCCTCTGGTTTTAAGGAAATCTAGCCACAGTGTGCGTATGCCAGAGCTCCACGTTGTATACAATGCAACCTCTCCATACCCAGAATGCTACGAAAGTTACAAGACACGGATCTTGAATGTATTATGTGTAATTAGTACACTGTATAGCAAATAATGATTACTTGTCATCGTCCAAACTTACTTTTTATCACATAATCACACCTGAGCGTGAGTGTTGTTTTACCTGTGAAGATCTACCACAGAAACACACAACCATATGCTAAGTTCTGTTTCAACTTAGGGGGGAAAAAAACCCATAATCTTTGTTTCTCATTTTATTTAGAGTAGCCAGGAGCTGACACAAACATGAGCCGAGGATCTCACCACGATACTCAAAGGCAAGGACAGACCACTGTGAACACCTGGCTGAGGTCCCTAACCAGGGTGACGACTTCCCCAGCTATAACC
This sequence comes from Larus michahellis, assembly GCF_964199755.1. Taxonomy (NCBI): domain Eukaryota; kingdom Metazoa; phylum Chordata; class Aves; order Charadriiformes; family Laridae; genus Larus; species Larus michahellis. The sequence goes on along the minus strand of NC_133898.1, from coordinate 14,400,721 downwards.
AAAAAGGTATGAAACATCTGTTCACACGACAGCGTTGCTTTCAGAAAAAAAACAAAAGCATGTTCTAGAGTCAGACATTACAACTGGCTGTTTTGCTGGTCAGTAAATTGTTGCAAGGGTGAAGCTACTCTCCATGTTAAAAAAAAATTTCTAATTATTAGAAGTGAGATGAATTCTGACTCGTGTTCCCTTCAACCTAGCCCGAGTGTTTTGCTGTTCTCACTGAGAATTCCTCTCACAATATTTACTCTATCCGTCATTTCAAAACAAATCTCTACTCTTACTTGTTGAGACAAGACCACTGGTGTGCTTGGCAGCTAGTAGGTTTTGTTGAATGTTCCAGTTTAAATATGGGTTTCCTTTCCACTGGCTTTTAAAAACAAGGCAGGAGGAGGGGAACCAAACAGCAGAACAGACTAGCTTTGCTAGCACGAACTTGCGCGACAGGAGTTACACAAGTCAGATGCTCAGAAAATCAATGCTGATTGTTCTGTAGTTTTATCACTTGTCTCCAAGCAAGCAAGAACAAATTGCTGTGGAGTTTTGCACCCATAAAAAGTAGATTGGGATCTCCCATGTGTTTATTTCTGAGTAAGGATGCTAAAACAAAGTCACAGGAGGCTGCTTTGGTGGGGCTCAGAGATGGATTCGGTTCTCTGCTCTGCCACAGACTTGCTGCATTAGTCTTGGTATGTTCCCACAGGGTATGATCTGTAAAGCATCACCCACCTTTAGATGTCTGATCCTTGGATCTATACTACGGGGATAGGCAACCTCTGCCTGCCTCACCAGGATAAATTACAGGTAAGTACATGACAGGGCAAGGTGCTTTAACCCCTACTATTGGAGGCGCTGCTGGTGTGCAAGCTGGGTGATGCAGTGGAAGCCCTGCCCACAGCCTGCAGCTCTCTTTAATTACCTTTGCAACCTCTGGAAAAGGACTGGAGCAGGGAGCCTTACAATCTAAACAAACCAAGGGCACATTTGACTTACTTCATGATAACGATGTAGATGACATACATCAGCACTAAGACTAAGGACTCCCACCTGCAAACAAGAGCAACACAGAAAACAGATCAGAGCAAGGCACGGCAGTCAGCTGCCTGAGTTCAGCCATTCCCCCCATCTGTCACACCACAAACTTGCAGAAAGGCTTGACCCTCTTGGGTTGTCTTAACACACCTCTAGAAAAGGGCATGTGTGATGCCTCCTTTGTTTTCCTGACTTCTGCTCTGGTTTTACTTGGCCAAATCAATCCATCTGCTAAGAACAAGTGACTAAACCCAGAAGCTTAGTGAACAAATCACGCACCCAACATAAGATCTGTAAGGACAATACCTGTGGGGGCTGCAGCAGAGGGAAGGGAACAGCCGTCCTGCTCTACCTGCACAGGTGTAAAGCACGTCGTTGGGCTTTCTGAGCATGCTAAAGCACACCGAGCACGCTGAGACAACCTGAACAACGGCAGCTGCACTTTCGCTACTGCTGCTGCATAACCACTGAGAATGCAGCAGGCATGATTAGATATTGGCAGGGTTTTCCTCCACTGTTTCTGTGTCAAACTAATTAAATTTCTATGAAAACAAAATAGACTATGACTTTCAGAACTTTTTTTTAGGTAATATCTTTTTCATTGACCAAAATGCTGTATTCTGCATAGTTCCCTATGCAGAATCCCCTATGGCAAACTGCTAGTCCTTGTGGAAATCATCCATTATCAGGCTGCTATATACCAAAACTCATAGGCCATTTTCTCTTTAAGGATTTTGAGACATTGCACTAACTATATCAATATCTCATTCCCTGCTTCTGGCAGTTCAACACTCGGTTTCCTCATTGATGTGTTTCAGTTGAAGGGCAGAGTCAACTACAATTGGGCCTCGAGTCAATTTTAGTTAAAAAAACAAAACAAAACAAAGAAAAACAAGCCATTGCAAAACTCAGTGTTTCAGAAATCCTTCTCTGAAATGAAACATAAATCCCCCAGCGAGAACAAGTTTAAGAAAACACGCAACCCAAAAAGCCTGACTCCCCCTAGTGCTTGTAATCTAAATAATACTGGCTGTGAGTGAAATCAAAGCTACCACTATCACTCTACAAGCCCTGAGAGGTGCTGAAAACAAAACCATCAAAGCAAAACAACTGAAAGTACACTTTTAAAAGTGTCTGAAGCCCTCCTAGCCTACCATACCTACTGCAGTACTTTCAAGCACGTTCATGGAGATATTAACATTTTTTTTTTCTTTCTTTATACCAGTCATTTGCTCTTTAATATTGCCTTAGGAGCTTTTGCTTTTTAAATTATTAAAAATCCAAATATTGGAACACATTTATTTATGATTGTTTGGGTGGCCCTTTCCATTCCCAGGCGGGCTGACATCCCTGTCACACTGACACCCAAGCAGCAGTCTCTGCCTCTGCTGAGCACGTCGCCATCCCCGGACTGCTGCAGGGTGGCCAGAGGCTACCGACTGCTGTCGCTGTATTAGGAAACAGTCTGAGTAATGCTCCCCTATGCTCTCCTCTCTAGCTCAGAAAATGAGTTATTCTAACCCATCTTGTGCTGGGGTTTCTCACACAGCAGGAATCTGCTGCCTGAATCGCCCTGCAGACCTTTTTAGCTTTCCCCTCCGCTCCTAAGGAACCCCGCTTATTGCAGTTTTTGTGGTATAACCAGAAAAAAATGAAAAGAGAAGAGATCCACGGATGGATATACTTACCAGGAAACTTTTTCGTCATAAATAAACTGTAGAGAAAAGGTTTAAAAATAGGCATGTTATACATGAAATCACAGATGAAAACAGCTCATCACCTGAGCATGCAACAGAGCGGGCAGAGCAACCCAGGGCTCAAGGCAATGGGATTAAGCTCTGGTCTGTTTTGGCACTGCCCTCCTGCCCAGCCTTTGAACTTTTCAACCCTTAAGTTTCTCTCACCTAGTAAAGGCGGGCAGGTACTCCTTCCCCAATACCACAGGATCCTTGTGTAACCAGGGCTATTGCGGCAGCGAAGCAGAAGCGGTTGCAGGGGAAAACAGAAGTGAGTCAGAGAAGGGGCTGCACCTGCCTCTGACCCGCAGGGCTGGTCTCACCACAGACACGGCCTCTTCCCCTGGCCTGTTCTTGGGTGGCAACTGGGCAACCAGTATGCAGATTTACAGCCAGCTCCGTGGCTGCTGTGAAATTCCGCCGGCTGAAAACTGTGCCCAGGGTTGTCCCTGCCCATGGCGGGGGGGTTGGAACTAGATGATCTTGAAGGTCGCTTCCAACCTGAACCATTCTGTGATTTCTTTAATATCCACGTGATCACCACACTGGCTGAGTTTAACTATTGCGATCGCCATTTTAGCGCGCCTGCAGGCGGATGCTGAAGCTTTCGGTGACAGTGCTGCGCAAACCCCCTTGGTAATGTGTCTCTTCCCGTGTGCCCGTGTTGGGGATGAAATAACGCTACGCCAGGACGGTGAAGGGTGTTTGCCCATCCACGCCTGGTTTCAGGAGGGGGTGTGAAGAGGCAGAATTTGGGAGGTGACCGGCAGGTGGCTGCCGTGCTCCACAGCTGGGCCCTTCCCCACTAGAGGCTCCACCACCACCACCAGCCCTGCTGCGAGCGGAGGGGGCTGCCACCCTCCCTCGCTGGCAACACCCCTCTGCCTCCCCTTCTCCTTCCACCTCAGAGGGACCCTGGTGGGGGGCTGCTCTCCCTGCCGCTCCCAGCTGCCGCATGAAGAGCGGGGGGACCCTCAGCGTGGCTCAGCCTGTGGTGCCGTGACCCCACCTGCCACGGCTGCTGCAGCAGGAAGGCCCTGAGGGCCAGCCAGGCCACCTGGCCTGTAGGCAGGGTGGCCAGGAGGGCCAGCCAGGCCACCTGGCCTGTAGGCAGGGTGGCCGGGAGCGCTGGCCAGGCCACCCGGCTTGTCATGCAGCAGGAGGACCATCCAGGCCGACTGGCCGCTGTGTAGGGTGCCCGGAATGGCCGGCCCTTCACGGCAGCGTGGGGCCTCTCCAGGAGGTTGGAGCTGGGGTCGCACACAGCAACCTGTAGCCTCTGGGCGGCCACTCCACCCCGTCAGCCTCGGAGAGGAGCCCACTTTCCATTCGGTCCTTCCAAGGCATCCGCGCCCGCTTTCAGCTCAATGCTGCGCAGGGAGGCGGAAATGCCGTATTTGCAGTAGGGAAAGACAACCATGGCAGTGCACCGGAGAAATGGGAGAGAAAGGGAAGAAGCCTCCGGAAGCACAGTGAAACGCTTCCCTTCAGCTCTAGAGCCTGTAAATATCAACTCCTGTGGGACAGCCGGCACCAAGCAATAGTTATGTTGGTTACTGGAAGAAAACATGACCACAAAACAACACGCATGTTTTAAGTTCCAGCTCCCAGTCACCGTCATCTAATCTGACAAGGCCTGTTTTAGGTTACAATGTGTTGGTGTGACGGGACATGAAAGCATGGGCATTGACCTTTGTGATTAAAAATAGCACCCGTCCCACTTTTGTCACTAATGACTCTGACCACGTCCCTTCAAGTTAAGATACAAAGCCATCTTTCTCCCTTCAAGGGAAATGAAGAGTAACAGTTTTGCCAAGCCTTACCAGAAGACAAGGTAACCTTGTAATAGTAAGCTTAAAAAAAAATAAAAATTACAGGGCTGAATCAAGGTGAGGTAAGTATGGTAAGGGTGGTTTATCCGCTTCTAATCTCTGCGATTTAGAGTTCACTCATTCTTATCAAATGGCCTGCAGCACCACACAGGTGAGTTTATACCGCTTTGCTATTTATTACTGCAGCACTGCAATTACTTGGCTAGTGGAAATAGAAGGAGACAAAGTCACATTGATTTACCCAGCAGAATATCAAGGTTTTGGAAGCTGCTGAATCTCAGCGTTGGCAGGAATGTATTTATTTCCCCTCAGGTGTATTTATGATCAGTAAAGACACCAGTGGAGTGCAATGTATAAAGCAATACCATCCCTCAAGAAAGATGACTGTACTTCAGCTGCTGCAAAGAAGTCCCAATGCCCTGATATGGCAAATCGTCCCTATATGGCAAAGCATTTAAGCTCCTTCTAAAATTTAAGGCGCACAGAAATCTAACAAAGGGGGAACCGCACATGGTCACGGAGCCTGTGGCTTGTCTCCCAGCAGAGACATCAGGGACTGGAGAGTCGGTATTTGAGTAACAATGTGCTGCCACCTAAGTTTGATTCTGCCTTAAAAGGATAGGAAAGATCCCAGCCACTGTGAAGCCAGGGTCCCTGGGTGAGTGGAGGAGAAACTTCTTAAACTGAAGCAGCGTCTGACTCGTAAAGGAAAAATCCTCATTTGCCATCAACCAGGGAGCAATATGGCATATAAAAGGGTTGGTAAATCAGCTGGGAGCTAAATCTTTAACCATTTAAAATGTTTTCCCTTCCTCCCATCTCTCCCTGTTTTTTCTAACAGGTGTTTAAAAGTAATTTGCAATGATTGCTGTGGAGTAACGCTGAAGAGAAGTGGGACACGCTCCACATCTCCCAAGCCACAATTAGCCATGTAGTGCTGTAACATGGGAATCAGAGTTCTGGCAATGCCTTCAAGCCTCCACTAAGGCCTAGAGTTGCACAGTCCTGCTGCCCTGGCTGCATGGAAGACCTTGAACCTCCCAGCTGATGAGTAGAAGAGTGGGCAACGACTGGAGAGAAGCTAACCCGAGGCTTAGGAAAAAAATAACAGCATCCTGATATTATCGGGTACACTCCCAAAAGAAAAAGACTTCTGCAGTTCTGTAATTACGCAGAACGGCTTATACAGAAATAAAGTATAGGAGAAAAGTCTTAAGGATAACAGATATGTCTGTTTAATGAGCCATACAACTTTCTCATTACATAGGATACGTAGCTGGGAATTTCAGGGGTGCACTGAATACAACACAGAGTGGTTCTCAACATCCCGAAGCAGCTGACGACCACAAGGATGAACCAGCCATAAAAAAAAAAACCTATCTTGCTGTACGAATTTAAAAACTGATGACAGACTCAACAGATTTTTAACTTGCCTGCCATCACGCAATAAACGAAACACCCAAACCAAACAACAGGAGGCTAAATGCCAGGCAGCTTGCCATGCTTCCTGTGGAGTAAACTAAGAGAACGCCTGCTAGATGTCTTTAAGTTCGTGCAATGTAATTTATTACAATTAGTGGGTGTGGCCAAATTTGTTGTTCAGGAACGCTTTTTGGTATGAGGTTACTGTCAAGCTGTCAAAGCAAAAAAAAAAAAAAGTTTTTTGTTTTGCAGCTCATTGCTAATAATTACGTAGAAAAGTTATTTTTCATCAGGTGCAAAAAGGCTAACCTTGCAGTGTGGGGAATAAAAGTACAAACACGTTGAGGCAAACCCTCTGTTTGAGATTAGACAGATTGCCTTTGGACCTACAGAATACGCGTAGTACACAGGTATGCGCAGAATGAAGGCAAGACAAAACACACTGTTGAAACTGCGACTGACAAAAGTAGCACAAACATCAGAAATGGAAGTTTTTATCTTCTGACTCTAAAGTTCTCTTCTTGCTTACACGTGGAAGTTAACCTCACAAAATCACTCTTCCTTTCTTTAGGGAATCTAGGGGCCTAGACTAGGCTGGGGGAAAAATAAAAAGAAGGAAAAAAAAAAAAAGCAAAGTAGCAACTGTTACCAGGAAACTCAGTCTTTACATTTCCTGACTTTGGTATCGGTTGCAAAGGTAATGCTAAACCGACAGCAGTGTCTTTATCTGAACATTTTTTCACTGGATAGCCCAATTCTGAGAGATTGGGAGTACTTACTGAGCTTGATGAAAGCTGGAATAGAAGCAACGCTAAGAATTACTGAAACTATAGCCTTCATCAGCGGATTTGGTGCAGGTGCAATGTTTTGCAGTTGCTGACGATCTCCTTCCTCTGGGCACAAATGCTGCCTCCTTACAGGTCTTTTAGACTTTTTCTAGGAAGGCGTGAGGGTGGCTGTCACGAGAGGACTGACCGACACACCGCTCCAGAGCTGGCGGTGGGGGTACAGCACCGGGTTTCAGCTCTGCACCCTGCGGCCGCAGCGGGACTGGAGCAACGCACTTCTCCCCAGCTATCACTCTGGGATCTCTGGACGCTCCTCAATCTCTTACCCTTGGGCCACGTTTTTCTATGTATGGAACCGGGGAGATCACCAGTACATTCTTCCCCAAGCAGAAAACCGTGTGACTCCTGGAGCTAGGATCTTAGCTACAAGACTATGATTTCTTAGCAGATTCCCTTTACAGGGGGAAGTAGGCATGGGCTCCCCCAGAAAAATAACTTTCAAAAACTTACCACAATGAGTGCAACAACTGACAGTGTATAGTAGATCGAATCTCTCAAGAGACTCCACGACGACAGTGCAACGACCTGGGAAAACAGGTAAAGAGAGGATGTCAGCCAGGCTCTCACCAGCACGACTGCCACGCTAACATTGAGTGCCAAAGTTAAGCCCGTCGTTCTGTGTAAGCTGTCCCCACGCATACTAGGACACGAAGAGGAGACCCAAGCCAGGAAACGCACTGGCTTTCTGCAGCTGCTCGAGGAACAGCCACTAAGAAGATGGCGGGATTGATGGCCAAATCTAAAGAGTAAAAGGTATGAGGTCACGGGCAGCAGATGACTTCCATACAAAGTCCCAGACATGCCAGATCACACCAGTGTTGTCAAAGCCACGGAAAGGGAAATCAAATCCCAAGTATTTATGGATGACAAAGAAGTTTCCCATGTGTTCAGCAGGCTACCTGAGATCCCTTTCTCCCTCCCACATACACAGCACAGGGCCTGCAGTAGCAGGCCCTGCAGCCTGAGATGTCCCCCAGGTCTGACTGTGTGCTGCAGCCGGCGGTGGCTGAACCACAGGCAGGTGTGGGGCAGTGGGGCTCAGCTTTACCAGCAGGATCCTTCTGTGCCAGTGCTGACGCTCCGCAATGAATGGTCACAGGAGATGAACAGCCCTGTCAAGTCTTTGGGGCAGGACGTGACCACTCGATTCCACCCACCCTACGGTTCACATCTGTTTCTTGTATTACTTTTCCCCAACCTTGAGACTCCTGCCTTCCTTGAGAGAGGAAACGAGCCTGAAATGCTGAGCAAGAGCACAAGGTTTGCAATGGTCCAGTAGGCAGGGGAGCACCACCAGACACAGTCCCCAGCTGCTGCCTAGCAATGTGGGTCTTCCCCATCCTTGTCCTACCACCACGTGCCTACATCTACCGCAAGTCTCGTTGCTGGCATCTCATACACTGGGTTTCCAGGAATTTTAGACTGCTGGATGATGGCCTTCTCCTTGCTAAAAGTCTCATCTTGACCCATGCTGACTCATTCAGGATGGGTCAAGGGGTCATTCGGGGGGGATTCCTTGGACAACAGAAGTCACATGCAAAACAAGAGTCCGACAGCGCTGAGCAGCCAGATCCCCAGCGTGCTGCTAGTCTGAACCTTGGCAGAGACGCGGCTTCACCCTCCACACCGATGGGCATCAGTACAGCTCCGTGTGCACTTGCACAGGTTTTGGGACTCAAGTTAACACTCCAGCAAAGCATTAAGAACAAACCCCAGGAATTTATATGCAACAGAGGATAAAATGGGACCGCCGTGCTGTTCATTTCACTTGACACCTTCCAAAGCCACAGAAATGAGGAGGAATCATCATTGTAGGCTGAACGAGCCTGCAATTCAGATCTTAGAAGAAAAAAATACCAGTGAATAAGTTAGCCTTTAACTTCATTAACAGTATTCAAACGGGCAGATTAAAAGCAATCATGTGGTGGTAACGTCTTCAGTATGATTATATCATTCACAGCCCTAGGAAGTCCCCTCAGTAGAAGCTTCTTCTCTAATCTTTATTTCCCATTTCTGGAGTGCATTTCAAACGCTGGGGGTCACATCCTTCACGGGTGTAAACCCCAAGGAGGCAGATGGGAGATGGCTAATTTACACTGACTTGGATCTGGCCCCTGAATGTATAAATGAATTTTCTGACCACATCCTCCAGTCATGCTTGTGTGTGAATTCAGTCAAACAAACAGTGGCTTCATTTTCATTTCTATGATATCTAAGAAAAGGTCCTATTTCAGAGTGCTAGCTAAAACAGTTTCCCAGATTTCTCTGCAATTTAACTCTTACAATATTGGAATTTTCCAGAACTGCTAGCAAAACAAATGCTGTAAAAAGATGCTGACCATTATACTTAAAAATCTCTGCAGCCTCTTAATACTATAGCTTTTTAAAGTGGATGTAATTTATGCCCAGTGTAAAGTGTCTTTATGCAACCATTGACATGTAAGAAACTCCTATCTAAAATAAAAAAGCAGGCCTTTAAAGTCCTTGAGTCGGATTAGATTTATACCAGCTGACAATACATTTCAATGCATGTAGGGATAGATGAATGAGATGCTTTATGATGGAAATTTCCAAATGTGGAAACCTGGAGCTGGGTTCATAATTCTATTCAGACATCCTTAATTAAATCTCACGTCTTACAGACAGTGGGTCCCTTCATTTTGATTGAGCAATTTTTGTAAGGAAGTTTATAAAATAATTTGACATTATTCCACCCAGCTTTTATGATGCTGCTTAAGGTCCTATGCACTTCCGTCAGCATGGATGCTGGTGGGGATTTTATCGCTGTAAACTTAAGCTCTGCATAATAAAAGTTACAACATTTCTGAAACAAATGACAAGCCCCGTATGAGCAGGCTTGCTGGAAACTGTCACTCTTCTATCTAATAAACTCCCTCCTGGGTATAAGGGGTCACCACGCAGCACAGCATACCTATGAAAGCAAGATGTCCCGGTTACTATGAGTCAAGCTAGTATCTCTCCTGTTCTTTGATATTCTACAATAATCTTGAAGGTAATCTGCAGTATTTTTTCCAGGGAATTTTCCTCAGACACCTGCATGAGAACGTTAAGCTACATTTAAGTGTCTGGACCTATCTAGCAGGGACCTAGTGGGCAAAAGTCATAGACCAAGATACTGTGGGAATCGCAAGGACTCCTGTATTGATTTCAGACTGGATTGAAGGGAACGTGCTCGTGCCTGGGACTTGCACAGGCTGCTCGCATTTCACAGACATCCGAGTAGGTCTCCCTGACGCAGTAACTATGGGGCAATTAAATCTCAGCTCTCCTTAGGGCGTGAGCCGTTTAACTGAAGTCTTTGAACCATCTCATCACTAGGGAGAACAATCTGATATAGGAAAGTCATGCACACAAGGTAATCATGCACCGAGGGTAAAAGGAGCTAATTAGCACTGAGGGAAATGGCAGTGCTTTCAGCCTGCTGACAAGAATCGTGTATTCTAGTTTATAACTGTCAAGACCCTGAATGTCTAAGTCGTGCCATATAGTCTTGCAGCAAACCAAGGACCCCACATAAATCTTAATGCACTGCAAACCACTTAAATTACAGTTTAGCAGACCAAGGCAGAAAGGAAATCAGGGAAGCAATCAGCTTAGGCAAAAACATGATCAAATTTGAGTTTTAAATCAGCAATACTGTAAGCCAGTGGAGAACTGGTCCTTTGGGAGCCGAGCATAAAGAGGCAGTTGTAAAACCAGCGGTTGTCGGGCTACACATTTCCTCTTTTTGAAGGAAATACCCAAAATCCAAACTCCAGACCAGTGACTATTAGCCCTCTCTTGACTACTACAATGGTGACTGAATCCCTAGAGCTGAAAGGAAGAGTTCTTTAGTCCAGGCTTAAATCAGAGCAACCCCTGACGGGTCTGACACAGATGAGGACCCATAGTGCATGCTCACCTGCAAGCTGCAGCGTCATTCCTATGGCAAAATGACCCATATTAGATATTTGGTTTCTCATTAATGAACGTCCAGCCTGCAAACTCTTATGTATAACATTTACTACTCAGAATGCTTATTTCCCTTTTTGAAGGGCTGGAGAGCAGAGAAATAAAGACCTTATCAGTTCCAGTTTGATTTCCGCGGTTCTGAACTCCTGAAGCAGCAGCCCCATGCAGGACACACGACCTCCTCCATCTAGCACACACATGGAGATAAGCCACCAGGAAGAAAAACACTGAAAATCAGACAATGGCACCTTCTGCTCTTGGCACCAAAATTAGCTCAGGGCACCCAGGGCCTCTGGCAATATACTCCATGCCCCACCCCAGGGCTTCCTCATTTACTCTGTATAAAATTGACCCTTCTTTCTTCTGCTCTTCCAAATTATTTCTCTCCTCTTAGCTGTGCAGAATCTCTTCTCCCATCCAGAAGAGACCTGCTGGCGGAGGCAATCCAGCTGGCCATTTTAAAGCCTGCTACTTGCCTGCTCTCCCCGTTACGGTGATGGGCCCGAGATGAAGTGTGTGATGCGGAACATGGCTGCTGCTGCCTTAATAAGGACCTTTGTGCTTCTACTGCTGCCAACGAAGGCACGAGGCAGTCCAGAGGGGTATGGGCTGCTTGATATTTTCTCTGCTCAACCTTCCAGGGGAAGCATGTCAAACGTTATCTAAGCACATCCACGTTCTTCAGCGACCTTTTTCACTCTGAATTGTTCCAGGGCTTATCCTCCTCTCATGGCCCATTCTTTGCTTGACATTCTTGGGCTGAATGATAGGCTACACACACTGCCTGGAAATGCTAGGCTTTGGAAGCAATCTTCCTAATCTTATTTCTCTGTTACCCTCTGGCATAGAAGGTCTAGATCTTCAGGTATTAAGAGCTAATAACTTAATTTGTTAATGTGGAGAGGCAGGAATGCTTGGGTGAGGGTGTAAAAAGATTAAAGGCAATCCCTGCGGTGATTAGCCTTAAGACTCTACGGAGATCAACAGAGATGTGCTGATGGGGAATCCACCGCTCAGTGTCTCACAGCTGGAAGCATCTCCTTCACAGCTGAGGAGCACACGGTGTTGTTGACTCCTCGTGCGTAGTTTTGTTCATTGATGTTAGATCTTGGCAGAGAGATTGCCACTCATCAGAATGCGTTTTCGGGCACAGCAGAATGCGTTTTCGGGCAAAGGTGAACATTTCTCATGAGTTTTAAAGGAAAGTGGTCAAATGTCTCTAATGCATTAGACATAGTTTTAATACAAACATGCCTCCTACAGCACTGCACCACAAGCAAATGGGACCGATCATGGTCGCTAGTTTGGGTAGGCCCTTCTGTGCAGCTCTGGGGTCCAAGGGTGCTTCCAAATTAATCACCGGTCTGGAATTTCACTCCACAAAGTTTTCATGAGGCTGTACTGAGAGTCACAAAGCTCTTTCCTGGAGAAACAGCTTTTTCTTTTAACCTACAGCTACAGCCTGAAAGATGACTGTAAACTGACACAGCCTTACCTGGCAATGCTGCAAGACAGGTTAAGAGAACAGGCAGCAAACACAAGCCCCTTTTCCCCGCTGCTGTCTTTCCCCCTCCTCAGAGATGGGAAGCCAAGGGAATATGTACCGTTGCCAGGCTCTGCTAGGCTGGGGACGGGAGGAGCAGGCAGGCAACTGGGTGGTTTCACAGCAGATGCTGCTCCCTCAAGTTTTCATTCAATGCATTTAAATTCTCATTAAGGGCTTGTCAAAAGGCATCCAGAAGCAGAGAATCTGGGTCGCTCTTCATGCTGCCCCTCTTTGATGTGGACTGCGCAGAAGCAATTAGGGAAGATCTTACACCACCCGAACAGAGTCTGGGATCTGGCTTTTGAATGTTCGTCTGTGCTGACTGACAAAACTCCTGCCCACTGTGATACCTTGCAGGCACCCTGAAACATCACAAGCAGCCAGCAGCAATGTGCTGCGTCAGCCTCTTCAATCAGCTGCACCAAGACGTGCGGTGGGAATCTCCTCGCACACTACTCCTGGTTTGCAGGACCTACCCTCACAGCTGAGGCGTCACTTGTAAAGCCTGGTGGGGTCCCCTCCAGAAGGTGTTGTTTTCTTGACAATGCCATTCAGCAAATCCGTGACAAAACTCCTAATCAGCCCTGTGATAATATAATAGGATCTCACGGTCAAAATAAGATAAATGACTAAATGTTGGCAAATGTTAAACTAAGTAGTGAACTCAGGCGGAGATTGGGGACAGATTTTCAGGGAAATCAGACTGACAGTAATTTGGAATTAATACATGTATTACGCATTTGGAATTATACAAAAATAAAAAGGGCTCTACCTTGAATACCATCTCTCATCCTGAAGGCAACATGAAGATGAAATCCAGCAGCACTCTACTTCCTCATGGTTTGCAGAAATCAGTCCTCAGCGAAGCCCTGGTTTCTACCTCTCAGGAACCAAACCCGAGCACTGCTGCACCCCACTGAAGAGAGACAGGTCACAGCAGGGCCTATCAGCTGAAGTATCTCGAGCCACAGCTACAGAGAACTAGGAAGGGAGAAGCTTCAGGGCGCATACGTATTTTGCTGTTCACCCATCCAGATGCAACACAAGCGTAGTTCCAGAATGCGGTAGTGATACCGCTTCGCATTGTCCCAGTCATTGCCCTCTTCTGGGATCCAGTGGATCCCAGTCCCTCTTCTGTCCAAACACGACCCCAGCCACAACCAAATCAGCGTTCATTTAGAGAAAGCCTGCTGTGCTCACACAGCCTACCATCGCTCCAGTGGGTCAAGAGTTTCAGGAAGAGAATTACCTACAGTCCGCTGTGAAATCTTCACTTACTGATGGGTTTCATTGTCGTGAACTGCATTGGTAATAGCAGTGATATTAGTTGAGGTTTAATTTTACTTGCTCTGGATGAATATAAATGGCAGCTGTCTTAGCAATAAACATCATTATTGGATCTTAATGACCTTATGCAAATCCAACCAATCATCCTAAAGTCACAGCTGCTCAGCCAAGCCAAGCAGAAAATTAAAATATCTTCCATGAAACGACTGAGACACTTTCTCCACCAGGTACTTGGGAGAGAGCGAAATGACTTGATTGGACACAGCAAAACCTGCCTACAAGGATGGATCCTTGTACACCAGACAGTTAAAGATAGAACTGTGCTTCATTTGCAAAACTGAAGTTATGAGCAGTTTGACATCTGTGTCAGTGGTGGGTAGAAATAAAGAAAATCTACCATGATCAGGTAAAATTTAATAGGTTCCCACTGCCTTTTATTTCGTTAAATACAGCCTAAGTTTTACTCGAATCTGAGAAGTCACTGCAGTTAAGGAGATATGTATGTGAATGAGACAGAAATAAAGGGATCCCTACAGTTCCTACACATGGTGTCCCTTAAAACTCATGGAGCTTTTTTGGAATACGAACAAACCTCTGGGGCAGCTCCTTGAAGCCCTTACACCGTTACAAAGATGGGCACCAAACAGAGAGGGCTGCTGCCTGCCACAGAGATGTCTGTGTCTCTCTCACACAGAGCTCTCCTGCAACTGAGCTCTGGCATCTTCCTGGTCACGTACATCTCACAGGGGGTGAACACCGATGGCGCCCAACCTCCCTCACCAGATAAGTCACCAAGCTTCCTCCAGTGCAAGCAGAGGACCATGATAAGCCATGGCTCACTTCTGGCCCCACTCCTTAGGTCCCTCATGCGTCTGTGTGTGGATACGTGTGCAGCTGATGAGTTGCTCCCACGTGTTGGGCAACGGCAGGCAAGGCTCTGAGCCTTTGGAAACTGGTCCAGGCCTAGAGTTGGTGGCTGACCTCGGGGGCAGCTCACACTTCCAGGGACAACTTGCACGCGGGCTGCAAGCCAGATGAATTAAGTGGCTGGTGGCCGCAGCAGACTGCTCTGGACAGTCCACACCTTGAGGAACCCTCTCCTGTCCCATGACCAATGCACCGAGCTGAAACATCCCTCAGAAGACAGCAGCTCAAACCGGAGAAGTTTAAAAGACTCAGATTTTGTGCTACTCCAGCATCTGTCAATCTGTATGGAAAAGCAAGAAAAGTCAAATTCTTTCTGCCTGTCTTGACAGCAGCCTGGGAAATCCTGACTTCTGAGGAGCCAAATATCCAGGATTGCCTTTGGTGAATCTGTCAAGGACCTCACTCTCCGGGACAGCCCTGACAGGGACTGATCTCTCAGGGTTTCTCAATTTCCCTTGACAGGCACAGGCTCTGCCTTTTAACTTTGCCATTTATTATTTTAAGAACTCCTTGCTCAGCTCAGGTAATTACAAGGATCCTGCCACCTGCCTGTTCATCCTCGCTGGTCGTGATATCAATGAAGCATCATATATTAATGTGAGAGAGTGACACTGCCTTATTTGTATTCATCTCTATATTAAATTAGGCTGTAGATCCATCTACGACTTTCAGCAAGAAGCCACTGCAGAGGCTCTGCATGTTTCCTGGGAGACATATCCCCATATGTTATACTAAAGAAGAGAGCTAGCCTGGAGGTGTTCGCCTGGGACTCAAGCAATCCAGTCCTTGTTCTGCCCCCAGCCCTATGGCCTAAGCTCGGGTGAATTAATGAAGCACTCTCCCTTCCTTGTACAGGAGATGAAAGAATTTTTTTTATCCAGCAGCAGCACTGGAGAATAAATGCCCGTGGGACTGCACGGGGCTGTAATCCTTCAGAAATGGGGGACTCACAAATATCACAGATACACACTTACTGAGCTGTTGCACCACGCTCATTTCTCACTCGTACCCACCTCGTTCATGTGCCGCTCTGTATTGACAGAATTTTTCTCTCTGTTTAGGTCTTTTTTGCCCTAGTGTTAATCACCTTACCAGCATCCATTCGTTTTGTTTGCTGCTGCAAACCATTCGTGAACTTGCCCAGCAGTACCTGGAGGCCGCATTTTCACCAGCGTCATTCCCACAGCAAAACACGGGGTTGTGCCTGAGCTAAGAAGCGCAGACTAGAAATCCCGTAGCCAGGCCTGGTTTAGACGGTGGCGAGTTTCTGGTGGCACTTTGACCCACTCCATAATTCAGACACAGAATCAGCCAAGCAGGTCCAGCAGGATCTCAGAAGCTGCCCGTCAGTCCTCAAACACTGCAGGCTCCCAGCCCTCACCAGCGGGACTTTTTTCCTGACGTCTGCCAGCAAGTCTGCCACATGACTTCTGGCCACATCCTTCCACGCCGTGGGCCTTTTGGGGATACTCTTCCGATGCATTTCATACCTTCTCTGAGGTCATTTCGCCTCAATGAAACCTCCCTCACCTTCTCAGTAAAATGTCTCACGAACTGGGCTCGTGATCCTTCCTTGTCACTGAAGAAGGCAAATCCTGCCAGAAGGGACAGCAGTGTTTCTGCTGGCTCCAGAGCAGCCCCTGGGGGACACAGGCGGGGTGGAGGCAGGTTCTCCCTGTCCCAAGGGAGAGCCCCCAGCACCTTGCAGTGTTCAGCCGCCAGGAAAAACAGCAAAGGGAGCGCTAAAGGTGATGTCTGTGATTCAGAGGCTGCAGGCTTTGTGCTGTTTGAAAGGTCATGACCAAACAGATGGGAAATAGCAACTGCGTGTTTAATATTCTGCACACACTTTCTCTCTTGGTGTTAAGTGTATCAGTCCTAGAGCAGTTGTAATGAAGATATAAGGCAGGAAGGAATTTCTGAAAATAATTACCGCTATCTTCCAGCAGCGTTTAGAAAGAGAGGCACTGCCTGACCATCAGGACTTGCAAGTCAATTTTCACAAAAGTCCCCCTGCTTTAGGCACTATTAAATCTTACCTGCAATGAATAAATCGGTCAATCAGAAGCTAATAATCATTAGCTGCAAATCAAATACAGCAGAGATCACAGGGTATACTTTTCCCCCTTGCTGCTCCCCCAGTGATCATCTGCCAGACTCAGATATGAACCTGTGAGTCAATCACGCGTATTCCCACTTTACTGTCCCTGAAGGGAACAGAAACATTGGTGTGAGCAACGTCTCTGGGTGTTTCCTGAGGAGCTGGGGTCTGAAGGCTGCAGGGGCATGAGAAACCACAGCAAAGGGAAAGTTCTCCACGCTGGCTGGAGCAACATGCTCCACAGCTGGGACAACCCCATTGTGCAGGTGAAGGACAGGCGAGGCTGGCTGCCAAACAGCCGGGCAAACACACGAGGGACTATCTCATGACAGCACAGCGGGAGTCCCTCATCCCGTGTCCCCTCCCAGCATGCTGAACCACCCTGCGACAGCTGAAATTTCAGACAGATTCCTGCGTGGAAAGCCACTGCCGCCTGTGCAGCCTTCCTGGAAAGCCAGCAGGCAGTTGACATCAGTGTGGGACTGTGCTGGGACTAACAGCACAGTAGGATGTCCTGGACCGAATGCTAGGAAGCAGACGGGGATGCTTCTATACCCCATGGTGATGTCTCCCCGCTGTTGACATGCTGGGGTCACAGCTGTCTCAATATCCCAGGACACTATGAGTATTCATCTCAGTCCCATGACCATAATCTTCACCGAGTACCTCCTGGCAAAGGCACCAGAGTTCCGCAGCGTAGCATTTGGGTTTGCCAGGGGTTTTGACCAACACAAGTTCAGTCGGGAGGGATGCTTAAAGTGAAACATAAACTATGAGCATGGGGCAGGGCAAAAAAAAAAATCCAGGCCTTAAAATACATGTCTCTCTCAGCTAGTAATTGCCAAGCAGCTCTGATCTAATGGACTCACTAGGAGGAAAGCTTCCTTCCAATTACCAGCCCCCTAATTTTACCACTGGTTAGCCATTCTCTGCAGAGTTCAACCGTCACTCTGGCTCCCGGTCCGTACATTGTGGACCAACTCAATTTATTCTCATTATTTCCCCGAGAATATTTGCTTTTTTAAGCAGCTCTTGATATTTTCATTACTGCGGCAGCAATCCGTCTCTGTGACATTCTCAGAATGGAAACAGTGGACACTCTCCAAACCTCAGGACAAAGCCAAAAATATTTCCCTGCTCAATTGGTATTCATAATTGTCCATGAGTTATTCAGATCATCGTGTCTTTTTAGCTCAGATTCCCGCAGAGCCAAGGCAGCAGGACCCCGAAGACCTGCATTTGCAGACATCTCCCGGACCGCAGGCGATTCTGTGCAGGATTCACAGCAGAATTCAAGGACAGCTATAGACGTGGTACAGGAAGGCATGCACAGGGTAAACATTTCCCATTCTCCCCAGACTGGCCAGTGCTTGTCAGACATAATACCAGCTTCTGTGATTTCCTTGCTTTTACACTACAGATGATTTAAGAAAAAACCCTACCCATGGTAAGTCCACAGTATTGATCTGTGTGTGAATTTTGACAGAGAAAACTTGACCTCAAACGGTGATGGTGTTCAGTGGCAATTAGGGACTAGACTTGATTGCTGATAGGAATCCATTGTCAACTCTTCTGATCGTCTCCTCTATTTGTATTCTACTATTGAATGTAACTCTGTGAAGAAGGTTTTGAAATGCTAATATAAAAAAATCAAAGCAACTTCTATGATGGCCAGGCTCGTCCTGGATCACTCACAGACAGCAATCCTGGCATCCGATCTGCCCATCATACCAGTCCCTATCATATCTTCATGAAGTAAAAGACGGTATTCTATCAGTACCGCCATGCCGTCCCTGGGCCTGAGAGGAGCTTCCCATAAACACCTTACCAATGCCAAACCCTTCCTGTGCCCACACAGCCCATAAATCACTCACTACGTGTTAAGCAGCTGGCCTGCAGCGTCCACACTGCTGGTCCGTCACGGTTTCCTTGTGCTTTCCCATCTGCCTGCCCAATCCCTCCTGTTGTCTCCTGTCATACACTCTGATCAACAGCTTTCAGGCTCAAGAGCTGTGTTCTGGCTCTGTATTTGTGTTAACATACAGTACTGTGGAGTTTTAATCCACAACTGAGACTGCTAGATGCTATCACAACAGCAACACGGACCTTATGAGGAAAAAAAAAATAATAAAAATCATCAGTAGGTCCAGTCTCACTGGCCTCATTGTGCAATTTCTGGTTCAACTTAGATGCGGACGCCAGGCCCCCGACACCACAAAGTCTAGGCTTGCATGCCTCACTGGACAGAAATGATGCAAGCAGCCCTGCTTTAAGCTAAGCATTTATTAGCCACTTTGCTAAACTGGCGCCCAGTGCAGGAATACTGATTTCATGCAGGCTGCTAGCCTAGTTCTGGGAAATAAAGTTACTTCGGGAATGACAAAACGCTTGCAGAGCTCATCAGACCTCTCCAAAAGGAGACCAAAAGGGTTAGGGTGTAATAGGTACCTCTGACAAAGCTTATTCACCATGCACAGGTTGATGCTATGTAGCAACACCGTGGAGCCAAGGCACGACACTCACAGACAACAGGACAAAGTCACCTTCAGTGTTTTCTGGTTAACAGACAGACTGTGTGGTTAACACAGGCCACGTTTGCTCGCACGACGGCTACCAATTTGCCATAAATCCCCAAGTCCCCGATTCCCCAGGTAACATCACTTGTGTTAAAGGGGGAGCTGGAAAGGAATCTAATTTGCTTTGTCACTCAGAGTCGCTCTGTTGTCTGCCAGTGCCAAACATCCCAGTAGGAAAACCCTAAGGAAAAGGAGCACTCTGCTGCTTTTACAGTGGGCGAATGTCCTCCTCGATTGCTGTGACAAAACACAAAGAAAGATGCAAGAGGCAGAGGAACCCACGCAGCTGCCTGCCCAGAGAGTATCAGGGAAGGGAGCCGAGGCAGAGGTAACTTCTGCTGCTGGCCCTGCGGCTGGCAGCACCCTCGTTATTCTGGGGGTGCACGAGGACTTTCCTAGGGCATACAGAAAGGCTGCAGCCTCTCCACTTCGAGGACCCTCAGGCAACATCTCTATTAACTGATGTCTCTGCCCTGAAACTCCATCGACACCTTTCTGCCCTGTCTGCAGTCCAAGCTGCTTACTGAGTGCCCAACTTTCTGTAGGACAGTGGGAATGACACCGCCAGCATCCTCCCGCTGCTCCTCTGCTACTTGGGGTTTCACATACACATGACCATGCCAGCAGCTCTGTGTTCCCATCACGACCATCGCCTTGACTTCTGGGACAAATGTGAGTTCGGTGGAAGTCTCAGCGCTAGATCTTTGTCTGGAAAATTACTGTCCTTTTCTTGCTTTCAAGTCTGCAACACACTTTTATCAGTGAAAAGACCAGGCTTACAGTCACTAGAAAACATTGCCAGCACGAAAAAAACACATAGAATCATAGAATCATAGAATTGCTGAGGTTGGAAGGGACCTTTAAGATCATCAAGTCCAACCTTTAGCCTACCCTGACAAAAGCCACTTCTAAACCATGTCCCTAAGTGCCCCATCTACCCTTTTTTTAAACACCTCCAGGGATGGTGAATCCACCACCTCCCTGGGCAGCCTATTCCAATGTTTAATAACCCTTTCAGTGAAAAAAATGTTTCCTAATATCTAATCTAAACCTCCCCTGATGTAACTTGAACCCGTTTCCCCTCGTCCTATCACATTGTCTACCAGACTACAAGAGCAGCATACAGTCCCAACAGTTGGCATTAAGTTGTCCTTAGATTACTTCTCCACGGTTTTACATGTTTTCCACCGATGGTCACAGACCGACGAATTAAAGAAACAACATTCCAACTCTCCCCTCCCAAAACTCCTCCACAATCCAGAAGAAAGAAAAAAAAGCTGATGAATGCAATCATAAAGCCAAACATCAGTAACGACTCCAGTCTGAACTACTTGTTGTCAGTGAAATTAAAGCTTAAAAGATTAAGATGCATGCAAGCTAACTGCATGACAAAACTACTTTAAAAATAGATTGCAAAAGTCCCAGTCTCTTCAATAAACAATGTTCTACCTAGTTATTAAATCTCTGTTCGCTTTCCTAGTCTCAGCTCTTTGCTGTTTGTAACACTTATTTCTTAGGTATATTTTCACACTGATATGAAACTGAGCTCACATCAGCCGCTGATTCTGAGAGGCATCCCCAGCTTACACAAGGGTTTACTGTAACTTGGACAAAGGAGAGCCTTGAGAGCTTAGTTTATTTCCTCAGGTAAAAGAATACCAGTGGAGCAGAAGGAAGCAGGTCAGATGGGGTCAAGGTAGTCCTTTTTTACTCCAGTGTACTGAAGAATGACACCGGGCCACCAACTAGACCCCTTGACAGAAGAAATACCTGGAAGAGACTCTAAAAAACCAAGAACGTCTCTGGCACAACCCAGCACTCATGGTCCCCTGCTCCACCCAGAGCAGCCTGTCTTGTTCTGGGGAAAGCTGAAACAGAGAACCTAGAACTCAAATGAAAAACACAGCAGTTAAATGGTAATTAACAAATCAAGCTATGCAGACTAAAAACTGCTGTTTAATGCTGGAGCGACTTGCAACTCAAGGTTATACTGCTTTCACTTAAGCACTTTTCACTAACCTCTTCTCATCCCTTCATCCTCTTCTGCAACACTGCAAAAGGCTGCAGTTTAGTGCTGGAGGAGGACAGAGGGGGACTGGATGACATGCAGGAGAGAGCAGCAGAGCTGCAGAATAGAGAAGAATCTGGATGGAGGAATTCTCAAAGCTGAACGAAGTCTGCTTGTGCTGGCTTGAACGAGGGATGAATTAAGCAAGCACTGACTGCTTCCGAGAATCCCACATCCCACATGCCGCCAAGCATGACGAGAGGGCAGCGGAAGGAGGGGAGAATTTGTGAAGCACAAACATGGGAGTCAGAGGAGACAGGGCAGAGAGGCTGAGGCTTGGAGGGGACCCTGGGCTAAGGTCAGTCTCCCCATACGCAGTTGGTTTGCAGTCATGGAAAAGGCCTAATACAATCCATCACAATGCAGACGGCAGGCTCCATGCCTGCATCTCTTCCCTGCTATCTAGCATACATCCCTGCGAAATGTTACTGATGTTTGAAGAGCTGCATCTGCTACCATTTCGTCTCTTGCAGCATTCTCTTACTTTCTCATACCCTCTTTGCCAGTAGAAAGCAAAACAGCCACGGCAGCTAAATAAACAATGTTTGGGTTATGTGACTTAGCTGTACAATTGAAAGAATATGCGTTAGTGTCGCAGGCACGCAGACAACTGAGGGAACAGCTACGGGCACATCCAACCTGCCCTATATCAGCATTTGGGGAAGGAGGACAGTTCTTAATCTATTTCCATATCCTCAAATCTTCTCTGGTTTAGAAGTCGCACCTACTGCCTAGATGAAATAAGGCCAGTCTTCCTCAGTGTGTGTGTGCATGTAAGACATCAGCAGAATATTGCAACAGGATGCAAGAAGAAAGAAGGAAAAGCTTCTAAGGCTCACTGCCCCAGCCAAGTGGGCTGGACTCAGCCATCCGCGAGGGTAAACTTCATCTATCTCTCTAAATATGCCTTGGTCAGAGATTTCAAAACGCATCAGAGGTGGAGTTCTTCAGCTTCCAGAGGCCCACTTTAAGATATTTTAAAAAGAGATCTGATTTTCAGAGTGTGGATGCTAGTTTAGAAAATCCAGCGTTTCCGGGTGGTTTTGGTTTGGCCATCAAAAACACGGGCAGCCTGCGTCGACTGTCACTTTTTGAACAGTGGCCCTCCTGTGCCAAGGATAAAGACCTCAGGAGATTTCATTGCTCATATCAGTGAGAAGAGACAGAAATTGAAAAAAATAACCCTTCCAGTCCAGAATCCTCACCGGTGATCCACAAAGTGTCATCAACACTAATTGGAAGGGAAAATCAAGTCACTTTCAGGCTACTGAAACACACATTTCTTACTTTTTAACAAACCATGGCACAAATATTTTTTACATAATCTAGAACCACCTCGATTCTGAAATTAATAAGAAGCCCCCCAACTCTTAAGCGTCTGATGGGTAGAGGTGTCTCTGACTTATACTGGATTTGAAACTTTTTTACATTTTCAGCACTGTTTAAAAACAAACAAGGCAGAAAATGGGTTTACAATACTTAACGCTAACAGAAATGTTTTTATGATTGTTTAAAGCAATTTTGCTTGCTTGCATTTGTTAATCCTTCCCCAGAGCTTGTAACACACACAACTTCAGCTCTGGGCTGGCGCACGACAGCCACATGGTAAATCTCCCCGATCTGCTGGCATTATTCAAATCAAAATGTTTTCCAGCCCAACTTGGTCCTTTTCTGGCTGGGCCACAAAGCAAAAAGGAGCACGAGGATACATTAAAGCTGATTTTCATCCACATCAACTGGTTTTTAGCATGAGAGTAGCTCTTCAGGAGCATTACAACACTACCACAGCTATTTGGAAGCCCTAACGTGAGGCGTAACAGCAGACGGCACAAACCAGTTGTGTGGCTTTCCGACACCCATCCTGCAAGCAGCTCCGTCTGCAGAAATGAGCTTGGCTGCAATTGCTTGCAGGACTGGGGCTCTAGCTACCAAGGTGATAAATTCCTTAAAATTTCAAAATTAAACACATAAATAAAGAAACGAAGTGGAAGCTTTTCTAATTACTGCCTTGCTTGAGGGCTTCTGGCAGCCTGCTCCCAAGCTCCTTCAGACTGACTGCTCAGCATTAAGCACTGTTTCCCCTTCCCGCAGCACCAGTTCCCAGCAGCATCTTCCCACGTGAGCCAGGGCGAGAGCCAGGCAGCGCTCAGCGGCCGACCAGCGAAACCTGAGCTGGTGCCTGCAGGCAGGGTGGCCAAGATCTCCATGGCTCTTAACACCCATTTCCAGCAGGCTCCGAGCATGGACGGGGAAGCCTCCTACTCCAAAGGCAGGGGTGACGAGCACCACCGGTGTGTGTCGAATCGAGATGCAGCATAGCCTGAGACCTGCTGGGCGACTGGAGAAAGGGGAACATGTGGGCACGTGGGGGCTTCCCATTTTAGACTTGCCATGCTGGGTAAGGGACGCTTGTTATAAGCCTTTTAATGACTTCAGAGATGCAGCCAGAAGGAAGCCTCTCACAGTGGCTGCGACTCTGCTGGGATTATAAACCAGGGATGGTTTGCCAATGACACAAAGCTGGGAGGGGTGGCTGACACACTGGAAGGCTGTGCCGCCATACAGAGAGACCTGGACAGGCTGGAGATCTGGGCAAAGAGGAACCTTATGAAATTCCATAAGGGCAAGTGCAGGGTGCTACACCTGGGGAGGAATAACCCCATGCACCAGTCCAGGTTGGGGGCTGACCTGCTGGAGACCAGCTCAGCTGAAAGAGACCTGGGAGTCCTGGGGGACAACAGGATGACCATGAGCCAGCAATGTGCCCTCGTGGCCAAAAAGGCCAGTGGCATCCTGGGGTGCATCAAGAAGAGTGTGGCCAGCAGGTCGAGGGAGGTCATCCTCCCCCTCTACTCTGCCCTGGTGAGGCTGCATCTGGAGTACTGTGTCCAGTTCTGGGCTCCCCAGATCAAGAAGGACAGGGAACTGCTGGAGAGGGGACAGCAAAGGGCTACCAAGATGATTAGGGGACTGGAACACCTCTCTTATGAAGAAAGGCTGAGGGATTTGGGTCTCTTCAGTCTGGAAAAAAGACGGCTGAGGGGGGACCTTATCAACACTTATAAATACTTCAAGGGTGGGTGTCAGGAGGATGGGGCCAGGCTCTTTTCAGTGGTGCCCAGTGACAGGAAAAGAGGTAATGGGCACAAACTTGAGCATAGGAAGTTCCACCTAAACATGAGGAAGAACAACTTTCCTTTGCGGATGGCAGAGCCCTGGCACAGACTGCCCGGAGAGGTGGTGGAGTCTCCGTCTCTGGAGACATCCAAAACCCACCTGGACACGTTCCTGTGCCACCTGCTCTGGGTGACCCTGCTCTGGCACGGGGGTTGGACTAGATGATCTTCAGAGGTCCCTTCCAACCCTATGGTTCTATGATTCTATGGTGGGATCCTCCAGCCACAGGCAGAGTAAGGGCAGATGTGTCGCAAGCACTCCAGCACAAACTGCCTGTGGGGTACACCAAGTCTGCAGCTGGCAAAGGAGATGAAAACAGCAGAAAATGCGATTGCCCTGGCTCTAGAGCAGGCTCCTTCAGAGGTGCCTACCTGGCATGGATAAAGTTAGCCAGGAGGATTCAGGTCAAGGAGACACAGAGCAGAGGAGTGAGGAGAGGAGAAGTGGGTCTGGGGCAAAGCTGGACGCTTGAGAAACAGCTATGGCGTGGATCCATGATCCAGGGGAAAAATCTTTCTGGAGAAAGCTTTTCTCTCAAGCCTCAAGAAATAGGGAGGGGTCGGGGAGGGCTCAGGAGACAGATCGAACGGAAAGAAACCTGAGTGCCTGGGTGCTTAGAAGGAACATCACTGCGCTAGCAAAAGCAAGCACCAAATGTTAGGAGATGAGGTAGTTAAGTCAGTTGCTTAATTCAGGTCAAGAATGGTCCTAGGGATAAAGCCAGGGCTCATGACAGAGGTGGTTTTGGTGTTCCCTTCCAGAAGGTGGAATATAAGCTGGGACTTCGGAGAAGAAAAGGGACTCATATAGCTAACGCAGCTGAACGCTCCCAAGGAGAGATGGGCTGTACAGACATTGAGATGGCCACTGAAACCAAGGTCATCCCAGCAAGGAAACTCATGCGCAATGCTGAGGTGAGCAGCAGGAGCAGTGGGAGCAGCATCTGGAGCCGGAGGGAGCTGCCCTCTGAACAAAGAACATGCCACAGGATCCTATACGTTCAGGGGAAAAAACAGGCCCGTGTCAGCTCTAATTGGCCCCTAAAATGACAAGTTATTCTTTTGTGTTTAATCTCTCTGTGCTTTGTTTCCCCACCTTTAAAACATCCCTTCATCTCACAGAGGTTTGGGGAAAATTAATTAATTGTTCATCAACTGCTCAGATACAATAGCGATGAGATCGGCAGAAGTTCAAGAGGAAATTAATAATTCTGCCTCTGTAACAGGGCTTGAATAGAGCCTGGTAAATAAGGCAGAAGGGCACACACTGAACAATGAAGAGAAAACAAAATAATGAATAGCTGCTCGTTAAGTGAGCAAAGTCCATTCTGTGCACTAAGGGAGGCAGTGACCCTGTGGAGAAACCAGCATGGGATCCTGTAATTAAAGACTGTATAATAATGCATGAACACCAGGGGGGCAAATTAAGGTTGCACAAGGAACCTCAATGCTGCTGTTTTCTAACTTTTCAGTGTTTGACTTTCAACCTTAACAATGCTCTTTTAAATGCAGTTTTTAGGTGCGTAGTGTCACATAGAGGTGTGGCCCTCACACTTTCCTTCTCCAGTTCCAGCAGTGGGATGTTTACTCTCATTTATTCTGGGAAGCATGCACTTACCAACCATTAAAGGCTTAGAAAAATAATCAATTAAGAGTTGGTGTTCAAGTAAATGCACACCAGCTTTTTGGGGCTGTGGGTTTGTTTCTTTTTTTTAAACAAGGTGCATGTAGCCAAACCCAGTGTTTTCTTAAGCCAAAGAATAATACATCCAACACAGCACGTACATACCACAACCTAATTTAAAAATAAAACATGTCCTGGAGAGAGCTGGTCAGTATTTTTTAATTCAACCTTTTTCCAGTTCAAAAAACAAACAAACAAACAAACAAAAGGCTTTCTCATGATACTGAACAGTTCTGCAAAAATAAAGAGTGCTTATGGAAATGCTGCATTAGTCCCCTCCAGGTTCCAGTTCTGTGTTTCCCAATACAGTGCTCCCGAGTGTTCTGCCACCAGGCAGCTGCCCCATAATCTCCAGGACAGAGAAATTTCCTCCCCCAGCTGTGAGCTGAGCACCCCAGGAGGGGATGAGGCAGCCCTGACACTGAGTTACAGCTTACTGAGCGCCGCTGCCCGTGCTGCTCTCCGGCCGCCTCCTGGACTGCCGGTATCTCCAAGCAACCCAGCGTCTGAACAGCAGCTCATGCCATCAGGCACGGAGCAGCTAGCGGGATCTCAACACGTTACCACAACTGCAGCTGCAAACTGCCCTCATATAAAAGCTCCTGCTGGAACACTGCGGCTACGGCTGGCAGGTGTTACAGGAAAGCAAGGGTGAGATGACCTCCACCCCCTCCGCAAGTCCCCTTGCGGAAATCGGTGGTGTGATCATCTTGAAATTGTCCCTCCTCTGCCAGAGGCATCCCGTGTGTAAAACAGACAGAGGGGGAACAGAGTAACAGCCCTTCTTGCCCGCCCTGGCAATTTGCAGCAGCCACCTCCTGACAGCAGAGCATTTAATGAGGGGTTTTGATGAACACGAAGGCCACATGAGCATCATTGGGTTGCAACTGCCACAGGTGCAGGCTTAATTCTCTGCTTCTCTCCTCCCACCTGACAAACCCGAAAGCCTTCCAGCCTTGAACCGAGATGCCTGAACGTCCGTTTCCAGGGCAGGAGTCCCAGAAAATGGGTCTGTGTTCCTGAGCAGCCTCAGGGGAGATTCACAAGACAGCAAAGTTTGGCTGCTAAATCCCTGCCCATTGACTCACTGGTCTCATCTGAAAATCAGAGGACTTCAGCTGCTGACTCCGCAGGTCTGAGCTCAAAAGAGAAAACGCTGCTCTAACTGCACTGGAGCACAGGAAGCAGCTTAGACCAACAGCCTGCCTCCGGGCTCACCTGGCCCATTACAAGGCAACTCCAAACTGAGATCCAGGTCCTCAGCAGAATTGAAATCCAACTGCCAACAAAATTTGGCACCTATGCTAGTGCGTCTATAGAGACGTTATTGATAATAGAACAAAATTCCTATTAATACTAACACAAAACAAAAAGATGAATCACACCAGTAAAAGTGAATGACTTTTTGGTGAAGGGCTGGGAGTGGAAAAAAATGAAAAGCACAAACCAAACCAGAGTTTTATCTAGAATACTGGAATTATTTAAGCTGAGGTTTCTTATTTGCTCATTTAAATCATGATTCCATGCAGCGATGTCAATCATTCCAGTTCTCACCCACCTTCTGTGGGTTAAACTGCAGCAAATAGAAGTTCAGTGACCTGACGAAACCACACGCAAACCACTAACAGAGTCAGGGAAAACAAAGCTGGGACAAATCAGTCCAAATCTCAGTTCTTGGCTTGAAAGAGGTTTGCAGACCACACTTAGGATGACTTACAGCAGCCCATCCCCACTTTGAACTTCTGACAGCTACCACACCTGGGAGACTGAAGGCATTTACAAGAGCGTTTTGAGAGCTGTGTTACATCCTTCAGAAACACTTCCCATCTGTAAATGGTCTCTTGAGAAGACTGACATTCTCCATCACCCCCCAAAACTCTAGCAAACCCTTTCCACTGTGATTTATAGCCAGTTTTTTAGCAGGTTCGAGGCATGCAATCAATACTATGGAGAGTAAAAATCAGAAGAATTAGCTCCTCTGCCATCATGCTAAACAGTTAATCGTCTTTCTTTGCTTGAAAAAAGCGATCTGAGCAAAAAGTCCTACTTGATTACAGGAGAGCACCTCTGGGGAACACAGCCTCATGCCCTGGGAAAGCTTTGGTCATTTGCATGCTTCCCATGCAAAACAAAGGAGCTTAGGTGGCAAAACGTACCACCATGGGCTTTTCCTGAAGCCCCCCCATAGTGAAAATGTTCACCATCATCCTGAAAAAGTTCATTGCTAATGCAAATAAAATTGGATTACAAACTTTCCCGGGAAAGTCCTATTTCTCTGCATGCTTTCTCATACTGACCAAGTTATACGGGCCCCTTCTCTTAAAGCTCTTCTTCCAGTGCTAGTTATCCCATTGCCCTGTATTGATAATGTTACCCCGCTTCTCCTCTTTACAAATAAGTCTGCACAGTCACATTTCAAAGAACATTTTATGAGATTGCAAAAATACTGGGCATGTTGGCAAGTGCCAAGGTGAATGCAGATTCAGATATTTAATTATACAGTCAATCATGTCTGCAATTCAGACAGCAGGCTCAGCTCTCACAACTTAATTACTTTAATTTCAGATTAATAGCTTGTGTTGTCATAAGCAGTTTGACACGCTGGAAAACAGTCAGAACTTACACTAGGAAGGGATAGCCTCACTGCTAGTGGGGAAAAAAGTTGGGGCATCCTTGGAAATATTCAAAAACCGACTGGACAAGGCCCGGAGCAACCTGATCTGACTTTGAGATCAGCCTTGCTTTGAGCTGGGGGGGTCAACGTAGCAAGGGCTTTGGATCAGAGACCTCCGGAGATCCCTTCCCACATAAACCACTCTGTGGTTACATATAAATAATGAGATAAACTACAAGCAAAGGCTGTATGTTTCTTACACAACTTCGTAAGTCATGCCAGTCACCAACAATGTTGTGCCAGCTCAGCACATGTATCTGAAAACTATCTTACACAAAGACAGCAACTTTTGTGATGCTCCAGCAGTGTCATCATTCTTTCAGAGGCATCGTGCACGGCTCACTGAAGTGCATTTTTACCAGCCAGAGGCACAGACATTTCCCGGTTCCTTTGGTCTAAAAGAGCCAGATACAAACGTCACAACACATTTTTCAATAGCTACCAAGAGGAGGTGTTAAATAATCAACTTTTATTCCTTTGGCCACCCACATATCTTGGGCAGCTTAAAAAGCCTGAGTTGACATTTGCTGTTCTGCTTTTCATTTCAAAAATGCAAGGGGAATAGCGTAGGGCCCTATTAAAAAGAACAAAGCCAGAGAAATTTGTGGCAAGGTTGTGAACCTGGCAGCTGATTTCACAGTACAGCCAAGGCACAGGATGAAGCAAGAACTGTTAGGAATCGTTAAATGCTCTTACCTGTCCTGCAAAAAGCCCACACACGCCAATAATACAGAGAATGTTAAATACAGCCGAGCCTACGATGGTTCCAACGCCTACGTCTCCTTTTGTGATAAAAACACCTGAAAAACAAGTTCAAGGCAAGCTGTGTAAATTGGAAAGAGCAGAATTTTTCCACAAAAAATTGCAGACCTCACACCCCATTAATGAATGTAAAGGCATGTACCACTTCTGCCACTTTTTCTCATATTTAATAGGGCAACTTTGAGAGAAAGGTACTAGGGTGAATAAAGGTGGCAGAACTTGCTTTCTGAGGGGTCCTGGGTAGATTGTCTAATGAAAACCAAATACCTAGACATGTCTAAGTCACCAACCTCCCGGTCTTGCGTTCCAACATTATGGTAATACACATCACAAAAGACAGCAAACTCTGTGGGAGCAGCTGGTGGGACACAGACCTTATCGCTCTCTACAGCTACCTGAAAGGAGGTTGTAGAGAGGTGGGGATCGGTCTCTTCTCCCAAGTCACAGGCGACAGGACAAGAGGAAAAGGCCTCAAGTTGCACCCGGGGACGTTTAGGTCAGATATTAGGAAAAATTTCTTCATCGAAAGGGGTGTCATCAAGCACTGGAACAGGCTGCCCAGGGAAGTGGCTGAGTCACCGTTCCTGGAGGTGTTTAGAAGACGTGTAGATGTAGTGCTGAGGGAGGTGGTTTAGTGGTGGACCTGGAAGTGCTAGGTTACTGGTTGGACTTGATCTTAAAGGTCTCTTCCAACCAAAATGATTCTATGACACAAATCTGCAGGAAAACACCCCATAACACATCCCCTCACCAGTACTCTGCTCTTCCCCATATCCTCATCCCTACTGGCTTCAGTAGGCAAGCAGAAGCTTGGGCTGGAGCCGATTCAGAGCTGCCTGGTGACCAGCTACTTGCAAGCTGAATGATGTCTCTCAGGATGAGTTATGGGGCTACATTAGAAGCTCCTTTCAGAGCTCTTCTGTCAAATTTGGTTAAAATTGGCCAATGAGGTTAATGGTGAGGGAGACGAACTGACAGACACATGCATCATGGTACTGCACAAAATTCTTTCCTTAGGAAGTCAGCCTAAAAATAACACCCCATCTCCTGCTAGCTGTCAGCCTGTTTAAATTCACCACTTGCTTTTAAGGTTCCAATAGTATTTAACTGGCCAGTGTAGTTTAGATATTTTTTTCCACTTTATCCTTTTCTCAGAAACATATTACACAGAAGCAGTCACCCACCAAGTGACACTCAGTATCCAGTGGATTACACCACAGCAAGATAATGATCTGACCGTTCGGGCTTCTCTAAGCCGCCTGAAGGAATCTGGTTTTATTTTCACCCTGCTACTGCGCTATCCTTAACTGGAATACAACCGCAACTTGGTCCAATTTAAGTTCCTACATTTTGAGGCTTTGCTTGGGTAATTGGAACTCTCTGCAGAGTATGTAGCTTCACGTGAATTAATTTGTGCTCTGCATCTGACAGCTGTGACTGAAATAGAAGTATCTTCTAGAGAAAGTATCTAAGCTGAGAATAATTCTCCTCCGTGATGGAAAGCCCACCTTAACCTCCCAACCGCTGCTCTGACGATCACCTACCAATAGAGATGTGGATGAGTAAAACTGCAAGACTTCCCCCTTGCGCCAGGTAGCATACGTACAGTATCATTTTATAACAGCCGACTGCAGTCCCCTCTTAGCCAAAGGCTGTTGAAAGACCACATGAGTTTCCTGGGTTTCACACACTTAAGGACTGTTGAATCCCTTGGTCACACCTCCCATAAGCAGAGAGTTGCTTTGGTAGCGTGATGCTCTGACCAATTTGTTTCTGTGACAAAGCATTTCAAATCCTCTTTTTGTCCCCACTCTGGCTTTCCCCAGAGGGAAACGGTGTTAGAAGACTAACCAGAGTGGAGGTGATGGCAGAGAACCTGCAGCTGAGGACACACGAAGAGTTCGCCTGGGTACCAACCCAAGAGGCTGGAGGTGCATCCTTTCACGCTACGTCCTAGAGACGGCGCGGCAGCTAGCATAGGAGGGCGGATAGGAGGGGAGAAGGCTGCACGGGCAGAGAGCAGCGCTGTGCAGTGCGGCTGTGCTACAGCGGGGCAGATTAATGGACAGTTAAGGTGAACCGCCTACTGGCCCTGGTTTGACGGGGTCAGATCAAACCACTTCCAAGGCAGCCCTGCTGTGGGATAACGGCACTTTTTTCAGAGCTGCTTCACCTAGCAAGGATTCCCCACAATTAGTCCTATGTGTGCCCACGAGGGAAGGGCCAGGTATTACAACGAATGTTACCGGCACTTAGCAATCCCGTTTCAACTCTGAAAAACAGCCAGGGAAACGCGGAGGTTTCAAGAAGCAGCAGCAGGTTAGTTACCTATGACAGATGTAAACAACTCAGGAGCAGAGCTTCCCGCTGCCATGAAAGTTGCCCCAGCCACATCTTCGCTAAGATGCAAGCGCTGCAGAAAAACACATCAGAGTCATCGATTACAACACTGAGAGGCTGAAGGAATTCAACTAGAAATGTTAAACTGTCCACCTAGAGCGGGAAACTGCCAATAAGTATACAGTTTTATGTTAATAAAGTTTAAGTATAGGGGGAAAAGTCATCACGGGCACTAGCTACTTAAATTGGCATCTCCTTGTAGAGAGGGCAGGTTGTGGCTGTGATACCCTTTACAGAGGAGAGAAAGAGCCGTACTCTGGACAACAGCGAAGCAGTCTCACCAGTCATGGCTCTTTGCCTCCTCCATGACCCCAAGAATACACACCTTGGCCTGTGTGTATACACCTACACAATCTCATCTACTTTGGCCTGTAAAGGGCAGGACTGGAGCTCAGGCATGGTTCACCTCTAGCTGCCTTCCCTGCTATCGTTTCAGCCTTGGATGTTTCTCTCTTCATTCCCTTTGACTTGGATCACCATCGATGATACTTACCTCCTACAGCCTTCCCCTGGCAGTGCCCAGGGACTATCTAAACCCGGGATTTCTGGAAGGGAAAGGAACCACTACTCCATGAAAACTTCATCAGCATATGCTGTTTCCAAAGATTTACTTGGTTAATTACTTCCTTTATGTTTTCTGCATTCCCATTGCTCCATCTGCACAAGTCACTGTTCAGCAAACGCGACAAGGCTGTTAAAGACCACATGCCTTGCTGGCACCTTCCGTGGTTTAATGAGTAGCTAAAAAAAGCCACCCCCTGCATACGGCCATAAACTGCTGAGCTGTTACTACACAAAGCTGGCTTGCTCGCACGCGTGCGAGTCAGCGGCTGCCACTGTACAAGCAAGGGGAAGACAGCCGAGGGTGGTGGGGACGTTTCCCTAGCAGAACCGGCTGTTTGAAGCTTCCCTCTCCTCTCTGTAGCGGTGCAGGGTTTCTCTGCAACTTTATTGTTACCAAAGTACATTTTCGCAGAGGCAGGATTGCAGGAATCCTCCCACCAAGCTTATCTGGATTGAAGATCCCGCAAAAGATATTCTAGGCCTGTAAGAGTAGGTAACTCTAACCCCTCATCATACCTATACAACAAAAAATCTTGTACATACGTTATGGGGACTAGGGAAAAGGAAAAGATGTGCCCCCACTGCAAACCCTTTTTAAGCAGAAGACCACGACATCGTTGCAGTGCTATAAAAGCTTGTGGAACCTGATTAAACACAGCTTTATAGAAAATTATTTTAAAATAGGATTGAAACCATTGTCGAAGAAGTTCATAGGACCAGAAGTAGATCCCCAAAGGCCATTTGCTTCTGCAGGATTCTCTATGGAAATATAGAGACAGTCATCCTCCAAGAGTCAGTCGGCAACTCGATGGTGCCTTTGGACAGAAAAGACCATCAGCCAAAGAAACCAGCTGTGCCAACTTTCTGTGGGCATGTTTCAATTTAAAGCTATAGTAGGTTCCCTCGAGGACAGTTCCTAGATAATTTACGGCAACGCATATGTTGATTAACACAATAGAGCAGAGAATACAGCACACTATGTAGGAGGCAAAAATGTATTCTCTGGTATTTGCAGACAAATGTTTGCAATTGACATATGACGTTAGTTGCGTCACGTAAACACTCTGAAAGACCAATAACAGAGAATAGCCGGGCAAATGCAAGTACAAGCTGTTTTAGAAAACAAATGAAAATCAGGGCTTTATTGTAAGTACATCTGAACTAAGGCAGAATGTGAATGTCTACCATAGCAAGCGTTCTGGAACAAATTCTCACCTCAACACACACATTTGGGAGCACAAATGCCTTGTTGGTTTAACTCAACGACCGCTTTCCAAACCAGATGAAGCTAAGCCAGAAAAAGGGCATTTGTTTTAGAATTAGTGCATCTAAACTGTAAGCAACCGTAGAATAACTATTGGTTGATCTCCAAGACCAAAAAAGCCTTCAAGGCAGGAGGTTTAAATTCTTTTGTGCTGGATACGACAGTAGGTGGTAGTCGGATTACTGATGGTAGATCTTAGGTCAGCAGCAAGTCATTACCATTTACGGTTGTTTGCATGCTAAGCGCATTGCCTGTCCTGCCATACCCAGTACAACCTCTCAGACGTGAGTTCCTGCCAAGGGGCTCTCCCCCTGCTCCTTCTCTGTCTCATGATTATTTTTTGTGAGTTAACAAACAAGTCGACACCCTTGAAAACATCACCGGTCTTAACTCATCAGGTGATGGAGAAGGACTCAGGCGGTCTTCTCCCTCACGAAGCAGCCCTGGCTCTCCAAGTCAGCCTACTCATTTCACAGGGTCTTTTATGTGGGGAGAGTATTGGTTGGTGTGAGCAATGGTGGTAGCATCGTCTGTCATCGAGCAGCGACAAAACCTTTCCTTTCCTAGAAAAATAGGCAAGAGTGGATACGACCAAAGGCTGCAAAGGCCTTTGCGAAGTGACCCGAGCCTTTTCCCATGCATTCTTGAGTGCTAACATCAAGGACAAACCATGAAAAGCTGGATGTTTTGAAGACAAGCCATTCTGGACAGATAAAATCCAAAGCAGTTGGATCAAGAAACAGGAATGTGTATTTCTTTTGCTATCATGTAATTACAGAACTGCTTAATTATGCATAAAATACATAAATACAAGGACTTGAATGCCCCTAAAGGTCACCTATGGGGCGAGAAAAATCTTTTTTGGGAGATAATCAAGTAGGAGCAACAGGAATAGCAAAATTCTGATCCATTTATATAACCCATTTTGATAATCTCTAATGACACAGGACAGTACTTTCAGTTACTTTCTCTGGACAGTAACTTCTTAACACAATATGCTAGATCTAGCATCCTATCGCTAAACTGTTTCTTTCACACACAATTGAATAAAACCTGTTATTATCATCTCGTTTTTTGGTGGTGTTGGGTAACACAACAGTTCAGAACTGCTAAAGCATGAGTTGTTACGTATCATTGAGAAGACAACAAATAACCAGAAAGTAAAGATCTGGTCAAGTGAAAGTAGCCTTCTAGGACCCAGGGGCTTGTAAATACTATGCTAAAGTGACACGGGGACGTTACTTGCTTTTTAGACGTTAGGTGTCTGTACAAATCCAAACACATCTGAGAATTTGTCAGAAGAACAAACAGCACCATAATTCTGACACTTGTACCTCTAGAACCAACGTTTCGGGGCAGGTGGAGAGAGGCACAGCTCCTGCACCTAGAGAAAGCTAACGACAGTAAAAAAGGAGAGGGACTTCTCCAGCCTGCGAGCCTCTCATTTACGATAACTAAGTTTACCACCAGTACAGTTAGAAACGGTTAACATTGTGCATAGTATTTCCTCTCGTGATTTGCAAGCACAGTCAAGGACCAACACTTCTACTGACCAGCGCAGAAAACTGACAGAAAACTGCACTGGTGCAGAGAAGCGATGGAGCTTGTCCAAGGTCACTCCGAGAGTCCACGGCAGAGCTGTAACAGGCGCTAGTTCTCCACAGACCCAGATCAGACCCCTGTGCCATAAGCAAGGCCACTAATCAAAATACACTCATAGATGAGATTTATTGAGTGCTCGGTCAAGAAAAATAATAACCAATCGTCTGGCTCGACCTGTGTCCCTTCTGGGTGGCAGGCCTGCCCTCAGGCATGTCGACGGCTCCCCAATATACAAGCCTGTCCCGGACACTGCTTACTCGGTTCAGGTTTCGTTCCTCTACAGTGACCTGAGCTGGCCTTCTTAAGGCCCACGTTTCCCAGCAGGGTTCCGTTGCTCGGGAGAGGGGAGGTTAAATAACTCAGCATGTTGACGTCTCCAGCATCTCCCATCCCCACTTGCACATCAACACCTCTGTTCCCTCTGCCTGAACCTCGCAGTGGCTTTCCCTAGACTCGGCCCTAGAGAGTGCAGGAACTCTGCAGGACAGAAGCTCCTGCCCTCTGTTGTCGCCCTTCAGTTACCTGAATACTTATGCACCAAAAGAGTGGGATTTCCTGGGGACTTTCTTTTTTTGATGATGCAAAAAAGGCCTGTATGGCAGGGTGCTGAACTACAAATATCAGGTTAGTTTAGAGACAGCTTCCATCAGAGCTGTCGGCACAAATGATCTCTCCTCCCGCCTCCCACACCTCCTCCAAGGGCCAGGCACAGCCTGGACCACGATGAGTGACACTTATTGCTGGGCAGATCGGCAGGCGTCTCCTCCAGCTGACAGAGATGTCTAACTGGCAAGACCAAACCATATTTTCCACATGCAAAGATTTCATTGCCCAAGACTGACATTGGAGGGGGCTCGCAGCCACTTCGGACACATGGTGGGTGTTCACCCTGTAGCTGTCTGAGCTGATTTAGGCTAAAATGTACTTCTTGTCTTCTAAAATTTCAGCACGCCAACCTTAGCGAAAGAGGGGCAGAGTCCCTTGGAATTGCTGGAAGTGTTCAAGTGCTTCTTTACAGTTGACCTAGCTGTCCCTGCTGCTGTACAACTTATACCAACACAACACAAGGTATGAAACTCATGACTTTGAAGGCAGGATACAAGATCCATGATTTCTACTGGGGTAATCACCAGAGGTTTTAATTTATATCATTTAAGGGTAGGGCCTAGTGTTTTTGGAGAGACACCTGCAAAGACACACAGATGTGAGGCAATAGCAGCTATCACAGTGTGAACGGTGGGAGCACCTGGAGAGCCGTCAGCTCCTGCGCTGGGCACCGCACAAGCAAAGCCGAAAAGCCCCGGGAAGCGAGCACGCTGCACATCTGTAGCATCCTGAACCTAAAACCAAGTCTTCACTTCCAACCAAAGTCCAAGCAGCCAAACCCAGCTCTGGTGTGGGTCTGCTCGGGGCAGTCCTGCCCTGGCTAGGCAGCACTCCCTGGTGGGGCTGCCCTGGGAGCCCGTAAGCCCCGGCGTGAACACACCAGCGGCATGCAGGTCCTCATCAGAGCAGGAGGGAGGCGCATTCCACCGGTCCCACAGGGCCAGGACCACATGCAGGGGCAGGACCCAGCTCTCAGACAGCCAGCTGAGAGCTTGGCATCTCTCCTTCCCCTCGATGGTTTTTTCTTTCTGTTTTTTTTTTAAATACCAACGCATCTAAACTCCTCGTGCGTTTTTTCTTTCCCAGCCTGACGCTTGGGATGTTTCTAAGTTTTAAGTTAAAGCTATACGAAACTCAGAAACACCTCATGGATCAAAACTGCCATGCAAAACTCAGGAAATAAAAAAGTTATCACCTTCCAAGTCCCAGGATAACCGAGTGACATGCCTGAAGCCATAACTGAACTAAAGCGCTGTCCCCTACATGGGCAACGAACAACGTCCCAGCACTCTCACAGTCTCTGACGGCTGGATCCTACCTCAAGGGCAGGGTTTCTCAGCTGGAGAGGTGGGAGCACGTCAAGAGGCAAGCCGCAGAGCACAGAACAAGCCTAACAAGCTCTGCTGGGCTTATTACCTGGAAACTGGTGCTGCAGCTAGCACCACCAGGGAGCCGGCAGCGTGGGTCTGAGTTCGGGAATCGCTGCTCTAGAGAAAGCGTTTTTCACTACGTTATAAACTGCCTCCGTTTTTAAGAAGTGCTATGATGCGTATATAGGAATTGTTAGTTGAGAGGCAACTGCTAGCGTTAAGAGGGAGCATCAGCCAAGTTTACCCACCAGCAGACTCCCAGCCCATCTCCTGCGAGTGAGAACACGAAGCTGAGCCAACGCACACACGCGGTGTTGGGCAACTAAACGAGAAGCATGGGGAACGCTCTAAGACAAGAGTAAACACAGTATCATCACGTTCAGAGGCTCTCAAGGAGAACTGCTGCTAAAGCAGCACACAAGCTTAAGTAACATCTTCTAATACTTACTTCGCAAATCTTTTCCAACGAAGGGACAAAGAAATCATCGCAGACAATTGCCAAAGCATAAAACATATACACGGCCTGCAAAAGAAAAGAGAAAATGTTGAGTCTGGAGACTGTCAAGCAGAAACAAACTGCAGCATCCCAACACACCTTAGGTTTGTTTCCGTATATGCTTTAAAAAAAAATAAAATTCTCTTGCAAGAAGAATTCATGGGGCTTTCTGGGATTTAATGGAAAGATAACGAAGTATTCTGTGATTAAGTATTTATCCAAAAGTTCTTACAAGCTGTCAACATTTTATCATCATCATAAAGACTACTTCTTTTTTTTAAAAAAAATTCTCTGGATATTGCTAAGCTACACTTAAATATTTTTGCCTTCTTTTTTTTCCCCCTGTTGCACAGCACGAGGATTTTTTATGATTGCATTCTGTGGAAATTTAAACCCTAGAGAAGTAAATTTTGGAATGCTAGTGTTTTGAAAAAGGGGAGAGGAGCTTGTTTTCTGCGACTGAAGCGCCCTGCCATGTCATCTGGGATCCCAGTGATAATTCTTGCTAAACTCCACATAGGAACAACTTCCAAATGACTGAAACCCAAGGGGAAACACAAGACTTGAAAGGACACCTAGCGAATCAACTCTTCAATTTCATCTGTATTTCTGTAGTATTAAATAGAAAGACATTTCCGTATTATTAAACAGAACATGCTAGGGCCTGATTTCTATCCTAACGGGCAAATGGCACAGCGCGGCTTACATCCCTGCAGCTAAGCTCTCGTCCTCCCCGAAGTGGGTGACCTGGTCCGTATTGCCCAGAGGGAAGGATCTCTATCCCCTGCCTCGACTCACGTCCTGGCACTGGATAGGAAAATGCTCGTTGGCATAGGGGGAAAACCAGGTGAAAAGCGTGCCAGTTACCTAACAGAGCACACCATCACAGCCAGGCTTGCGCCCGTATTCCAGCCTGCTCTGGTTTACTGGCGTAGACGTATCGGGGGCCACCCAGGCTACTCTGGCACCACCTTACACAAACTTAGACCTGTGGTAAAGAACAGAGCCAGTAATACAGAGAGCCAGAGGAATAAGGGCATCACCCAAACAGGGTAGCCCTGCCCGCGTTTCCCAGAGGACACGCTGCAGAGAGGAGAGCCGTTCCTGGAGTGCCGTAGCAAAGTTTTAAAGCCAAGTGTTCCGTGCAGCAGGGGACGTGGGAGAGAAGAGGAGATGACTGCACCCTCTGAAGACCTGCAAGACAGGCCAGCGCTCAGCCCTTGCAGCACTCCTTGGTGTCAGGTATGGAGCCCATCTATTACAGCTGGCATCCCCGTACAAACTAGAAAACAATCTGTCTGCATGTGCTACCAAAAACCTGCCACGGAGAGAGCCTACGTTACCATCTTGGATCTCATTCCCAGCAAACTACAGTAGTGGCAAAGGTTTATTTATTGCTATGTACTTGTGAAAGCACGCATGCACGAGAGAGATCCTTAAATTTTGGGCATGTGAACAGAGAGGCGAGGCTCAGGGCATGAACCTGGAAGAAACTGCACTGCAGCAGCTGAGCACAAACCAGCTGTGTCCAAAAAGAGAGGATATGAAAGGCTGCACACGGTCAGACAGGAGAGATGAACACCTGAGCTCTCCCTCTCCAATTCCCCCTCTGGGAGTCCGCTGGCCACCTCTGTCAGGGGCAGGACCCTGCGAGGGGCTGCACCCTGTGCTCAGGCCAGCAGGCTCACCGCTCCCGTGCGTCGAAGGAAATGATGTCCCCCCCATCACCCGTGTCACCGCAGACGGAGAAACACACGCTGCTCCAGAGCAGTGCCTACCATTAACCATAACAGCAAACTGAGCATCACCACCGGGTTTGCGTGGGGCACGGCCCAGCCCAGCCCGAGGGCTGGCTTACAGCATCACAGTCCCACAGCGGCGTCTGCATTCCCGTCCTGCCCTGAGCTTACACCCCTTGTCTGACTTGA
The DNA here is from genome assembly GCF_964199755.1 of Larus michahellis. Taxonomy (NCBI): domain Eukaryota; kingdom Metazoa; phylum Chordata; class Aves; order Charadriiformes; family Laridae; genus Larus; species Larus michahellis. The sequence goes on along the minus strand of NC_133898.1, from coordinate 14,360,848 downwards.
TCACGTAAATCCTCCTCACAGTGGAAACATACACCTCCATAACATTTTGCTAGGTTTTCAGTTTCAGGTCACAACAACCCCATGCAGCGCTACAGGATTGGGGCAGAGTGGCTTGAAAGCAGCCCGGCAGAAAAGGACCTGGGGGTGTTGGTTGACAGCCGGCTGAATATGAGCCAGCAGTGTGCCCAGGTGGCCAAGAAGGCCAACAGCATCCTAGCCTGTATCAGGAACAGTGTGGTGAGCCGGTCCAGGGAAGTGATCATCCCCCTGTACTCGGCACTGGTGAGGCCCCACCTCGAGTACTGCGTTCAGTTTTGGGCCCCTCGCCCAAAGGGAGACATTGAAGTGCTGGAGCGTGTCCAGAGAAGGGCTACAAAGCTGGTGAGGGGTCTGGAGGACAAACCTTATGAAGAATGACTGAGGGAGCTGGGGTTGTTTAGCCTGGAGAAGAGGAGGCTGAGGGGAGACCTTATCACCCTCCACAACTACCTGAAAGGAGGTTGTAGAGAGATGGGGGCTGACCTCTTCTCCCTGGTGACAAGTGATAAGACGAGAGGAAACGGGTTCAAGTTATGTCAGGGGAGGTTTAGATTGGATATTAGGAAACATTTTTTCACTGAAAGGGTTATTAAACATTGGAATAGGCTGCCCAGGGAGGTGGTGGATTCACCATCCCTGGAGGTGTTTAAAAAAAGGGTAGATGGGGCACTTAGGGACATGGTTTAGAAGTGGCTTTTGTCAGGGTAGGTTAAAGGTTGGACTTGATGATCTTAAAGGTCCCTTCCAACCTCAGCAATTCTATGATTCTATGATTCTATATCGTTGGGATATTTTGCTTTTTCTTAAAGATAGAGCTTCTCACCTGTAGAGCTACCTGTACTGTGCTTTCAAGCAAACAGCCCAAGAAAGAAGGAGGTTTTGGCATCTGGTCCAATAAAGCAAGCGAGCATGCATCAATCCCTTTCTTTTTCACAGTACCACTCACAGGCATGACAACATTACCCATCTTTCCACTCCCAAAGTGAGACAAAACTACTCTGAAGTTCAAAGACGGCTCCATCTTTTTTTGTAGCACCTGCCATGTACCACTACAGAATTACTTTTACAAGTAGTGCAGCTCCAGTGAGTAACTACGGCTGAGAGAAGCGGCCAATGTTTGCAGAAAAACAGCGTCTTAATCCTATCAAAGCACAAAGTTATTACCACGTCACCAACAGATCTCCCTGCTTTGCTTGCCTCTGAAGTTTACTGTTGAAACTTGGCTGATGGGAGGAGACCAGACTATGTTTTTCTACAGGGAAAGCAGCAACAAAAAAGGCTTCTGGGCTTTTGTTTTTGTTTTCATTTCCCAGGAACAGGTTTATATCCTCCGAGCTCCCTAAAACACGAGTTTCTAACTTGCCAGAATTTAATTACAACTTTGCTGCAAAAAGTCAATGATTCCTGTAAAAATCTCAGCCATGAAAACTATCAAGCTCAAAAATAATTCAAGTATATTTTTTTCAGGATTAGAGATAGGAATTTCATCATAATGGAGGATTCTGACACCATCTTGAAGATTCAGTGCTAGACTGTCACTTAGGACAGTTTCTGTGCTCCTCTGTCACTTCTCATAAACACGTATAAATGTAACTTACACTTTATTAAACTCTTACACTGCAAAATAGCCCAGAGGACCACGAAGGTAAGCAAAATTCCAGATCTACAGCTTGTGCCAGGTGCAGCTGAGACCTTGGATCTCGCAGAGGGAGAATTAGCTGCTGACATGATACCAAAAGATAACTGTATGAACAGAGACAAAGGAAGCAAACGGTTCACAGACGTCGTGCATCATAGGAAGAAGGATCAGAAACAGCCCCAGAGAGTTACATGGCCAAATCCCATTGAAATACAATGGAGAGCGGGTGCCCAACTTGAGCCTGGATTTTCTGATCTGCTAATCACATTAATCTGCAGTGGTTCATGCCATCATTTCCCTTCCCGAATACACAGTAATACCTTTCCAGAACAGTAATCTGTACACCATCATCCCTATAAATCGAGCGCATCCTCTATATTCGACATAATCTACAGTCACAGAGCGCAGGGCATCATATGGCTGCTTGGGCTTCCTGCAATCTGCTGCCGTTGGGGGAGCCAAGTTCTCCCGAAAGGGGGCAAGGCAATGGGGACGGAGAGAAGACAGCAAACCAAAAAAAGCACATGCTCAAAAGCCAAACCAGGTCACTTCAGCACCTGCCTCCACACGTGGCGCACACGCGCAGTCGTTGCCCCCCCTGTATCTTCTCACCGTTTTTTTCGAAGCATGCGAAGTTACTGTATCGTCTGCGGTTGCTCACCAGAAAGACGCTCACCTGGGCGGACACCAGGTGCAAGACGTCCATCAGTTTAAGTTTAGGAAAATCCTTCTGAAAGTTTTTAAATGAGCATCCAAATGATGTGAGCGTTGGGTTTGCACTGTCTGCAGTACAAACAAGAATGGCAAGGCGTATTCACGTCCCGGTAACCATGATGTGTGCAATGGCAGCGGGGGACATGACCGACAAAACACAAAAAATAAGTCTCACCCTCAGCATCATTTAGTTGTGTTCCACTTGAAGTGAAGATACGGAAGTCTTTAAACAGGCAACCTACTTAAAAGACACTCTTCCTCCCCAGAAGGACATTAAAAAAATTATGAAAATATAACAGCCCTGCATAAAAGGATTACAAATACCAGATTAAGTATTACATTAGGATTGATTTTAAAATGACGATTCTAACAAACAAGCATCAGAGAAGTAATTGCAATCTCTGCATCAAAAGAGATTAAGTATCTTACTCGCAATACGTGTTCTGCTGCACAGGACATAAATGATAATTCTTCATGTTTGTCCAGCAGTCCTTTGAGATTTCCATGCCAGTCTTCTGACCCAGATTAAAACTTGCTTTACTGAGCTAAGCAAGAAGCTTTTCATAGGAAAGCTTAAATGCTGCAGAAGCCAGCGATTCACATAGCCCTGCCTTCTTCCCAAGAGAGAAGACTGTCCCTGGCCGCTTCCCTGGCAGACCTCCCACCCCAGGTGAGCTGGCACAGCCAAGGGCCATCACTGAAACCACTGTCACCAAGCATAGGGCTTTCTTCAATTCCGACTGCGTTATAAAACCACCTAAAACTCCATTATTGAAGAGAAATTAAAAAAAAAAAACAACCACAAAACCACAAACAACCAAACAAGGAACCCACGGAGTCCAAGTTTAGTCGGAGCAGCAGCCCATGCTACCGTGACGTGCTCAGCAGCAAGCTGTCTGTATCAGGCAGCATCGCTAAAGCAACCACATCCAGGGCACTGGAAAATCATCACCTTAACGAGCCAGCCTCTGTGCTGTACAAACGAGATGCGGCTGACTCAGTGCAGAAATAGATAAAGAGGGGATGCATCCAGAGCAACCTACATTTTCTGAGCGGCTCGCACAAGGGAGGCAGGTGCCCCCGTTGGAGCACCCCGTTCCCATGGCTACACCGAACGATGGCAAACGAGGAGCATGAGGGACCCGCTACGCGCGGACACAGACACCTCTCCTTCACTCCAGCTCAGCACACGGTGCCATAGCTCTGTCTGGCAAGGGGTCCGGCCTCGACCACACACGCGCACAGACTCTTCACACCAGCAGCGTCCTGGCACCAAGTTCCAGATTTCCCTGGAGAAAGCCGGGAAAAAGGGAACCAATGCTGTACTGTTAAAAAGACTGGGATAACAAAGGGATCGGGGCAGAGCCTGCAGCTGGGCAGATGGGAAGTGATCATCCCCCTGTACTCAGCACTGGTGAGGCCCCACCTCGAGTACTGCGTTCAGTTTTGGGCCCCTCGCTACAAGAGGGACATTGAGGTGTTGGAGCGTGTCCAGAGAAGGGCTACAAAGCTGGTGAGGGGTCTGGAGGACAAACCTTATGAAGAACGACTGAGGGAGCTGGGGTTGTTTAGCCTGGAGAAGAGGAGGCTGAGGGGAGACCTTATCACCCTCTACAACTACCTGAAAGGAGGGTGTAGAGAGATGGGGGCTGACCTCTTCTCCCTGGTGACAAGTGATAGGACGAGAGGAAACGGGTTCAAGTTACGTCAGGGGAGGTTTAGATTGGATATTAGGAAACATTTTTTCACTGAAAGGGTTATTAAACATTGGAATAGGCTGCCCAGGGAGGTGGTGGATTCACCATCCCTGGAGGTGTTTAAAAAAAGGGTAGATGGGGCACTTAGGGACATGGTTTAGAAGTGGCTTTTGTCAGGGTAGGTTAAAGGTTGGACTTGATGATCTTAAAGGTCCCTTCCAATCTCAACAATTCTATGATTCTATGAAGGCTCAGCAACAACAGGGCAGGGAGGAAAGAGAGTGCCCATCCCATCAGGCTTTTCCAGGGAAACCTGCAGTGATACCCAAACCTTCCTTCCTCTGCTGTCAGCAAAAACCTCACGAATGACTCGGCAAAGCGACTTCCCTTCCCTTGTCTCATGGAGGTACCAGGTACCTACCACCCAGTGTCCGTGAGCACGGTAGGGCTGGGGTTCTGCACAGCCACCAGTACACATCTGCTGGAACCAACTATAAACCAGTTAAATGCTACGACAACACCCAGACACCTGCACAACACCATGAGGAACAACGCTAAGATCGCAAAACAAAGCTCTCAAGCGCTGGGGAGCTCCCGGATTGCAGGCTGTACACTTGATCCTTTAGCAGTGAACAGCACCAGACTCAAAATCCAGACCCTGGCTCCCTCCAAACTGAACATCCCAAAGCCGTGACTTAGTGCAGGTGTGACTGTCCAGAGCAGCACGGCCTCTTCTCAGAGAGGACATGAAAATAATTAGCAGCAGTGAAGCAATCAGTTGATGACCTCCAAAGTTTCTATGGGGAAATGAAACACTATGGCTTCAAACCTGCAATACATTTTTAGTGGCCCGCTTTTCCTTAAACTGAATTATTTTCAGCTTAGACCTAAAACTACTGCTGAACTGTTCCTGCCCAGTTTTTCCTAGATTTTTGAAGTGTTTAGGGATTTACTTTCATCTTTATGAAGCGTCAGATTATGTTAAATAACTCTCCACAGCCCCACCGTGGGATCTGCTGGGTCTTTGTGTTTTCACTTTCGTTAAACAGTAGGGAGAAGATGCCTTGGGAATCCCTTGAGAGGCCATCTACTGCCTTCCCTCAAGGCCCCAATTTACAGCATTTGCCCCCTGGTTCTCTGGCTTCTGTTAAACCAGCTTTTACACCTTGATGTCTTCCACGGAAATAAACACAAAAGTATGGGCAAAAGGGGAGAGGAGAAAGATCCCGTTTTTACTGAAATGAATAAAAACTGTCTAAGGGGAGGTCACTAAACACGAGCAGCACGATGATGACCTGCTAATCATCACTCCATTGTTCTCCCTACCATTACAAAGGCCCTTTGATTTTACAGTCCCGTTTCCTCAAACCCCCAAAGAAATTTCAATGGAGACAATGTGACTCTGTGTCTCTCTCTGTCCTTTTTTCCCCACAAAGTGCGTTTCTGTGCATGCTCTGATTTGATCAGACATTTGGTAACTGTGTCGCCAGAGGGCATAAAATAGAATTAGAGGTTTATCACCCCAATACGATGACAACCCCTTTCAACCCCGGCTAACGAGGCAGTCTGCTAAATGCCGACAGTTGCCTATATTCTCCAAGTATCAATTTTTTCTTTGACAAACAGGTTACAAACAGTCACTCTGCTATAGGAGAAGGCAACACATTTGTCATTGCAGCTTCTGCTTCCCACTCCACCCATGGGGCTGGACCAGGGCCACAAACAGCGAAGCCCGGGGGAGATCTCCTTGGGATTCACGTAGCTGGCAGCTTGGGGTGGAAAGACACTGGGAAACCTCTCAGCTGACGGCCACTGTCTTGGACCCGTACGCCTTACGACAGCCTCTGACAAGCCAGGGGTCACTCCCAAGTACCACGGTGCTAGAAAGGGTGAATCCAGCTGGGTCCTGCACCTTAGGGATGCCCGAGCTGGAGCACGGTCAACAAATCTTCTTGGTCAATAAAACCACTATGGAGAATGATGAAGCACTGATGGACCAAGGCTTCCGTCTTGCTGCTTGCTAGAGGGATAGACACTGGATATGTTTCTGTTGGGACAGCAGATACTTATCTAGTTCTCATTAAGAACGGATTTTTCCTTTTATTCTGAAGTAGATGGTTCATCTTGAAATTTCAGTCCTCGAAATCTCATTTTGACACATGTTAAAAGCATGTACAGCTTATTCGGAACTGACAAAAAAGCTCGTGGGAAAATATCTTGAGGGCAATTATGAAGCCCAAATCATAACTTAAAGTAGACCGGAAAATAACCCAAACCATAGCTTATGCAGTCAACCGTATGAGAATTCCGTGTGATTTCATTGTTGCTAATAATGAAAAAATACAGTCCAGGTCTCGTCTCTTTTAAATAGCCTGGAAAAACACATTCAGAGGTATGGATCACACAGAGATTAAGAATGATTTTAGCAACTCATATTTTTAATGGTCTCATTATAAACTTATTCCTGCAACTCAAGAGATTTTTTTTAAAAAATAATGTCTGTGTTAAAAAAAAAATCTAAGAAATGTGAGGTTACAAAGCAGCAACGTGCTGCTATTAATTATCATCTTTTGCCTAGAGCAGCTACACAGGAGTCTGCCAGTTGTTTTCCAAGCAGAGAGATGAATTTAACTGCATATAGTTAATCCCTTTCTTAAGCAACACTTTTTTGTATTACCCATGGTACAGTTACAAGGGTGCCAAGGGCCTACCAGTATTTTTCAAGACTCATTACGACGTTTACACACTTCCTGTATGTATTAAGAGCAGTTAATACAGTTCCTTGAATTAACAGATGATCAACAGTGACCTTTTCCTATCAAAACACAAAAGCTGTTGGAGGCGCAGAGCACTGACTGACAGGAAAACAACCAGCACTTGGGATGCAAACACACACCGGCCGAGGTGCGCGTCAAGGTAGGTGTGAAACCCCGCAGCTGGTACTATGCAACAGGCTGACTGTAGCTGTGAAACAGACCCTGGGGTCATGAAATCAAGCGTCCAAAAGTCAGGAAAGAGCACACCAAAGGCGGCTTGCGATGTACGGACAGGTCTCCAGGATGGCATTCCTTGGGACCACTTCTCAGTTCCATCAGTGCCATCCCCGGTGCCTCTTTCAAGCCCAACCCAAGCCCCGAGTTTGGACATTCAGAAGAAGGCACCGCGCTAACCACCAGCACCAGGGATGTGCAAAAGCCACCACGTGCAACAATGACCCCCCGTGGTGCGGCACACCTACACCACCCCCGAGCAGAAGCAACCCATTGCTCGTCGAGGGGACCAGCAGATTTGACCAGAGCCAGGCAGATGAAACCCAACGTGCAGCTTCACCCCGTACCTACAGCGGAGGAGCTGAAGATCCTCCGAAGGTCTCTCTCTCTCTCCACCGACTGCAGAGAGACTCTGCGTAGCTCACTGCTGCACGACACTACTTTGAAAGAGGGTTTATATGAATTTTTAGAAGTATTCTTGTGGCTGCTAAAAAATCCAGCTCAGGTCCAATGCTCACTTTTTAAAACATCTCAAAGCTCGATGTTCCCATAGAAACTTGGAAGCTTCGAGCTTGACAGACAAAGTCAACTGTGATGTTACTGAACAAATTATTGCAGCCATTTAGCCAATATAAAATCATAACACAAAGCACTCGCATTACAACATGCAATGCAATCTAATTTATACTTAAAAAGACATCATGAATCATTGCACATAGCTAATGGTGACTGCTCATTTAAGCTGACATAAAATTATGAAATGCTTTTAAACATTTATGAGAAGCAGGTATCTTCTTAGCTGCTTAAGTATGCCTCTTCCCCTCAAGAAGAACAAACCTGGCAGTTCTTCTTAAATTAGGACGACATTCAAAAAGAAAAGAATTGTCTTCATTGACTTAGTAAAAGTCGAGAAAGGGATTTGGAGGGGCAGTGCTTCCCTCTGTGAGAGTACTGCAGCTGCTGAATGCAAGGTCCTCTGACACGAGCCAAGTGTCTAGTGCACTGACCGAACAGGGCTATTTACATACATTTAAAGTATGTAAATATGAGTATCTTTATGTAAAGTATGTAAATATAAGTATCTTTAATTTTGGCCTCACCTGTGCACACCACTTACACTGACTTGTTTGGGGAAGAGATCACAAAACTCCAAGCCCAAAATTGCACACATTTCTGATATTAGTAAGGTCTTTAAAATAGCATCAATTAAAGTCTTCTTGGCACATTTCTGAACTTGGAGGCAAATCCCTCGCCTGCCCAACATCCTCCAGAATTCCCAAGAGGATCCAGGACACCCTGCAGCTGACAAATGAGAAGTTACGATCTTTTCTTTAATATATTCAGGAAGAAAAACTCACTTTAGCAATTTAAGTACTCAGGGAAAATCTGGAGTCCCAAACTTTCTTTTTTTTTTTTAATAAAATTAATCCAGTTGATAATTGTTTTAAACAGAAAACTCTCTCTAATTTCTTTCTCCTACAGCTATGTCATAAGGGGCGCCATAAGGATTTCTGGGGGAAATTTCTGGGGATAAGACTTCACTTACTTTTGAAGGCAATTACATGAATGTCCTCCCTTGACCTGCCAACCCCACAGCATCCTCATGCTCAGGAGCAGAGGATCACAGCTGCCTGATGGCCTCAGCAAAGTCAGTCTGGCTGGAGTAAAGTAACTTGAAGGAGTTTACTCACATGACAGCATGCATCTGCGCTCATGTGCACCGGGGCTTTTAAAAGGGGTTTATGTAAAACCGAAGTATGTTATACTCAGTGTAGTTACTGAAACTCGCTCTCAACCACGACGGAGAGCAGAAGCCTCCGTGGGCAGGAGGCGGCATCAGCCTGCGGTGAGCGCGCTGAGCCCTAGCCACGCTGATAGGAGAAAAAAGGCAAAGTCACCAAACTTACACAAAGGACGTGCAGGACCACAGCTCCATGTCTCCTGTCCTCATTCGTGAAGATGTCATTGGGGAATTCATGGAGGGCTGCGAAAAGCGGGGAAAAAAGAAAGCTCAGATGTTTAATCAGCTCCTGAAAACCACTGCACATGCTGTTAAGTAATGTAACAAAAGTTGCTCGAGCCTTTCTACTGGGCAGCAGTCCTACCACTACCCATGCCAGAGGCTCTTTGTTTCGCCTCTCCGTTAGTTTACCTTAACTTGTCCTCTGGTAATTATAGCCTTTCCCCAAATGTTCACTGGGTGATTTGCTACAGTGACAACCACACCATTGTGTACCCAAAGATGGCCTGGGGAGGGCAGATAAATCCCAAGATCACAGCACTGCGCTCTCCTGCAAACGTTCAAGGGAAACAGCGTTGTACAGAGCAGGTGGTGATGGGTCACTCTCACCAAGCGTTTCTGACTCATGGTTTTGTACCCAAAATGGATGGCTAAAAGCCCCCTGCCAAGTCCCCGGCACCCATCCGTAGGGCACAGGTAACGTGTACTCATCTCTGGCAGGACCTAAGGCTCTCCAGATGGGCAACGACTTCCATCAAGTGCCCATCCCAACAGCTGGCGCAGAGATGGCCTTGTAGCAAACCACATCTCAGCTGGCTTCATTCTTTACCCAGCCCTGGTGCCTCTCACTGCCCTCACTGAGCAGGTAACAGCGTCAAGGTACCGGGATCTCCTGCACAGCAAACGCTCCGCGGACAACCTGCTGTGTCGGATAGCCAGTCGGGGGCTGAAAGGACAGGGGCAGATTCGGGAATTTCCAATCAAAATGAATCTCTCCTCTACCTCCAGACTTCGCTCTGCCTCCTCAGAGACATCCTCAACATGAACAAGACCTCTGACAGATGGCGCCTGGGACGCAAAGAGGGTTTTGACAAAGACATATCAAATATTCGGGGGGGGGGGGGTGCGGGGGGAAGCACAAGTGCAGGTCTTTGGACCTGCAAAGGTCTCCATCAGGAAGGCTTAGCGTTACTGTAACCCTACACGCAAAGGCAAGCTGGAGTCCTCCTGAAGATAACGCTTCCACAGGGTGACGCACGCCTGAAACGCTGGAAGTAACTTTTCTGTGAAGCTGCTGCTCCCTGCGCCATGAGGACGCGTGAGAGCTCCCACCTTCCGGGCCCGCACGCTCTTGCTCTGCCCAGCCAAAGGTGGTCTGTGTAAAATGGCTGAGCCTGTGGGGCCAGGCCTCAGCCACAGAGCCACGGAAAGGCAGCAGCTATTGCCCACAGGAACGCAAGGACGGCATTCAAGGACCCCCCCGGCACAGCCTGTACACGTTCCCAGCAGCAGCTTTTTCCCCCCTGCAAACTCAAAGGCAATGCCATTCCTGCTCCGAATTCCTGCTCCGAATCCCAAATCAGATGCTGCTTCTCTCTGTAAAGCTGCCCACTGGCAGGGTAAAGGGGTCCTGCTTCTCACCTCACTGATCTTCCCATGACCGTGACCTCCTCAGTGCTTCACAGCACCTTGCCACCATCAGCTGCCCTCGGGTAGCCCAACTCACGCGAAGGGAAAAAAAGAAGGCGGTCCACATGGTCAGCACGGTGACGTGCAAAAGACAGTAACCCCCCTCCGATTCCTTTCACCTTCCGAAATCACAAGGTGGCACATTTTGCAAACAGACAGAACTACTTTTACCCCATGGCATCATATAAAATGGCGGATATCATTCCCTTGCGATGCTGTGACAGGCAACAAATGAGGAGATCCTCCATAGATTGTCTGTTGGTGATATTAAGTATGGTAATCTAAACGCAAACTCCAGCCACTGCAAACCCTGTCTTGAGCGGTCAGCAATGGTACGCATGGGCAGAAGAACTGATCTTCACACGCTCCATCGCTTGTACTTCTCCCAAAGCACCCCCTACCAGTCACTTCCAGAAGCAGGATGCTGGGTTAGGTGGCCATTACGTTGACTTTCTAACTCAGGCAGTTTTCTAAATAACCAGGAGAGAAGAAAGGGACATTTTGGATCTGCAGGGAGAGGTGATGGAAGCATAGCCATGACCTCCTCATTGCTCAAGCATTCATGCTTTTGCTCCCTTCCTCCTTACAGTGGAGAAAAGCACCAGCTCCAAAGCAATGAGCTTGCACCTAGAGGAGGTTTGCAGTTCTCCTTGGTTTTATCACACGGTTTAACTCCAACAGAGTCATAAAGTCCTAGAAATGACACGCTAACAAGCACCTGGGACAGATGATGGCCCGCTGTACCAACCCAGAAAACAGCTCAGCAATTTAGTTTGTCCAATGTGCCTTCATTAAGAGCAATATATTTTTGTTAGATTAGCCGTCCTCTTTCCAAAGTCAAGTAATCAGTATAACGGTTCAAAGGAGCAGGCAATATAGTCAGATAAACTTTGTTGCAAAGACGGTGCTGCAAGCTATTTAAAGACCCCAATGCTTTATTACTGTTCTGGATGTTAATTAGATTATAAAGCACCTAAGGACAGTCTCCCAATTAGGTTGCAGGGACAGCTTTTGGTTATAAACTGCAAAGCAAGTGTGAAGATGATGTTCTGGCATTCCAAGTGCTTCTCAGTTATTCCAGATTTGGATTGCTCAATAACAACTAAAATAATGGTTTCCTTCTAACGGCCAGTTCTGCACATTCAGCCTCGAGTTGGAAAAAATCAAGCTGCGTTTTTCCCGGCTTTCACATCATCATCATTAATAAAGCTCCAGCAATTGGAATTTAATTAACAATTCCACAGATGATTAAATGGAAAAACAACCCAGCTCACTCTCACAGCTTTGCTGCCTGTGAAGCAATAACTGAGGAAAAGGTAACTTAATTTTGTTACTAACGCAAGCAAGGGATGTAGATACCCAGGAACTGTATCTGAGGAGGAAAGCATTCTTTTTTACGTAAGTGGACTTCTGGCCAAAGACTCACCTTAATACTATTAACAGTATTCCTCTGCATTGGTAAATTTTATAATGAGCCCTAACAAAATACAGACGGCACCTTTGAAATTCATCTTACAACGAAGTAACACCAGCAATACCCTCAAATGAGTGCTAAATAACATCGCAAACACAGATACGGCCATGGAGACACTGCATCGCAGCAGGCCAGAGGACTGTGCACCACAGCTTGCCGAGAAGCCTGGCGCGGTAGCCCACCACCAGCTCCCGGCTCACGTCGCTCGCCTGGGACCACACGCACCCAGGGACCGGGACCCGCCATGCCTAGCCTCTGGATGGACTGGGAAGGCCCCCAGTCCCCGCGGCTCAGGGTAGGTGGGAAGCCTGGAGAGAGCAGACTGGGGCTGCCAGCATACACCGCCCCCGGCAAGAGAAACGCCAAGCCTGGGGGCCACCCCAAACTGCACAGGGGGCGGGAGGTTTCGGATTTTTATGAGGACTACCAATACCTGTGACTTTTTCATAACAAATCAGGATTCACCTGGCAGGAGTTGTAACTATTTTCTTCCGAGGCCCAGCTACTACTTGCCAGGATGCCATTCACCCTCCCAGCCCCAACAAATGTCCTGCGCCAGATACGCCCAAAGCTGCCGAAAACGTGTTTAGGTGTGCAACCTAAAGAAACTAGTCAGACAGGTACCAGCACAAAAACAGGAGTTAAAAAAACTCCCAACAAACCAACACAAAACACTACGGAAGATGCAAGACAACGAAGTTAAAATAGCTGGAAAGGATTCATCTTTCCGCGGCAGAATATCATTATGTGAAAACCAAATGTTTTCATCACAGTTTTGCTAAGAAATGTTCCTGACAATTCACCCGACCATAAGACACTGCAAAGGCAACGCGAGGAGGTACGTTTTTAGCAATATGCGAAACGGTTTGCTAACGCACACATATGCTTCCCTCTCCCTCCTGCCGCTGCCTAGGAGATTTCAGCATGACAATTCATAACAGGCAGAGACGATGAAAATCCAATCCCTTTATCAAGAGTCTCTACCTGTTCCAGGAGACTGAAGTGCACCTAAGGTAAAAGCATGCAGGAAAAAAAACAGTACTAAAATAGAACACGCTTGTCGCTACTGGTGGGGAATCCTAGCCGTCCTTTCTGTGCGCAGCAGAAACATCCAATCCTCCCTCCGGTTCCCACCCCCACGCTGTAATGAAATGCACCTTCTTATCAGAGGAAATCGAAGGTGTCCATCACCGCATTCTCTACCCCGTTGAACACAAACGCTTTTAGTGGCTTACATTTATATGTATGCAATCACAAAATAATGTATGCAAATTTCAAATCTGCTGCATTTTTATTAGATGCATCAGGTGCAGATGAGTACAGATAAGAGGAGAGCTTTGCAAAACACAGGAGCTCCTTTCTAAGAAGAAATAAAGGGTGTTGCTGGAACACCACTCCAACAACAGCTGCCCTATTTAGCTCGTATAAAAAGCTCATACAGTTTGTTATTTTGCTTAAAAGCGTGTTCAGCTTTTGTACAGAAAACAGGGGCAGATTTTGTCAGGCTCATTTAGAATGCACCAGGAAAAAAAAGAAAACAAATACCCTGTCAATGAACCTAAACTCAAAGAATTAAAGACTTCTGTCTCATTGATCCACTCTCGTCCTGCAAGCTTTGTAGGTATTGGGTCCACTAACTGCAGAAGGGCAGAGCCTTCACACGAACCCGGCACCTCCACAGACATTTTCTGCACTGTGAGCATTAAGTACAATGCTAGTTGTCAAGATCAGGCCCATACCCTTGCAGCAGCAACTGCAGCATCCAGCACCGACAGCATTTCTACCACGGACATTTGAATTCCAGCCTTCAGATGCATGCAACTCAGTTTTAGTTTTCAGTTAATGAGGTACGTTCTCAGAAAAGAGGAGAGAAGGACTTTTTACAAGGGCACGTAGCGATAGGATGAGGGGTAATGGCTTCACTCCGGAAGAGGGTAGATTTAGGTTGGATATCAGGAAGAAATTTTTCACTCTGAGTGCGGTGAAGTTCTGGCTGCCCCATCCCTGGAGGTGTTCAAGGCCAGGCTGGATGGGGCTTTGAGCAGCCTGGTCTAGTGGGAGGTGTCTCTGCCCAGGGCAGGGGGGTTGCAACTAGAGGATCTTTAAGGTCCCTTCCAACCCAAACCATTCTATGACTCTACGAAAAACAAAGCGCAGGAGCGTGTGGTTTAACACAACGCTTTTTTTTAGGGTGCAGTTCAATCTTGTACTGGCAACTTGTAAAATTACTAGTAAATATTACGATTATCAGAATTCGGAAGTAATTGGAACTAGAGGACTATTAGCTTTGTAAAGGAGGCTAAATAATAAAGGAGCAGACCAGCGGTAGGTGTGAAAAGTTGTGCTCTTTCGCATTAGCCGAGGGCCTGGCAGTGAGACTTCAGATGTTAGACAGGTAAAAGCCGCGGTGAACGGGGAGCCCATGCCTTTCGAGAGCGGCGCGCGCAGCATCTACCGCAGCCCAGGGCACTACCCCAGCAAGCAGAGGGCAGCGGCGGACGCGCTGCTGCTCACTCACACAAGAGCATTCACAAGGGTATCGCAGCATATGCTCCCCCTCACCACATTTAGAGGAAAATTTTGTATCTACGCTTGATAGGGAAAAGTTATTTTAAGTCATAATACAATGACTTGGCATAAATTCTTGTCCTTTTATTCTCAATCAGTGTGCGATTCATTAAAATTGGAACCCTCCTCAGCCTTGGCTTTAGCTGACTTACAAAACGCTCCGCATTACCACTCTGTTCAGAGGATTTGCCGGCGCAATACAAATTTGCCTCTGTTCTGCACAGTCGAGTTACACCAGGCAGTTCGCACGCTGTGCCAAGGACAGATGTGCAGGGAAGACGCCGCTGTACCATTCTTCTGGAGGGCAGCAGGGAGCGTTGCCCTTTCGGAACCCTCTTCCCTGCCACTCCTTTCCCTCTCCTATTTAATGGTTCCACCTTTCCAAAAGGATTCTTTTTTAAAAAAATGCCAACACCACACTGGATCAATAGGTTGCAATACATACTTATTTTTTCAAAAAGTCTTTATATTGCTAGCCAGTGTACCTACTCCAGGGACAAGAAAACCCTTGGGAAATCTGCCACAGCTTTCATAGAAAAAGGAAGAACTGCGGACGTTCAGCCTAGGCAATGAATTATCAGCAAAGAAACCGTCAGAAATTTAAGAACCGGGTTCATTTTCTCATGCTGTCCCACAATTCTTTCACAGCCAGAGGTAAGTCGCACCAGTGCTAGACACTGCAATCCCAAAGTACCCAAACAGCTAGTGGGGAGAGGTCCAGCCTGTATTTGTATAGAGCTTTCCAGGAGAATTACTTTGCTCAGTGGCCCCTTGTTTGTCTGCTTCTTTCCAAAGAGCTCTTCAGAAGCGGGCTGCAACATCCCATCACGGGATAGAAGATAAGGCTACAGAAAGGCCTGACTTGAAAAATTTGCATAAGCAGGCTGGACGAGAAACCAGGATTTAGATACACAACTCCAACGTTTAGGGACCGTTGGTATCCACAATATCAACGCTACTTCAGTTGTTGTTACAAGTCCCATATACTTCTGCAGCTGGAAAAACACGCAGACACGTAGCTGTGCCAAGCAGCTGGGTGCGAGCTCTTGTCTAAGCCCAGATGACAGATCGTTTGCTCCTGTGCCCAGCTCGGGGTGCTCAGAGCGTGCCAGCTTGCAACAGGAAACCAAATACATCATTAGCAACAACCACAACAGGAACAGAGAACTCAAGGGAACATCGTTACACCATTGTGGTGAGGTATTTTAGGCAGCGCCTGTCGTGCTGGTCTCCCCGCCTCGAGAAGGATGCGGTGCGGCTGCAAACGGCTCGGAGAGCAACAACAGCATAAGCCAGGAGGATGGACAAGCCTCCAAGCAAGAAAGGCTAGGAGAGAGACCACCTCTTTGACCTGAGAAGGGCAGAGCAGAGCAGGGATTTCTCAAATTGAGTGGCAAGGGCAGGGAGAAAAGGGACCAACTGCTCAGCAGCTCTCCCAGCGCATCAACGAGAGGGGGAAGCAGGTCCACGGCCACAGCAGCTGGTCCCTCAGCGCTCACAGGCACTTCAGCATGCAAATCTCAATTTTCCGTGGCTTCACGAAGCAGACTGACAAGCCAATGGCAGAAAAGTAGTCCATCAAAGGCATGTAACTTCAAGATTGTTCCTGTGGCTCAGGAAGTCCCCGTACAGCAAACAGCTGCAGCCGGGGAAAGCGCATCAGGAAGGGTCCCCGCATGTTTCCTTAATATATTTCTTTGACTATTTCTACTGTCATCTTATCAGGGAAAGATATTAGTGGACCTCAGTGGACCTTGTGATGTGATCCGGTATAACTGCGTTTTTTGAATCAATATCGTCAGCTTTTTATGCGAGGAAATAAAATAGACTTCAAAAAAATCAGTTACTTTTCTTTTTTCCCCATCCTGAAATTCACGATTTTAAACTCAAGGTTTTTGATCGCTTCGGGGTTAGCAATGATATTACATTCCCCACCTGCCTGCACACTGTCCAGCCCAATTCCCTGACCTCCAACAGCATCCCCTGAACAGTATCAACTCTGACAGTGCCGCAGGCCCTACCAAATATACAGAAGAGTAACCGCTACGTCCCTGAAGTCTGTCCCTCACACAGACCAGCAACCCGCCGGGCTGAGCCTGCAGATGCAGGGAGGCGGGGGCCTCAGAACAGCTACCACCGCCCCTGGAGACTGGCTCGGATGGGGACGGCACCAGGCTCCGCAGCGTGCCAACCTCTGCAGCCAAACCCCGTGGGAACAGCTTTAAATCACGTCGCATGGGAGATCAAGGGACTGTGAAAATCTTTAGTTGTCTTTAAAAGCAATAAAGGATTGATGAAATTCTCTCTGAGGGGAGGGCGGAGTACCTTTTTTTAGATATATATATATATCTCTAAAAAAAGAAATGTTTTACTTTCTGCCAAGTAAGAATGGTGTTAGCATTACAGTGTCATGATCTAAAGTTCAAGAGAGCCAAACTATGCTGATACATCAATAATAAATCATTTTGCTAATGTTTTACTCGTGTCACCACTTAACTGCTGAAAACAAGCAGCTGAAACAGCGTGGGGATAGAGCACGCCGCTATAAATCATGCAGCATCCCCACGGCCGATGGCACGCACCACCCCATACCTTGCAACAGCTTTTCAAGGGTTGGCTCGTACCAAGCAATGGATGTTCACATAGCGTTCTCTGTACCTTTGCAGTAATGAATTTCTAATTACCAAGAATTAAACATTTACGGTGCATGCTCAGGCAGCGATGAGCTTATGTACGCTTCCACTTCCCCGGGTTACCGCCCGCTGATTTGCTCCTGCAGCGGAGGAGCTTACGCCCAGCACAAAGGATGCTAACAGCAAACGCGCTGAACAAAAAGCATTTTCACGTTTTTCCAGGCTGGTTCTTCAGCAACAACGCACCCAGAACGTCGCTGTCAGGACAGCGAGCCTTGCTACAAGTCAACGTCAGCTGATTTGCACACCAGCTCTGACCGACAGTGAAAATCCACGCACACGCACACCCACCCCCCGCAGCACATCTGGGTGGGTGCCGGGTCACCTTTTAAAGGGAGAGAGGATGCAGGGAGAGGCGCGGGGCCACCCAAGGTTTCCCGGAGGAGGGGAAGCAGAGCGGAGCGACGCTGCGAAGACGCTGCTTCGCGTGGCCGGGTGGGGGGATTCCTGCGGTGAAGACTGTGGGAACGGGAGGGAGCTCCTCCGACTCCCGGCCGCAGTGCACGGCCCCAGGGGTCTCAGCAGTGGTCCCGTCTCAGAGGCAAGTCCTTGACACTGGAGCTGTGTGCCCATCCTGATGTTCCCTTTATTACCAGTTGCCTTCGGAAATGAGGTTTTATGGAACAAAAGAAGAGCTGCTGGAGCAGACGGAACATGAAGCAGAGCAGCCTTAGACAGAGATGTGAATACATGAGCAGAGGGCTTTGGTCTGCATACAATTAGCAAACATTTTCACCTTAACTTTCTGGGAGCTCTCTGGGAAGGGGCAGACAAGGGGGAATCTTACAGTGGTTGTCAATAATCAGGAGCTGCATAAAGACCCCTAGTCCCACCCGAGGAATTCCAACCAGATGTCAATCACACAGAAACCTACCATCACAAGTCGCTCATCCCGCAAACTTCTCCTCTGAAAGCGTTTTGGTTGATTTGCACACATTCTCTTACCAGGAAGTCGCCCTTTAGCTACATATGGCAAGAGGGGAGTGCTGCGGGATCCTGCCAGGATATAAATCCCATCGTAAATTCACCCTCTTAGTCACACAGGGCCATTTATTTAGTCTGGGGGCTTTTTTTAGATGTTAAGACTAGATGCAGCTGTGTCAAAAGCTCTTACTGGAAGACGTCCATCCCATTTGCAGCGTGCTGCTGAGGCTGACGGTGGCATCACCAAAGGATGCTGAACCACCTGGCCAGGGGATGGGGCACTGGGGGGGCTTTTATGGTGTCAGCACCCCCAGGCCGTGAGACAACTATGTGCTTCCCAGAGACCCCAAAACTGCCCCGTGGCTCCCTGCCCTTCCTCTCTTAAGTTAGCACGTATGATACGCGCAGAGCGGGCAGCGTGCCGGGCTGTTTCCTGAAACAAAAACCTAGCCAGACACACACCACAGATCGTGAGCCTTACCATCAAAAATCAAGCATCTTTTTCTGGCTTCCCCTTCCCTGGAGAGACCCCCAGCCCTCTGCAAGCCAAGCGAGCCCCGCAGGACCCTGGTATCCGCAGCCCTGTCGGTCACTGCTTTTCTCTGCTCTCCATAACAACCTGTGCCTCTCCAACAACCAAATCAGTCTAAAATTGCTCCCCCTAATACTTGCATAATTAAGCGTTCGTTTCAGGATTTATGTACGTTAATCAACAGGAACACAGGACAACTCCGCCCCAACCAGTCTCCCAAACCCCTCCTTTCTCACCCCCCCAGCAGGGGTCTGTTTCTGCTCCACCACGAGAAGATCAGATCCTCCGGAGGCTGCAGCTCATCGGCCGGACAAGATGCAAAGTGGGCTCAGGGACTTTGGGTGACAGCACTGGCAGGTTAAAGGAAGTTAGGGTTATCATCTTACACCATGCCAGATGTTGGGTTTTTTTTTTCCCCTCACTGATCTTTAGCTCCCCTTATCAATGGGACAGTCTAACAGCCTAGTAAAAACGCAGGTTTCAATTACAGATAGCTGTTATCTCATCAGCTCCTCTGTCAGTGATCACTGCAAGAGGCAAAGTGATGGGAGCGTCACAACTGAAGCTGCTGAGCCTTGCCAAGTACCTGTTTACAGGTGCCTCTTGGCGGGATGCGCCAGACAAAACAGACGTGGTATGAATAAAATGGGAGAGTTTGCATTTTATTTTTTTGAGTATGGTAAGTTATGCATGGGCTGGAGGAAAGAAAGGAAGGAGAAGATGGAGGAACGGGAATATGAGATGATGAACCGCGTGCACCACGGGGAATTCAGAACTGGCAGCTCATTTGCATGGGAAGTGAGAACAAACGTTGCTCCTTCCTATCCTGGAGGAAGCACTCATGAGAAATCCCTAATTGAAAACACCAGGCATAGCGAGCTTCCCCATCTACCCACCTATGCAAACACCCTTCATTAAATCTCCTGGGAAGCCCCGTTTCTGCCTTGTAACACCAATTCTAGGAAGGGAAGCTCTGGCCAGGCTTGTGATTTGAGATTGTAGTGAGGTTTATGTATAAAACACGCACACACACTAAACGTGCATGGCTTTGTTAGTGCACCTAATGGCTTAGCTGCTTCTAATTCCATGCACATCTGATTTCACGCGTTCAACGTTTAAGGTGTTCAAAGTTGTACAGAAATCGCAAAGTGCACCTCCTTTGAAATGAGGCACCCGTGAAGTGCTCAACCCTGGGCGCCCCATATTCCGTTGTCCCCCCTTTCTTTAGGTTGTCTTGGTTGTGTGCTGTATTGCAGCGTGCTTCCAGGCTTGAATCCTGCTCCAGCGTGTGGCTGTTTCGCTATGCCAAGCGTCACACACACACAAACCAAGTCAGATCCAGAAGAGGCTTCCTTGAAACAGATGCTTTCCCCAGATCCAGAAAGTAAAGCCTTGAAGGAACAAACCTCTACCTATGAGCAGAGCCCTCGTGAAGTCAAAAAGGTTCTGCCTTGGCCTCGCTGCAAACGAAGAGCTTGCAAAGTCAGAGGCGCATCTGAGATCTGAGGACAACAAGCAAATATATCTAAACACAAGCGGGGAAGAAATCAGAAATAATAAATAATATGCAACAGCATATGGTTCAGAGAGAGTTTACGTCAAATCACAACAGCAAGTGACCTTTAAAGAGAAGGTTATATTTTTTTTTTTTTTTTTTTCAGTAGAAAACTTATTTCTGTCACAGCAAGATGATGGCAACTGTTTTCCAGGATCCCTTAGCTTTTGTATTTCTGTGTTTCGTTTTGAACATGCTATAGTTTTTCTTTTGCTTTGTTTGTGGCCCTCCCCGTCCCCCATCACTAGCAGCAATTACTGCTTCCAGAAGGAAATGCACGGAGGCATCAGGAGAATTGCGCACAGTTACAGACCTAAGCACAGCTGGCCTCGGGTCAAGATGTTTCCCTTGACGAATGCAATACTTGTGCAAAGTTATCCATTATCAGCCACACGCTCTGGTCAGAAATAACCGGCACGAGGAAGGTTCTTAGCAAAACCACAGCCAGCAAAGAACAAATCTCTGGCTAGCTCCTGTCCTCACATGAACCGCCAGATATTCCTAATAACTTACTGGCTTAATTACAGCTATTCTGGACTTCCCGGACTTCTTTTGATTTGGAACAGAATACAGTCCCTCTTTCATTAGCTTTATTTTGGGGAACAAATATTTACATTACATTCATACTGATGTGTAGCCTATCCAACTCTTGCAATTTTTTGCGAGAAGCACTTTTATAAAGCCACCTGAAAAGGAACAGATGCTGCTGTCACATCTCTTCTTATCTTGGGGAGAAAAAGGAGGGACTTTATCATCTCTCAAGATCCCAAGCACTGGATGCAGGGATATCGCGAGTTTAAAGGAGGGGAGCAAATCCCCCCTGGTACGCTTCAGCCATATCCCCATTATAGGAATGGCTGGGAACCTGGATTCGCGCAAACCAAAAAACGTCCTGCAAACAAACGAGCTTTTGGGACTTTGCCCAAAACATGCTGCAGTTGAACACGTGGTCCGGGAATGTTTTTTGCTGCAGACGCTCCTTCCAGCCCAGACATCACCCTTGCCAGGCGCAGGAGACTGGTCGTGTAGTGTCCGTATCGAGCTCACGCTATCTGCAGACGTATCTGTTCACGTCATTAGACACCAGGGCTTTCCCCTCCCTTTATTATTTACTTATTTTGAAAAATCAGCCACGTGACGGTGCTTGCAGGACAGATGGGATAGGCATTAGCCAGCACCAGCATACCCACCACCGTGCCCCAGTGACACGAAGCCCGTTCTGCCCGAGCACAAATCTGCACATGAGCTGTTGGATACACAACACACAGAAGCTTGGGCACACAGCTGAAACACAAGACAGATGGAGCCAACTTTTTGCCAAACAAGCAGAGAAGGTACCGCCACCACCGTGGGCAGCTGCGGCTCTCCCCTCCTGTGGGATGAGCACACGCCTACCTGATTTGCTAGGCTCAGAGCCAGCGCCTGGTGGCTTACGAATGCCCAGTGCTAGCCAGCTCCTGGACACACAGAAAACAGACAGTACATCCCAAGGGATCACCTCTGAAATCTGCCAGGGGACTTGCCCACACCCTAGCAGCGAGAGGCGAGACACACGTACCTCTGTACAACTGTTCTTAGCCCAAAACCAGCCACTTGCTGCCTACAGCCTTCTGGCTCTCCCACAGCCATGGCAACTTGCGGAGCAGGATCCCTACAGAAAGACCCAGACCGCTGTTGTCACTTAGCAGAGGTCTGCTCCACACCCTGACACCAGGCTGAGGGACGGACGGGACTGATGGCCAACAAAGGAGCCCTTATTTGAGGGGAGGGCAGCAGCTCATGATGCCCGCTCTGCTGTCTCTCATGAAACAGGAAAAATAGCTTTTTATTAGAACTAGCCTCAAAGAGCCTAATCTTTCCACAGACAGCAATCACAGAGGAAGCCAAAGGGACGTAAGTCGGCATAAAAAACGTCTCTCGTTTTGCTATTGATCCTGCCTTCAGGAGTCCCCGGTTATCATTTCCTTGCTCCACGTTTCAAGCACACAATTGCAACTGATGGACACTGCCACAACCCCAGGCAGGATGCTTCATCCACCCCGGCCCCTCCCAGACCTCCCCTTCTCCTTCACCTAAGAGAAACTACTTCAATTGTACATTTCAAGACGCACGCAAGACAACGTGACCTTCCTAATAACAACCACCCTGATTTTGCTTCTGGTATAAAGTAATTCTGTAATCCCTCACTGGTTTAGCCGAAGAAGGGCACATCCCAGTGCAGTCCCAAACTGATTTTTAAAATGCTAGCAATTTAGTTACTTTTACAAAGGATCAGCTCTCAAGAGCATTTTTAAAGAAATTCTGAAGGGGGCACACAGGGGCTTGTAGTGCTTTAACTAAAATGATTCCCGTTTGCGCACAACCGGTCTGCATAGGCAATTCCAAACCACTCGGCGCTTCAAGTCTGTTGTGCTAGTGGGCATAATGAAGTTTAATAACAGGTTGCACGATGGAAAAATGTCCACTTTGAGCCAATTTATTTTACGGTGTGCCAAAGCCGAAACCTCTCTCACTAGCTCTGTTCGGCTCCTGATAGAATTGTCCATGCCTCCTCCTACATAAAGCATCACGTCGTATCAGCGATGAACCTCGCCCCTGCAGGGCTCCTCGTCTGGGATTTGTTTTTAACCCCTCTTTCAAGAAGCCATCAGCTTCCAGTCAACAGCAGAAGCGACTAACTGAAGAGCTGTCTCGCTTGCCTGCTAAGTACAAGACCATAGATACAAGTCTAGTAGCCCCATCCTCGGAGACGAGGGATGGCGTTTTTAGAGAGGCTCTTCTGCCTCCCACCTTCTAACTCCCTGAGAATTCCCCCCCGAGATGGGTGCGAGTGATCTGCACCACTTCAGAGCAGCAGCGTAACATTCAGAGGCGTTCAGACAGACTTTAGTCACTAAGCTCTTCAGTGAACAAGCAGCCCTGGTATTTGACATTTAACCTCCCAGGAATGAAGGCTTCAGTTTTGCCTGTTTATTCTTGCACCCTTCGCCAAAAGCTGACAGTCTCCTGTTTAAGCAGGAAAGGCAGAAAGCAAGGAAGATATGAAAATGCTCTCAGCTCCTTGCTACTGAAGCTGCTTCTTCAGAAGAAACCCCAAATGCTCGACACTCAGCCTCGTCCTTCCTCTTTTGCATCCGAGGAGGGGATGGGGTCAGCAACAGCCTACAGCCAAAAATGCATCTGGACAACTTTGAGATGTTTCTGTCCATCTTATCACTTGTTTACTCTCTTCTCTTCTGAGGAGGCAGCTTCGAGTTGGGTCAGCCAAAGCCAGTACTGCCAGGTAAAAAGTATGGCAGTGCGACTGCCAGCAAGAGGACGGAGCATTCCCGTACCTGGCAGTGTGGTACAGGGCCAGCACCCAAGGTTGAAGGAGTGAGTGCCTAAGAGGATGGTGAGATCCTGCAAGGCGAGGATGCCAAGTGAAGCCTGGCCAAAACGCTCCTCCAGGCCAAGGCGGACAGTTTTATAATCCCAAGTACAAATACGGGCTGGGTGGAGAATGGATTGAGAGCAGCCCTGAGGAGAAGGACACAGGGGTGTTGGTTGATGAGAAGCTCAACACGAGCCGGCACTGTGCACTCACAGCCCAGAAAGCCAACCGCATCCTGGGTGGCCAGCCGGTCGCGGGAGGTGAGAGGATGAGGGGTAATGGCTTCAAACTGGAAGAGAGTAGATTTAGATTGGGTATCAGGAAAAAGTTCTTCACTCCGAGTGCGGTGAAGTTGCGGATGTTCCATCCCTGGAGGTGTTCAAGGCCAGGCTGGATGGGGCTTTGAGCAGCCTGGTCTAGTGGGAGGTGTCCCTGCCCAGGGCAGGGGGGTTGCAACTAGAGGATCTTTAAGGTCCCTTCCAACCCGAACCATTCTATATTCTATGATTTCAGCTGGGAGCTAGGGCAAAGCACGGTGCTAGGAGTCGCTGCAACTACAGGGAGCTCCAGAGGGGCCATCCTCACCGCCCCGGCACTGGGAGCAGGCCCCTGGGGAGCAGGGCTGAGCCACACAGCTGCCGCAGGCTCTGCCGCTCGCATGCCGTCATTGCAGGGATTTGTTGCCCTCAAATGAATTTCAGCGTTTAAACTGTCCCGGCTCATCTGCGTAGCAACTCTAATACTCTTTAAGCTCCCTCAAATTTCTAAATGCTTAAAGCTATTACAATCTCTCTGTTATTTTACATTAGGCATCCCATTAACTATTTTCTTACTTTGATGTAATCAGCATTTTACATTATTTGGAGATTAATTCTGGACAATGAGGCCACATGGCCTGTCTTTTCTACCAGCAGACCGGCCTAGAAAAGAGAAGCCCACTCTGCGAGGTAGGACAGCCCTGTCTTTGTCAGAGAGCCACCGTCCCCGCTGCCCTGGGGAGCACACCAAGCACAACCACCCCCTCCACCATCAGCTGGGTGGAAGGCGGCTTGGTGGGAACCACGCTGGAGATGGGCACGGCGGCTCTCGGCACAGCCTGCGGCACCGTCCTGCCGGTACATGACAGTGCCCGTGCCCGAGGTCTACTTTGCCAGAGTTTGAGCCCCCTCCTCTGCAGGGCAAATGTCTGCAAAGTCAAGGTTCAAGACCACCTTATCCAACGACCTTTCAAAGCTGCTTTTTTTCTGTTTTCAGCTACTTTCTTGCAACGCACAGTGTAAACACACAGGATGAACGATTATTTGATTTTCCCAGTATAGGACCCCAAAGCCTGTTAAGATTTTTCCTTTAAGCTTACTTTCCTGACACACGAAGGATCTGCTCCCTTCCCCTCTCAGTCAGAACAGAAGCAAAGCTATCCTTCCTCTTTTTCATCCCAACACTATCATCAGCAAGGTGCTTAAAGTGCCTAGGCACTTAAATATTTTAAGTAAATATATTTAGCAAATCAGAGTGAGCTACGTGCTTCAGACATCCATCTTTTTGTTCTTTGCATATAAAACTGACACAAAAATTTTCCATTCCAAGACGGCAAAGTGAAAATGATATACATAACTAATGCATCTATAAGAGGGAAATCAGAGTAATCTTTTACTTCGATAGATTAATGAACGTACATTAAAGGGGAATTCTGGGGGATGTAAACACGTAGCATTCACTCAAATGAAAAAGATGATCGCTGCAATCAATATTGCAACCCATGCCCAGTATTTGCAATATTACTGAAATAAACCACCACTGAAATTAGCCAACAAAAACCTCTGAACATCTGAAGAGGACCTGATTCCCACAAACACATTCACTAACATACGAACAAGCATCCTCTCGTCATCCAGATAGCCATTTTCATGTGTGCACCCAACAGAAAAATCCTCATTTGCACATGTTGCATACATGTTTGCGGCCTTTCAACAAAAAAGCACGTTGGGAGGGATTTTCAGGTGACAAAGCAGTGCAGCTGCCCCATGTCCTTGCTGTGCTTTTACATCTGGGGGGAGGTTCTTTGCAGGTACCTGCACGAATACGCACAGGTCCTTTGCAAATCAGAGTAACATAAAAAACAGTCCTGCAGCAGACTGACATCCCCTCGAGACAGAACGAACTCCGCCTATGCAAAATATAAACTCTACCTACGGTAAAGAGAGAACTGTTTTCACTGCTCTCCTAAGCTATACCCCTGCTTTCTCAGGATGATAGGTTGTTTTTTTTCCAAGGCATCACAACATCGCTGGCTGGGACTCGGTGCGTGATCAGCCACAACCTCAGCTCCCTCTGGGAGAGAGCCGCTGTCAGCTCTCTACCCGGCTGGTTATCCCACAGCACAGTGCGCTTACTTGTGCCCTTTGAACATCACCGTGTCTTCTCCAGACCCTTTTTCAGTTTATCAGGATTTTTGAATACCACTCTGCTACTCCAGATGTACCCTGGAACCCTCAATGCTTCATGTTACCTGCACGTCCAACAGGTCCTCCAGTGGTCCTCGGTGGTATCTGCTAATGGTTTGGGGATTATTTAAACCATTTCTTCACCATGAAGTTCATCACGTCCAGGTTCAATTAGGAGGCTTCTCAGCTAGCTAATTACCCTGTCACTAGTTCTTTCCCTTACTTCAGGCTGAGATTTCACCGTTTTTCTTAGTGTTATATGCATTAATCGTGCGCTTGCCAATGACCATTTCAGTGAAGACTGATACACGTGCTGTCCCAAGAAGCTTGATAAATCACTCACTTTCTAAAAACAGTCAGGGCTCCCATTTATGGCGATGAAGTAAATGCCCAGAGCCTCCCAACTGAGCCCTTACATCGCTTCTACTCTGCTTCTGGTGAGCAGATGAAACCAGACTTTTTTCAGGGCCAAACACCGACATTTCAGTTTTGGCCCCTGACCGCATAACACAAAGCACTGTCTCTGCCCAGCCACGTGGACATCGCGTCCACAGTCCTCCTAGCACCTTCTGGCCCAAAGGAGGGGCGGGCCACCAAACCTGGGAGCTCACCACGTGAACGCTGTATTTATAGCTTGCTCATTGTCACTGGTTACAGCATGAAAACATTCGGATGGTCTCCAGCAACTGCAAACTATACGCTGAGCCAGCTGAAAACTGGAGATGACCATAGAAAGAACCGGATGCAGCAAGCTAGATTCACCACCGATGGGAACCACCATGGCCCTGCCTAAACAAAATTAGCGCTAACTGAGGACCTCTAATTGACCTTAGCGTTCTGCTACAAACTGACTCCAGCAGAAAGTCTGTCACAACGCTTATTTGAAATTGAATGCCGGGGGCTGAGATCAGTGAAATTAAGATTTCTGTCTCTCCAGCACAGCCCAAACAGAGCGCGCACTTCTTGTTCCCCACATCTCAACTTCTGAATTTCACAGGAAGAAGCTCAAGAGATTTTTGGCTATTTTTTAGATTACCTGAATAGTGGCATTCTTCTGTCTTCCTCTTATTTTGTCCAGAAGAGCAACCTTGATGAAGGAGCTCAATGCCGTTTAGGGGATTCAGCCAGAAAGCGAGAGCTGCCAGGGTTCAGATCCTTGGAAAATCCATGCCCGAGCTTTGCTTTGAGCACTCAGTAGCCCTGGCAGGATGGAGGGCCAAGGACTATCCTCTGACATGCAGCAGAGCTGGGTCATGGTGGGCTGTGGGCTGCCCTGTCCTCTGGAGTTTCACTTACAGACTTCAGTTTTCCATTCTGTCCTAGCCCGTTTCTACGCAAAAAGATACTCGAAGACTTCCGTGGTTTTACCGCTGGTTAACTAGATTTATTCCCTGATGAACTACACTGAGCTGCAGGAGCACCACAAACCCTGCAATCCCGCTGGCTGGCAGGAGAGAAGAGAGTCATGTCGTGGTGAGCGTATTCACCTCGCCCGTGCGCGGTTTCCGTGTGTGCGTATCGCTTTCCTGCCTGGCACCGAAATACAAACTGACACATGAGTTTCATTTATGTGCCTATAAAAAGGTCT
Organism: Larus michahellis; assembly: GCF_964199755.1. Lineage (NCBI taxonomy): Eukaryota > Metazoa > Chordata > Aves > Charadriiformes > Laridae > Larus > Larus michahellis. Next base: position 14,333,188 of record NC_133898.1, on the reverse strand, counting down.
TACAGAGGCTACACACACATACGCGTATGTACTTATCTATATGCACACATACGTATGTGCATGCCCGCACACATACGCATGCAATAACACTAATATTCATTTTCTGAAGTAAGGGAGCCTCATGATAAAGGGAAATCGGTGCATTTGGTTTTTATACCATGATTATCGGGGAAAAGTGAACAAGCATCACAGGCAGATGAAGCAAAGTACACGGCAGGTTCCTCCGCAGTTACACGTTTTGCTTTATGGTGACAGGGAGGCTTAGAGCCTAATCTCCGGCATAAAAATCATATCAATCAATGTCAGCATAATATTCATACATCAGAAAGACAACACTGGCTTTAAATAGGTACCAGCAGTTGCAGAAGACAAGGCGCTTCCAGAACTCCATCTCCGAAGAGCCTTTTATCTCTCTCAGAAACAGAAAGCCCCTAAATATAGGACTACTATTAAAAATTCATGAGCTTCAGTAGCTATTTATCAAAGTCATGGAAATGGGATATTTCCACGATGGTGAATGGCTTGACATTCATTACTAATAAGCAAATGCGCACTTTATTACCATTTTAGAACAGAACATTGCTACCGATACCCAAGGAACGTCGCATTATCACTAGGAGTTAGCATTAGGCTTTGCTACAATACACACGTTATTTCTGCCATCTGGATGCCTCACGCTTATTAGCTCACAAATGATGATGCTGATGCCAGCTTTGTGAAGCATGTCTGCGCAAGGCTGCTAAGAAGGTCCAGGCGCTGCCCTCCTGGAGACGGAGTGGTGCTTTGGTGCTCCTCTTGACTAGCCGTGTCCCAGACCACAGTTACAACACACCTTCCTCCCATTTACTGAATGCTCTCCCCAGAGCAAACGTTGCAGAACGGCACAGACTGCTGCAGAGTCCCAGCTCCTCAGTGGCACAAGCCATTGCAAATACGCAGCATCACCCTGGTAATTGCACAGTGACAAATCAGCAGGTAGTGACTGCATTACGACTGCTGCTACGGTCCCATGGCAGATGATGATGGTGATTGAGATGCTGCCTTCATTATCAAAGGCAGTTCCTTTTACCCCCTACTTGCGGTCTCCTACTGCAATGACTTCACCTTGAAGTTTTAATCAGAATATAGCCTTACCTTCATATAGAAGAGGTGAAAGAACTGCTCCTCTCTGTGATGGTTTAGATTTTTTACATCTTTTATAAACGCAAGCTTTTATACACCTTCTACATTGACATGGAAGAAGCATTCGCTGCTGCCTGCTGGGATGGCAGAAAGGAGAAGAAGAAAGTAACACCCCCCCTTTCACCTCCCTCACATGTCAAGAGAAAACTGGACACAAAAATTGGGGAGTTTGACTTCAGTGGATCCCTGAGAATTTGTTCTTCCCAAAGGGGTTCTTGGAAGTAACCTGACCAACAGCTGTCATCCTGCAAGTGTACATGTGCCTATATCTGTCACTAAGCCTTTTGGACAAAAGTCAGGAAACTTTGACTAACATGATGTAGGATTACATCCCCTGGGGCCAGTCTGGCCCTGAAGTTGTGGAAATCTGTGGAATTCAGGAAAACTCAGGATTGCTCTACTGTAGCAAAAGAAGCAATCGTTAAGGGGAAGAATGGTTTGGCACCAGCTGCTACTCTGAAGCCTCTGTCCTGAGAAGGTATTACTATACCGAGACTGTGAATGACTGGGGCAAAAACTGCTCTGCGAGACCCCACCTGGAATACTGCATCCAGCTCTAGAGCCCTCAACACAAGGATGTGGACCTGTTGGAGCGGGTCCAGAGGAGGGCCACGAAGATGATGTGAGGGCTGGAGCACCTCTGCTACGAGGACAGGCTGAGAGAGTTGGGGTTGTTCAGCCTGGAGAAGAGAAGGCTCCAGGGAGACCTTATAGCAGCCTTCCAGTACCTGGAGGGAGCCTACAGGAAAGATAGGGAGGGACTCTTTATCAGGAGTGGAGCGATAGGACGAGGGGTAATGGTTTCAAACTGAAAGAGGGGAAATTTAGATTGGATATCAGGAAGAAATTCTTTCCTGTGAGGGTGGTGAGGCACTGGACCAGGTTGCCCAGGGAAGTTGTGGCTGCCCCATCCCTGGAGGTGTTCAAGGCCAGGCTGGATGGGGCTTTGAGCAGCCTGGTCTAGTGGGAGGTGTCCCTGCCCATGGCAGGGGGGGTTGGAATTAGATGATCTTTAAGGTCCCTTCCAATCCAAACCATTCTGTGATTATAGGATTGATATTGATCTCCTGGCAGAAATTTGTGGGAAACACAGCTGTAGCTCAGAAACAACATTCGGTGCCTGCACACAGCTCAGCAAGATCACAAAATCACACAGTGGTTGAGGTTGGAAGGGACCTCGGGAGACAGTCTGGCCCAGCCCCTGCTCAAGTAGGGTCACCCAGAGCAGGCTGCCCAGGGCTGGGTCCAGTCGGGTTTTGGATCTCTCCAAGGACGGAGACTTTACAACCTCCCTGAAAAGTATCAACAGCCATATTTTGCCAAAGGTTGATATTACATCAGAAGAACAATCTTCAGCCTTCTAAGGTCCACCTGGGAAAAGCCAAACATGATTTCCCACTTGTTTCTAAGTTTGAAAAAGAAACAGCGGAAAAACTCCTTCCTTGTTTGTAAATAGATAAATCATTCCCTCAACACCGTTATCCCCTTTCTTTAATTTTTACATCCTTTGCAGCTCACACCTTTAGTATTGCAAAACAACATTGTAACAACATTACTAAGAAGCTTTATGTTCTGGCAGCTACAGCTGTCATTTGAGAGACGTTATTTAAAATGTTTTATCCTTTTCCCTTCTACGTATTTTTGAAGCTCCCAAGGAAAAGCTTTTCAGAACTGGTGACAGCAACAGCATACTCTTATTCATAGAAATATTTTATTTTTGGTACTGCTCCCTCCAGGCACCTACTTCCTTCCAAACAAGATACAGCTACAGGGCAGAATCTCAGCTAGAATAAATGAGTCCCTTGGCACAGACTTAAGGAGGCTGGGAAGAGTCCTGGCCCAACAGATGTGTGCCCCGCTCCCATGTAATTAATCTTTGACTAAAATGTATGACTCCAGCAATGAAACCCTAAGCGAGGCTGCGAAATCAGAGTTAGAGATTTGAACGGTTGCCACATCGACTCACCTACCTCCTGCAAGCCCCACATCTGCCAAAAGGCCGCAACATCACAGCAGTGAAGGACAACACAAAGCACGATTTATAGTCTGCAGGACATGGAGGGAAAGAAAACTCGGCACAAGCGCCAAGCTGACACCGCAACAGCAACTCAGCTTGCAAAGCCCCTTGTCCCAGGCGTTAGCATCGAGAGGGCTGGTGCAGCACACAGCACAGGCTGGGGGTTCCCACTGCTGCTTTTTTGTGTTCAAACACTAGGAAATTCAGGAGGGGAAGGGGAGAAGCTGAAAGAAATAATGGCTCAGTGGACATGCAGCACTTCTGAGCGCCACTAAATGGGTCCGTTGAGCTGGGAAGTTCTCTGAACCAAACACGTGTAATTATCTGGGGTCATAACAAGCTATATGCGCATCACAACGCATTTAAACCCCATTCAGCAATGTCCTTCACGGGCATAAATACCCGTGGGACTACTCACAGTCTTAAGGACGAAGCATATAAGGAAAGGTGTTTCTAAACCAAGGCTTTAGAGGACGCACAGGATACGGTGAATTCCTCTCCTAGGCTTGTGCAGGGTTTAGCTTACGAACAGGCACTGACTTAACTCCTGGGAACATGAAGGAAGGGCGATGCTTTGTACAGACGCTGGTCTGAGGAAGGCAGCCAGCACAGAGGGACCACTCACTACACTTTACCTAACATTCAACATCAGTCCTCCCCACCGCAAACTAAATTGGCTTTTTCTTGCCCTACCTGCACCGAGAATAAACGATGGGCATCTGAACCTTTTTATACAGGGAAACTTTTGCTGTGGTCCCTACCCACACGCTCCTTGCTCTCCCACCCCTTCTTTGTCCCTTGCACTTGGGGCTGTCCCCAGCCTGCCTATCCCCCCATGCGAGGGGACGTTCAAACTGCACAGGATGTCCCAGCCGAGGCCTCGCCAGCCATCAGCACAGCCTCCCACGCCTTACCTCCTAGGAGGAGCACCCAGCTACCAGCTGCCCCAGTCAGCTTGTGGTCCACCACAACCTACGGATCTTACTCCGCTGTTTAACCAGGTACCATCCACTTTGTTTCCAATTCTGCATTTGTGCCTGCCATGTTTCAGTACAATCCTTCACGCACATTCATTTATTGGTAACTGTGTTTTTGTTTTTCATGATGCTCCAATGAGGTTTTCAATTAATCAAAGTCCCTGAGTCCAAACCTTGCCCTCGGAGATCTTCCAGCTCTTTGAAGTTTGGTATGATGTGGAAACGTCGGAGTACTGCCCGCAGTCAAAAGCTTGGATGATGAGAAATGCTGAACCCGACCAAAACCAAGGCAGCCTAGGATAGGTATCCCCTTGAAACGCCTTTCAGTTTACAGGACACCACTGAGAACTGCTCTTCTGCTGCTGTTTCTCCATCAGTCATGCACCCGCTCCACTATTTCCCTAAGCCACCTATGTGAGCGTCTTAGGAGGGGCATTCAGACACACAGTCTCTGCTTCTTCCCTTCTCATCCGTGCAAGGCCAGTAATGCTGTCCAAAAGGACACCAGACTGCTTCAACACGATGTGGTTGTTTTTATTACCCTCCAAGAGCTTACAAATTAATTAATAATTTGTTCTAATATCTTCTCAGTGATCCGAGTTAGGCTGTCTAGCTGCTTAACTCCCTTCACCCTCATTTTCCCCATCGCATTTGCCTTCCTCCAGTCTCAAGAGATGGCCTGTCCTCCACAAATTCTTTGCAATAACTGCAGAGACGTTTAGAGATAACGTTGACTCCTTCATTAAATGTTTCAAAGGGAATTTCATCACACCTGTTGGACAGAATACATTCAACTTACCTAAACCATCTTTAGCAAAGACGCTACCAGTGCTCCTTTTCTCCTACAAGTGTCCTTCCAGCACATCCTGTTGGGAGCCCTCCATCCTAATCTGGCATGCTAAAATGCTCTCCCACTTACCTGAGCTCCAAGCAGTCTCCTCTGACATAACACCATCCCAAGCTGGAGGCCAAAGACCTCCTTGGCCTTCTCAATGGTGCACCTTCATGGCAGGGTGCTGCTGACGAGGACTGGCTAAGGACAGAGCCCTTTGGGTGGCTCACTAATTGAGAGGAAGGCGGCAACCTCAGTCAGACATCAGGACGCCTGGGACTCACAGTCCTGGGGCACTGAGGTACCCAGGTCCCCGCAAAGGACCTGCGACCGTGGACCTTCCACCAGCCCCTTGGACAAACTGGCTGGAGAGGTGGTGAGAGTCAATGAACATGGTCCACTTCGAAGTGGTCCCTGGGACACAGCTTCAGATTGCCACGTAAGCAAGCTCCCACAGGTGATTCACCAGTGGTTCCCAGCACAGCCCAGCATACAGCCAGAACAACGGGGCTCTGCTCATTCTGGTGACATTCCAGGGACCCGGGCGCCAGGCTCCAAGCCCACAGTAGAGTTCCAGACAGGGGTTTTCCTGGCTGAACGTCAGATGGAACACAAGAAATCCTGGGAGAAGAACGCACACCGTCAGGGCACTCTGTACAACGCGAGGCCTTCAGGCCTTTAATGCCCAAGAGGGACGACAGCGCACACACAATTTGCTTCCTCCTTCTTTAGAGAAAATAAAAAAGGAAAGGAAAAAAAGAGGAAACTACAAGGGCAGCTGTAATTACATGTAAATCCCCACATGGGCAGGACTCTATTTTACATGTGGCTAGAGAAAGGACCATCTGTTTTACGAAGATACTAGGCTCTTCTTTTTTTCCCTTTTTTTTTTTTTTATCCCAATTATATTCTTTTCCTCCCCCCTCCTCCCTAAATGGAAGCATTGCCGTGGTAATATCAAGAGTCTTAAAATAAGATTACGTTTTTAAATGAGAGAGTCTTTAAAGTGGGATTATACCTTACAACAGCCAACTAGGCTTTCAATCAGTTTCAGAGGATATGCTTACAACTTCATTACTCTGGAAGAGGCTATGTTTACAGAGCAACAAATGAGAAGCACTCACATGATGGCAGATGAGTTCAAAGAAAGCCTTCTCCACCAGCTTCTACTTCCCTAAGCGCAACCAGGGTTCTCTGGTCCTCCTCCAGAGCTTTGTCCGCCGCCAGCTTTAATGACACCAGTGATACTGGCCCTTCAACTATTATCCCCAGCATTTTCCCAAAAGAGAAGGAGAAGTCATACAGAGCAAGATGGAGCTGCTCAGACATGCCAGACATGCCTCGGTTTCAGAGGTACCACCAGCCAGACATGCAGCTGAGGAAGAAAAAGACCTTGGGAAAAAGAAAAAGGGGACCTTGGCGCAGCACAGCAACCCGTAAGGGGGTTTTAAACTGTTTCTCCTCTTGCAACCCTCCCAGCTCTGTTTTCTACAGCAAAATTCTATGTCAGGGTGGTGCTTGCGTCACTTTTGAGTGACAACTCCAGCCAGAGATAGAAAAACAACATCAGAGATGTCTTCCTATCAAAGCCTCATTTAACACTTTCCACTTTTATGTCAAACATCACACACCTCATCGCCCCATCCCCCCTTCTGCTGCCCTGCCTTCCAAAATGGAAAACCAAAAAAGCAGCATTCCCATCCCCAAGGGCAGTTTCTTTGTTTGAAGGCCCACATCCCTGAAGAAACAAGACATGAAATAGACATTTTGTACAGACCCTGCCTGCTGCTCGGCAGGGCTGGAGCTGGTGAAGGGACGCGTGAATCAACAGGCATCTCCCATTACACATTGCTTTTCATTAAGCAAGTGCCGGCGACTCCGTAAGAAGCTCACTGTGCAGACCGGCAACAAGGGCCATTAGCTCACATCTTGCACTGCAGGCTGTGGGTGCTTCTCCTGGGATGACAGAGCCACCTACTCCACCTGCACCCGCCTGGGTTCAGGAGAGACTCCCACCCAGAGCTCTCAACCACCTTCAGCTGCTGCGCCCAAATATTTGCTATGTACAAACTAAAAACTCCACAGCTGTTGTCTGCATCCCAATTTACATGAGATCCATCCGTCCCATCTTAGGCATCTGCAAACACAATTAAGAGGGCGCTTGTTGAAAACTGGAGCATTACCTTGTTGCCTGCTGCACAGGCACCTGTGGAGAACAGTGCTGATGCCTACGATCTGCTCTGGAAATCTGCGACAGCACTCTCCCTAAACTATGTTTGGGACCTTCCTGATCCATGGTAAAAAAAGCAAGCGTATAAACTTCAAGCATTTCATATTGCAAATTCACCAAATCCCACAAGTGCGACTCCATTTCTTTATAATGTACGCAGCACACGCTGTATTAAGAAGTGGACTAGGGCTCCTGAAAGCATTAATAGAGGGGAAAATCCACTTGCATAACATGTGGCTTTTAGTTTTAACAGCTGTAAGGAGATAAAACACGTTTAAAGCAAAGCCAAGAAGGATGCTAAGCATCTCCCTCCGTTTTATCAGGTTAGAGACAAAACACTCTATCACTAAGGATGCTGGGCTTGCACCACGCTGGCGTGCAAAGGCACAGGGAAGAGAAATGGCTGAGCGAAGGAGGACACAAACAGGCCTTGGGATGCGAAGGGGTATTTAACAGTAGTATGTCTTAAACAGCTGCATCAAACAAACCAGGCTTTGAGTTGTTTCTGGTGATTCAGCGTGTAAGAAAGAGGGTTTCCTCAGCCTCAAAATGATACAGGCACCGAGGAGGTGACTGCACAGGCTAATTTCCTCTGCTGACCGATACGCTTCTGTGTCACGCTCGGGGAACAAATGCTAAGGCACTTCCAAAACACTTCAGGGAGGTTTAGCTAGAAGGGCAATGGATTTCAGTGGCAATCACACAGCTAAATACCACGTACCCCTTGGTGGCATAACCTTTGCATAACTCCTACACTTTTGTGCGGCGAATAATCTGCAAACAGCCTTACGAAGGCCCTCTCACCCTCTCCGGCGCAAATATTCCCATTTCATGGGGGCATCTGCTAAGAAACACCGTGAACCCCCCGAAGTAGCCTCCAACAGCATGTCTCCAGGTGTCATTCTAGCAACACAGAAGCCCAGGGACGGCATCTCTTCCTGCTGGGTGGCCAGTCAACACCAAGGCAGGGAGCCTGAGGGCATCAGGAGCCCGTCTCCTCACGCTTGTCACCCGTGACCATCTCCCCTCAGGGAACAAGGCGTGTAAGGCAGCCTTGCCTGCAGGCTGCCATTTACACGGGGAGGACTTTTGTAGACGTGCGTGCGCAGTGACTGGAAGTCCTGCCGGCAGCGGAAACTCTGGCTGTTTGTGAAAGACAGAGGGCATAACACAACAGTAAACTCTGCCAAGCTTCATGGCACAAGGCTGCTGAGCACTCGGCTGTCACCGAGATCTCTAGGAAATGGGCACGAAACAGTGAAGAACACTGTGGCTAAAGCGGTCTTGGAAAACGGGATTGCTTACAGCCAGGCAAGGCACTCCTGTGCATGCTAACAACCCACTTTATAGCAGGATCCTCCAAAACGCCCAAATGGCTTCAAAGGAAGAGCATTACTGAAAGGCAAGAGAGTTTCTCGGAAGCCTGGAGCAGATTCATCTCGCTGAACCGCAGGTGGCTGAAAGCCAGCCTCCGCTCATCAGCCAGGCTGCCCCAGAAGCGATGCCTGCAGAGACAGCCGGCGAGACTGGTCCAGACAGGGTGTGCAACACAAGGGTGCCTCCAGGTAGGTGAGATGCTCAGCTCCTGGACCAGCCTCCAGGTCCACTGGCTCGCTGGAGTCAATGGTGAGACGAATCAACTTCATCAGCATACTTCTGAACACCTACAGCGTGCATACTGACACGCACATTAGCAGCATTGCCATACCCTTCTCAGGCACAAGCAGCTCAGATGACTCTTCATAGCCGTAAGCTTTGTAACCTTAACCAAGGTTCCTCCTTGAACCTTACGCCCCACTCACCCCTGCCACAGAAAGCAGAGGACAAAATACACCAAGCACAGCGGTGTTGTCAAAGATGAGAATGAGACCGTAACCAAACAGGTCCCGACTCAGACAGATTTTGTTGGTGAAGGAAGGAAAATATCTATAATGTTTATATACAGTGCTTCTATCCGCATCTCTGGGGCTAAACTGGATTTCCGAAAGCACAATGGGGCAGCAAGAGAGTTCACTGTCACATAGGTGAGCCACAGGGACATTTTAGAGGAAACAAGAAGATGACACCACGTTTATTGGCAGCCTCCTGCCATGTCTCAGAAACACAGCCAGAATTTTTAGAGCCTTAAAAAGCCAGCAAGCTAACGAACATTATACGTCCAATCAGCCGCTCGGCTCACAGGGGAGCAGCGTGGATGCAAACAGGAGGAAGAGGCAGTGAATCGTGAGCAGCAAGGCTGCTCTTCCCTTTTGTATGCAGACTGAGGTGCCAGTGCACAAATCAGGCCTGGCTGAAATTAGTGCATGCATTAGCATCTTCTAATGCGTCCTCTTGCAAGCTCTGAGCCATTTCTAATTCCGCCAGATCCCTTCTAGGTCGAAAGTTAGACATCCCTTTCCTTTACAGCTGAAGGCACAAAACCTGGACGCACGATACATTCAAAATGCAACCAATTTCCTTCCCCCAGTTATCATTTCATATCAGTCAGAAGGAAAAAAAAAAATTATTACAGGGTAATGGGGTTGAAAACAGAGTTGCTGAGAAGGGGTCTAACAAACTAATCCCTTTGCTCTGCATGAACTAGCAGCACAGTCTGCTCCTGCGTTTCTGCAAGGCAGCTCCTTGCATCCCAGGTGGGGGGTGGATCGGCTCAAGTTAGGTAAACCTGTGCAATCCCAGTGCTGGCGGGGGGGGTGGGGTGGGGGGACGGGGGCGGACACAGTCAGGTCTTCTTTGTACACTATAATCCTCCTGCCCTCGGCGCACCACAAGCCTTGACCTTGCTGCAACCCAGACAGGAAATAAAATTTGTAAAAAATAATCTCTGTTTTCCTTCCTGCCTCCCGCCACTTTCTTTCCTCTTTCTCCCAGCTCCAGGATGCTGATGCCCTCCACTGACTTCCCTCTGCTGATGACATGGGGAAGGCGAGCATCCCCTCCATCTCCCTCTGCCCAGCGGCTGCCCCCACACCGGCCCCACAGTCGCCGCTGCCCCCATTATGGTAGATTGAGAAGGAAAAGAAAACAACACCCCAAAACCAGGCAACCCGAAGAGGAAGGCGACAGCAGGCGTGCAGTGCAGAAATCGGTCCCACTGAGTCCAGGTGGGGGGTAATGGCTGGACCAGCGGCCCCTCACGCAACTGAAGACCTTTTCCCCCAGATCAACTCTCCTCGCCGACAGGCACAAAGAGCCGGTGCCAGCCTACGTGCCCACCGACTGCCTGTGGGGTACGTGCAGCGTGCAGGGTGGTGGGAGCAACTACGGCTCCCTGACCCCCGCCCACTCTGCTCGGAGCCGCCTTTGGAAAGTTCAGGCGGTGAGAAACTCTCGTCGTCCCAAATAAACTAAAAATTGCATTTGCAATGAAAGGCTTTGATTAAAATTGGCATCCCTGAGTATCCTGCTGCCAGCAACCACGCTACTTCAAGGAGATACGCTTTATGGCAAACACAATATGGAAACCTCAGCAAGGAGACCGTGAATTGGATCCATGCTGCTATAATCCAACATGAATGCAGAACTACTTACAGAAAAGACTGTTAAAGAAATAATTATTGAAATGAACTGGGGACAAAATCTGCAGGAAAGCTTTTCTCTAGTGACGCAAGCCTGCATTTTTCAACGCACATGGAGGCTTTTGCATCTTCTGTCTAGATTCCTTCAGTAACTGCTCTTGGAGAAAAAAGCAAACACCGCAAAATCAGGAATACCCGTCTTCAGAGCAGCAACATTCCCTCACCAGGGCACAAACGTCAAGAACAACAAAATGTAACAAGGCTGTTGGAACAAACGCAGCCTGATGACAATAAAAATATAGGAAGATCCTTGAAACAGACGCGGCCCCCTGCGATCGCCCCATGTACTATCACTGGCAACCCCTTTCATTTGTCTGCCAGCCGAAAGCACGAACGCTGTAAAAGGAAAGATTCATTATAGGCACGGACTCTGCTCTTCAGGATGACACGGCCCTAAATCAGATGCGTGCCCAATCAACATCTAATAATCAGCCAAAGTGAAAAGTGGTTTTTATGGCCTACTCAAGAAGTAAAATACTGCACAGGTATTTTCAGTCACCTAATACTAGAGATTTACAGTATTTCTGTTAAAGAGCCCTGCTAGAAGAATCAGCAATATTTCTAAGGCAGGTCTCAACAAAGCAAAATATCACCAAAGAGCAGCTGAATATTAATGAGACCAAAAGCCACAGTTCTTCACCCAGGAAAATCCTCCTGGCTATTTTGCGGAACAAGATAAATATGGCCAGATATAGTATCTGCTTTATTTATCTGCATTTTTAGTTATCAGCAGCAAACAGGAGAGGAAAGCAGCCCTCGGCAGAAGAGCTTGCCAGCTCTGCCATCCTGCCCTGCATCCGCGCCCTCCCCAGCCATACCCCACTGGACCCTCCTGTCTTTTCTTGAAGGAGGTGGTACAGCAACTCCTGAGCAGGAAAACAGGAGCATTCCCCAGTCACGGACCCAAACATCTCCTTTCAACAGCACAGCTGGAGGAAGCCATGCACATCTCCCTGCCCTCGCTCCGGGTAGGGCAGGTGCCCTGGGCACCCTTCAGGTCTCACTGTCTAAGTCCCGTTTGCCCTCGCCAGTCCCCCACCAGCTTGGGCAGCAAGATCTGACCAAGTAACGGCGTGACCTAGGCCTTGCCATTACTGGCTGGGACTATACAGAACGACACTTTATTGCACCTGAAGAAAGGTCCATGACTAGGCAGATATTAAAGGCAGGCCATTAACAGCACCCAGAAGGACAATATATGTTACTATTTAAAGCAAAGAAGAAGAAAATTCAAAAACATGCTTGGCAATAAGAAAGACACCGCCTTAAGCTCTAGCAACTCCATCCTTAGCGTAGGAAACCGTACTGGGCCAAAGGAGCAAGATTTGAGTTCTGCCTTCATCCCTGGCTTTCAATATATTTAGTATATCCCTCAGGAATGATATTACCCCACTGTGACACTGGGATAACAGAAAGAGGACAAAAGGACCACTGCATTGATGGGCTTGGTAACGAGCATTAACTGCTGTACGTGCAACTTGGTCCCCACCAGAGAGCTGGAGGAAGAATTTAAGCATGGGAAGAAATGCCATACAATTAACACAGCAAAACAGAAAATCGCTATGTAACGGCGGTGACGAGAGTGAGCAAGCACGTCGCTACTGACCATCAGGACATACAGCAAAGCAAGGAGACCTGGGGTCACCACGCAAGGTCACACCTGGGGGCTGGTATCTTAGAGAGGGTAACGCCTTGGGAGGGAGCAGCCCCTGAAGCTGCAGCATTAGCCAGGATTAGCGCACCTCCAAATTCTTTCGCAAAAGCAATTCCAAAGTGACTGCTGGGCCACGCACTGGGGCACACAGCCATCACAGGCAGGGAGGGAACTTCGGATTGGCCAAGAAGGTACAAAGCATGTGGATCACAAATACTAATTTCTTCCACTTCCAAGGCTCCTTTCCACTGAGATCTCCCAAAAGCATTGCAAAGGATTGGCTAATCCCCACAGCACCCTCGCGAAACAGGCATTATTCTCCTCACTTTACTGAGCAGCACAGTGAGATACAGAGAGGTTAAGTGACTCGCCAGATATCACAACTGCAGGGAAGAGCGGACTTGGAAATACAATCTGAAGACTTGTTTCCCGTTCCCTTGTTCTTACCACCACGTTTAAACCAACACTCTTTTATCAGACTGCGATTTCCAATTAACGTTCGCTAATTATCAGTCATCCGAGGGAAGACTAAACAAATACCCTTTTCCAAGCTGCCGAGCTGATCCGAGGAGCCCGCCATTGCTGACTCACAGCAGAGCGCAGAGACAGCCCGGCCCTTCCAGCAAATTCACGCTCCCTCGCTTCCCCAGCAATAGCATCTCCTGCCGCTGGAGCAGGAAGGCAAGGCTCTCCCTCCCAGCACCAGCCTCTTGCCCTCCCCTCTCTCCACTCCTTTCCACGCTCTTCCCTTCCTGCCCACCTTACCAGGGGGCACAGCCAATTTTTGGGGTTCCCAAGCACGTGTCCAACATCGCCGGAGCAGGCTGGCACCGCGGCCCCAGGCTGCAGCCTGCCTTTCGGCTCCGGTCAACCCACCATGCTATTATCACGTAGTGAAACCAAAACCAGACAAAACCCGGAGGCTGAAAGCTTCAAGGCTGGAGGACGGGGTCGGAAGAGGCCCAGCAAACCTGGATGGGGGGGGAGGGCTGCCATCGCACAGGTCTGCCTTGGTGGCAATGCCGGCTTGCCAAGCCTTTACAAGCCTGCAGGCAGGCAGGTGAGAGCAGGCAGTGCGTCCCAAATAGCTTCATTCTTTCCCCCAAAACAGACCAATTCCACACGGTTGCCACATGTCGCCAGGATCCTGTCCCCTCACCTCCCGGTACCAGCAGGGAAGGCGCGGGATGGCTGGCGAAACTGGGGCAGCTGCAGGCAGGGGACAAGGTTTGCATTTCAGACTCACAGACCAAAATACCTTCTCATGTTTCCACTGGGCTCAGCATCACACCAGAAACCACCCCACCCTTTCCAAACCCCAATAAAACCTAATTTTACAGGACTCAAACCACACCGCTTTTATGGAAGAGTAAATGATTTTGTTAAATGCCTCCCTCCCCGCTCTGAAAACCTTGACTTCATTCAGCCCTCTGCCTTTGAATTTCCCTCCTGTAATTCGGCTTGGCCAGAGCTGACCGAAATCAAGGGAAATTTTTCCACCGGCTGCAGAGGGGTTTGGAGCAGGCCCCGCACAAACTTTGGAGGTTTGCTTGCTCTGCTTGCTCAGAGCTGGGAGCAGGTTCGCACCAGCTTGTCCTGGCTGCCCTCCATCACCACCTCTTCTACTGCGGTCACTCCGGCCACCTGGCAAAGCCACAGCTGGGACGCAGCAGGCATCCCTCATCAGACATGGAGCCCATGGACGGGCTGGGGGGAAAGGAGAAGACCTGAAATCTTACAGGGGCTTGGGCTTCCTTGCAAAAATAGCTCCCCATGAACAGGGAGAATTTAATACGCCTGAAGTCCCCACTATACTTCTTGCTGCAACCACTCATGGCCAGGTTACCACTCCCGGGTATTCACTCCCTGGAAGAGGTGACCACCAGCATACTGTCATTGGAGAGCTTCTCCTCATCAGATGACCTGTTTTTGAAAAAAATCTAGCAAAAAAGTAATTTATGCCAGACAGCTGTCTGCTGGAGGGCATGAACACGGGAATGAGTAGCTGAGAATGGTGTTCCCTCCCTTCAGACCAGTTGCAGCCACAGCAATAAGGATGCCGTCATGGCAAAACAAGGCTGGTCTCCGGGGTGACCATGTAAGCTGGGAACATCACAGATTCAGAGCTCCGTACCCCTTTGAGACGACCTGGAACAAGGAATCCAAGTCACACAGTTAAAGGAGGGAGGGTACACCCCCATTCCAGCTCCCAGTTACTTTGATGGAAATCTGGGACCAATACCTTGGCTTGCTGTCAATACTGTAATTTGGTGTCGAGACTTAGAGCAAGATTTGGCCCCCTCTAAGTACTGAAAGTCATCTCAATTTGGATGCTTTGACTGGATTGAAAAAGGTTCCCTGCCATATTTTTAACCAAGCCAGAGCAAAAACGTATCCTGGTGCAAAGGATTAATCCTAGCCGGCGCTCTTGCACACGCTGGAGGGAAGGCAAGCTGCAGCACTACCACAGATGCCAAACAGTAAATGTACAGAATTAAAGGTCAGATCACTTCAGAAGTCAAGAACACACGTGTTTCAAAACATTACTGACTTCACAGACTGGAAGCCTCCTCACAAGCTTTCTGGAGGAAAGTTCTCCTTCCTTGAGGGTGCTCCACGGTTACAGCAGAATAGCCGTGAAAGTTTTGCCCATCAAGGCAGCCTGCTTTAATCACATCCTAACCCGTTTCTCCTTCAGAGATGAAACCCAATACTGTCAAGCATGATACAAAGCACAGACTCTTCCTTCAAAACATCCACCCCTCCACTTTCTATTTCAGTTACCACCAGGCAATTCCCCCACTGCTTGTGCAAGGTAGCGCGTCTTCCCTTTTCCCCTATCGTACCCATCTCCTGGGCCACTGTGCAGGTTTTTCTAGGTGGCTGCAACAGAGCAATGCCGACTTGCACTAGCATGGATCGCTCACCACCACAGCAAATGTTCTTTCCAAAGTACATTACGACACCGTGTCACAGGCCGTGAAAGCACCGTTTTCCCGTAGCAAGGCTGGATTGATCAGTAAAGCAGAATACGCTTGCAACAGTCATAGGGAAAGCATTAATCTGTAAAGCAGAACGTCCTTGCAAGATACATGGGGAAAGTATTACTATCCCCACCTAATGCATTTTCCTATTAGTTTCCTGAAAGGCGTCCTGACTCGTGACTGGGTCAGCCCAGCACAGCGGTGGCTTTTCCTGCGCTGGATGAGACTTTCTGGCACTCCACTGCAGCCTGCTTTCTTTCCATCTGAGAGCTGCAGTGGCCAAGTTTTCCTTTTTGAACTGTTTGATATATGCAGTTGGAGCTCTCTAATATGCGGACAGGATCCCCAGGGAGGGTTTGTGGTTGTTTGGGAACGTTTCCTAAGGTGTTTTTGAAATCTCTTTTAACTCTGAGATTTTTCCCCTCTTCCCCATCATTTCTCTTATTGCTGCCAAGCTGAAACATAATGAGTTCATTTAAACTGGGACTGGAAACACTTTCAAGGGATCCATGAAGTTTTAGCCATTCCTATTTCAGGGACTTCGGTGAGCAGATCTGGCTGAAACTTCTCTAACAACAGATCTGTTTTCAAAGGGAGAAAAAAACCCAGCCAAACTCCCCAACATAAAAATTTGCATTTAAGCGGTATTTCAATGTTTCTCAAGCTGTTTAATGAGGCAATACGTGAGCTGACATTCAATGAACTCCCTGACACCAGGCCACGGAGGGAATCCCCAAACTCTTTACTAAGGTCCCGTCACACAAGGCAAAAAAGCAACAGCTCTTAAAAACCAGAAAAACACGAGTGATATAAAAGCACTCGTAAATCACACCTCTGATTCTGGTCATTTCTTGCCTACTGTGCAATTTAGAATTTTATATCGTGATGTCCTGCCCACCCTCATTGGCCATGGGAGCACATGATTAGCAATATCAATCCACCTTCTTCTTTCAACTCCCAGACATTACAGTTACTTGCTAACAACCCTCAGTTCCCTCA
Source organism: Larus michahellis (assembly GCF_964199755.1). Lineage (NCBI taxonomy): Eukaryota > Metazoa > Chordata > Aves > Charadriiformes > Laridae > Larus > Larus michahellis. The sequence continues at coordinate 14,316,735 of NC_133898.1, read as the reverse complement.
GAGGTAGCCACATCTGCTCACTTAAGGCTTTGCATTTTAAAGGGTAGACCTTCCCGTATCCAGGACAGGCTGTGATGCTTCACAAGGACAGAAAAGCTCCACGGTCAACGTACTCATTCCTCAGGAAAGAGTCAGGAGGCTTCACCCAAGCTCTGGGCCTCACTGCGTTGGGTCCTGCACAGACGGCAAGATCAAGCTGTATTTTCTCAGGGAACAAAACGGTTGTGCAAAAGGGTTCTCCTAGTTTTACCCAGCTGGCTGGTGGTGGAGCTGGGATGAGAAGCTGCAAAACTCATGCCATGCTCATTGACTTCAGTAGCTAGTCCTATAGCTAACGTGCCCTAACATGACACGCAAAGCCATCAGAGCTGCCTGCTAATCAGCATTTTATAGATTGTTAACACTGATTATGTTGTTATTTAACTTCAGCAGACTGTGGAGACTAAAATGTTGAAATTCATTTAAAAAGCGGATTAGACTAATTCATGGAAGACAGGTCCTGTCGGTGCCTATTAAACACCACAATCTGGATGCAGTCGCTGAAGAGCCATTTGTTGTGCTGGAGCTAGGAGAGCAGGTAAAATAAAATCTTTGGTCTGGCCCACTGCAGAAGCTGTCTATACCTCCTAAATATACTAATTATGAACACGGCACAGACTTCATAGTAAACTCAGTTGCTGTGATTCATGCCTTGATCCTGAAGGAAAAGCCAGACATCTGTGTTCACGAGTCAGTGGGACAGTATGGGAGAAGACCATGCAGTGGGAAGACATGGAGAAGACCTGTGGTTTTACAGCCTGCAACGCTCACCTGCAGCACTCGCTCTGTGGGGCAGGAACCAAAAATTACCAGATTCTGCATGCAATGCCTTTTCAGCTGGCATCAAGGGGTGGCAAAGGTCAGGCATGCTTCGTTTTGGCACTGCTCACTGCTCACACATGCCTGTCCCTTTCCAGCGAGGGCAGCCAGACCAAAAGATCCTATTTCCAACACCGGTCACAAAGTTTATGTTTCACCTCCATCCTTGGCAGTTGTTTTCAGTTTTTATTGTTTACCCTCATATTTATTCCGAAAACAATACAACGTGCTCAACAGAGATATGTCAGGAGAACGCCGCGCACAAAATAATATCAGCAGGCAGGTCACTGGAAGTTTAATGGCTAGATGCCAATCAGATAATGATTTGCAAGCTGTTACTCAACACGTGGGTGAGCACATGGGACCCTGAACTGCAAGCAAAAAGAATGTTTTTTCTTGGAGACTAAGCACGACCAGCATATGAAGTGACCAGCCTACACAGCGATGGGGGTTACTTGAAGCCGCACTCATCTTTGTCGCCTTATGGTACTTCAGTAAACAAAAGAGAAACACGTTCCCCACCTGAGTACCAAGATCCTGGTGCTCTCTCCTGCTGCCCCAGGAATGCCATACAGCTCAGGTACGAACATGACAGAAAATCCATGCGGTTGTTGAGACCCCTCAGCTTGCAAGGCATTGACTCTTCCATCCATGCATCCGTGCAGGCTGCTACACGTTGGGGCTGTAGTCTCTAGGAACCTACACAAACACCATTCTTTGATATTGTGTGAGGCCACTCCTGCAGAGCCTTCCTGCCCATCACTGGATTTGAGCTGGGACTATCACTGGTCCCAGTTTGCGACTGGTCTGGTTTTCCTTCACAACTCTTTCTGGGAAGCTCTTCTAGAGCGCCCATGTCGTGGCTAGAAATTTCTGGTTTCCAGCCTGTATTTATTAATTGCCAGTTGGTTCTTGTGCCAACCCTATTCATCAGTTTAGAGTTTACTCGTGTTTTTAAAAATAGCACTTCTTTTACTAGGCTGAACCAAACAAGACCGAGGCGTTGTTTTCTTGTTTTGAGCCTTCACAGTCCCCTGCTGATCCCGGTATTTTCCCATTTACCTGCTCCAGTCTGAACTACTCTTTCTCATTGTGCGATGACACCCACCATTGCACAGAGTAGTCTTAACGAGGTCTCACTAGAGTTGTGGGCTGGAGCACAAACACTTTCTGATCTCTGCTGGAAACGCTTCATGTGACACAGCTCAAGAACTCGCTTCCCTCCGTGCAGAAGCTGTGCTTTCAATCTCATCTTGGAGCTAAAGCTGTTGTGCTCGTCCTTATGATATCCCAAGTCTTCCTCTGAGTTCATGACACCTCCCAACTGCATCCCTTCGGACTTCTGTACAAAAGGCACTAACAAATGCATGAAAAAAGACCATTCCCAAGACCCAAAACTTCACGAACAGTAGCCTGCCTGCTTCTGCAGGAGGTTAAAATTTTCGGGCCACATAGTTAGGCAGTGCGGATCCTATCAGTGGGATTCATTTACTCCCTTTCTGCTTTACCACAGAGCTTAGAAATGGTGTAAAATCACCTTACGTTCACAAACCTTTGGATGACCGGTGTGCTAGCAGCACGCAGACCGTCTGGCTGGGGTACCCTCCCGTCACTTGCTCACAGTGACCCAAACATTGTGGTGGGGACAGTCCCAGCCCCAGCTCTGAGAAGAGCATTTAGAAAGCACACGGTGCTTTTTGAGGAGCTAGCTGCCTTTCAGACCTCACCCTGCCTTCTGGACAAAAGAGTAGGACACCCAGCCTCACTGTCCAGCTGCAGCCACTCTGACCACCCGTGTGGCCTGCATCCATGGGTGAACGCTAGCTCTGGGACAACAGCACCAAGACCTAACCCCACAGCTACTCAAACCGAGATTCCTTTGCCCTCTCATCCTTTCCCCCTACTGTAAAAAAGCCACCTGCTTCATATGTCTTTAAGACCTCAAGCTGCATTTTATCCAGCAACATCCACTTCACAAAGGCACTGCACGGTGACCCTGCTCTCCATTCAGTGGAAAGAGAACAGGCGAGCTGAATTGCCCTCCAAACCACCCAAAGCTTGGTGACATGGACGCTGGCCCAAAAGCCAACACTGTGGATTAGGTATTTATTCCTTTTGGCTATCCAACGTGTTCAGCTTACACATAAAACCAAGACAGATGTCTGTGTGCCAGAAGAACTAGCTCAGACCACATCTCATAGTCGAGCTGTCTTCTCTCTGCTCCATCACTAACAAAATTGTGAGGATTGGGAAATCATCAGAGACCAGACAATATTGTTGAGGATGTCCAGGCCGTAATAAAATCCATCTGGCTCTTTCCCAAGTTACTCCTTCTTATGTTCCTGTCAGGAGTGAAAAACTGTTGCTGATGTCAGTAAAGGCAAGCAGACAGACTACACGAACAAAACAGAAGATCAGATAAAAGCTGTAAGTGAACCATACCGAAGCACTGATTTCTGGCATCACCTACTCACTGAAGTTCAGGGCGTTTTGAGAGAAGCACCGTACAACGCTACAGGACCAGCCCACCCTGTCCTGGCGGGATGAGCAAGCATTTGCCATCAGTCTCTTGCAGAGAGGTCCCTCGCTTCAGGCTTAAGGTCTGCTAACGTGCTCCTGTTCATCTCCTGCTCCAGCTTCTTTGCAAGACAAGAAGCTATTTTCAACTAACTCCCCCACCCGCAACAGCCCCTGAAACCAAGCGACGCAAAAAAAGACCCTGACTGCATCTTGCACTAACGGCTCCGTCATCAGGAAAAGGCCAGAAAGGACAAAACCAGACTGATCCAAGTGCTCTGGTTTTACCACGCTCTGCAGTGCTACAAAGCAGAGGACATGCAAGCAGACGGGATGCAAGGTGGGACACAGAGCCTCCAGCCCCACCAGGACCTGACACTGGCAGCTCTCCGGCCCATGGGAGAACGCTGGCATGGGACAACAGGGTGACGCTGGCTCCTAAGGGGGTGGCCTTGAAAGGTGGCAACTGACACTTGTGTTGGTGAACATACCTGTCCCCCCACTCAAACCAAGGCGCATGCAATTATTCAACGGCAACGTTTTTCACTCCTTAAAACAGCAGAATTTTTTCAGCCTGATCTTCTGTAACCATAATCTTGTCTTGGAGAAAAGAAAGGTTGCAGCCTTTTTGCTCTCCGCATGGACACCTTTCTAAACAAGGGCGTCAGAGGTAGTTATGGGAATTTTTTGTTTAGCAAATCAAAATTTTATACGTGGACACTAATGATATTAGTTAAGTAAAAATGTTTGTTTGGGTTTTTTAATCATTTTTCCTTAGAGTAACAGTTGCCTTTCATACGCAATTACAGGTAAAAGACAAACAGATAAGGAGATTAACTCGCTGTAGGCAGTAAAATGCCATCTGGTTTATGAATCATTCTAGGTACGACACTCTTCTTCCAGATATGTCTTTTGACGTACACGAATAAATTTTTGCCAAAAAAATAAATAAAAAAAATAAATAAAAGAGCTTAAAAGCCACCTTGCCTCAGGTAACACTCCATAAACCCCCAAAGCTGCAACGCTGCCCTTCATTCCTCTTTGACAAAGGGACAAATGCTTTCGTACTTATTACCCCAATCATTTTGGTTACAATTCTCTTTAAACCAAGCTGGTTTTGACACATCCTTCGAAAGCTAACACCGTAATAAATAATAATTAAAGCATCAATGAACACGACAGTCCAGGAAACAGAGGGACCAGGCTCCATAACAGCCTCTCTGAATAGGTTTTCACAGGGCTGCAGGGACACCAGCATGGCAATGGATGAGAGATCAGATACACCCACCACGCCAGAGGCCATGGATGGAGGCAAGAGGAGGACTCGTCCAGAGACCAGCACCGCTGGGAGGAAGAGACCTGCAGCAAAGCAGGACGGCTCTGAGAAAGCATCTGAAAGATGACGGCAATCCAGCTGGGAGCCGTGGTGAGTGGGATCTGCATCTGAAGGGCGCTCAGCAAGGTCTCCGTGAAGGTTTTGCAATGGCAGGGAGGAGGAGGAGCGCGAAGCACGACACATGCTGAGATAAACAGCCTCACACCCCGCGGCCTCTCCCTCCCCTGGTGAGGATGGCAGCGGGGGAAGCCAAGGTATGCTGAAAGCCCGTCCATCATGGTGAGTCTGTGGGAGGACATGGCACACTGGTGGATGCCGATGGGAGAAGTAACCGTCAAGGTCCATCCCCCCCCCAGCTCACTTCTGACTCACATCGGTAGCGAAATGCAAAGTAGGTATCCAACCCATTTCGCATGGATGAAAATGTTCCAGTTAAGTGAATACCAATGTTTTGCTCAGTTCCAGGACCCATCCGAAAGGCAAGAAGTTTGGCCCAACTCCTACTACAGGAAAAGGGACATCCTGGCTGGGTTTCTACTTATTGACCAGTTTTGCCGGACAGCCGCAATCCAGCGCTCAGACCACCGCCACATCCCTCTGCGCAGCTGGACAGTTGGCGAACACAAAAGCGTATAAATCAAGCAGCTTGCTTTGCGAGGGTCTTTCTGTGCTGGCTCCTGTTGAAAAAAACCCCAAAATACGTAGGACAGAAGAAACACCCAACCTTTCCAGCAGCCAGAAGCCCTGTCAGGCACCGGCCCCACTTCTGCCACACGGAAGCAGAGCCGGCCAGCTCAGGTGCAGGCAAAAGAGCTTACGGATCCAGCTGGGAAAGGTCTTATAGTATCCTACTCTCTTCCAGCCAAGCAAGCCAGTTCCTTATGGTCTTGGTGTTGCACACTGATACCAAAGGGCTGTCATGCACCTGCCGCAGAGATGCTGAGATGTAGGTGATCTTAGCAAATACCTTCCACCGAAAACGAAGAGAAGAGTGAAATCAGAACCAGGGTTTGGGCAGGAAGCAAGCACGCGGGGCAGGCACGCTTCTCCCCGAGCATCGACAGGAAATCACAAAACTGGCCCCGTCACTATCCGTGTTATTCCAGAGCGCAGCTGCAAAAGCACCAGCAAATGCATATCCACAGACTGCAAGAAAGATTGACGTGAGCTGTTTGCTTTCTGCTGGCAACAGCCAGCTCTTGGGAGCTGGGCTGCCGTCAAACGCTAGCAGAGACCATTAGAAACCGCTTAGGTGCTGTGTAAAGAGAAGTATAAATTAGCAGAGAGCTCCTGAACGTCTCTTTCAAGCAGTCTTACGCAGAGGTGCGATGAAAGCCTCCAGAATCAGGTGGGTTTGGGTGCCCAGCTCCCAGGGGAGAGTCTGGGACCGGAGACACCCCCCGCCCCCCCGGTGCCAGGGGAAAGCCTGCTGTGCCAGGGCAGGGGTACCCCTGCGACGGCCCTCTCCAACCTGCCTGGCAAACACAGGCAGCCCAAACAGCCAAGTGGCCCTCTGGAGAAAGCAGGGGAGGTTTCCTTCGCACCGCGGGGCTCGCAGTGGTCGAGCCTCCTGCAGCCCCACACACAGACCCCAGGCACTGAAGCACATCCCGCGCCACCCGGTAAGTGGATCACCACATCGCTTTTCCGTGGCTGCGGATGGATTTTGCTGCCTTCCCCCCAACAAGCATTTAGCCATGCCAGCTGAGGACCGTCAGCTGTGTATTACTCCCCCAGAAAACCTTACAGCCCCTGCAAAGGATTTGGCATACTGGTTTACACTGGATTTCAGTTTTTCCCCTCATTTCCATGCTGTACCTCCACTCAGTCAGATTTCAAGATAAGTCACTCTTTTCAGACCAAGGCAATCTTTTGTTCTAGAGAAACCCAGTACTAACTTGCCGTTCATTGCTGTAAATCATTAACATCAAGAATGCTGAATCATGAACCCCAAGTTTGGAGCGCTTACATTGTGTTTAAAACCAAATCCAGCATCTTTCCAAAGGCTTTCTCTGCATTATCTATAGGGTTCATCACCTCACTAGATGTTATTACATTATTTCAAAGACGCCTGCAAGACATTTTCAGTCTTGAAAGTCTCGGAAGATAATCAAGTTGCACTCAACATTAATGCAACACAGTGCATTTTCCTTAAGTACACATATATGAAAAATTATTTGGCAGAACGGTGAATACAAACAGCTACTAATAAAGTATTACAGAAAGCTAGAAACAAGATGAAGATTTTTCTTTTGCTCTGAGGAAAAAAAAAAACAAAAACAAAAAACCCCAACTTGGCTCAGCAGCCAGCTGTCATCCAATTTGGAAATTACAGAACAAGATGAACCAAGTCCTTCATTAGTGCTCTTAGTGCTCTCCCAGCCACTGTCAGGACAGAGGGAATCCCATGAAGGCACAGGCGGACAGGAAAGCCTGGAGAGAGAAGTAACATAGAAAGGACAAAACCCCTTATTCTGAAAGAATCCACCACCCAGAGCCCACCCACCCCCATGTGAAAAATCACCGCTCTGCCTTCGCCCGGTACTTCTCAGGACAACAAAATCACTGCCACTACGCGGCTGGACACCTTTCCATTGCCCTACATAGACAGGAAAATGAAATCTCCTTTTCACTCGCGGTGCCGAGTATCCGAGGGTGCAAGTTTTGATTGCCCGTGGCTTAGCGTGAATGGTGAAAAAGTGGTGAATAATATTAGGTTTCTAAAAGCCCGGTTAGGCGCCCCAGTCCCCTCAGCGCCGAGCACCCAGGAGCTGACTGAACGCTCAGTGTATCTGAAAACTGGCCTGTTTATTTTTCATGCCTATCTGGGCACTTTAGCTGCTGAAGTTTACAGACTTGCTTTCGCAAATCCATGTCAGTGCTGGAGAAGACCCTGGGACGACACGAATCATGGAACTGCTCATGAATGAACAGGGTGAAAAAGTAAATATCAAATACGTCCTAGTGAAGAGGGGGCTGGGGAGCAGGAGAGGTCGGGCATTGGAAACGCACCGGTCGCACACATTGAGTAAGGCACCTTGTCTGTACCACAAGGCGGAGGCGAAAAGGATCAGCTCCTCTTCCCCTCTGACAGCCGCGCTAGAAAGGGTTCTTGAAAGTATTCAGATCATTAACTGAAGGCAACACAAGGGCCGAAAAGCAAGTAAGCAAATGCACCAGCTTTTCCCCTCAAAAGCATTAAATTCTCACCCTGACTTCAACGGCACTTCAGAGCATCTCCAGCCTTGGAATTACCTTAAACACGGGCTAAATCCCTGCTAAAATCCTGAATGTTTTAAGTGCTCTCCTAGGCCGGGTCTTTGGTGAGATGCAAGAAGGAGAATGCGCTCATTCTTCCCACTTTTTCCCAAACCGCTGGACACATCCGCCATGCCTCCACTCATGGAATAGCCTCTGACAGCTGGATCCTTACTCTGGCTACACAATTATTTACAAAGGTGGGCATTTTCTGCAGACTCATCACTTTTGTCTGATCAGAAGCACAAACTAGGTAAAAATAACTTCTTAACAAGACGAGAAACACTAATATTGTTGCTAATACGTTTTTCACTCATATCTTTCACTTAACTGACTCCCAAAACAGATTTAGGAGTAAACTGGCAGCTGGGAAACGCTGAATGCTGCTGTCTGCCTGCACAACATTTTCCAGCAGGATAAATGTAAAAATTAGAGTCAATCGCACGGGAACACTCTGTTACAAAAAATCGTTAGAAGACACAGCTGGGTACCAACCATCTGGGTACCTGTTTTAGAGATGCTGGCACAGATGCTAACTGAAGGAAAAAGGGACTACATCAAACTTCTTGCTTTTTCTTCTTATTGAAACGTTTCCTTCTGCCAGAAGGCTTAAATCAAAAGCCGTGCACAAAACCGCGCGGAGCACCTACAGGCAGCAGGATGACTTCATGGAATTGTTTTCAAGAGAGCTATTTAAAGTGCTCCTGTTACTGCAATTTGTGTGACTGGCTGATTGACGCAGCTCCCGGAGCACAGCCCAGCCCACGCGGTGCCAGCAGCTCCCTCTGCCCCCAGCGCAACTGCCCACAGCTCAGCACGGCTCCGGCTTGCGTAAGGCTCGAGTACTGGCAGATCCTATCCAAGTTGACCAGAAAGCCTTGAAGCTTGCACTTCAAGCAAGCAGGACCCCATTGGGTTCATTGCACATCTACACCACGGTCAAAATAGGACATACTCAGGCCCAACGGGGACGTTTTAGAGACTCCGTTTGCCACTGTTTGTGGCTGCAGTAGGAGCACGCGCACTGCTCGGAAGCGCTAACACATCACTTTGGAGGAGTGGACCACAGCAATGCCTGCGTACACACCTACACAAGCGTACACGTAAACCCAAATTACTTCCTGACCCCCAGCATGGCTGAATTAGGGCTAATCTGGTGTGTTGACCTCAAAAGGATCTCCATAAGAAATCTTCACCACCCTAGGGACAGCACGAAGCTTGTCCAACCCCTTTTCTCCAAACGAACGTGCTTCCTTGCCTCGACTCCCACAGGCAACCCCAGCTCCTTCCTTGTGTCCCCAAGACACGCCTGGCTGCGGGGGGGGCGGGTGACAACCAGCCAGGCGCGGGCTTGCCAGGGAGAGGAAGGGAGCAAAGCCCCCGTGGCCGGCATCCCTGTGCCGGCCGAGGGCCACAGCCTCGTTGATCCGGAGTGGGGAGGCCAGCCGCCACAGGGGCCACCCCAGCTATTCCCCTGGCAGGGCACGTCTCTCCCATTGCTCAGCCCCTGCCCGGCCGGGAGCTGCCCCCGTATTGCCACCGCAGCCGCCGAACCTGGCTGCTTTTGAATTGGGTATGTTTTTTGTTTTTTTGGTTTTTGTTTTTTGGTTTTTTTTTACATTAATTCAACTAAGACCCTGAATACTGATTAGATCCAAGCCCCAGACTAACCTCTCCAAAGTTATGTAAGCCCCGAAATCCAAAAAGCCTTGAAAAGCTTAAATGTGACAGTGCTGGTGATGTCATGCTGCTGAAAGGTTACCATGGAAACTGCTCCTACCACTGCCATATGCCTGTGGCTCTCAGCACCGGAGCCCAGCATCCTCTGCTGAGTGCACAGTACCCCAAGCACTAAATTCTGGGAGAACTGGGACTAAATGGCTAAGGACACCCAGGTGCCCTTCAGCTCCCTGAGCTCCTCATCTCGTCCTACAGGTGCAAGAGCTGAGCTGCTAACGCGGCTCCTTCGCCTCTGCAGAACGAGAGCCGTCAGCACCTAAGAGACCTCTCCCACCAAACAGAAATCCCACAGACAGCTGGCCCCCAAACCCACCGGGTGCTGACCTCCAACAGCTTTTGAACAGCTTGGTATGGCTCTTCAGGGGACACGCGGATCCTGGCTGCCTTCAACCAAGTGCCGAGGCACATCCCCATGTCTCATCCCAGGCAGCGGCAGGAGCCACGTGCTGGCCCACCCTACGGGACCGCCTGCAGCCCTCGCTCCGTGCCACCTCACACAACTGGAGGATCGTGCCCATTTTCATCACAAGGAAGTTAAAAAAAAAACCAAAACCACAAAACCAGCCAAACAAGCAAAAAGCATTCCTGAGTCCTCATGGCTGCGGAAAAGAGCTTGAAAACGTTCCCCAAACCTGAAAGCAAATAAAAAGAAGAGATCTACTAGCTTTAAAAATCTCCTCCTTCTCCCCGCCTTAACCAACCTTATAATTCCTGCATAACGGCAGCTGTAAGGCTTTGTGGTTTGTTTTTTTTTTTCTAAGAGGTAAAGCTTAATTTTCTGATGTATCTCCGCCCGAGTTCACCCTTGCCTAGCTGATGAACTAAAATGAATGCAACAAATTAAACTCTGGGTTAATTTAAAATCCAAGCAAAGGGAATGCCCTTGTGGTTTTATTTCCCTCAAGGAAATTGAGAAATTCTCCCTATTAAAGGGCTCTGCATTCTTAATCATCCCCTTCGTCCAGGGCATGTATGACACACCCTTACGTAAGGGCTATAAACTGATTTTGTGTGCTCAGAGATGTGAAATGATGTTGTCTGGGTTCAGTATCCGTGTGTAAAAGTAAGAGAACGCTGGAAGTGTTAAGCTCAGTCCTAATTTCAAGGACCGCCCCATATAATTATGTCTTTACTGTAGATCATACAAATTATGTCCACTGAAACAGAAACGGCCAGGACTTCTACTTTTTGCTCCTTGAACTGCAAGAACCAGCTAAGTAGATGGGGCAAATCCTTTCTTACTGGATTTAACCCACGGCTCTTCATCCTGGTTTTTGGACGCAAATCTCCAGCATCCTGGGACAACTCCCTACCCCAGCCCTGGTGAACAGATGGGGACCAGGGACATCTGAGCCTCGCTCCTCACAGCACCCAGGTGAAGCGACACCCACTGTCGCACCCATGTACTAATGACTTTCCAATTAACCACACACTGCTGGTTTGACCACCCACTGTAAACGCTCCCCCTCTGTGGGTAAGAATGGCTCCGACAAGACCAGCACAGGAAAAATCAGACAGAAGAGGGGGCGACTGGGGACCCCCCAGCAAGGGAGTGGGACAGGACCAGGGGATGATCGGGGTGCCCCAGCTCAGGGATGCTGCCAGCCGTGGCAAGTGGCACCAGCTGCCACGCTCGCACCCAAGCCAGCAACCCAGAGGCATTTCTTCTCCATCGCCAACTGTCCAGGGAGCCAAACAAAAGGTCCCAGGTGGGCTGACCAAGGACAACGTGCAAGCACCAACAGGGACACCCTGGCAACATCTGCATGACTCGGCTGTTGTCCTGTCCCGCCAGAGCCTGGGTTCAGTTGCAAGAGCAATGTCCCGGCATGATACAACAGTGCTGGGGGCAGAGACTGTCCCACAGCAGCTTGACGAACGGTTAATCACTCTTCACAGAGAGATGTGCAGATCTGGTTTGTCCCACATTGCATTCACCCTCCCGAGCAGTTTCCAGTGGGAGGCTGGATAGCCCAAAATGGATTTTTGAAGAATGCATCACATACACTTTGGCAAAACTAAGAGAATAGTCTCAAAAAGGCTTGAGGGAAACATCTTACTAAACGGACTGCTGTTTTCTCGTCTCCCATGAAATCCCTGCCAAAAAGCCTATAGCACAATGCAACAAAACCAAATTACAATGGTAACATTTATTCAAATTAAATGATGAGTCCATATTTTTGAGCTTAGCATGGATTCCCTTTTTTGGCATTCATGATTTTAATAGTTACACACATGTCCCAGCTTAGTTACCCCCAAAACATTATCAAAACATTACTATTTCAGGACATGCTGAAAGTAACGCTTTCTAGAGGCACAATCACAAACCCTTCTGGATTCTGGGCTTGCGGCTTTTCACTGCCTGTTTCCTGCCGACCAGACATGATTCACTCAAGTCCTCCCTCAAAGAAATGAAAAAACACTCTATTTCCCACTGGGGCAAAAAGCCCAAGGTGTTTTCGCTTTGTTTTCTCCCCCGTGTTCTCTGCTGGACCAAGCGCAGCTCTGCAGGTATTTTTATCATTAGTCCGTGTGAGAACAGCACAATTGAAACCACAGTCAGAGACCAAAGGGCCAACAGCAGCTGCCTCACACAACCTGCCTGGAAATGAAGCGAAACGGCCAAGCATCACCACGCACAACGGGGCCATCTTTGGCAACCGCTTCATGTATGCCGGGCAGCCTGGGAGAGCCTGTCCCACGCCATCGCTCTGCCAAAGGGGCACACACGGCTCCTTTGCTTTCACCTCCTCCCCTCCATAAATTCATCAGCCTGACCACCCAAAGCACTCACGTCTTTTCGGTGTTAGTGCTCCAGCCGAGCTAGAAAACCTTGAAAAAAAAAAATCTCAATCTTTGTGATCCTTTATTTATCGCTGTTGACTGCATGTGTTCCTGCAGCATTTCCAGGGAACAGGACGTGGTGTTATTCTGCAACTGCTAAAGGTCAGCCCTCATTTCCACAGCAACTCTGTTTAGAAAAGGTTTGCAACTTATCTATTTAACACACATCATGTTGAAATATTGCTCGCAGGTTTCATAGCTTGGTTCGCTTGCTGGTAGTTGTATTTCATTCAAATTCATGTTATAATTTCCAGCCAAGTCCTGAGGTTGTGGGTTTGTTTGGTTTTCTTCCGGGCATCTGTGGAGAAGCACCACTGTTTTTTTTTAAACAATCAAACTTTGTAAACTTCAGTCTGTGATGAAAATGTGTGGCCTTTGGAGCACAAGGTACCCAGGAACTCTTGAGTTGAGCCTGTTGCCTGCTATCGCAAGTGACCCTGAATTTATTCAGCATATAGTGTTTGCCGATTTTCTCCCTACGTCACGTTTTCCCAGTCAGCTCCAGCCCAAGAAGGCATGCCACTACTTCCCAACGTGTGGGAAGGCTCCTAAAGTCAGGGCACACACTCATCCCCAGCAAGGAAGAGGAATCTCCATGCTTGATCCTCCCTGCGAGTGCTTTCCCAACGCTGACATGAACTTTGCAAACAACCACCGGTGGTTCTGAAAGCCAGGATAAAACTTCCAGGAACTTGAAAGTTTTCTACAGCTTCTCTGCAGCGCTGTGTATCTCCTGGGCCAAGAACTAAACCCCATGTTGCTGAGGCTGTTTCGATGACAGCATCAGGTGAGCTCCCACAGCTAGCCACGCATGGCTCATCTCACTGGGAAACAACAGGCTCTGCACATGGGTTGAGCCCCCGTCCCTTGCAAGCCCAGCAAAGCCGCCTGCTCCACCACCCGCTGCCAACACGGCCCCTGCCCCTCGCCGTGGGGCTGCCTACAAGCCTCCAGCTGCCCGCCCCACCAGCCGATACCAGCTGCTTTGCCGGAGCAGTGACAGACCTGCTCCCAGGCAAAAGTCACTTCTCGATGACCGTTGTTTCAAAGCTGGTGTTCTGAACCATAAGGACTTATTTTTTCCCCCGCATTGTTTATTTTTTGCAATGCTCCAACCCACTTACAGCATTTGTTCCTAAGATAGCCCAGCTCTCATAAACTATCATTTGGTGGTAATTTTTTTGCAATCAGCAAGCAATATAATTAACTTCTCCAAGTCTGGGGCCTCCTTCTATAGCAGCATTATTCCTATGGCGTGCCTCATACAAAACAATGACACGCTGCTTACCAAGAGCTCTAATCAAAATTCTTTCATTGCAAGCAAAAAGAAAAGGGAACGGCATAAAGAACCACGTATTTCTCAGAACAGTGCTTTATGAAAGAAGTATCTCAGAAAACATTCACCAAACTTAAGCAAAGAAAACTCACTCCTGCTTGGTTTCTTCCAGACGCAGTCAACCCAGTCACAAAAAATTCAACATTTTCCCCCTTCTCTCTTTGGGCTCCATGAAAGCAGATCCTCACAAAGCTTGACCTCCCGGAGGTGCTTCAGAACATCACTGAAGCAGGTTGTCTTCTTCAGGTGTCAGCTGTTGGATGGGGATACCTACTTGGACTAAACATACTCGTCTTAACTGCAACTGAAAAAGTGACTTTAAGGCCATTTTATTGTCTTTTTGGTCCCTCACAATTTAATTTTTGTACCATTTCTAATACTGGTAATGTTCTTCTGGATCTCTAGCTAAACCTATCCATATACACTTTTCACTGATTCCCACTTATTCTTCCTCTAAATATTCATGCTGGTAAATAAATATTTTGCCTTCCCATGCTAATGCATAATGTATAAATCAGCCCCAAACACAAAGAAACCTAAAAACAGTTCCCATAAAAAGGATTTTATTTTTTTTTCCCCGTAAAAAACAGCTGGCAAAGTATCTCACAAAAGAAAAAAAAAAAAATCCCACTTTGCTGATACATTTAATTGCTTCAGGATTTAATGCCTCTCTAAAGTTGTGAGCTGCAGCCAACGTTGGAAACAAAGTATTTCCGTCCAAAAACTGATGGAGCTATCCTCATCTCCCGCTGCAGAAACTCACTGCCTGCCCAACAACTGTGCTGCGGCACCCCCTAAAAAGAGTTGAAACAACACAGCTTTCTCTGCAGCCTTCCTCTCAACCTGCAGGCAAGAGTCTGCAGCCGGTGAACTGCTTTGAATCATAGAATTGTCTACGTTGGAAGGGACCTTTCAGATCATCGAGTCCAACCATCAACCTAACACTGACAAAACCAACGCTAAACCATGTCCCTCAGCACCACATCTACATGTCTCTTAAATACCTCCAGGGAGGGCAATTCCACCACGTGCCTGGGCAGCCCGTTCCAATGCTCAATAACCCTTTAGGTGTAGAAATTTTTCCTAGTATCTAATCTAAACCTCCCCCGGCACAATTTGAAGCCATTTCCCCTTGTCCTATTGGTTGTTACTTGGGAGAAGAAAGCCTGGGCCTCGCTGCCCTGCCTCCCAAGCGGACACTCCAGTCTCCGGGGCTGAGAGGAGGCTGTGTCATATCTGGAACGATCACATCCACACGCAGACACCTTCACATCGAGAGCTGCAGCAGACAAAACGGCACTCTGGTGAAGCTCCCCCTCCAAGACCCGTTGCTGAGCGCCAAGTTGAGGACAGTGGTGAGTGCTTACCTACTGCATGCCCTTTCGGCTGGATACCCAGTGCCCCAAACCGCAGGCTCATCACCCCAAGCAGAAGAGCACCCAAACCATCGAGCGGCTGCGCAGCACCTGGCAGGGAGAGCCCGCGAGCTGGCACGAAGCTGCAAGCACAGCTCACTCAACAGCAGGCGCCCAAGTTGATGGCCACCATGGTGCAAGGAGCACCTGGCCTCATTTTAATACCGAATGGCAGGGGTTGGAAGGGACTTTTGGAGATCATCTAGTCCAACCCCCCTGCCAAAGCAGGTTCACATAGAGCAGGCTGGACAGGAACACATCCAGGCAGGTTTTGAATGTCTCCAGAGAAGGAGACTCCACAGCTTCTCTGTGCAGCCTGTTCCAGTGCTCTGCCACCCTCCAAGGAAAGAAGTTCCTCCTCATGTTCAGATGGAATGTCCTGTTTTCCAGTTTGTGCCCGTTGCCTCTTGTCCTGTCACTGGGCACCACTGAAAAGACCCTGGCCCCATCCTCTTGGCATCCACCATTTAGATATTGATAAGCATTGGTGAGATCCCCTCTCAGTCTTCTCTTCTCCAGGCTAAACAGACCCGGCTCTCTCAGCCTTTCCTCAGAAGAGAGGTGCTCCATCGCCCTGATCATCTTTGTAGCCCTCCGCTGGTCTCTCTCCAGCAGTTCCTTGTCTTTCTTGAACTGGGGAGCCCAGAACTGGACACAGTACTCCAGATGTGGCCTCACCAGGGCAGAGTAGAGGGGGAGGATGACCTCCCTCAACCTGCTTGCCACACCCTTTTCAATGCGCCCCAGGAGACTATTGGCCTTCTTGGCCACAAGGGCACATTGCTGGCTCATGGTCAACTTGATGTTCAACAAGGCCAGTTCATGGGGTTATTCCTCCCCAGGTGCAGGACCCTACAACTTGCCCTTGCTGAACTTCATTAGGATCCTCTCCACCCAACTCTCCAGCCCATCCAGGTCTCG
The DNA here is from genome assembly GCF_964199755.1 of Larus michahellis. NCBI lineage: Eukaryota > Metazoa > Chordata > Aves > Charadriiformes > Laridae > Larus > Larus michahellis. The sequence continues at coordinate 14,300,510 of NC_133898.1, read as the reverse complement.
CTGTATGGCAGCACAGCCTTCTGCTGTGTCAGCCACTCTTCCCAGTTTTGTGTCATCAACAACACTGCTGTTATGAAGGCCTGACTTGTGGGCTGCCACGAATGGAGCCTGCGCCAGACCCCTCCACCCCGTGCCACCCCACGGGAAGGTACGCAGAATCCTTGCGCACGAGGTGCGGGGTGCCACACGCTGCAGCATCACTCAGCCTCGTATGTCTTCTGCTGGAGAAACCCCACCTACAAACAGGGCAGAGCTGGGGGACCTGGGCATCCTGTCCAAGCAGCGCATCACTAGCCGTGTTGTAACATGCCCCGCTGCTTCGCTGACATTCCCAAATACTGGGAAAGTATACTTAGACAAAGCCAAATAACAATTTTCAGTGATCCAAAGGTTTAAAAAATAATATATATATATACAGAAAATTCTACGAGGCTGGAAATTTTAAGGATTCCAAGTATTTTTATTCAAAAATTAAAAAGCGAGCAAATGAGTTTCATTTAAAATGCAAGTGAATTTGATAACAAAATGGTATTACACCAAAGCGCAATTGAATGTTTTCAAAAAAAAAAAAAAAAACGACGAAAAGGATAAAGGCAAGTCTTTTCACTTTTCTGTAACTATTTTCATCCCTACAGAAACAGTTTACAGCCATTTACACAACACCCCCACGTGTTTCTGTTTGCCTGCGTCAGCATTCTGATGTAGACGACCGGGGCTGTCGCATCATGCCTGCCATTAAGCGTATCAAGAAATAAAGATGAATTTGCACGGACAACGACGAGGTTCTGTAAGTCAATCAGCGGGCAGGAAGCAGGCTCTACCTTCCCCTTAGTTTCTGTTTACCCTGAATCTCAGTCGACCTCATTTTTGCAGACCCGAGCACCCCACACTTTGCTGCTGTGCAGCAAAGCTTGTCAAAGAGGCAACATAAACCCGAACCTTTCCTGATCCTCCCACAAGCCCATCCTTTCCAAAAGGCATATATATGCCACAGTACCGTATGGTATATAACCTCCCTCTTCCACAATTTACAGCACCTACATGGTAATCAACACAGAGTAACAAACTCGACAAGGAATACAGCCTATTACCTCCAAAGCACCAAGCACAAAACTCTTATTTATTTCAGTTTTCCATACATCTAATCGCTCACCGCAACATCAGTTTCAACAGTTCACATATTTCTCCAAGTTCTACAGATAAACTGCAAAGGACGTGTTTTTCCACAGGTCTTGTGGGAGTAGAAGATTAAGACAGTAAACTACGTCTGATCTGCTGGCAAATCTCTCTCTGAAATTAGGCAACAGGTTCTGGCTTTAACCCTACCACCTCACTGTTCGGCTGAGTTTCAGTGGGGACTTGCAGCATCCTCTTTGCACCGAATTCGTAAGCAGGGTGCCCAGAGGGGACCGCTGCACAGCTCCGTCCCTCACTAAAGGGACTCCTGGGCTTCAACCAGTACTCCTGGGCCCATGGTTGGACCAGCGCTTCAGCCATTAGTGGGTGAGATGCCAGTGGTTTGTAATCTGCCGGCTGGGGAGGGCTCAGTGGGACCACGGTCTGATTTAATAGGGGTGGGAAAAGGAGCGAAAGCAAAGCCAGCCTTTTTTTCTTTTTCTAGTTGAATTTGCTGCAGGCAAGTCTGCACCTCCACTGGGAATACGTCAAGAATCTGCAAAATCAAAATAGGATGGGAAACACTGAATGACAGCACACTCCCTTAAAAAGGCCATCTGATCCTGATTTATAGACTCTAAACAGCAGGGAATTTCCTACATGGAAAAATTTGCCAAGGAAATGTCAATCCCATCTTTACTGGCACTGTCACTTACTGGGCAAAGCAGTTCAATTCGCTCTTCAGAGGAAATAAGACTTATGCACTCATACTGCGTGCACGCGTGCTTGGGAACATGGATGCATGCGTGCCTGCGCACCGAAGTCTCCTCCAGCAATCCCCAAACACCACCAAACGGTTTTCAAGGAATCTTGGCAGGGCAGATTATTAGTAACGACATACACACGTACTCAGCTATAGATTGCTGGGTCCTCTCTCACCTTCCAGCGTGCTAACCTGTTTATTAATTCTATACTGAAAATAAGTTAAATATCCCTGCAAGCCTTTCCCAGGAGACAGTGATTCAATCCAAATGCATCCAGCATGGATGCAGTGGAGGTAGGGCAGGAGATGCCCTGGCTTTTAACAAAAGCTTCACTTAGATTTTTTTTTTTTTTTTTTTTTTTTTTTAAGAAAAAGGGAGTGGGGAAAGAAATGTGAAAAGGAGGAATGTAAGTGCAAGCAGAACATAAAATTAATTCAAGCACGGTGGCAGCACGAACAGCTCGATTTCCCCGTTGCCGGCTTCCCCCCAGCAGACGAGCGGTGGTGGCTCAGTGGAAGTTTCCATCACCCAGTCCAACTATTTGTCAGCTCCTGCATCCTGATTAAATCTGTAAACCCAGTTACCGGGGAAGGCGACGGGGGAAAGAGGGAGGCTTAGCATTACCCACAGGAGCCTCAGGCTCAGTAGGTATTCAAAAACGTCACTTTAAGACACAGTTCATGTGGTGGCATTTATTTGCACTACCATGCCCACTGCTCTTCTCAGCTTTCCTCGCCAACCCCTTGCCCACCCCTCACAGCTTTGAGGGAGCTGCCAGAGTGTTTGCAGATGCCGGGGCTGCTGGGGGCACGGCCTTCCAGACCTTGCTTCGGTGTGCTGCCCACTCAGAGCAGCAGGGGCAAACTCGGCCCCCATCACCCCATCCGAATGGGGAAGGCAAGCGCTAAAAGCCTTGTCTGCATGATGGGGATTTCTGAACCACACGTGGGCAGTTTCAAGGAGGAGTTCAATAAGTCTATGAAAGAATCAACAAGAGGGGACACCTCCCAGTCAGAGGAGTCTGGTCCCTCGATCTGGCCCCGAGTGCCCGGTGTGGATGCATGCCAGAAATGGACCCTGCCAATACAGCCATCTGGGGACTCCACCAGGCGCTACCTGGTGTCTTACTTGTGGTTCCCCTGGATTACTGTGGGTTAGCTCACTGCCCGGCCACTGCCACACTCATTTACACCTCTCTCCCCTGCCTATCGATGCGGTGATGCCAGCAGTTACCACCACATCCCTATTGGTTGCTACGGCTACAGGAAAGCTGCTGGATCCCTGCATCCTGCACTCAGCCTCACCAAGGGGCCCCACGGCAACCAACTGCCCTAGAGGATGTCCTCTAAAGTCCTCCTGCTCGCTGTGTGAGACCCACCTCTGCTAGCTGACGCCCCCAGCACAGCAAATCTGTGTTTATTCCTTCCCTTTTCCCCTGTCAGAGAGACAGCCTCACAACAGGCACAGTTCAGCAGCGAAGCTCTGGCCGTACAGGGTCGCAGATGCCAAAGGCTCGCGCAGGGCTCAGAAAGCACTCAAATTCTCAGAGAAAATAAAGCACGGAGAGCTATTTCATGCAGAGAAACCAGTCACTGACTCCTTATGCTGCAAATTACTGGGAGATGCAAGAGTAGACCAGGGCAGCGTCACTCAGTTCATCAGCCCAAATCCCAGCGGTAAAAACATCTCGCGCTTTTCTTGCATTTTTCCCCGTGAATGCAGCACTGGACACAGATGGAGCTAGAAGACAGTGTCGGAATGACCTTTAGCCTGACCTGCCCCCCTGTCGTAACAGGGCCCTTCTTTAGACGTGCTGACCCAGTTGTGTCACATGGATAAGGCCGTGTCTTACAACACAGGCAGGCGTGCTCTACCCCTAAGGCAGTCGGGTTGCAGCCAGGTTTTCTGGAGCAATAGGTTTATCTTCTGCTGGCACCTGCCCCAACAGACCCCAAAACAGCATCCTTCTGAGGGAGCCATCCATGCAAGCGGGTGGCAAAGCGCAGGGCTCCCAGCGACAGGAGGTGAAGGCTCGCTCCTCCACCACCCTCCGGTAACCCAGCCCAGAGGAAGCCGTGAACCGTGACTGTGCCGATCCACATTTGAGTTGTGACGATGAATAATTAATTGCTGCTTTGTTTCCTAGTGGAATTCTATAGCAGTAATTATCTCTGTTTTAACACAAAACAATTATCACCTCCTCCTTTCCCTTTCTTCTCCCATCAATTAAGAGATGGGAAGACAGCATCTCTCGCTCATGACTAATAACAGCCCTTCACTAGATGAAGCTGGTGTGGTGGGTAATTACCAGGACGCTTCAGCAGGTAATGTCACTCAGCCAGAGCACGGATAGCTTGCCGAGCTGCGGAAGAACAGAGCATCACAGTGCTCAGGTCACCTTGGAGTCACAGTCATCAGCACAGAAGCTAACTCTCCAGTCAGTTTCTTCCGAGACTATTAATGACTGCTAATTAGAAGTGTTCATTCAGCCCGTCAGCACCTGCATGTCCATCACCAGAAGCCTGGGTTAACACTGCTTCTGTATTCATCAGGCTGCAGACTCAGGGTTGTCTTTGGTTACGAATATGCTGGTCATGACTGCTCATTTTTTTCCCTCCCCATCTCTCCTTTTAGCAATGCATATAAATATACAAATAAAATCAAGAAAAGGGTATGTTCCAAAGCATTTCCCCGCTACGACAGAGATGTACAACCACTGCTGTGCAAGCAACCTCTGAAGCTCCCGGCAGATTCCTCATCCAGCCTCGTGCCTGTGGGTGGGGGACACCTTCTGCTCCTGAGACTGCTGGTGGGGACAGAAAGCTGCAGCACCGCCTGGTCACTAACTACGGCCACCAGCAAAGTGACAAAAATCAGTCTGGAGGACGCGCACAGGGCAGGAGAAGGCTCGACCTGACAGAGAAGCAGCTGGATATCTGGTGATGCAATCTGGGGTAAGAGCTCCCCCAGAACTGCTACTTTTTTTCAGAGAAGCACCAGTACCAGTTGGCCTTTAAAGGATATTTGACAATAGCCTAAAATTCTGCAATTTGGGATGGAAATGAAAACAAATACGAAAACCTCCCATTAACTTTGGATGAGCAAACATGAAACAAAGAGGCTTTCCATGCTGCGAACTCCAGCCAAAACCCCAACAAAGCAGGTGACTATGGCATGCATGGATGTTTACCTGGTGTGAAAGGTCAAAGCAGCTGGCACCCTTTTTTATTATTATTTATTTTTGCACAGAGCATGCCCTGCTTTTACAGACAGTTCTGTATTCGTAACGTTAACTCATCAAGCGTACAAGAGGTGCTGGGCTACTTGAGCTTCGGCACTCGGCGCGCAGATTTTGGTGGCGGAGCAGGCTGCAAACTCGCTTACCAAGGACAACAGCTATCACCTCTGCTGAGGCTTTGGGGCAGAACAGCACCGATCTAGGGAGGAGAACGCGGCTGCTCTCCCTGCCTTTTCAATCAGCCTGGGGCACCAGCTGCTTTACCTCCTACCTTAAACCTCATCCACTCGGGCTGCAAGAGTGGCACAGAAGACTTTTCTGTGTGGTTTTATCATGCCTAGCACAAAAGACTTTTGATCCCATCACGAGTGCAAATCTTTCTGGAGGGCCTGGACCAAAGCGGGGGCTCTCTTCCTTACCACCTGCTCACTCACCACCAGCAGCAGGCAGCAAAGGAGCCCTTCTGCCTCAGCTTCAAGAAAGAAAAAATCAACCTCATCTCTCCGTTTCTTAACAGGGACAGCACGGAAATAAAGAACTTGCACATATGGCTAACTAATATCTAATCTGGAAAATTCTTTCTGCAGTCCATGAAAAAATCCATTTTAATTAAATACTTTTATTTTACCCACTGCTGTGCACTAAATTAAACTGTTTCAGCATTAATATATAAAACTATTATTCTATGCATGCATAAGTGAGTTTATGCACGTGTCTGTGTACAAGATCTATACAATTAAGCACTGCTTAAAATGCAAATGACAGATGATAAAGATTCCATCCAGACTGTACTAAATCTTGACTTGGGATGTATTAGATCCTCGGCAATTTAAGACTAGTGTAAACTCAATGAAGTCAATGGAGCTAGTAATAATTTACATCAGTGGAAAATCTGGACCTTTGATTTTTAAATACTTACTACTGGCAAGAATTGAAAAACAAGCAACAAAAATCCACTTTGTAACATGGAGCCAGATGTTATTTTTCTTCTTTTACAGTAATAGCTCAAAAATAACAAATTTAAAACAGAAACTCTAATAAAGACTTGTCCTGGGACAGATCTTGGAGTTACATCAGCTTTCACCCCTGAAGGCACAGGAATTTAAGTTAAGGCTGGAGGCCCTCGTTTACACGTTCATGTTCAATCTGCAAAATACCACGGACACGCCAAAATTTAAAGCACGCGCTTATAACTATTTGCCCTGATTTTCTCCATTTCTCCAAGCTTACTCCCTCTACCTGTCCGGCAGCGCAAAGACTTTAAAACAGGTTAAAAATGTATATATTTATATTGTGGAAGGCTCCTCAATAGGCCTGAAGTTCCAGGAAGGGGTCCTGGCAGGAGAGCTCCTCCTGACCACCACCCAGCCATAGGTGGGCAGCTTGCCGGTGGGCTCCCTACAACAGAACCCACACGAGGTGGTCATGCCTAACCTGGGCAGAGATGGTGAGACCGTGATGGCAGACGTTCCCACCACCAGCAGAGCTGGTCCAGACAGAGGGCAACAACCCCCAGGGCTGGTGGTCCCTTGTGCTCAGCTGCATTGCGTCTTGTTTAGAACCATACAATCGTTTAGGTTGGAAGGGACCTTTCAGATCATCTAGTCCAACCATCAACCTAACACTGACAAAACCAACATTAAACCATGTCCCTCAGCACCACATCTACACATCTTCTGAATACCTCATGGGATGGCGACTCAACTGCTTCCCTGGGCAGCCTGTTCCAATGCTTGATAACCCTTTCGGTGAAGAAATTGGTCCTAATATCCAGTCTAAACCTCTCCTGGTGCAACTCGAGGCCATTTCCTCTTGTCCTATCACCTGTTACTTGGGAGAAGAGACCGACCCCCACCTCTCCACACCCTCCTTTCAGGTAGTTGTAGAGAGCGATAAGGTCTCCCCTCAGCCTCCTTTTCTCCAGGTTAAACAATCCCAGTTCCTTCAGCTGCTCCTCATTTTTAAGTTTTAGCAGCTCTGGTCACCAGCTCCAGCCCAGGCCGCTCTCCAGAGGTCTCTGCCTGAGCACAGCCCAGCCCAGACCCAGCTCTCTCCATCACCTCCTTTCAAACCTACCAGCGTTTCCATCCCTGGTGACATTTTTCAGACGAGCAACCCCACGGACACCACCTTACGCCCCCTTTGGCAGCGGTCCTGTGCTAAACAAAAGGCCACACAGCACTGACAAGCCTTTAACCTCACGGAGGCATTGTTTTTCAGGCATATCGGGCAGGGGCCGGGAGCCCTGGGCTGTGCCAGCACTGTCTCCCCGGGCCAGCGGGGGACGGCTCACAGACCCTCTCTGAGGAAACACCTGCTGCAGAAACAGCTACACCATCAGAGCTGCACCTCGCCGCCCCGAGACGCCTTTCCTTGGCCATAAAAGTCACACTTGTAAAAGACGAGGGCTCTGGTGCAGCCGGAGTACACACAGCCATCCTCCCCCACCAAGCGCCTATCCCTTCAGCATGCACCGGAGGCAAACGAGCGCATTCGGCGCTCAGCGTGGGCCTCACACCTCTTCCCTGTCATTCACTACAAGTTAAACATTAGTGGGCGCTTGGACCGGCTCTGGGCCAGGTCAGAAAGCCGCAAGTCTCCATCTCTGCTCGAAGGTTGCTTGGAGGGAAGGTGCAGGCCGGCCTCCGAGGGTCAAGGAAAGCCGCCCGTTCGCAGGCGGGAGTAACGCTGGCACGCTGCCTGCACGGGGAAGAGACACAGAGGGGCTAAACTTGGAGCCTGGCCCAGGAGATGGGAACTACACCAACACAACATTTCAACCTGCCATCGCAGACCACCAAGGTTTTCTATTCCTGATTTTAAAAGACAAATAGAAAGGGCAATGCCCCCTACTGCCAGCACCCTTCCCAAATCCATGGGAGTAATTCTCCGAGCTGTGCAGAACCCCACAAAACCTGAGAATCCTTTAAAACATTTGCTATTTCAGCATGCGCCCTCTGAAGTCGCCCTTTAAAAATAGCATAAACTCGCACAAAATCACCTGAGCTGGAGAACCTGCTGTAGCTAGGACTGAATTTCCATTTCCATCCCAGGCCTCCCTTTTCAATAGCCGATAACCACCAAACACACTTCTGCAGAGCCGACGTTTCCCGCAGCCCTGCTTCACCCCGACACCTCCGGAGTCTGAGCGCAGTACCTCTACCCATTATTTGGGTTCAAAAAGATACTGTCCTCCGTGTGCTTTGATCAGAAACTTCATACTCTGTCTGAACAAAAGCAAGTCACTGGAATGAGAAACGTCAAAGGTGGCTCTCTTGTAGTTCTTGCAGGAGCTGGAATACCTGACCCCGCGTAACCTAAGCCAGAATTTGAGGGGTTTAAGCCTTTGGTGTACCAATATCATCTGCAAAGAAGGCCAAACTTGAAGATTATCATTCAAGGTACACAGGTATGCACAGTATTTTTAATGAGAAGAGGAAACACACAGACCGCCTCAAGGACAGTGGATTTTACAAGGCTTGGGATCAACCGTCACCAAGACAAATGACGTCAGTCCCAAATTCCTTGCTATCTCAAGCACAAAACTTTCAACACCCCAAAATTTACTGTAGCATAGATTTTTTTCCTTTCTTTTTTTAAAAAAAAAAAAACCGCCAATCTCTTATTGGCTGCACTAAAGACAATACCAGTATGGCCCACAGCAACGTGAACTTCAATGGAATTAGTTAATTATTAGAAAGGCCAATCTTACTGTTTTAAGCCTCAAATCTCAAACTAGCAATTTCTACCTCTGCCTTGATATATGGGGCTGGTTTTATGGTACTGCACAACTATGAGCGTGTGTTTGTTTTGACACGTGTGAAAGTGAAAGCCAGTACACAGATTTTTGCAAGTCACACATTATCCCTTACTGTCACAGGGACCTCAAACTGGAGGAGCTGCTGGAAGGCACATGGGGCGAGTAAAGCACCAAAAGCACAACCAGGAGGTCAACATGTCGTAGACATGCCAAAGAGCACTGAACCTCAGTCGCTGGCCGCTCGGTGCTCTGGGTTCATGACAGACGGACCAAGAGGATGGGCTGGTTACGCACAATACCCCCACGCCGGCAAAGCCCAGAGGCATCACCATGTGCCAGAGCCGCAGATGCTGCTGCCACGTCCCTCCCCTGCATTAGGAAAGGGGAAATGACGCATCGGCCCAGAATACCTGCTGTGGTCCTACAGAAAACCCTCCTTGCTCCAGTTTTGCACAAGGGACCTGGATCTGTCCTACCTGCACAAGTGAACACCGAAACGCGTGTCATCAAGGGCTACCCCATCACTTGGTGTAAACCAACAGCGTTCAGCAGAGCCTGTCTGACTTACATCACCTAAAGATCTGTCCAGACTGTGCCCACAGGTGGGCAACTTAATCTCTCTACTGTCAAGAGACAGGAAACATAATTTAAAGTATTCAGAAGCCCTCCTCCCAAAAATCTGTGTTTGTGCTACAGCACAGCCATGGCTTGCAGACTTCTGCAGCCCTGTGAGAACTTGCATCTGTTCGGAGCTCCAAAATGGCTTAAAAAGCCAGCTGTCACTCGCTCTGGGAGAAACCAGCAGCATAATAAAATGTTGCAGGAAGTATGCCACAAAATAGGAGTTTGGTGGAAAAAAGGATGATGGGGAGAATTATGACATTTTACAAAAATGCAGCAATATATTTTTAAACACTTAAGTGGACAATTTGCATTTACCATGACAGAAGAATAATTCAGGTATGTAAAAAAAAAAACAAAACTATTCTGGTATCTGGCCAATCTAGAACATCTACATCTGGTACGCATTTACTTTTATTACAGCTGCGAGCCGTTATTTGTACTTCAGTAATGCCCCGAGGCCACGCTGCATCGAGCAGCTTGCATCTGCTAAGTAAGCGTCAGTCACTGATTTGATCAGAAAGATGGTCCAAAACGTATCATGAACACAATCGCTTGCAATTTACAGATTTTGAATTGGTAATAACTCCTTACGGAGCACTTTTCATCAGCACAGTCCAACCATGCCCTACGCTGACAGTCAGTATTAGCTGTGCTGTCTTGCTGCCAATGCACAGAGGGGACCCAACCCACATCTCCCAGCAGACCCACAAAGAGAAAACACCTCTCTCAGCACCTCAGTTTGCTGCTCCCTTCTACAGACCCCCTCCAGCAGCAGGGCCAGGAGCCAGAAGGTTGCCCACCTTCCCCCAGGGAGCCTGCAGCAGACCAGCAGGACAAGAGGCCACCACTGGCATGGACCAGCATCACTAAACAAGGGGACCACAATGGTTTTTCACAGCTACAAACCCAAAAACCTACAACAGGTTTTGCTGGCCATCCTCGTCATAGAAAAATCCAAGTACATTTTCTTCCAAGAGGAAGGAATAAGTCTGACTTGATAATTTTTTTTTCCACCTCCTTCTTAGAAATTCAGGTCTCAGGCTTCACGGAAGACTTCTCTGATTACTAGAGCGATGCACTACAGCAGCCTGGCATCCTCAGGTGTCAGAGAAGTAAAACCCAGTTCAAAAAGGTACAATGTGATATTTATTCAAGTCTGAAGACCTGCTTTGCTTCTTAGCACCTTTTAAATGCAAAGATTTGGAAGCAACGGTCCCTCTTCAGTATTGTAAACCTCTCTGCTGCCTTTTCCACAACACACAATAACCAAAGGAGTAACCCAAGCTTGCTAAAAGTTCTAGGAAGCAAGTATCGTTCCTCTAGATATAAAGAGCAAAAAAACCCAACCAAACAAAAAAAGCCAAAAAGCCAAAACCACAAAACTAAGAATTCTAAGAATTCTGGGCATTTTAAAGTCATTTCAGAGGGGGAAAAAATAATCATAAAAAGGGACACAGGATTCCTCCCCTCCATTGCTGTTGTTCTGAACGTGGGTGCTTGCTATAAAACTGCAGTAACTGGTTGATGATATACTTAGGAAAATATTTTCCTCCTCTTTGTGCTGAAAAGTGTTGATATTTGCTACCTGCATTTCTCCAGAAATAAAGCAGGCAGCTCCTTTAGAGATGATGTAACTGAAAAAACGTGTCTGTCCCCCGTGAAGGGGGACAAATGCAATTGTATGCAAATGCAATCCATTAGATCGTCCGAAACAGCTGCGCTCCACCTCATATTTCTTTTCTTCTTAAAAATACATTTATTTTTACTGTGGCCCGCTCCATCACATAAGACCGGAATCCCAAAAGCTCGTAGTCTGAAAGCTGCATTCTATCCAGACTAATCACTGTCTTTGAAAAAGGAAACAAGAACTTAAGACGGGGATAAAAGAGACCAGCTTTATGTTGGATAACCATTCTGCCACATCTATTTTTCATTTATTTGGCAAGCCTACATAAACAGCAAAACAAGTTTCAAACCCTTAGCACGCTCCAGAGCAAACCGTGACCAGGATACCCACAGGCAGAGCATCTCAGTGTGCAGGTCCTCGGGTGCCAGGGATGGCCATGGGGGCATTTTTGGTCTCTGACAGATATGAGAAGCTCCCGCAGGCACAGGTCACCTAGGCTCCGCATCCCTTCAGCGGAGAAACCAGCTTGCCAGCACAGTGCCCTCCTGCTTTTGCTCTCCCACGTGTGTTCAGCAACGCGTTTTCTCCTCCTGGCTTAAGTGGGCATGACCAAAACCTCCCTCTGCGGTTGACAGCCCTCCCCTCCCAGGAGGAATGCATCCCACATGCCTGCACTGGCCATGCTCAAGTCACGGGCCTGAAAGGATCTTTAGTAACAGCATGTATGAGGCAAAGTTCTCTCACCACGACTGGTAGCACCAGGGTCAGTATTTCACATCTAGACAATATTTAGCATGTAGGTTGCGGGCAGGTCATTTCACTACAGTCCAAATGAAGACTAGAAAGCGAAAAGAGATCAGAAGCTGTAGCCCTATCTATGCCTATCTTACATGGTTAATAATTTTTAGTTGAGTGTATCTCTCTCTCTCCTAAGCCCTTGAGCTGTACTTCAAAAACTAAATAACTAAGCCTAGCCTATTATTAGCAAAACACTGTGAAATATCAAAGGTTAACATTTGGATTTTGGCAAATCTACTTTGCTGTGGAAGCACCCACACTGCACCTGGAGGGACAGGGATGAAAAGGGCAACAAGGGGTTGAAGCAATAAGGACTGATCTGCACCAAACGATCTCGTCAAGGTATCAGATGCAGACCTTATGGGGGTGCTGTACCTGGGTGCTCCCTACTATTGCTACCACTATTACAGCACCACTGTGCTACCACTATTATTGCTAAATTCCCCTGGCCAGCAATTCTATGTCCAGCATTCCCTATTTCAGGTTTTGTCCGTAAAGCCCACTGGCAGCCTAAAGCAAAATACTGACTTGATAAATGGGATACCAGGAAGAGCAAATTGGGTTGTACTTCTGACTGGCTCTCAAATGATGTCCTCCTGTGTCTTTGATAGCAGCAGGTGTACAGGTTAAGATCTGTTCCTTGTTCCCTACAGGATTATTCCTTTTTTTTTTTCTCCCCTCTTGTCATCATTTCTCAAGACTATTAACATGCTTCTTGGGTAGCAACAGTCAATTATCCTTTGGCATTCTTCACTCAACACCCAGCACGACACACAAATCTTCCATAAACACTCTGCAAGGCCCTTATTGCGTAGCTAGCATATGACAATACAGTAATTTCCACTGGAAACAACAATTACAACAGGAACATGATAACCGCAAGCATCGCCAATTAAGCAAATGAGTCCCAGTAGGTGAGATTTTGCAGACTACGGGTGCACATCTCAGCCATGTTGCCATGCAGAAGGCTGGAGGCTGAGTACTCATAAGCCAGGAGCCAATGGGTCTAATGAGATTCTTTTCTATTAGAACAAGTAGTGGTTTAATTACAACTGTTTGATTCACATGCCATGATGTATTCCACAAAAATAAACAGCAGCTTTCTGATGAGGGCACTATGGGCTTGCAGGAGTTCACCACCTTTCCTCTGCCTACAAACTGCAGAGGTGATGCTGGTTTTGGGATTTGGGTTTTACGTTGCTGTTTTGCCACTTAGGTCCTCCCCCTCTTCTAATTCTTTTATCAATGCAAGAGAACACACTGAGGATAAACTGAGAAATAGAACTGCCACCTCTTTATTTTAATCACAGAACTTGTATTATTTTTCTCCCCAAAGCTTCAGCTCCTGGAGTCACACCCACGATCACATGGGAATACGGTCAGAATTTCAGCAAAAAGAATGCTACTGGCCTCCCGTGTATGCAGAGAGCGCCCTATTTTCCAGGGAACCGCAGGATTTTGGAGATCGGTTCAGAGTCTTTAAGTACCCAGCAAAAAGCAATTGTCCTGAGCTTCCCCTTTGGCGAGTGGTCCAGGTACAGTCATGCTGTAAGTACACAACAGGTCCTGCCTCAGAGCGGCTGGTGCTAAGGAATCTGCCCCCTCGTATACCAACGTAACTCAGTGACACTTGGGCTCTCGCCCCCTTCGATGATTCGAAGTCCTAAAGAAAGTACTTGTGAACACCTCTTCTTTCAAAGAGATCCTGCAATCCAAGAGTCCCACAGATCAAGGCCCCGTAAAACACAGCCCAGAAAGCAAACCCCGCTGTGGGTCCGCAGCATGGCCACAACCGAGGCAGGTTCGAATACGCGCTTCGCTCGGCTTCGACTCCAGAGCAGCTGAACATGTTTACAAATAAAGCGGCAAAACCAAGTCACAAAGCAAGTCCGGAGCCAGGAACTTCGCAGTGCCAAATCCCAGCCTGAGGATAATTGTCCTGACACCGCAGCAAATGAGCACCATATGCACGTGTGTGCACGGCCAGCCCAGGCGCAAGTGGCACTGCCAGGCTGCCGGTGCCCTCCCGGCAGGGCAAGCGTTCTCACTGTTACACCGGAGCATTCAGCACCTCGCCGCCTGTCCCAGCCCTAAGGACACCGCTCCAGCGCTCAGCCTCTTCACGTGCACGACATCGGCACGACCCCCAGGAACACCGGGCTTCCCAAGGCTCCCGCGTGCAGCTCGCCAACCACCATCTCACGGCTGGTGTCCTCCACACGGCAGGAGAGTATTATTGAGAAAGACACACTTCCTTCTCCCGAAGGGGGACAGAGATGCTGTATTTTCCACTCCCTCGGCCACCTCTTGCAATGTAAATGGCTCCTCCCTGTTAAAAACATTTCTTGGCATAGCCTTTCCCTGCTAGGTTCAAGGGTCTGCTGGTCCCTGGTAGTTCCCCCCAATGCCACCCACTTGGTGGCACACTGACATTGGAACTGCCACCAGGAAGATTAAACATTTTCCGAGCCAGGAAAATAAATTCTCACTCTAGTCCATTGCAAACAAAAAAAATTAAATCTAACTCCACTGACAGAAGAGAAAGATGTTATTCAAAAGTTTGCAGAAAATTTCTGGAGCCCAAGAAATCATTCCAAGGACCAAATAGGTGGAAAATACCCTCCCAAAAAACCAGCTGCGTGGATAACCAAGCAGCAGAATACATTCCACCATCTGCAAATTAGGTTTAAGTATCCCTCACAGCTTCTTGCAACTTTCACAGGTCAACTTCTTCGACGTAGGCTAATGAGAACATCTGTGATCAAAATAAAGTGGTGCTCTCCCCTGTGTCCAAGGCCTGTCCTACCTGAAACACAGGATGGGAGGCTTGTAAACAGAGGAGACATGGTGTGCACGTGTCTCTGCTGACCCAATTTCACCTGAAGCCGAACTTGGCTCTAGACATGCACTTCAGCTGCCAAAAAAAAAAAAACAACAAACAAACCAAACCCAAACAACCAACCCCCCCAAAAGATAATTACAGGTGAGTGAGCTGGGCGTACCCACTTTCAGATCAACACTGGAACAGTCTGCACTTAACGTATTTGCGCGTGGCCCATGGTAAACACGGGTGAAGAGGAAGATCAGTATTTCTAACAAACCAAGCAGGCAGACTCAGCACGGAAGAACTTTTCCAAACCCTATGGGTTGTTGCACATTTCCCCCTCAGCCAGAGGTACAGCCCGTAGGCACGCAGCCTAGACTAAATGATGTTTAGTTAAAGAGTGGGTGTCAGAGGTGGAGCTTCGCCAACGTCGGTGTTGGTCTCTTCAACCCTCAGCTCTTGGGGCCAGGTGACAGCCCCACGGCTTCAGCTCTTGTTCCCATCAAGAGGACATCTCTCCTTCCTGACTGTAGGAAAAGATAACCCAGCTCCATGCCAGCACACAAACCTGGAAGAAACAAGCATGGTTTTTATTTTTATTTCTGATGTTTTAACCCCAGTATCACAGTTTTCTAATGCTTTAAGTTTGGAGTTAAAGAAGCCTTTCTGTGCTGCTTGTGAGGAGCCTTCCAAGGCAACGGTGCATCACTTGTGACCCCCGCTCCCAAAGCACGAGACCTGCTGGCCTGCACTATTACTACAGGAGAAAACGTTGCCCTGGGGAGACTTTTGTTTTAGCCCCAGGAGCAGGGCTCCTGTACCAGGGTGGAACGAATGAGAACCCTCATTTGCAAAGCACCAAAGGGGAAAAATAAAATAAAAGTGAATGACAGTACACTGGAGTCCTCGACACGGGAACTCCTTGGATCATTGCGATACTGGGCACAAAAGCCATTTCAACCTAGATGAGAGGCTGGGGTGGCAGAGAGAAAGGGACGCGGCCACGTCTGCCCACAGAGCACCCACAGGTGACACCCGGCTGCAATGGCGCACCCGAGGGATGGAGCAGCCCTGGCTCCTGAGCCCCAGCCTCACGGTACCTGCTGAAATCTGCCTTAGCGGATGGATGACCCCTACCAGAGGGTAAGCAATCTGCTCCCATCCGGCAGGAAAGACCAGTGCCTGGTGAGCATTACTCGCTCCTCTTCCCTCTCAGCCTTCGCTCAACAGGAACCACACTCCTGATTACTGTCAAGTCTTCTCTTTTTGTGGGGGAGGGTGGAAGAGAGCGATCAACAGACAGGAGCAGAGTGTGGGAGCAGAAGTTCGAAGAAATTTCTCCTAAATTCACAAAACTTATGATTGAAGGAGGGAAGAATGTCTTTTTTTTTTTATATATTCCTCGAGGACATTTTGTTACTAAACTTACAGCAATTTATTTTTCAAATGTTTCCACGAGTGAAAGCAAGGTTTTGCAACTTGCTAGGCAGAAACAAATTTTTACTTTCCATTTTGCCAGGAGAAAATTAATTTTGCTTGAGGGAAAGCAACTTTTTTTTTTTAATTGCATTTTGATTCAAACAGGAGAAAAAAAAAAAGAAGGGGAGAACAAAAAAAATAAAAATCACTCTTCACATAGCCTATTATGTCTGCTTGTGAGGAAGGCCTTCCTGAACTCAGCAGCGGCAGAGCAAGAGCGGTCTTGCTCACTCTGCCAGCAGCTACTTCCAGTACCTTTCCAGAGGAATTCCATTTTCCATGTCTTCCCACTTCCCATCCACAAGCCCACTCCACTAAAGCAAACCCCAGGCTTGTATAGATACCACCCCTTGCATTTTACAGAGGCAAAAAGCAGAAGGATGCTTAGAAAGGAAAGAGTCCAAGCCTGGCACCGTATCTCCAGGTACAAAGGCCAGGAAGCGAGAAGTCCATGTTACCTATGGACCACAACCCTCCACACCCAAATATCAAGGCTCTACTAAAAGGTTATCTTACAACTTACCCACATCTAGAGGACATCTTACCCACATTTAATTTGTGTCTTCTCCACCCTCGATGCAAATGGGTATCAGTCCCGCAACTCACACTCTAGCGGCCAGATACGCATATCCCCAAGCGCTGACGGACAGTGCTGTTGTACACGCGAAAGCATGAACATAAGCTGGAACCTCAGGACACCTCCACTCATTAAAATACTTCAATGCTTGTGTATTTCATTTAATACACTTTGTTTCTAGCGCACAAACCCATCTTAGACTGTTCTGCTGTTTTGGGTTTTGCTAGGCACTTCTGCCACGGCTGTGATCTCCTGTGCGGTTTTATCTAGACAGCATTGACAATTGACCAAAAGACGACAACATACAACCCAGAGAAAAACAAGGAACATTAGAAGTCCTGAATTTCATCCTGCTATAGTGAGTTTTACAGCTGCATAGATGCACTAACTTCTCCAGCCTTCCCATCTCTCTTCCACTGAAAGGCTGAAGGTCTCTAGGGCAGGGACTCTTCTGCTACAGTTTGTCTTAGAATCATAGAATCATTCAGGTTGGAAAAAGACCCTTGGGATCATCGAGTCCAACCATCAACTCCACTCTACAAAGTTCTCCCTTACACCATATCCCTTAACACCACATCTAAACGAGACTTAAACACGTTCAGGGATGGTGACTCCACCACCTCCCTGGGCAGCCTATTCCACTGTCTAACCATTCTTTCTGTGAAGAATTTTTTCCTAATGTCCAGCCTAAACCTACCCTGCTGCAGCTTGAACCCACTCCCTCTTGTTCTATCGCTAATTACCTGTGAGAAGAGACCAGCACCAACCTCTCTACAGTCTCCTTTCAAGTAGTTGTAGAGAGCGATGAGGTCTCCCCTCAGCCTCCTCTTCCTCAAACTAAACAGTCCCAGCTCCTTCAATCGCTCCTCACAAGATTTATTCTCCAGGCCCTTCACCAGCTTCGTTGCCCTCCTCTGCACTCGCTCCAGCACCTCGATATCTCTCTCATATCGAGGTGCCCAGAACTGGACACAGTACCCAAGGTGTGGCCTCACCAGTGCTGAGTACAGGGGGACAATCACCTCCCTACTTCTGCCGGTCACACTATTTCTAATACAAGCCAGGATGCCATTGGCTTTCTTGGCCACCTGGGCACACTGCTGGCTCATGTTCAGCCACTTGTCAATTAGAACCCCCAGGTCCTTTTCTGCCAGGCAGCTCTCCAGCCACACTGCCCCAAGCCTGTGGCGATGCGTGGGGTTGTTGTGGCCCAAGTGCAGGACCCGGCACTTGGCCTTGTTGAAGCTCATACTGTTAGCATTGACCCATCTGTCCAATTTATCCCAGTCTCTCTGTAGAGCCTCCCTATCCTCATGCAGATCAACACTCCTGCTTAGCTTCGTGTCATCTGCAAACTTGCTGATGATACACTCTATGTCCTCATCAAGGTCATCAATAAAGATGTTAAACAGAAATGGTCCCAACACTGAGCCCTGAGGGACACCACTTGTGACCAGCCGCCAGCTGGATTTAACTCCATTGACCACCACTCTTTGGGACTGTCCATCCAGCCAGTGCTTGATCCAGCAGATCTTCTAGCACCAGCACGTGTTTATAGGTAAAGACACAGGTCTCATGCACTGCGTGTGTTCTCTGGATATTATTCTGGGCATGACAACCTAGGACAACTCAGACCACCTAAAGCTGAGCACGAGCATAAGTCTTTGCCCGCATGAGGGTGAAGAGATAGCTTCCTTTTCAGCACAGAGACACCTGCTACTGTTTTGGCTGAAAACTGCCTGCTCAGGCTGTGCTTCAGCACATCCACGGCCCAGGGTGAGTTCAAGGAAGGACGACTGCACCCCTCTGTTTTAACCCAGAGGAAACACCACTTCGGAGATGATCTATCAACCAGGAGAGCACTTACTGCTAACACCAGCCTGCCCGCGCGGGCAGCAAAGCACAAGCGCGAGACTCCTCTCCCACAGCAAGAGGAAAAAGGTACAAGAACAGATCAGGTTTTCCTCTCCTTCTACCCTCAGGCCACACCACGCACCAGGCAGAGCTCGGTCACCAAGCTGTTCGTCAAGAAACCCGTGGTGGTTGGGGTAATCTCACTGCCTGGGTAGGCAAAAGAGAGGGGAGCAAGTGTTTACCGGGACAGAGATCAGAAAGCACAAATTCACATGAGGTGGTTTGGGTTTTGTGGGTTAAGGTTTGTGGTGCAACGCAAAAAGGGCTGTAAAGAAACGGTAACAAGCATAAGCAAGCAGTCTGGAAGAGTTACCTGCTTCATAGCCAAGCGCTACAAATTACATTATCATAATCCATGACTCAACTGGAGAAATATGGATAAAAGAGAAAGTTGCTTTTGAAATAAGAAGAGGAAATGTAAGAAATAATTGCATAAAAACTTCTTTGGCTGTTTAAATTAAACACTTTTGTGCCTGAGGGTTTAAATGAATATACCAAGATCTTTTAGTTTCTGCAGTAATCGCGTATTTCCTGCTATTACTGATAATGATTTTAAAACGGCACACTTAAGCAGGGCTGTTATTTTATTTGCAGCCTTTCCGAGGCAGGAGCGGAGACTGAGCACGTGGGAAGTGGAAACACCGGGGGAGGTACACGATGACAGCTTGTCAGAGGAAACATATGTCAGTCTAGTGAGGAGCTAACGAGGGGTGGCACCGGGACCTCAGCGTGCCACAACCAAGCAGCATCTAACATCAATTTCTAGACACGTAACGTCCCATCCTGACGCAGGCTGTGAGCTCGTCACCTTCATGACAGCTGATAAACCAAGTCTGAATTAACAGCAAGTTTCTCTGAATTTCTCCAGTGCAAACCTAGCTCTGAATTTGGTAGCACATAGACCTGACCCAGAGCTCAACATTAAATCAGCTCAAGCCTTTCTGTTGGCTTCCAGAGGGCGAGTCATATTTCTAAACAGGACTAGGTGGTTAAGTGATACCTTGCCTGAAGTAACACGAGTACTTCTCAACTCTTTCCTCATCATCTTTTGTATTAGCTAAAACTGTTTGCCAAACCCAGCCAAAATCAACACGTGCTTTAGTTAAACAATATCACTTCTTTGTGAATAAACTGTCCAACATTTTTTGTCCACCTCTAGTTCCACCCCTCCTTCACATGCATACAGGGACAAGAGGATGGCAGGAGAGGCCAGAAGAACATCTGCTGCATGACAACACGGTCAGGTTCTCCCACGAAGAGCCACGAGGCATCCAAGAGAGACGGGCTAGGCACGTACGATTACAGGACTGGAAAATAAGGGAACAGCAGACGCAAGACCAGAGGCTCTTTAGAAAAGAAAGTGGGGGTGGTTTTTGTTGCTCTGCCTCCACAAGCGCTCAACACAATCAAATACAACACCAGGACCGGGGCAGAGCAAACGATGATTATTTCTCAGCTTCTTTCTGTTAACAGGACTCATAGCAGTAAGGCTTAAACTGACATTTCAAAACATACCAGCAAGGACTCAAATCCCACAGCAACAAGCAGCGAAAGTAACCTAGCAGCCTTGCAAAGACAGGCGTCCTCTTTTGGGGCTGGCATTTCATCTCATCCATTTGCCACATCTTGCTACTTCCCCTGCCCTTTTTTTTTTTTTTTGGGGGGGGGGGGGGGGGGGGGGCACTTTGTTGTCCGCATCATCCATAGCTGAGCGCCAGCTCTCGCAACTGCTCCCAGAGCCAGTCACTCACGGAGCTGAACCCTAAGCAAGGCATACGCGCAAGAGCTAACCAACTCTGTCGGCGCCAACGGGGCAAGGGACCTAGACGAAAGGTTACCATGCCACCATTGCATCAACTATGTGCAACGGATTTTCAAAAAAAGATAGATCGTCTCTTATTTGCTACCCCTGATACAGAAGCAGCCATCTTCCAGACCGAACCTTGCACGATTTATTGCCAAATGCCATACAGCAGGGCTCAAAAACCTCCCGGGGGTTTAGTGAATGGGGGCTACACAGTACGGAACAAGCAGCGCGTTTTAAAGGCAACTGCTCAAAAAGAGCACACTACCACTCCAACTGCAACAGCTTCAAAGCAAAAAATTACAAGAAGGCCAAAAAAAAAAAAAGATCATTACAAAAAAAGGTCTTTAGGCTGGATTCTGTCCATTTCACCCCTTTAATATTTCTACAACGTACGTTTCAAAGGAAAAGTGAGCAAAAACCTCACTATCTGGAGCAGTTCTGATGATAAAATGCTACTAGATAGCCCACTGGATAAACCATTAGCAAATAAAAATAGCAGTTTGCAAATGTCATGCCAGGCTTTCAAATGAGCCTGAAAATACACGTGCAGTTAAAAGAAAAAAAGATCTTTCCTTTAGTGTGTAAAAATGTTGTTTACTGCCAACAGACTACAAAAGCCAAGTGTTGCAAAAAGCCACAAAAAGACTTCAAAATGAGGTATTTTATTTCCCTCCCCCAACAGATGAGGGGAAACTGCTCTTTTAAACACTCACTTTCGCCTAGCTGTAGGTGGTTATGCAACTTAATTTTGGAAGTAGGCAGGAAAAAATAAGTTGTCTTTTCAGGCAGCATTTTCCCACCAATACTCACCAAAGGGACGGAGAAGCACCCGAAGGCCGAATGCACATAAGTGCACGCCCTGTGGGGATGCTAAGGGGGTTTAAGCTCTGCCGATTCCCAAGTGACAACAGACGCCCGAGAGTCAGGTTATGCACCGCATGTGAATTACGCTCAGCAACATCACAATTTTAGCCAAATTGCCGGAATTTCCTTGAGCAGCACTGTACAGGCAAGCACTTAGAGAAGGCCTGAACACTACACAACGTACTCAGTAATTATTATTTTATCCTCTGGAAAGGGGGGAGGAAAAAAAAATACACACCCCAAATAAAAATCCCACACGTTTCCTATAGGGCACTTCACTTGGGGAAGTAAACTGTCCTCAGAAATAGCTGAGGACGTTGAGACAGCAGGTGCTGATGTACCAAGAGCGGTGGGGGAAAGATTACTACAGATGCTGACGTGAGGCCCTAAGATTGGATCTGCACTACACAGGACATACGCAAACAAGTGAAAAATTGAGTAAGAAGAATTTTTGTACTAGTTTCACTGTCTAAAAACAACTATAATCATCCATCTGTCCAGAAATGTTATTAAGGACTACAGTGGAGGAAAAATTGTCGGTAGAGAAGCGCAGCAAGAACTGTATTTGTTAGAATTTCTCTTGGGGCATGTAACCTATGTAAGTCCTGAAGAATGGAGAAACACCTTTCCTTTCTCCTGCCCTCCCCTAACTTTGAGGAAACCACATCCAAGCTCTGCTGTGAAAAGAAAAAAAAAAATAAATAAAGGACCAAACAGCTTAGAAAGCCTACTCTTTTGGTAGTGATACATTATGACGACTTCTGTTTAGACAGGAATAAAAACGGCGCAATTGACTGGATGCAAATTGAAGACTCTCCGTCTTGTTCCTTCTTCTGTCATCCATGGAAAGTTTTTTTGTACAAGGTTGCAAGTCATTTGTCCTTTTAACTAGGGGAGAGGAAACTGCCCCTCTAAATAGAGGGGGGCTTTCAGAACAAGGACAAGAATTTGACAAAAAGCCCCAAACAGCTCAGGGAAGGCAACTTCAAAAAGCACATCAGCTCATCTCCTACAGTTAAATACCCACCCTGCCCAATCTGCCTTAATCCTGGCTGCAGGCGGATCCCTCAGGAAGTGGGACACAAGAAGCACACAAACACAGCCAACGTGTTTGTGCTCACCTCCCCCAAAAGCTTCTGAATACGTCAACCAACTTCAACAAAATACAACAGAGCGGCAGCTTCAATGACGTTAAGCTCCTACAAGTTTCATAAAAACAGGAGTCAAGGAGATGAGGAGGACCCTGCTAAGGTCCCTCCCTGAGGAAAAAAATCTACATTATGAACTGAGCCCTATTTCTCATTAGATCAACCCAACTACAGGCTACAGGCGGCTAGTTTTCTTTGGGTCCGCTGCTGGTGGAAGTACTTGTACTAAATATACGACTACCTACTAATTTCTCAGATAATAATCCTACTAGCACACATCGTCACTATGTACATCCCCCCCCTAGAACCGCAAGCAATGTTCATGCAGGATCCACAGAAGACATGCTTCTTACGATCTCAGCACTTGGCTATCAGCACATATCAAACATTGTCTCGTACTCTAGCTGACAGCAGGTCCTCCTCTTCTTAGCCCTAGTTGCTGAGGGAGTTTGCAATACCCATATGGTGCACACATACAAGGAAAACAACATGCGTGTTTATTGACTTACACGGTAGTAAGTACAAGTGTTTCGGCAGTAAAGAGGATACCAATACACATATCTGGAGGTAAAGAAGCCAACTGTAAGACTGAGGAGCTGGAAGCAGCTTTCGTTCCTACCTGGTTCAGTGCAATTTCTGACGTACGGCTGCCCCCCACCCTCTGGGATATCAGTCGTGTTCTCCTCATTTGCTTGCAGCAGCTGTCTCCCATTCCATTTGTCATTACTTTCCACGGAATAGCTCAGGGCATCATAACCTAAAGGAAAAGAGCAGTAGATACATAAGACTGCACAGAAAAAGGCAACTCCTGCTTCTGTTCCTGAATGCTTGAAGAAGACAAAACATTTGCATTTCAAACCCAGTGTCCCTTGGGTTAGAAACGGGGGCGTTTCTAATCCCACCAGAAAGGTACGCTGCCATCAACTCCACATCCCAGTTAGTCCCAAAACCATCAGGAGTCAGGTTCATTCCTCTACAACTTCAAAGGTTCATCCTAGAAGAGCACCTATAGTTTCATGAGAAGTTGTAAACTTCAATCAGTTTAAAACTGGAGTACCACTCGCTGTTTCGGTTTAAAAACAAAACAAAAACAAAAAACCTCCACAAACCACCACACACAACAAAAAAACCCCAAGCCTCAACTTATTACTTCTGTAGGCATTTCACTGCTGTGAAGTACCAGCAAAACTGCTGAATTTCGCACATGCTTATACATTTAAGCCATTTCTGCTTAGGATGACAATGCGATTTGCTGCTGAATGAGGCCTCAGAAATACAGTGTCTGACACGAAAGTTACGTGGGCTTCTTTGTGAACCAAACAAAGGCTACCAGGTGTTAGGAAAGCTCTGCCCCAACAGAGGACGAGGTTCCTCGGGACTGCAAGGGCAGAGCTCAGCAACCCGAGCTGTGTCAGGGAAGAGCAGTAGGGAGGCTGCATCGCAGCGGGGACCGAGGCATCGGAGCAATCGCCGTTTCGTAATACAAGTCTGAACAGTTATTTTCACCAAAGTGGTCGATGGGGATCCGTTTCAATATCTTATGCCCTAGTCTAATGACATCTGTGGAAAGGCTCCCGAACGCGTTTCACTGCGGGCCAGGCAGCAGCTCTTCAAGGCGCTAAGAAGCATTCACTCATTTATAAATATGAAATCTACAGCTTCCTTCAGGTTCTGCTCACAGGGCACAAAGCAACTGATGGAAGCGTCTCTACGAGAGTATAGCCACATTCGTTCTCAACACGGCTCTTATCAAGCCCAACTGCGCTGTTATTACCACCCAACACAATCTCACCCAAGCCAGATTGTGCCTCCGAGTCACCTCAACAGTCCTCCCTACTTCCAGTCTCTAAACGTCAGGGGCATGTACTTCATACAAACATTAAAAGGGGGGGGGGGGGGGGGGGGGGAGAGGATAAACCCCATTCCAGCAGGAGTTAAGCATTTTAGACCCAGGGGTCTGAGGGTACTCTTTACCATGCCCTACCCTCCTAACAGGAAGCGTGTGCACATTTACCGACTCCTCATTTTTCTGACACCACCCATATTGCTATTTGCTCACCAATTTCTTCGCCGGCAAGACACACACCTGGTTGCAAAACAGCTGCACACTATCAAGGAAAGTTTCAGTGCTACACGACTGCTGTTGAGAATACCACGAAAATCCACAACAGTGTATTCCTAGGCCATCAACCTAGTGAAATGTGAATCACCAACTGGAAGTAGCAAAGAGCAATAAAATAAGGAGACTGAAGCGGCACATCTTTGACTCTAGCAGAGAACGAATGTAGCCAGCAACATGACTTTGCCACTGAGAAGCCACGAGGAACTGAAAAGTGGATATTGAGAAGCGAGCGCAGGCAAGAAACACATCAAAAAGTCAACTCACGGGTACCAAAACCAGTTTGCACGTAATAAACATGAAGACACATCATACCAAACCCCTGGCTCCCACCAGCAGCACAGCACAGAGCAGCAACCGCCCTATAGCTGCTTTGTCACCCAGGCTCACAGACTGGTTCCAGCTGCACAGTGCAAGGCGCGGGGTGGTTTCAGGTACGAGTACGCTGCAAGTAACCCTACCAAAGGTAACATGTCACTTTGCCTCGCTACTTCTGACTCTTTCCTTGCCTTACTCCCCACTTCGGCTTTGCCTTGGTGCTGTTAAGTTAAACTCTATTTTGACAGCATCAACAAAAACAGCTGGCTGACTTCCATTATATTCTTGGCACAATGCTGGTCAGCCTTGGACATGTCATATCTACCTAATTAGCTGAAAGCACGTGCTTACGTGTCAGTTCCACGCATCCCATGTAGTTTTAGATTCAAGGGAGGAAGAAAAAAACCCTATAGTTTTTTTAAGCCACCAAGGCATCCACACACACAAAATCAGCTATCTTGCAACAGAGACCTTGAGCCCATCTCATAGCAAACAGCATTTGAGAGAGATTTCCACCCACCCATCTATCTTCTTTCCACCAAGCAGAATACAGACTCTCTCACAAGGACTTTGCTCCTCTGGTGCCTATCACTGATACTGTCCATGGCCTTTCTCCTGCATGCACTCAGGTTGCGGCAGGGCCTGGCTGTCCTGCCCACTGAGAAGACCATGCAGTTGCCTAGATGTTTTGGTTCTACGATGTTTTGAGGTTCTACATTCTACGATGTTTTGAGGCCACTAGGAAACGACAGGTTTTACTCCATGCAGGGAATTCACAACACCGGAGGCTGTGCAGAGGCCGGAGTCTGCACCCAATGCTTGACGCTTCAAAACTGAACTATTCCCAGTTTTGTCCAGCACTTTGGAGACAGATTGCAAGCAAAGAGCAGTGGAACACAGATTCAAATCTTGGGGCGATGCCTCAGAGGGTGCTTAAGGATAAAGTAAAAGGTTCTCTGCAGGTCCCAGCCCATTTGTTAAGTTCTCTGACTCATCCCATTGAGAGAGGTGGTCAACCTCTCTCATCATGGTCTGCTTAGGGCAGCTCCCACGTCACGCTACCAGCGGGGAGGCAATGACTGGGAAGGGGCTGCCTGGAAATTTGCATCCCAGGCCAACGGCAGTGACTGGGACCAACACTCCGAAGACACGCAAGGGTCAGCCTGTGCCCATGTCTGGGGGAAGCACCATGGCTGCATGGGCAGCCTTAAGCACCCCTGTCTTCTGAGCGAAAACTCTTTCACTTGGTAAATTAAGTATCACCATTTGAAGCCTCAAGCACTTTGTGCTTGCTATGCTTTACAAATTTGAGAGGATGCTGTTTGCTGTTTGTTTAGTCTGTGAGCACAGTAAGGGCTTAAACTGCGAGTTAAACATATACAAACATCACTGATAGAAGTGGACTGTGTTTCCCAGAACACAGTGCGTTACTGCACATGCAACAAATAATGCAACATCAGGATCTCCCATAATAATACATACACTCTGGTAATCTGAGCTAAGCAGTTTCAGTTCCACATACAAGCCGTTTTCAAAGGAGAGAGGCTCTTCTCCAAGCAGTCGATGTCTCGTTGTGTATCGCCACACGGAGGAAAGGCAAGAGGAAGAACCTGCAAGGACTGCAATGTCCCAGAAGTTCCTGCAGAAACCTCTCCTGCTGCCTCCCCACCCACAACGCCTTTCTCTCTCCGACTGCAAACTTTTCCAAGCAAGGGGCATAGAAGAAGAAAGTCATTTGAGGTGACTTTGGAAGGGGAAAAGCTTAATTTGGCAATAAAAGTGTTTATAAAGGCTACATTCAGCATTCACACATATCAGCGTAAATAGCAGCAGAACCGGTCCATGGCTGAACTTGATGGGACGGCTGTGACTTACACCAGTAAAAGCTCTCCTCTAGCACCTCCATGTTTAAGCGGGGTCAGCCGTCCCCACGGCAGGACTTGCAACCCACTGACCCCAAAATCGCGCCTTGGGTGTCTCCACTCTAAAACACATTTGGCCCAACAGAGCAATAGAAAACAGAAATTACAGATGAAAGGAGACGCTTTCTTCAAAGGTTTGGCCTTCCAAGGATTTCGCTGTGAAAACAGGGACATATCAAGATTTTAACCTTGCTAACAAGGACATTTTATAACAATTAAATGAGGTCCACATTTCCCTGCTTGCCGGCACTGGCCTCCCCGCAGCACAGCCAGAGGCATCTCAATGCCCGCCCTATGGGCACAGTCTGTGCTCCTATCTGCCCTTGCAGAAAACAACTCAGAAACTTGGATTCATGTTTTGGCAGTGAAAGAGGAACCAACTGTCAGCTGCGGTTTAACCCTTCACACGTGGCTGCCTATATAACAGGGACCTCACCCATCCTGTTGGATGCAGGGGACACCACCATTTTGGCCTGGCACCATCTATCCCTGCTTCACACCCAGAACCACTACCTCCGAGAAGTGCTGCAGCACCCGCAACTAGGGACATCACCTTGGTCATAGCATCCCCACCATGACAGGGCCGCGTGAAGAGCGTACCACCACCACGGCCAGGTGGACAGACCCGCTCTGGCTTCCACGGCCCCTTCCCACCTGTACTGATGAGGTCCCGCCTTGGGGTGCCACAACACCGGCAGCATGAGCACCTCAGGCTCACTTGGGGGAAAGGCACGAGTATATTCTGATCTATTAATACTATACAATCACATCCCCAAGACGGTTTCAAAAAGACAGATGCAACAATCACAAATTCTCTTTGATAACAAGTCTCTTGCAACATGTGCCTTCGGCTTCTCATTTCAGACTGTATCGCGCAACCCTTTATTCACCTGTTCTAAGGCAAAACTTACACTGGCTTGAACCTTCATACCAGCTGCCAAAGGCTGTGGGGCCGGAGTCCTCACGTCACTAAACAAGGGCCCCATCCTTTGATTTCAACATAGACTAAATCACAGCCAGCAAAACGTAGAATAAAAATCTGATATTCCGCAGAGGGGCGACGAGAACAGCAGGAAAAAACAAAACTCTTCTTTCCAAGAAAAAGTAGGAAAGGTTCTGGAAAGAAAGCTAATAGTTTTCTTTCTGAAAATGCAGTTATTCAGAATTGGATGATTTTTAATGGGAAGCATGTCAAAGCAATTTTTTCTCATTTTCTCAGCAGAGGTAACGACTACTAAACATCTTGCATTAGCTACATTGTCATTTTTTTCAGGCCAGTACGTAGATTGGATGTTTTTCTTACTAATGTTTCAGCTGCTGGCTTTATAATAAAATAATACTGTGGCATCTTTTAAAACTTTGCTACAAAAAAACAAAACAAAAAAAAAGAGGTTTTACCAAAGCTGTGTACCATAACATATTTCAAAGTGGGTGAATTATTTTTTTTAAGCACTGAACATTCCCGCAAGGTATTTTCCACAACTCCAATTACCCAGCACCAGTTTTACATTACAGACTCAGAACCCAGGTTCTGGAGAGCTTCCTCCCAGAGATATTCCCATGGACAAAAAAAAGTGTACGAGTCATTTTTCCCTGTCTTTGTGCCTGTACTGCGTTTCATAATACAAATACGACAACGCAGACGGTGCATTTCCACTGGCCGTGTCTCTTTAAATAAGACAGGGAGCACGTTAGTGTGTGTTTGCTGGGAGCTCCTGTTCCTGCCAAGTTGGGGCAGCAGTCTGGTGAGAACAGGCTCTCTAGCAAGATTGCTGATCTGTTCTACTTATGATCGTGAAAACGCAGTAGAGTGGAAAGAAGAACTGATCAAATTGCTCAGAACTTCTGAAAACACTCTGCGTGTGACCCAGATCTCCACGTGGGAACTCAAGAGCTCCTTACGCTATTCCAGACGGCTCTGGCTGGAGTTTACAACTTCCAGCACCGCAGAAATGCAGCTGAACTCATCCCGATCCTGCACTTTTCAGCATGAGGAATACTACTTTATAAAAAGCTATACAACATAACGATGTTTCCCAATTACACGCTCATCTCAGAAAAGTGTATTTATTTTCAGCATCAAGGCACAGGAACCTCAACGAACCAGAAACGCGGCAAGACCTCGGCGCGGACATCCAGTTTCTAAGGGGGACAAAGCAACCTGGCATAGATCTCGGGGTCCACCTGTGCTCCTGCGGGATGGACAGCACCGGGGGGGGACCCTTCGCACAGCTAGCCAACACGCCTTAGAGAACTGAATGAGACAAGAGCACCCAAACTCACCTCTGGAAGGTGGGATACAGGTTAGGGGAGACAACGATACCACACTGATGTGAAGTTACCTGTCTTGCACTCAGCCACACGGCAAAGACTACTTCCGCACAGGTTTACTTAACGCACATACACAGATGAAGAAAACCCTTTTAAGTATTTTTACTGTGATAAAAACGAACGCAATTGCTCCCTTCGCTAGGATTGCTCCTTATTTCTGGTCCAGTAGCACTAAGTGGCTCTAGATGGGAGGGGACAACACACTGCATGGCACCCTACACCGGCAGCCAAGTGCACGATTAGCAAATACAGCAAGCTCACACCGACCACGAGGCCAAGTATTCAAGTATATTCAAATATTCAAGTATACAGCCTCTCCTCTAAACGTATGCCATCACTTGAGGGAGACAGACTTCTTAGCATCTTTCTCTCCAGGCTGATGATTAAAAACCAAACACCCCTCCGCCCCGGCCAGGTCCCCATCTTTGAGATCAGAAGGTTATTTCATGAACCTGGCCACGAAGCGACCAGGTCATTTCATCAACGCCTCCAAAAACATCCGTTACCCCATAATCAGTGGAAAACGACACAGAAAAGGTTAAGGGGAAGATGAGTGGCTAAATCAGGGTGCTGAGGTTTGCTATGCGGAGGTTGTGGATCAAGAGGCTGGTGTATGGCAGTAACTCAAGACGAGCGTATTGCAGCCCTTCTCATCCAAGACAGGGTTGACTCAGTGGACAAGACAACTTTAGATTAACGGGGGGGTGGGGGGGGATTAAAAAATACCCAGGTATGACGTTCAGCTGGGGGAAACTGGGATAACCCCTTCAATTTTGGTGCAGATACTGATTTACAGCAGTGAGGGATTTGGGCCAATAATGCTGAAGCGCAGAAACGCAATGAAGATGAAAGGTGCTTGTGAGCAGCAAGCTGGAGCGGCGAAGAGCTGACAGGCCAGAGGCTGGCCCAGCCAAAGGGACAGATCTGTCACCACAGCCCTTCACAAGCATAATGCGTTGCTGCTAACGGCTTCGCAGAGCTGGCAAGTATCCTCGCCTCTCACTGACAACTACTTTCTATGCAAACTGCTAGATCCTGCTGGCCAAAGCCAAAAACAGCACAGCTTTTCTGAAATATGCTCGTCCTCCCTCCTCTCTTGTCTGTCCCTTTTATCTATTGTTTTGATGGTGGCGGTTTTGGAGGGCTGGTTTCACACACACCCCTTCCAACCAGCTGAATTGTCTCCCTTCTCCCTGAAATTTTCCTACAGTGAATAAACACAACAGGGAAACATTTCTGCGGAAGAAAAAAGCTGGAAGAACCGAGCACGGGCTCCCATGTTAAGCTAGCGGCAGAGGTGGGGAGCAGTGGTGTGGTTACCTCAAAACAGACAGGACAAATCCTCTTGGCAGAGCAAGACTCAGCTAAATTAACTATAGCGTTGCTCCAGAGCTGCCCTTCCACCCCTCTGTCCTGCCACCCCCCAAGACCTGCAGGTAAGCATCCACTCAGCCCCCGTACGCAGGTTTCTCCCAGCGCAATCAGATCTGCCACAGATTGTCACAGCGTAATCTGAGCTCAGGATTGCATAAGCATTTCATAAATGGATTATCTTTCTTTGTAGGCTGATTTGGGAGATGCTTTCCTTTCAAAATCAGCAGCAAAGACCATAAATAGAGCATCCTCGGGGGGGGGGGGGGGGAACAGAAAAAAAACCCAGAAACCCTACACCTGGCTTTGAAGAGCAGCCTGTTCCTTATGTCCGATTTCAAAACTGTATTTCCACACATACCGACCTACACGTAAATGTGCAGAAGGGCTGGGGAAGTGCACTGGCGATCCACCACTGTTGTTCATACTCGTGTAACACGACTGGGGCACAGAGGCCAAAGCCAAGTTACAGGCACTTAATAAACAGGAGAGGGTCCCTGCACCAAAGGCCTCTAAACCTAATTTAGATGGCAGAGCAGGAGAAGACACAGGTGCAGAGCAGAGGAGCAACTTGCTCGAGAAACACCGCAGGCAGGCCAGCGAGCAGCACTCGCTGCTCTACCAGCAGCTCTTTTCTCCCACAACATCCAGCCTCTACCTCCGCACGCTGCCCAGCCCGGAGATCCACCGGGCAGACAAGGGCAGGAGCTAAGGAAGAGACCTCGCAGCCCTGCAAACAGTAAGCAATGAAAAAGGTGACCTGAAGGTCCTGGAGCAACCAGGCACTACCAAGTATTTTAATGGTGAGGATGACTTATCAGAGCACCAGGACATCTGCCAGGTGAGGCAGGTCACCCAATGTGAGACACAGCTTGACAGAAAGCCCAGATGGATTCCCTGCTGCTGAGCAGCACCTGGTCCCATGCCCACAGACCTCCTCTCCTCACCAGTTTTGCAAATCCCCATGGAAAAAGTCCGGTGGCCTTGACAGATGAAGAGTTGTGAGATTTCTCCTACCCCA
Organism: Larus michahellis; assembly: GCF_964199755.1. Classification (NCBI taxonomy): domain Eukaryota; kingdom Metazoa; phylum Chordata; class Aves; order Charadriiformes; family Laridae; genus Larus; species Larus michahellis. The sequence continues at coordinate 14,268,888 of NC_133898.1, read as the reverse complement.
GCTCTGGTAATTGATTTTTCAAGATTCGCTCCTCAGCCAACAGTCATTAAGCTCAGCCAGAGCCGTGTGACTATATTCACAAAGAATCACAGAATGGTTCGGGTTGGAAGGAACCTTAAAGATCATCTAGTTCCCACCCCCCTGCCATGGGCAGGGACACCTCCCACTAGACCAGGCTGCTCAAAGCCCCATCCAGCCTGGCCTTGAACACTTCCAGGGATGGGGCAGCCACAACTGCCCCGGGCAACCTCTTCCAATGCCTCACCACCCTCACAGGAAAGAATTTCTTCCTGATATCCAATCTAAATTGACCCTCTTTCAGTTTAAAACTGTTACCCCGTGTCCTATCATTACACTCCCTGATAAAGAGTCCCTCCCCATCTTTCCTGTAGGGCTCCTTTAGGTGCTGGAAGGCCACTATAAGGTCTCCCTGAAGCCTTCTCTTCTCCAGGCTGAACAAGCCCAACTCTCTCAGCCTGTCCTCATAGCAGAGGTGCTCCAGCCCTCGCATCATCTTTGTGGCCCTCCTCTGGACCCACTCCAACAGGTCCATGTCTTTATTGCGCTGAGGGCTCCAGAGCTGCATGCAGTACTCCAGGTTGGGTCTCACCAGAGTGCAGTAGAGGGGCAGAATCACCTCCCTGGACCTGCTGGCCACGCTTCTTTTGATGTAGCCCAGGATGCGGTTGGCTTTCTGGGCTGCAAGTGCACACTGCCTGCTCATGTGGAGCTTCTCGTCCACCAGCACCCCCAAGTCCTTCTCCTCAGGGCTGCTCTCAAGCCTTTCTCTGCCCCGCCTGTATTTGTGCCTGGGATTGCCATGACCCAGGTGCAGGACCTTGCGTTTGGCCTGGTTGAACTTCATGAGGTTCGCACAGGCCCACCTCTCGAGCCTGTCAAGGATGCCCCACACCTTCTTCAGGGGACCGATGCTGCAGCCTACCAGCACTTCTCACCTTGCTGCCCAGCTGGTACTGGTGCACAGCACAGCTCCCAGACCTTCCCAGTTGAGCTGCCTCCTTCTCCCCATCGCAACGGCCTGCTTTCCTAGCAGCCCCTCCATACAAACTCCTATCCACCAGCAACAGCCCTCTGCAGTCTTGTACCTCCATCCCCGAGTCTTCTCCCGCTTCCGTGGAAATTCTGTAAGAGGGGGGCAGAACAAAGCACTTCCGATTTTTCAGTTTATCGCTACACAGTGACTCAAGTGCCAGCCACAAAAAACAAAGCGCAAAACCTCACGACAACAAGGAGAGAGTGGCGCTATGCCAGATGGCCCCGCAACCAGAAGATGCGGCAGAGGCAGGTTTGACCCCTCCCCAGGTAATTGGGGCAGGAATGCCACTGCAGCTCCACCTCCCAGGGAAGATTTTCCCATGGTAGCTGATCCTCTGGGAGAGGTCATTAAGTTTTAACCGGAGCAGAGACCATCCTCCGCCCAGGCAAAGCCTCTCTCGCTCCCCTGTGAAGTTGCTTCACCGGCTTTCTCTGCCCTCATTATTTGTTGAGACAGGGCTGAGGAGCTCGAGGGGACACTCCACCACCCCACAGGACTTCACATTTCTGCCAACAGGCAAAGCAGCGACGCCTGAATCTAAGCTCCTGTGCAGCCAGAAGAGGACAAATTCTCACCACACCCCGCTTCCCCGGCATCTTTCTCCCCCATTCATTACAATTTTTTTATGTGACCACCAGCAGAAAAAAAAAAAAAGCAGCCCCCACAAAACCCCCAGACGCAATTATATCCCAAATGCCTCTCGCTCTCTGCTACAGAAGTAAATGCAACTTTGATTAAAGATCTCACCTGGTCTTAGAGGAAGATTACAGGCCTGGAGGGATGAACTACAAGTTCTCCTGTTCTCGCACCAGCAGTGACCACACAGATAGTATTTGGTCAAACCGATCCTCCTCTCTGCCAGTTTGACTTTAGAGACGTCACAGAGGCTGACTCTCTGAGCCTAGAAACCTCTCCCAATCTCAAACGCACCACACGGTATCACAAAATACTGCCTCTGTACCCCCTTCTTCCCTCACGTGCACCCCGAGAGGAGCGAGGCAGAAGACCAGAGACCCAACTGAGAACAACACAGCCCCCGCGCTCCCATGCGCCTACCATCTCGGCTCCCAGCCCTCCCTGCCAAACCAGACTCCCGTGCACCTCCTGGCAGAGGCTCGCCATCCCTCTCCCAGTAAAGAGCACACAAGCCCACAAAGAGCCCCAAGAAGCTTCCATCCCTCTGAGCAATCACAGGGACTCATGAGCAACAGCTGTGAGCGATGCTCTGAATGCAGCCCAGCTGCTGGTTGGGAAGGCAGGGCACGCTCTGAAGGTCAGACAGCTCTACAGCACATCATGAGGAACAGTAAAACAAAAAAAAAAAAAAAAAAAAAAAAAAAGAACGTGACTTTGAGCTTATTTTAACTCTGAAAAGCTACCAACCATCTGAAAGTGAAATTTCCACATGCACTCTGCTCGAGTCTTCCTCTGCTCCCACGCTGGAGGCAACGGAAACTCGAACACCAGGCAGTGCTTTGTAGAAACCCACTCACGGCAGCGATTGCTCACCAAGCTTTCTGGCACTTTGCGTGGCGGTCCTGCCCTGCCAGAGGCTGGGGTCACCTCACTGACCACTGCACAGGCACCTGGGAACAAGGAGCAACACGCAAACATCCTCCACCCAGAGCACCCATCACTTGTTGCTGCACCCTTGGGTGCTCACAGCACTCCATCATCTCTGCTGGTGGGTGCTGGTGGCAGCTCTTGGTGTTACGTGCCGCGCTTCACACAGCAAAGCTCAGGGGACGGAAAAGCACCTTTGCAAGGGATTAAATCTTCTACTGCTCGCTGCAGCACTTAGAAGAGAAACGCCAGCAGAACTCCCCTCCCGGGCTGGGCAACGCAAAGGTAAAACCACATGCAAACCGGAGCCTGTAGCCAGAGCGCGAGGCAATGATTTAAGAGACTGAAGTTTCATTCCTGCTCTGCCACAAACTTGCTGTGACCTTCACCAAATGCTCGCTGTCTCTCCCGAATTTCACCCTCCACCTGCTTCAGCTCAGCACAAGGCCTGTTTTCCCCTATACCTTTCTACGATTCTTCGCAGGAGGGAGACGCGACACTTTAAAAGCATCACAGCGTAGGCAGTGCGGCTTAGGAAGGCATTGCCGCAATCAGGAGGACAGGCTGAAATCTGGATGAGGCGTGATGCAAACTAAAGAGTCTTACTGTTAGGGACTCAGGCCTTCTCTCGTGTTCACCACTTAAACAGCAGTAAAGCCCTTTTTCTTCCCCCTAAGCAGCATCACCCCTTGCCACCGCTGAAGCGGTGGCGGAGAGCGGGGCTCACTGCACGAGAAGAGCGGTCAGAGGTGATGGAGCAACGTGCCGGCAGCGCATTAGTTACTGTGTCAGCCCCGGAGCCCCCGCCACAGGAATCCCAGAGGTGCCGGGGCTAGCCACCGAGAGGATGCTTTAACCTTGAACACCCTTGTCCTTCTTCGCTTGCTTCAAACATCGAGAAGTCTCCCCAAAACTGATTTTAAGGAACAATTTGCACAGACTGCGTGTGTTCCCGTTTTACCTGTCTTTTCACTTGCCCAAAAGTTATAGATAAAGCCAAAAGCAATAGTATTTTTTCCTCATGGAAAGCAGAGGAGAAATTAGCTGGAAAAATCTCTTTCATTAACAAAAGCATAGAAGGAGATTGTTTTTTCTCTAAATTTAAGATCTCTGTGACATTTTATGTTCTTATAAAACAGGCATTTTGATACAGGTTTTTATTTACAAATAAAACAGGAGGGATTTAAAAAAAAAAAAAACGCTAACCATTAAAAAGCTGGCTCTCTTTAGGTCTGCTAGTTCTCCAGGTCAGTAAAACACCTCTGCCTCAGACCAACCATAAGGTACAACTCATCTTTTAGGCAGTGCACAGTCTCCACGAGAACCCATGGATTTCTGCATGCACTTCTCCACCATCCTGAACAGTGTTGGTTTTAAGCTTAGTTCACTGAAGATAAAACTTCCTGTTCACTGTCCTGTGCCAAAAATTGTCATTGGATATGTGATTATTCAGGCTTCCTTGATTTTCATTACCAGTTTGTGCAGAAACTTATGTTTTCTTTATTATTCATATCAGCTTGACCATTAAATTGACTATTCCCTCCTTCTTGCTTTACACATACATACAAAAGAACGGTTTCACACCTGATAAAAAATACTTTTTAAATTCTCCCTATCACGCCTCCTGCGATTCAGCTCCTCTCTAAACAGTGTTTTTCTTCTTGTGATAATCTTTTCACGCCTCTAATAATTTTCATAGTTCTGGCTTGGACCTTCCTCTATGCCCCTGCTTAAGCCACACGGGATGCTCAAGGTGACAGTTTCCCACCGATCTATACAGCAGCACTCAGTATTTTTAGCCTGATTTCTCTACTTCCATTTCTCAGGGGTATCTTAACTCTTCCGCCGGCACTCTCAATTCATTAACATTTCACTTGTTACAAATGGCAGGTCTGGACGCTGTTGATATTATCTCTGCTGCTTGGCAGCTGCTGACTGCCAGGCGTGATTTCCACTGCGCCCTGGCAACATACATTTTTCCTGACAGAGCTGCTGCCCGTTTCTTCTGCCCTGTGACGTTCCAAAAAAAAAAAAAAAAAAAAAAAAAAAAAAAAATGGGACAATCTCCTAAGACTGGCCAGCAAACTCCGCTTTTGCCTCCCACCGCTTCTGCGGCTGTTGCGGAGGGGAATTTCAGGGGTAGACAGAACAGCATCCTTTACGTTACCCTGTTGTAGACGCCGTGACTTTTTTTGCCCCCCTCGTAATAGGGAGGAAGTTTTCAGAGGCATAAAAAGAAGACGGGCAAGAAATCTTCCCCTCCTAACACGTCCTCCGGGCAGCTCCTCCCTCCGATCCGAGCTCCTTCCCAAGGATCCCCTCTCAGCCATGCTCCTTGCCCCACTCCCTGCAAGGGACGCTGGGCAATACCACAGTGCATCCAGACTCTCTGCTCTTTCCTTTTTCTGCATTTCATCAAAACTCTCTCCGAGCTCCCTTCTTGTGTCATCAACCTCCTCAACTCAATTTACCAAGCCTTCCTGCTCCTGGCAAACCAAAAGCACCGCTCAAAATCTTTGCTTATGAAAAATCAGCAAAGCACTAGTTCTAATGAATTTCCAGGTCCCATCAGCACCTCCTCTCTATCAGCCCTCAACATCAAAAAAATCTCAAAACATGGGCTTTGGATGGAGCAGTGAAACCAACACAAAAGGTCCCTCTGACTTCAGAGCAGAAGCAAAGAAACAAAGGACAAGAATCGTGGTAACGAGAGCGTGTTACAGGCGGTTGCACCACAAGTCACCCAGGTCATCTCAGGCTACCATATCAAACTCAAGCATCACAATTTTCTTTCTTCATGGTAGACAGCAAGGAAAAAAATAGTAACAATGAATTAAAAATAACCTGAAATTGATTTTCCATCAGTAAGAGTTCTACTTTTTATAGAGTTCCAGGATTCCGTGGCTTCTTGAACCTGGAAATCAAGACCTTACGTGGCTGAAAAAGCAGTAATTGAGATCCTTACTGTTAATCAAACAGATCCTTGTTTCTTGGAAGGCTCAGGTAATGTACTGCAGTAAGAGCATAATTCTCTGAAGGAGATACTTACCTGCTAAGAAGTAGTAAAAAATGAGTTGCATTCCAAACCTATGTGACAGGGGAAAATCCTTGGGGTTTGACTGGGGATTTTCGTTTAGGAGCTGAACCTTCACTCTTCCTTCCCCCACACGTACATATTTGTCTCCTAATTCTGAGGTGACACGGTGGGAGGAAAGACGGTTTTGGGTCAGATGAAATGCTTCAGTCAACCTGGAATAAAGTATTTTGGTTTGGTTTGCCCTCTTTTACACTTTCAGCTAAATATAATTCTGCAGAATTAAATTTAGTCTGAAAATATCATAAAGACACGCTGGGAAAAGAAACTCACGCCCAGCCAGGCTCAGAGCTGCTACTTCAGCCTCTGCACCGCAGCAGCAAGGCTGAAGAAGCTGGAAGGCTGGAGCTGGATGCCCTGACGGACGCGGTCCTTGGGGTGCCGAGAAGGAGCAAACAGCCAGAAATGGAACAGATCAGAGAAACGCACCAAGAGCGGAAGCAGAGCCTGTTCCCTCGGTGAACGTGACCCTCCCGTGGATGATGGATGGAACAGGCCTGCTGTGTCCCTCCAGTGAGCTGGGTGTTGCAAGCATTAAAAAGAAGCCGCCACTTGCAGGAAAGATAGAAAAAAAGAAGGAAAAAAAAAAAAAAGAGAGAGAGAGACTATCATAGACCCTGCCTCCCAGTCTGGTATCTAAACACCAGAGTGCTCCGATGATAGGGGAGCCATCACAAAAGAGCAGAAGAGGGGTTTTTTTCCATGCTTTTCTCCACAAAAGATTAAGAAAAAATGGACCTTGCAAAAAATAAACAAGCAAGAGGGAAAAGGGAGCTTTTGTGTCCGATTTCAATCCAAACATGTTTTTCAAGTTAAAAGACTATTCCTCCCTTCCCTTTGCCTTACAACTCTTTTCCCCTTGTGTTTCTCTGCAACAACACTACATAAATCCGCAACTGTTATTTGTTTAATCGTTATTATTTACTGCTTCCATAGTGCTGGAAACACGCTAGGCACTTTGCAACAGGGAGACAGAGTCTCAGCCCCAGAGAATACATCGTCTCTGATATTTAACTCTGCTCTACTATACCGAATCTGGATTCACTCCCTGAAAGCTCTCTTTATGTGCTGTGAAATTCAGGAAAACTCACCGATAGCCAGACAAGGGAATACAAAGCAGGGAACCCCCCCCGAAAGACCAGGGCAGGCTGGACTGCTGCAACCCTCACAAATCTCCCAGGCCTTGCGCTAAGGCGTCTCGTTTAACCACCTGCTACACTGGCACAGGCAAAATTGCAGTGCAGCCAGTGTAAGAACAGGGGATAAAACATAATTAAATGGGTTTTTTTTTTTTGTATCTGTTCAGAAAACCCATGAGACTCAACTTTTATCACCAATAAGAACATGCTGAAGGGCAGCCGTGGGACTCATAATTGACGCTGTGCCTTCTTCCCTACAAAACTGAACTCCCTGCACTAATGCATCTCTTTCGTTGCCTGTGCACGGGGCTAAAATTAACACTGGATAGCAAGAGCCACAGGAAAAAAAAAACACAACCCAAAAACCCCCCAAAAAAACCGAAAACCCAACACAACGAGGAGCTCAGGAAAGGCTGTGAAGGTTTGCACCCCACACAGAGCGTTTCAGATGTTTGGAGGTGCTCGTGGTCCTACACTCGACCCTGTTCTCCGCCACTGGCCAGCAAGTGGATCTGGTCCGGAGCTGCCACAAGCTAGCTGCAGGCAAACAGGCTCCAAGGGATGGAGAGAACACGCATCAAGCGTCCTCTTGGAAAGCCTGGTTCTTCTACAAAGTGGACAGAAGCACAAGGCTTCCTATGCTGCCAGATCGGGAAGTCTGCCATAAGAAAATCAGCAAAGCACTAGTTGCAACAAATTTCCAGGTCCCATCAGCACCTCCCCTCCATCAACCCTCAACATTATCCCTTCTCGCTGGTTCTCCAGCCGACGAACATTTCCCTACGATTCCCATGAACTGTGCCTACCAAGGGTCCCAGCTGCAGGCAGGTTTCTGCCCTCATTCAGACCGATCTATGCGTGGCTTAGCCAGGTTGAAAATTACCTTAGTGACATAGAGTGTTTTCCCTACGGTACCCACTTAATTAAATATTGAAAGAGCTATTACCTTTCAGGGATGCCTGTGCACTGGCTGTGTCCATTATTTATAACATAATGTATTCATTATGTATTTTATCCCATGCTCCTATCTGCTGATCTCATAACAGGCCCTTAAAAACAATTTTAAGCAATTAATCCTACCTTAATTACAGACAAATACATACAGAAGCCCCAGGACATCTCTCTCTTCTATTTATTAGAAGTAAAGATACCTAGAAATAATTCTAGTCATCAGAAAAGTGAGGGACAAAGCCCACCAGCCACGGTAATGACAGACGTGGAGACAGGCACATTTTAATCAGCCGCAGTAAAAGTGCCAGCTTCGTCTGCCTGTAAAAAGTAAGATGCGTCCTGCTGCAGCATCCCTCCCGTGACAGGTTCTTCTAATAAAACTGCACCACTAGATGCTGCCTCCTCTATTCTCTTTCACACTGATGATACAAGCCAAGGCTTACTACACCAACATACCTTGGGTTTTCCTGCCTCCCACAGCCCTCCTAACCTCAGATCACCGGCAGAGCCATTTTCCCAGTCAACAGGTGTCACCACTGAGCCATCTCAGGTTGTCCCTTGTCCTTTCCTCCTCCAGCTGAGAGCTAGCCCTTCACTCCTGCAGACAGATTTGGCTGTTAAGTCCAACCTCTCCTTACTCTCCTTAGTGCTTGGGTGCCAGCTCCCTGCTGCCTCTGGGGAGGATGTGCGCAGTGTAACAGGGAGAACGTGCCTAGCGTCCCGCTTGTCTCATTCCGCTTTGTACCATTAGGGTCACTTTTCACAGTCCCACATGAGGAAATTAGCTGTGGGACTCCCTCCAGCAAGAACCGGGCTGTTCCAGGCTGTGCATCTCTGCTGGCAGACCTTACGTTTTAATGCAGTCCTCCTATTCTCTCTCCCACATCCATACCAACACGATGGTTACTGAAAAAACTTTTCCAGGTTCGGGGCGGGGGGGGGGAAGGGGGGAGAAAAAAAGAAAAGAATCTCTAGACGCAGCGAGGAAGCACCTCGTAAATCCCTAGATTTCAGCTCCTGTAGGAAACACACTCTGTGACTCTGGAAACACTAGTTTCAGCTCTTTTCTGAAGAGTCCTGGTAACGTACAGGAAAAAATACAATCATCATTAACGCTCATAGAATCATAGAATGACTGGGTTGGAAGCGACCTCAAAGACCATCCAGTTCCAGCCCCCCTGCCCTGGGCAGAGACACCTCCCACTAGACCAGGCTGCTCAAAGCCCCATCCAGCCTGGCCTTGAACACTTCCAGGGATGGGGCAGGCACAACTGCCCTGGCCAACCTCTTCCAGTGCCTCACCACCCTCAGAGTGAAAAGTTTCTTCCCCATATCTAATCTAAACCTACACTCTTCCAGTTTAAAGCCATTACGCCTTGTCCTATCACTACATGCCCGTATGAAAAGTCTCTCTCCAGCTTTTCTGTAGCCCCCCTTTAGGTACTGGAAGTCACCCTGGAGCCTTCTCTTCTCCAGGCTGAACAACCCCAACTCTCTCAGCCTGTCATATTTTGTGCAACTTTACTGGCTTACCAGAACTAATTCCTATGTTTAGCATCCACCCTGGGAAATCTCACACTTGAGAGGAGTCTGTCTTCCGGTCAAACAGAGCGATCACAAGTTCTCTGATGCTGAGCACGTGGGTCAGCTCTTGAACCAAGGCATGACAACTCAGTAAAGCACTTTCCTAATCCCCCAGGGGTTCGGTGTCCGAGCTGGGAACAGGTTCCCTCTGCTCTGCCTCAGGGGCACAGCGGGCATCACGCGTCAGATGCTCTAAGGGCTCTCAGAGTGGTACGAGTCCAGCTTGGACCTGTAAACATCTGCTTCACACAGGGAGCCTCTAAGCAAGGGAGGGAGAGGGAAATGGTGCGCTGGTGTAGAGGTACGCTGCAAACCACTGATGCAAGCCTGACCAAACAGACCTTAAGGAATAACTCCAGGTGGCCAAAGCTAGAACGGCCCCGTCTTTTCTGATCTTTCCCTTTCCCCACCATGGAGAAAACAGTACAAGGAAGATAATGGTCTACGATGCCAACTCAATATTCAGAAACACGGAAAGCAGAGAAGAAACATGTCATGCCCATCCTTGAAAAGAATTTAATGAAGACCCCATTCCAAAACCAGGTGAGGACTTGAAGAATAGGAAGAATCCCTCCTTTATCACCCTTGAAATCAATATAGAAAACCATCAGCGGCTTCAACGGATTTTAGAGCAGCTCCTAAACGTACTCTCAGGGTGACATTAGCATATGAACTTTCTGAAAGATTTCGAAGGAGAGTTTCCGTACTAAGCCTTGACTGAAGCTTGTAGAGGCTCCTTTGCAGATCTCTGAAAAGGCAGCCTGTCCCTACAAGCAGATGATGCGAATGTCATCCCTGTCCAAACTCCTCGCTACGCTCTTACTCTTTTCACCTGGGGAATGTTTCCCTACCTGCTGATAAAGACAGACACAAGCCCAAACAGGTACTAGTCACAGGAAGCGCAGCAGCACCTCAGCCTTCCTCCTCTGAGGAACACGCCTGCCTTGGCTCAACTCAGTCCCTCGCTCACACAGAGGAAGGGCATCTTTCTAGTAAAATCCCAAACTGTAACTTCCCAAAGTATTTTAAGGAAATAAATAGTACTATAGAAAAAAAAAAAAAAAGAAGTTTCTATTTTTAACCAGAGATCCTGGCACAAAAGGGTAGCACTCCACATCATACCAGAATCAAGTGTTTGACGCTGTCCTTTCTTTATAAGGCTTTAAGAACGGCAGGACCCTCCAAGAAGCGGTATGCATTCTTTATTTACCCTGAAGTGAGACTCTGCAGACCCGGGTTTAATTCACCGCTCTGCTATTAGCCCGCGAGGTGACCTTGGACAAGTTGTTCTGTCCAGATTCTCAGCTGGTGTCAGCTGGCACCGTGCCACCAAAGTCAATTTAAACAATTTGAGACTCCAGTCCTCGGCCTCCCTATCCAAACAGCACGGCCAACCGGCACACAGCCCTGCCCCTCAGATGCTTCGGAAACATGCACCTAAGTGACAGGTAGTGGGACCAACGTGACTCGTCCTTCCCTTGGAAAATACCTGGTTTTCACTAAAATTAAACAAAAAGCCTTTTTTTTTTTTTTTTGAAAATAGCCTTATAAGCAAGGCTTTAAAAACAAAACCACCAATGCCGTCGTTTCATTTTACAGTCTGTTATGCGTTAGCTGATGCAAAATCCCTAGGGATTTTAACTTTAGCACACAGTAATGGGTGGTGACCCATACTTTTTTTCATTCTTCTCCTTTTAAGTTTCATTATCTTTCCAAAATCTTCTCAAATTTCTCTCTCAACTTGCTTTCATCACCAGTGGCATGTCGGAGTGCTTCTCCATCACACTGAGAAGCCGAACACCTGATACCCTCCCCTTGCAGGAAGGCTGGATTTCAGGAGGGGCTTAGGAGTCAACAGATCTTGTGCTTTCCATCACAGGAAGCTCCTAAGACTGGAAAACTCTAGACAGGATCTAAATGAAGATAAAAAAGAACTAATTCCTTCATCAAGACCAACCCTACCAAGGAACCACCTTGTCTGAGAAAACCTTTCTTCCGTAGCAGAACCAGGGCAAAGTTTCCCACGTCAAGGTTGATTTACCTCCATGGGTAACACACACCAACGTGACCCTCAGACCTACATCGCCACTCCTGGGCTGTCCCTGTCCCTGCTCACCCTCACCACACCAGGTCCTGATCTGTGCCTGCAGTCCAGCCGGATCTCCAGCCGTCCTCCCCAGCACAATCCGGGTCCCCTGCTTGTACAGCGGGACAGGGCACGGGCTGTCGAGGCCCATCGAGCCAGACATGTAGCCACACGCGGCTCCTCCTTGGTCTCTTCTGACACCAACCAGCCTGGGGCGTTGTGACCCACAAAAAAATCTATTTTATCTGACCAAACACCTGACGCCTGTGAGATCTGGGACAGGAAGGGCAACCAGGAGGTCACATTGCTTCAGCGGATCCACCACACCCAATCATGCGCTGCCCACAATTTGGTCCGATGCCCTGGAAGCAGGAGACCTCAGGCACACAGCCACTCATTCCCAGGATGAATGTTTAGGAAAGTACCTCTCAAGGCCTCTTACAGATGTCCTTCACCCCAGATGCAGCATCAGCTCTGTCCCTGCAGGCCAAACCCCACTGGGAGGTGCAACACCAACTACAGTCTATATGACGATGGCTCCTGAGCTCTCGTGGGTCCGTAGACCTTCCCCACTGGCTGTCTCACAGCAGCGAGCAACAGCAAGACAGCACTCCTGCAATCTCTCTTTGGATTGCTTTTTGACTCAAGAAGCTTCTCCATTACTCAGTTATGTTCTTGGAAAACACCTCCACTTCTGAACAAGCTTCATTGGTTGCCTCCTCTGATTTAGTGCAAGAACAAATCCAAAGAACACGAAACTCGTAATTTATTTTACTTTGTAGTCTGCAGTAAAACTTACTTAAGGTTTGGGGTTTTTGTTTTTTGTTTTTTTTTTTTTAAATATCACCTCTTCTCCTCCCCCTGTCCTCCAATGATACTGCTTTCCGAGGAGGAGTCCACATCAGGCAATACCTTGCCATGAGCACAATGGATGTAACCTGTTGAACAAGCGTTATCAACAGCAAGCTACATAAGCCAGTCGCCTGGGTTGGAAGCTCCTTGGGACCAGGGTCTTTTTAGCTCAGTTCTCACAACAGGGCTTCTGAGAACCCCAGCACTAGGCAGTACACTCGGTATTGTGGCAGGACTGTCTCTGCTCACCCAGACGTGAGAGGCGACCTGTGCTCAGTCAAAAGATCTTAACCATGGTACCGTATGTTGGTTACACCAAGGGACCCACCGCTCCACCCAGCTGTCCAGCAGCCTACATCCCTGGGAGGACTTCGTGCCACCCCGTCACCGAGATCTCCTCCCGCTGTGCAGTCTGGTAAGGCTGCTGTGCGCAGGGCTCTACGGCACCCTCGGTCCATCCTCATCCGTCTGCTGCCCTGCAGCAGCACCACGGCATCCTTCTGCAGAGAAGGGAGCAGAACGTATTATGTCAAGCAGGATCACGGCCGGAATCCTCACCAGCTCCGGTACTGCATGGAACTGACTGAAGATGAAAGCAAAGTGATTAACAACTCTCTTCTACTCGTCACCACACTGTGGAGTTGCACACGATACATACCTACTCATTTTTAACAGCAGAAATCAAATGCTGTGAGCCTTTTAGTTCGCATCATTCTGTGTAACGTCAATTGAAATGGTTTATGTTCCTCTTTCCCCCTAAAGTGAACCGTTGCATCGTATCGGTGCGTGTAATGTTCATTTTAAAAAGTTTCTCTCCCGTCCTCCCTGTGAGCTGGCAACAAAATACAAACTGACTAGCACAAGGAGGTGCACTGAGAATTAGAAGGCAGATCTTCTCAGAAGAGAAAGGAATGTCCATGTAAGGCTCGTTTCTCCTCCTGCTTTATGTTACAGGATGTTCTGGCCATCTTAGGGAAAAAAACCCCAGCCAAGTCTATCTCTGAATGAGAATTATTTTAACAGCAGACCCTTCAGTTGTTTGTAGTTCAGTTAGCATGTTTTTGGCTTGCATATCAAAAAAGATTTTTTTCCTGGACTTTAGCAGGCTCTTTCCTAATTGAGCTATTAGAATTTGCTTGCAGCTCTCATTTGATAGGCGATGCCTGCTGCAGGAGCGAACACTGAGGACGAGCCCTGGCATCCCATGGTTTTCTGTAGAAGAGCACACTCAGCACCATCCAAGCCCGTCTTTCTCCTCTTCCACCGCCGCAACAGATGAGATCTACTGCGCTTACAGAGAACGCCTTGGCTGCGCACTTTTCGTCCCTCAGCCGTCATGGGGCCACAAGAGTCTTCCTGGTGTTGATCCGTAAGGACATGTCAGTACGCCACGGACTGATGCACAAACCCACCTGCTGGCCTGCACTCCGTCTGGGGCTCTGCCATTCCTGTGCCAGGAGAGCCCCACAAAACTCCTCTGATATCGCCGTTTCCCTACTTTGTAATTTGAGGACACGTTTACTTGCCTCATTTCCTCCGAAAAGGTAGTGGATTGAGGAACGGCTTGAGTGAGGGAGGATCTGCTTAACCTTGTACACACACGAGCCCACTTGAAGTCAACTGCATTACTTCACGGACCACGAGTAAAGCTCTTGCCCCCTGGATCATGGCCCAACTGCCTATGGACACACAAACATGGCTGTTGGCCAAAGTACCACACACACTACTGGAGGTATAGAAAGGTCAGACCAGACCGTGAATCTCGGCCACTTAGCACAGCTGCTCAGCTCACGGCTCGGCAAAGGAATGTCTCAAAACAACAAAATCTGTGCCTCCAAACCAGTTTTGACACTCCCTTGTGCATAAGAGCGTTTTTCCTCGATGAAAGGTATATCCCCTTCTCCACACGCGCGCTCACACCCACCGACACGGAATCCACAAGCCGGCCTGCCAAAGGCAGCCCGCGGAGCCGAGCGAGAGGACGGCGTGGGGCAGGAGGTACGACAGGAGACATGCACCCACTCCCCTCTCCTCTCGGCCTGCAGGCAGTTGCCAGGTCCCAGGCAGGACTTGGGGACCATCTGCTTCCCGCAGGCAAGGCTTATAGGCAGATGACATTCAATCCCACCTCTTCAGCAGTCCCTGTTAGCCAAAAAAGTCCATAAAAGGCAAACAAAGTCCCAGCAAGTGCTGTCCCATACAGCCTTCTCCCTGGATACCACATCTGGACTCCTCTTCAACACCTCCCTTTTTTCAGAAGAAAAAGATCCAGGACTTCTCCCTGGAGCCCTTGTGCAGTGCTCCTAGTATCAGGGATACCGCCAGAAAAATTCAGCTTAAACATCTTCAGTCCACATCAAGCTTCAGCTTTTAATCCAGTCTGGGGTTGTCTCCAGTTGCTGTGGGCTTCTATTCATCAGCCCCTGTTGCCGGATGCAACATCCCGTCCTGCTCCCTTTCCTTCCTTACCTCCCAGCAATCACACTGAGAAATCCCCTCATTTCCAGAGTCTTCTCAGCCTGCTCCTAAAGAAAAGCTTAGCATCTACAGATTGTACCTTTTTTTTTTTTAATCTGAGTGTTAAACTGAAATCCAGCCGCGCTATTGTACAAACACATTAACCCCACATATTTAACGTCTTACGGACATACAGACACTCCTTGGATGTAGCTGGCTCCATTGCCAAAGCGATGGAGGCCTCAACACCCTCCAAAATCCCCAGGTGCAGTGGGCTCATCCCATGGCAATCTCCATATCAAGGTAGCTCCATTGCCTTCAGTTTCCAAGCTGACAAAATCAGAAATAAAGTCTCACCTGAACAGGCACTTTTTCCGACTGCTGGGGAGACTTGACCTTCCGTGGAAGACGATGCAAGAAAAGATAATGTAAACTCTGCTGGGAGACAAGATAAAGGGAGATGGAACTGCCCCTTAGGGGTTTCAAGTAGCTAACTGCAAAATCCTGAGTCAGGACACCCTTGGCAGTAAATAACGCAGGGACAGGCTGTTCGGAGCTGGAGGAGAGTCTGACAGTCCAGCAAGGATTCCACAGAGGCGGAGGTAAAACACCTTCATCCCTTTAGGGGGAAGCCAAGAATCCGTTCACGAGCTGCAAATTACACACATTTACTGCTTTCATTTTCACAGGATTTCCCTTTGATGCTGTAAGCAATGCAGCTTCGCTGTAGACGGGGCCACAAAGGTTTACTCACTGTGTAACCTTAGGCTTCGGAGCGCATGTCTACAGGACGTGATGATTAAAGTAGCAGGACTACAAACATCCTGCCCGCACCAGGGCATGCCCACTGCTTCTTCCCATAAAGCCACAGCAGCGGAAAAAAATTAGGATGAGGTTACCAACAGCTCTTGGCGATATTCAAGGTAAAACCTAGAGCAGAACAAAGCTTTTTGAAAATCCCTAGTGCTTTCTAAATCCCATGCTTAAAGACTCGTCTAGGGAAGGGCATGGAAGACAAGGCTGGGGAAAAAAAATAAAAATCAAACACACTTTTTTCCCCCCCCCCTCCCAAAAAATGCACCACTGCAACTCACCTGCCTGGTTGCCGGCTGTAACAAGCAAGCGGTGTGCCCCAGAAGAGGTGGGAAAGCACCGCCCGCGGCAGCGAGACGCGGCTCCCACGGCAGCATGGCAATCGCTGTGCCTGCAGAAGAAACCTGCGTTTTTGCAGAAATTGCCTGAAGAAGTTGCACTGGCTTCTAAGCAATGGCGGGAACAAGATGCATCCCTCGGGCTCTATGCTCCACAAACACCATGTGGTTTTCATTTGAAAAAAAACAAAACTCCCAAGTTTTCAGTGACAGGTTTCACGAGACCTGGCTCTTTTCTTCAAGTCTCGTCTTAGGGAAGGCTCTACGAAAACTAAATTTTCTATGCTTCCTTGTGGACAGGAAAGCCAGAAAGGGTAACTTAAACCGCTCCAAAGGCACAGAAAACAGAAGGGGAAAAAAAAAAAAAAAAGAGATTATTTTTCCAGCTACCATGGAGTTGCCATCAATTTAAAGAGAGAAGAACAGAAACAAAACAGAGAAAAATGCCCTGGGGCAGACTAACACTTAGAAGCAGGGTCAGCTCCAGGGGTGAGGGGAGTTTTCCAGTCACAGGGCTGGCTGCTGATCTCCTCAATGACCCTCTCCCATCCCAGGACAGACGTTTTTTTTCCCATAGTCCCACTCCCAGGAGGCTACAGACATGTGTACCTGCCGTATGAGTATAGGACAGGCCCAACCAAGCCTTTCCTTTTGAGGATCTTTGACCAAAAATGGACAGTGTGACCAGCCAGCCTTCTCAACATGAAGGACCATTTAAGTTTAACAGCAGGAGGGAACTACTAAAAAAGGGCTTAGACAAAACCAACAAACCATGCCCACCTTACCATAAGCTCTGCCATTCTGACCGCGGCCACCACCCAAGGGCTCTATGTTCAGCCGTGGCTTGTTAAGACCCCTCACTGAGTCGTTTTAGTGCGCTAATTCGGCAGAAAACTTCCTTTCTTTATCCTGGGCTAGTTTTCTGCTGGGTCAGCTTGCTGAAAAGACTCAGCTAAGGGACACCAAAATGCCAGACCCCGTGCGAAAGGACGCAAAGGGGGAAGGAGCAGCCACAAGCAGCAGACAGGGGAGGACAGAGCATTTACAGTTAGACCAGCATAGGCAGACGTCGAGCCACAAGCCTACCTTCCCTTAACAGGCACTATAGAAATACGGACTGTTGTTTTCCTGCTGTTCACCGTCTCACAGCCTTGCCTTTGCCCTGTTCATGAGCAGCCGGGGAGGCTAGCAGCGTTTTGCCTGCATGCCCCGCTGAAGCTGAACTCCCAAGCATCCTGCACCCACATCCCGAGGACCGAGATCCTGCGATTTTAGGTGGCGTGATGGAGTTTACCTCAGGCACCCGACTTTGGCAAGCTGACCAGCCTGGCACACACATCCCGGCACTTCCAGAACGTTTTAATTAAGCGGACTCCAAATACTGGCAGGTACGGAGATTTGGATGTTTTTAAGGCAGTTCCTTCAGGGAGACCCCGAAGCAAGCACGGATTCGCAGCCAGGTGTCACTACCGCAAGCAAACGCTGAAAGCGAAGCACATCTTTAAGCACGTCCCCCCATGCCCCTTCCGAGCACAGCCGCGTCCCTGCCGCTCCCCGAGCTGTGAGCTGCTCGATAGAACACCTCAATCTCTGTCGGCTGTTGGTGCAGGACCTTGAACACGTACTAAGTAAATGAACAAGTCATTTCCTGCAAGGCCAAACAAGCTCCCTGCCAAAGAGGTCACATACCATGCTCTGGCCTGATGCCTCTCCCTAGTTTATGAGGGTAAATTCCCATATCCAGGGGTCCAACGATTACAGCATTACATCTGGGCTAGGATTACTCTCACTGAAGCTAGGATTACGCTTCACTGAAGAGGTGAGGAAAACAACTGCTTTTGTGCTTTCATTGCATGACCTCTAAAGTTCGGTTTGGGTTTCTTGGTTTGCGCAAACCAAAACACTCAAACGAAATCAGGGAGTTTTCGCTTAATTCCCAGCTAGAGGACCAGGATCTGTCACACCAAGGCTCTTCAATGCTGTTTTGGCAGTAAGGAGATCTGTAAGGAAAAGCCCTTTGAGGCAGGGCCCGTGACAAAGCGGTCAGGAGGAAACAGCCTACATGGGTCATTCCAGTCTTGCGAGCTCCTTCAACTAACGTGGGGGTGGAAGGCGGCCACGCTGAGATCTTTACTCCCCATCTCCCATCATGCTACCCAGGATGGCTTAGAGGCTTTCTGTAAGTCTGTTACCGTGACATGGATGCTCCCAGCCCCTCGCAGCCCACAAGGGGAACGGGGCACCTACCAGTCCTGTCAAAACAACCCGAGCTTTGGATTTGGAGTAAGTCTCAGAGTTAGTCAAAACGCATCTGGCAGGCCTCGCTCCACCATTCTGAATACTTCACTCCCGTCAAGTTAGAACAAGACTTAAAAGCAACCCAAATCTTCCATGCTTGAATCACGCAGGCAACTCCATTCGCTTGGATGTGCCCATCCCCATGAGTAAGGGCTGCAGAATCAGACACAGCTTTTCCTTACCATCCTGCCAAAAACACAAGCACACAGAAAGAAGAAAAGAAAAATCCCACTGACTGATGCCCCTGCTATTTTTTCCTGTCCACGACAGCAAACTGGTAAAAGGCCTGACTCAGAAGCCTCCCTTGAAAAACCTGAATCATCAGAGTTTGGAAGATGGTCTCGTATAATGAAGGAGTCTCTCCCATCCACCCCTCCCTCTCTGTATACAACAGAGGATTTACGAGTCAGACTGACGGCGGCAGAAAAAAAAAAAAAAACAAAAAAGAAAACTTCATGCCTTTTTCGGCTCTTTCTGCATGGATGGCAGAGTCAGGTAGAGTTTTGGAAGCAACTCACACTATTCAAGTTAACGAGATATTTCTATAACTTTCCTTCACCTGCAGTCCCCTTCAGCAGACTGAAAAGCATACGGCAGTCCAGCGGTCAGCAGCTGTATTGCTGGTCTGCAGAGCTGTGTTTGATCTCAGTTACACCTCTTATTTACCAGCGTGACTTCCTCGATGTCAGAGCACAACCACGGACTAGAAGAGAGAAAGAGGCACCCCAGCTGTACATTCACTGCCCGGATGAACTTTGGGAGCTTGGATTTCTTCTCAATTTGCACTGTATCCATTTCTGAAAGCCTGAGCCTTGTAGAATATAAAGATTTTTGGAATGACCTCCACATAAACAGTATAATGCTATATAACACTTTGTTATTACACATCATTTAGCGTCGGGAGATCTCAAAGAAACTTGAAAAGGAGGCCTCATTTTAGAGATCCAGCCAAAAGAGACATGGAGAGATTAAGTCACCCAGAAAAGCAGCGGGAGACAGCAGAACAGAAACCCAGATCTTGTGCCCTATCCTCCAGGTAGTCGCCCAGTACAAACGGTTCATCAATTAAAACACTGTGGTTACCTGCCTCTTCAGGGAGAGCTCCGGCCTATTTCTTGCAGGTAGATGCAAGTACATACACCTTCTGAATGAGGCTTTGGCATCTCGCACCCCTCTGCAAATAGAGGTCACCCATGACTCAAAAAGCCATGCATCTCCGGATCCAGGTCCTGGAAGAGACAGTGGCTGAGGGGAAGGGGACTGTCCAAGAAAAACAGCAGCACTGAAAGCTAAAACGTACTATCTAAAAAGGTGAAAGCCTAGGGTCGCTGGGCTAGATCGCACCTCGATGCAAAGGCTCTACAGGAGCAGCAATTGCTCCAGCGTCTCCACCCCAATGAAGCCTGTGCCCAGCTTTATACCACCGTCGGTCTCACTGGCATCAAGGACGCGAGAGCTGCGCACCAGCCACGCATGCTGCTCAGGCAAAGCCCCCCATTCTTTACTCCAAATACCACATTCCCTTGCTAGTAAAAACTGCTCTGCAAGCGTAGGGTAAGGCTGCCGCCTCCTGCCACCCAACCAGGGAGGCCATTCGATATAAAGGCACTGCAGTCGAGTCAAAAGTTTGCGTTTGTTCTTCAACCACACATTTTTTACACGGGGAAAAGATTTAAAATCACTAAATCGAAACCCATCTTTCCGCCTCCCGTCTAATCACAACACAAAAATGCAGACAGCGTCAGGCTGTTGGCTGTAAGCGAGGTTCCCAAGAGAGCCCAGTCACTTAGGTCCCATGAAGAGGCAGCGGAGGCAGTGGGCGCTGTGGAAAATTTCCACCTGTGAAACGATCCTTCTCACTGTCGCTCCCAGCTCTGCGCGGCAGCAGACACACAGGGTGCCACGTCTATTGCGCCAAACACTATTTCTCGTCTCTCGGATTAATTTTAAGCTAACTCTGATGACAGACAACGTGAGACACTCTCCTGAACTGAAGCAAAATTGGCAAAAGCCCTGACAAAAGTTAGCAGTGCCGGCTGGGCAACACTTTGGGCAATACGAGCAAAGCACAGACAAATTTATCCGCAGGACCTTTACAGCTTGTGCCACCTTTACTCAGCGGACAGAGCTCCCTTCCACATCAGTACAAAAACCGTGTCGAAGGAAAGCCAAACACGGGATGGGAATCCACGCTACCTGTCGGAGAGAAGAGTGCGCTCTGTGCACCGTTTAGAATAGGTCTGAAATTTGCCTTTGCCATGTAATCTACAATTTATTGTGTGGCCAAGGCAAGCAGCCGGTCTGCTCCACTGGAGAACAGCACGGAGATGGCTTGGTTTCCCACCGACAGAAAGCAAGGAGAGCGCACAGGTCTGGCCCCACTGGCACGAGAGGCAGAGTACACCAGCGGGAGCACCGTCTCGCCGGCAGCCTTTGGAGTTTGTGTAAAAGAAGGACTGGTATTAGTGTCACACATCCACGTATCCTGTGTGGGCAGACTTAAACATCCTTAAGTACATGCATACACCCCTGTTTACTTACAACGATGCTCATGTCTGTCTTTCCTGGCCTTACTTCTCAGAAGCAATCACCACGTTCATGAAAAACAAGCATAACTTTTAGAAAACATGTATTAAAAAAAAAAAAAAAAAAAAGAAAGAAAATGTGATTAATGTAAGGGCATTAAAGTCCCAAATCTTAAAAACGCATCCAAGCACTGTTAACACTCCATAAGAAAAACTGTGTTCAAGTCTTAGCTGGTGTTTGTGCTCTTTCCTAAACATCAGAGCATTCCTTACACCATGCTGGACACCGCGAAACCCTTAAGACACGTCTGTTTATTTAAAAAGCAAATTCAAGTCACGGAGGGGTACGCTCTCCTTCACTTAAAGGAAAATAAGCCTTGCGTAAATTCTGCTTACACTCACATATTTGCAATGCAAAATATAAATTGCTTCCTATCACCCTCTTCCTACAGCTGGCTGCGAAACGAAGCAGCAGCCGGCCACCCAGCACCCGAGACCCAGCGTCACCCTTCCGAAAACCCTTTTCCTCTCAAAATGCCACACGGGGAAGCCCATTCAAACTGCCCCGAAGCCCTCCCGCGCCGCCAGGGCGGCCGCCCCCTTCCCGCAGGTTACCGGGAGCCCACGGCCGCGGGTGGGTACCCGCGGGGAGCCCAGCGCGCCCCGGCCCCGCCGCGGGGACCCCGCGGTTGGGGGGAGCAGTCCGCAGGGACCCGCTCCGCTCCCGCAAAGTTTCTCCTCTCCTCTCGCAGCCCCCCCCCCCCCCCCCAGCCCACACCGCCCCGACGCGGACCCCCGCAGCAGGGAGGGGAGGACCCCGGCTCGCCCCAGCCCCCGGTGGGCTTCGCCACCCCCTTTCCCCGTCGCCCCCGGCTCCGCGCAGGTGGCCCCGCCCGCCGCCGCCGCCGCGGCCCCCCGCCCTGCCCTGCCCGCCGCCCCTCGGAGCGGCCCCCGGCGCAGACTCACCGCCGCGGCCGGCCAGCAGCAGGGCCAGGGCGGCCAGGGCGCCCAGCTGCCCCCGCAGCAGCTCCCCCCGCCGCCTGCACCGCCGACGCCGCTGCTCCGACGACGCCGACGCCGCCGCCGAGGCGCCCATCGCGGCCGCTCCGCTCCTCCGAGCCGAGCCGAGCCGAGCCGCGCCGCGCCGCGCCGAGCCCAGCCCGGGGCCCGTCAGCGCCGCCCCCCGCCCGCCCCCCGCCGCCTGCGCGCCGGCCGAACCCACCCACCCACCGACCGCCCTGCGCGGCGCGGGCAGCGGGCGCGGCCAGGCGGGGTGGGGTGGGGAGGGGAGGGGAGAGGGTGGATGGGGCCGGCGGGGGCCCCCAACTTCCCGGCCGGTCGCCCCCCGCCCCGGGCCCCCCCTCCTCCTCCTCCCCGCCGCCCAGCGTCCGGGGCGGCTTCCTGGGCGGAGAGGGGGCGGAGAGCTGGAGCAGCCCGTCGCCGAGCTGCCCCGCCGCCTTCCGAGACCCCCGCGGGGTGGCGGGGGGGGGGACGCAGCGGTTCCCCTGTGGCAGGGGGCTGGCGGCCGCAGGGTCTCCCTCGGGAAGGTGGGGATGGCAGAGGTGGTCCTGCGTGCGGCGGGCACGGGTGGCAGCGCCCGTGGGAACGCGCGGTGGTTCGCCGGGAGGGGGGGTCGACCTTCTCCTGGCCTCAGGCTTCTGCAGGTGTGCTCCCGTCAAACCCCGCCAGACCTTCCACCGACACCAGACCTTCCACCGCCGGGACTGCAGCCCCCGCTTCAGCCCGCCTATCTATGCTGGGGTAAACGGGGACTCCCAGCATCGCCTTCTGGGCTAAAAACTTTACCTGCTGTTACCGTCTTTAAGACAAAACAAAACCCACCCAAGCGAACCAGTGCCGCCTCCCCTCCCACCAGTGATCCCCCAGTCTGAACAGGAGGCAGCCCTTGCTTCGGTTGCTTTGCACTTCATATGCTCTGGAGGATTCTCACCATGTTTGTTGGTAGCTTTTTTTTTCCCCTTTCCCACACTCTGAAATTTGTTGCTGGGTGAGCAACCTCCCACTCCGCCTGCCCTTCAAACTGGTTCTGTGCAAGAGCAGACGAGGGCAGAACTACTGCCGGCGCTGTCACCACCGCCACACCTCTGGTGCAGGCTCGGGCAGGGACATGGGTGCAAGCCGGTCGGCCGGGCTGCACCTCCACCCGGGTTCACCCACCGCCCAGGAGCCCTGCCACCGGCCACGGCACAGGACACCCCCGGCACGGCCGCTTCATCCATCCACCGCTTGGGCTCCTGGGTGTAATAACCTGAGCTGGCCTGAACCTTTCATCCCCCCTCCCCTCTTGAAAAATCATAATTATTATTGCAGCGTTAACGCAAACACCTACTGGCTGCACTGAAACCAGGGTATTGTGCATGCAGGAGGAAACTGCTTCCTCTGCGGGGCCTGCAGTTGCGAAGAAACACCATTATCCCCACTCTTCTGGAAGGGCGCTGGAGTTGACGTGACATATCCACCCAGGGCCTGAGTTTGAACCCGGAGTCCCTGAAAACCAGAGCCACTGTTTGGGACCTTTCCCAGGCCTGCCAGCCTCCCCGCCCCCCCCGCCCCCCACCATGCCAACACCCTGACAGCAGCGTTAGCCAGCGAGCTGGCGACACAGAGAGGCGCTGGCTGAGATCAATAAGCGGAGAGAGTGTGAAAGCATGGGCAGCGCTGCCTTCAGTGCGAACACGCTGAATTAAATCAAAGGAGATTGATGCAATGACAGAACAGAAACCCTCCAAAAATATTTCAGAGGTTTCATCATTTCAAGTTAAAATGCTTCTGCAAAAAAACACCAAGCCTCAGAAAGCCTCACGGAGAGTGCTCTCCAGTCCTTGCCCGTCCCAGCTCAGCAGCTCTGCGACTGACAGCACTGCTCGCAACACACGTATAGGAGCTCTGCTCCTTCTGCACCGGCCCGGGGCTGGCCCTCGCCTCGGGGAGGCTCTTCCATGCCATGCGTGCCCAAAGCTCTTGGGAGCTGGCTGAAGAGGCACTTCGCAGGCACACCTGGGCGTTGGAGCATGGGCCCACCAGCAGCCATCCAGCATCCTCGTGTCAATGCACACCTGCACATCACCCTGCCCACAACGGCAAAATACTTTTTGAACCGGCTCCTGAGCTGCATCAGAAGCAGCGTGGCCAGCACGTCAAGGGAGGTGATTCTCCCCCTCTACTCCGCTCTGGTGAGACCCCACCTGGAGTACTGTGTCCAGTTCTGCTGCCTGCAACACAAGAAGGACATGGACCTGTTGGAGCGAGTCCAGAGGAGGACCACAAATATGATGAGAGGGCTGGAGCACTTCTCCTGTGAGGACAGGCTGAGAGAGTTGGGGTTGTTCAGCCTGGAGAAGAGAGGGCTCCAGCAAGACCTTATAGCAGCCTCCCACCTACAGGGGGCCTACAGGAAAGATGGGGACAAAGATTTTAGCAGGGCCTCTTGCCATAGGACGAGGGGTGATGGCTTTAAAATAAAAGAGGGAAGATTTAGACTGGATAGAAGGAATACATTTTTTACGATGAGGGCAGTGAAACACAGGCACATGTTGCCCAGAGAGGTGGCAGATGCCCCATCCCTGGGAACATTCAAGGTCAGGTTGGACGGGGCTCTGAGCAACTTGATCTAGTTGGAAGATGTCCCTGCTCATTGCAGGGGAGGTTGGACTAGATGGCCTTTAAAGGTCCCTTCCAACCCAAACTATTCTATGATTCTATGACTGGAGAGCCACCTTCAGATTAGACGAACAAGAAAGTAGAAGAAATGCCTCTGTTCCTATAGTCTAAATATTATCCAAGAGTTGCTATGGCTGGCTGCACACAGACACGGAAATAAAAGAAAACATTGCTCTCAATATTTTTGATTAGTTACTAACCACTCTCATTAGAGAGGGTCTCATTCTAGGTTTGGCCTCTCATTATGCACTCAGCTTCCAACCTCTCCTCCAAGGGTTTCTTGCAATCCTGAACTTAATCAGGATGTCAGTTTTCAAGGCTGCTCGATTTATCGATCGTGCTCCTACACGCAACTTTAGCAATGCTGGTGTCCCTGTTGGCCCCAGGTAAGCAGAGCCAGTTCCCATCCAGACAGTAAAGAGAGTAAGTTAAAGGATGTAACTATGGAAGAAGTGTTTTGTTTTGGTTTGGTTTGGATTTTTTTCCGGGTAGGATACACTCCCTTCCCCCTGGCAGGGCAGGTTTTATCCCATGGTAAACAACTCTGAAAGCTGTAGCGCTGTCAAGCAGTACAATAAATCACCACACTTTATGAAAGAGATCACGCCTGTCTCATCGCTTGCTCTTGATCAATACCATGTGAAAGCGATCAACCAAGTCTGGGGTGAGAGGCGTTTGGGGGTGAACGTCCCCCTTGCTGACATGACAGAGCACTATGAGAGTAGTCCCAAAGAATTCCTTTTAAATCTAAATGTCCTTTTGAAGTCCGTAACTGCTCCAAAATGTGACCCTGAGAGTCATCGCAAAATCATTATTCACCCCTCCATCATAAGGCTCCTTTCCGTCCCATTGCAGAGCTGCTCGTAAATACCAAGGTGTGAGCTCACTGTGTTGAGGATTAAGACTGGGAATTACTAGGAAGCCCGTGTAGCTCAGGAAGAAATTTCCCACTCAGAATCGCCAAGTAATTCAGCAAATTCCTTACTAGCATAGTAAATACTAGCTGGTGAAACATTCCCATTTCTGGGGAGCGTAAGGCAGAGGAGAATCCCCTCTTCTCTCCCACTGATAAGCCAGTGCGGGGGTGGAGCAGGCTTTGAACAGATCTGTCTGCAGGAGGAAACAGAAGGAAGGGAATCACTGTGGATGATACTCTTCTGAGAGAAACGCTCTTACATTTATCTTCTACAGGAGCCTTCTGCAAGAAAAGAAAAAAAAAAAGAACTGCTGAAGAAAGAACAGACGAGACTAACATGCTGCTGAATATTTAGTTTACTTTATATCACCTCTTCCACTTCATTCCTTTCACTCTTGTTCCTCTTCTGACCACGTCGGTACTCTTCGTGGAGCATCTCTTGATCCCCCAATATTTGAACGATGTGGGAACTTAACGATGCATTGCGTTTAGGCCGTCAGATCATAGCTATGTATCACCTGATTCCACCTCCTTAAAAAAACCCCAAATCTGATGATTTCAGCGCTTGTCGAATGCCAGTCGGCAAAGATGCATATTAGAGGCATTGTGACTGTTGGAGATGGGTTGCAGGTAGCAGAACCCCCCACGTGTTCTTTGGAGTTCCTTCTGCAATCCAAGCGAGGAAATCCTAGTTAGCTGGCTTCAGCATCAACTGCGCTGAGGAGGGGAAACAGCAGGTGCACAAACATCTCCTCTTGCGTGACTACAGCCTTCGCAGGACAAGAAATGACTGCTTCTTTCAGCAGTTGCTCACAGGTTCCAGTTGGTGTCTGGGTATCTGTGCACGGTGGGATCCTCCGCGAAAGAACAACTGAAGGATTGCCTGGCTGAAACTCTTGTCGGATCAATCAGGCCAGGAACCAGCCTTAATGCAGGCAAAACTTAACAAGCCTGGCTTACAAATCTTAATAAGTGTAATGGTGTTCAATCGTGCATTAAACCTCACCTTGGGGCTGAAGAAGAACAGAGGTGCTAAAGAAAGCCTTCCTTTCCCAGATGCATCCTGCAATGCTTTAGTGATGTATGTGGATTCCCCACAAGTCACCACTTGCATCTCTGTTTGCTGCGGTGTAGACTGTTCTCCTGGGAGGGCCATCAAAATGCTTTCCTGCAGGCCCCAGAGGAGGTCCCGTTAGCTTCGCTAGGACCCTAGGAAGATTCCCAGCGAGCTGGCTCTCGGAGGGGCAGAAAGATGCGCTTTTGTTCTTTCCAGAGCCTCATCACAGCATAAAACCACATAAAGCATCGGGAGAAAACTGTGTAAATCACAGGATACAGATGTGCAGAGATGACAGCCAGATGTGCCTGAGCGGAGCTAAGGAACAGTCATGACTGTTTAAAGGAGAGCAAACAGCCTTGCGTACTTGGCATTTTCCCCTGCAAACCACGCCAAGTTCTGCTCTTCAGACCAAATAGAGATTTTCTTCTGTTTGGACTGGCAGATTACGCTCACAAAGAGCTTGCAACTGTGGAGGAAAATATTTAGGATTAATGCAGAGCGGCATCTTTAGGTAGACATTAGCCAGCCAGAATCCAGGCTGCCAGCTGTAGCGATCTCCGACTGGTGGGCAGCATCCCGAGCCAGTTCGAAGGACCAAATGGGGGCTGGACACCAGCATGTGAGAGCTGCCCTGGAGCCTTGCCCAGACACCTGCGGGGTCAGGGACATCACGAGATTGGGGCTGGGCAGTATTTTCCATGCAGGGACCAGCTCGGGGCACCTGTAATGGCAGAATCATCAAGTTTTACTGATGTTGCATTTCACATGCAAAACTGCCATTGAAGACGCACCCAAGGCACTCTAGGCAGACCCGAAAGAAATAACAGGAGGTTTCCTTGGGTTTGGTTTTAGTCTAGGGCCCTACTTTTTCAGCCCGGTTCCTGCGCCATCTCTACAAGTCTCCGTCTACACTGAAAGTTTCGCCCTTTCGTCTCACGCTTTAGCTAGTTACACGTACATTTTAAGCAGCTTATTGGCAGGGCGGTGGTGGCTGAGCATGGTTAAAGTACGAGATTAAAAGCAATAGGCTACAGGACGGCGGTGGCTGAGCATGGTTGCTTCTCTCCTGTGAAGCAGAGGGGCTGGCTTGAACCAGCTGTTTAACCCACAAGCCTTAGACACGTATCCTCTTTGCACACCGCGAAGAGGATGCAATTAGATACATTGCTGATTACCACTGGTGGTTGCTCCCTCCTTCCTGCATGGGATCCCTCGGTGAGCAGAAAGCTTGCGAGAGCCTTCCTCCTCTGCTCCCATGCAAAGTTAGCCATCTTAATGCCATTTGCTGGTGACGCTGGTGACACTGACTGACTTTGGGCTGACAGAGGTCAGGGAGCGCGGGGACACTCCTCCTTCGCCACGTTGTAGGGACATCACTGCAAGCTGATGGCCGGCAGCTGAAGGGTGCGATGTCTTCGGTCAGCTAATGGGCAGCGGCACACGAAGCGACGACACACGATTTGCTTTCAGTCATGCGCTCGTACTCCGGGTTCAAAGTGGTTCAAAAGGCTGCCCGGTTGATATGATTTCCGTGTAAAAACAGTTTACAGTAGTTTAGGCTACGCCTGCTCCCATTTGATTCAAGAGCATTTAAATAAGTTTGCATCTGCTTAGATGAAACAGCTTAAGGTCATACCCTTGAATAAAGCTGAGTGTCTTCCTTATGAAGGCTGTCAGTTCTCCCCTGTCTGAAAAGCCTGAGCAAAAGTGGTTGCACTTACGTGCTTTGGGGGAATTAAAGGTTTTAGGGAGGCATGGGGATGACCCAAAGTCTTCCTGCACCAAGAGGGAGGCCCATCTCCACCACAGAGCTAACAGAACCGCTCTCTCGTCCTCCCCAAGCAGATAGAGGCAATACCTCCGGCAGACCCATCACCTCTCCTAGGCCAGCGAAGGACTCTGTCGAGTACAGCCGAACCCTGCCAGCACCATGCAGAGAGCGGCTGAGCAGGGAATGGCTGGAGAGAGGCAGGGAGGGCAGGAGGGATCTGGAGAGGAGGAAGGTGAAGAGGTGAGGCGGCGCTCGGAGGAGCTGGAACGCACAAACAGAAGGGCTTGCTGGATGAAAACATCTGCTCGTCACAGGGCCCACAGCAGTCCAGGAGCCCCCAAGACCTGCCAGAGGCAGGGAGGTCTGTGTCAGGGTGTCACAGAGCCATCTTTACTCAGCCAAGCAAGGAGGCTGCGCACCGAGGACAAGGGAATTTGTCTTTTATGGGTTTGGGGCCACTGAAAAGAGGGAAACGGCCACAGGAAAAGTGAAGAGGATGACTCCAAACAGCAGTGTAAAAATGGGGCACCAGAACTGTTCCCAGAACATGCCCACACACATGTCCGTAGCATCTGTGTTGTTTCTCCCTCCCGTCGGTGACGGGGGGTGCCTGTTGTACAGGACGGGGCAGAGGGGATGAGCGCTCAGTCTTTCAGCTGTTTGGGAAAACAAACAAGGCTGTGACAGAGCTGATTTCTGGCTCGCCTTCTCCCAGAGGTTTTTTTTTCTCTTTGGTGGTTAAAGAAGGGCGGTATCATCTGGCTTTCTTACTCCATTTCTCTTCTGTACTCTCTCTCAGGCAGATTTTTCTCAAGCTTTCCACGTCCTCTCTCTTTCTTGACTGAAGATTCGCGATTAAGTTCATACATGAACAAACAAATGAAAAAAAATATATACTGTATGTGTATGTATATGTATATTTTTGTCCCTTTTTGAGGCTTGGACGTATTTTCTTCTCCATCCCCCAGCCCCCTTTTCAGGTGCTATTTTCCCTTACTTAGGCCAGCCAGGGTGGGAGCTGGACAGGCGGGATGGAGCAGGGGAGCCCTCCTTTATCAGAGCCCCCAGGCTGTGATGCCCCGTGAGCCATTCCCAGGCCGGAGCACACAGCGCTTCCACACTGTTGCTTGGGGAGAGATGCACGGGTGACAGCACTGCCCAGGCTCACCCGCCGCACGGCGGCAGGGGTGCCTTCCCCTCTCCCGGGGTAGCAGACAGAAAGGCAGCGCTTGCCTGGGCCGGCATCCAGAGGAGAAGCCTGCGAGGAGCACCGCGAGCGCTTCCACTTCAGCAGAGAGCAGTCTCTCCTCTTACCACATCAGGCCATTGCTCTGGCAGTACCCGACCAGCAACGGCTGCCGGTGATCCGTCAGTGCCTCCGGCTTCTCTTGGTTCCTGCCTTGATGAGATCCTCCTCTGCCGTCAGACGGACACAGCGCTCTCCCTTCCCAGGGCCACTGCAGAGGCTTGTCCTGGTGGTTAAGCCCCTGCTATCGGCATATCTTGGGGAATATCTTATATTTCAGCGGCAAGAAGTAATTCCTGAATTGAGCCTGCAAAGCATAAAAGCCAACTAGGGTTCTTTCAGGATGAAAGAGGCAATAAAAACGCTGGTATTAATAGAAAAATATTTGTTACTTCATGGGATATCAGGGCTTCCTGTGGTTTGAGGTTATGTCTTGCATAGCTCGTTGCTGAACGCCTCGGGTTGAGACTCTGCTTGCTTTTTTTTTTTTTTTTTTTTTTTTTTTCCTTTCAGCAGCCAGCTTGTTCGCTCTCAGATCAATGGTCTGGTTTACAAATAGAGCAATTCTGCATCTCCTTATCGGATATCCTCTCGCGCTCCGCGCCGCTTCCGCCAGCCCGCGCAGATGCAGGGCAGGCTGGTGGTACCTCTGTTTGCATCATGCCTCGCTGAAAGGCTGGAGGATAACAAGCGGTCTCTAGAAAAGCGCGCTGAGAGCTGCTCTTCTACCTGCCCGATAGCACTGGAAAACAGCAACATTGAACAAAATTAAAGGGCAGAAAATTCAAAACAAATGCAAATGAAATCCTGTTACACACAGTGAAAATTACCCTGGAGGATCCTTTGCCACAGGAAGTTGTTTCTGAGGCCAAAAAAATTTCTGAAATGCAAAAGAAGGCTGGATAACTGTGTAAATATTGAGAATAGCAGTGCCATAATTAATCCTAACATTAGTATATCCAGAGTTCACAGTTTACAGCTTGTAAAAGTCCTAGAAAAGAAAAATATATCAAGAAATCTGGTATAAAGCTCGAATCGCCACCGATCCACCTGCACATTTACTGCTGAAAACCCCTGTGGTGGCCTGCCAGTGAGGGATGCTGTCCTCCAAAAAAGCATCACAGGTCAGAGACGCTGGCGGGATGCCAGACTCTGCCCCCTCTTCCTCACATGTCCCTGTCCCCTCAAGACCCACTCTTGAGGACAACAGCTCTCGGAGATTTCTCATAAGATTTTTTTTTTCCCCTTAGCCCGTATGGAAGCACCTCCTGCTTGCTGCCTTTCCTGAACTCTCCTGCTGCTAACACAGGACTTGATACTTGAACGCAAGGACTTGATAAGCGCTTTAGGACAGAAACTCTCTCCTCTGCCTCTCTGGCTGGGCCTCAAGCTGCTAATGCAATACTGGTCGCCATCGCAGGCAAAGCCACGCCAAGCCGCTGGCATCCCAGCACTCAGGATATGGGTTATGAGTAAGACGCATCTGAATCCTGCTGATGCATCAGGCCTCACGGCATGCTGGTGGGTCACGAGGCAGGTGAGGACCTGCCCTGGGAACCGTGACTTCCAGCTGCGCACCCCTTGGCAGCAATGCAGCTCGGCAAACTTTGTCCTCTTCGAGAGCCGCGCTTGCCCAGGGCAGCTGGAGAGCTGCAGAGCTGCTCCAGGGAAACACAAAGCGGAGACATTACGGCAGGCTCACAGGAGAGGCTGCACCAGCCTCTGGAGAGGACCACGTATAGCAAACCTTTCCCTTTCCCACGTGGTCCCTGCCAGCCCACTTCTTCTCACGGTCCCTCTGAACGGCAGCCCTGCCACCTTCCAGCCTTTCAGTCGCTCCCCCGGCTTGGGAACGTCCTCGAGCTCGCTGAGGGCGCGCTCTGGCCATCACCTGGGTCTTTCATAAAGACACTGAACAGCACCAACCTGCCAGGAGTGCTTCTTTCAGCAGCTGCCAGCTGGTCTCCACACTGCTGATTGTGTCTCCCCCGGCCCAATCCCCCACCCTCCGTTTAGCCCCCACGCTGAGCAGCCGCCACAGCAAGGCGGCTGTAAGAAATAGCTGCTCTCTTCGTACGGACTCAAATGGCACCCTCTCCGCTGACCTGGACACTGGTTTTCTTGTTATTCTGCAGAGGTAAGAGAAAGCAAAAAGCAACGACTAGCGTCTCCAGCGTGTCCCATCAGAGGGTCCCTTATTTCCTTGGCACTGCAGAAGCAGCTGCTCTGGGGTTACCCTGGTGGCCTCTCCCAGACCTCTCCGCGTGAGTTTCCTTCAGACAGCAGATAAATCTTCCTTTCCTCCTTTACCTCCACCTTCTCACTAGTGTTCCTGGATTTAGTGCAGGCTGGAAATGGCTGCTGCTCGCAGCAGAGGAACGCGTGGTCTGCAAGAGAGGTGTAGAAGCTTTGAACCCTAGGGGTTGTTTGTTCCCTTCACACTGGAAGGACCTGTACGTGGCAGAGATCCCTGGGCTAATCTATGGGTCCACATCCGAAACCGGCTCATCAGCACTTCACATATGAGCTGATGCAATCAGATCACAGCGCTGAAGCTTCATCAGATAATTCCAAATTATAATAAGAAATGTTGCTGCTTGGCTGAATGAGCTAAACTTACTGGCCCAGCTGAGGCAGCTTAATTAAAGTCACTGGAAGGAAGCTGTGCTCATCTTTTCCTGTGATTAGATACATGCTTTATAGCTTATAATTTTTTTCCCAATTCCAGATATAGGAGAAGATGGGGAAAGAAGTTCACGTAGGAAGCTTCATTAGCATCCCAAACCGTGAGTGAAACACGCCTGAGCTGACAGAAGACTAAGAGAGAGTTTCAGCAGGGATGTTACCTCCTGTCCCATGGTAGCCCTCCCTTCTTTTCCTATAAACGTGGTGCTTGACAAAATTTGTCTCCAGTTCTCAGCAGCCAAGCATAAATATGTTCAAATTATTATCATCAGCTTGTGACGCAACTCCCTCTGGAGTACAGCGATGCTGCTTGAAGGCCTGGCCGTGGCTCCCTGGAGATGCTACCAGGGTAGCGCGTCTGTGGTGCTCTGCAGAAGACCACTTGTACTGTGGAGATTGGCTCTTTGGTTCCAGTAAGCGGAAATAACATGCAAACAGATAAACTCCTGCCCAGGCTCAGACCCAGTCCCATTTCAGTCTCTCTGGTTTATCAGGCAATGCATCTCAGAGCGTGCAGGTTGCTCTCGGAGACATCTAGTGAGTAGGCAGCGTAATGCAAACTAACATAGCCACCTAAAAGCACTTTTACTGGGAAACTTGCCTCCCATGTGATACATGAAACAGGACGTCGAATTTCCCGTCGCTAACATACACCTCTACCAACTTTGTTACAATAAAATAAAATCTTTCATTTGCTGTGTTGAGCATCAGATTTATTAATCTTATGCTGAACTACACAACACAGGCTTAAACACGTGGGAACCTTGACTCCTGCAGCAACCAAAGCTGAGGTATAGTTATTATACGTTGCTAGTGAAGTAGATTCGATTGCTCATGGTCAGCAAGTGCTTCAGCGTTTTAGACCTCGTAAATAACATCGCGCAGCCAGTTTCTGTACATGTGATGGAAGAAAGACAGAAACAAGATCCTTGATGTCTCATCTCCTCGATACTACTCAACCTAATTTAGCTGAAATATTTTTTTATAGAAAGTGTTGGGTTGGAAGGGACCTTCAAAGTCCAACACCCCCCCCCCCCCGAGATTTAAAATATTCTATCAAGTTCTGGACAGAAAATATCCTTTACGTGCCAATGGGCGAGGGTGATGCCGTTAAGTTTTGAGAAACTTGTTTGTCGCTTCCACAAACTGCATGGCTTGACTTTTATAAAACACCGATAGCAAACCTGCACTCTTACATATTAATTAGCATTTAGTTTAACTAGATTAAGATACATTGATGCCTGAAAATTGGTATCTGTAATTTAGTCAAATTTACTTTTAAGATGTTTTATCCTAAAATAAAAATTGATTTTTGAAAATCTATCAGAAATTTAAGTCCATCTAAGTACAGAAGTTCTATTTTTTTTTTTAAAAGAAGTGTCCCTATTACTCAGTACACTTTTAAAATGCAGTATAAACCTCCGACACTTCCAACAGCCGGGAACAGGACAGCCCGAACGCCCCTCCCGCAGCACCCCGGGAGCATCCCTGCCAGGAGCTGATAATCCCCATCTGGTTTGCAGCTGGCAAACGCCACCGTCCCAGACAGCCTATCGGCACCGTCAGGAAACAGCCGGCGCGTCCAGCCCAGACGGCGAGGTCCCACCGTGCGCAAAGACCAAGCCTCTCCCGACAGGCGCTCGCTCTGTTTCCCTCCCGTCCTTGGCTGGGGCCTTGGGGCACGAATACAGGCAGGGGGGGCCACAGCGTGGACACCCGAATTCAGCTGCCTTACTGCTGTTCCTCAAATCCTACTTCACGTCACGCCTCCACGAGCAGGTCCTTGCCCTCGGAAGAGACACGGGGCTGAACTACCCGGGAGCGGGCGTTGCTAAGAAAAACCGTGACAGTCCCGCGTGCGCAAAGGAGTCGTGCTGGAAAAGAAACAAAATCAGTCCCTACTTCAATTAGGCAGAAATAGGTAATTTGTGGTGAATCGAGCTCCTAATTAATCAACCAGAATTCTGTTCATTTACACTAATAAATGAAACTCCTTACATGAAAGACAATGCTTTACCATCAACTGTGTGAGCAATCACTGTTAAAACGGAAGGCAGCCACATCACAAAATGTACCTGTGCTCTCATTTGCTTCGGTGGCAAATTAGCCCTAATTATTTTTGGGTTATGCTTAACAGCCTGCCATGCAAACGCCACGCACGTTAAGTTAACACGTGTCAGGACACTGTATTTTGTAAAAACAAATAAAGAAGAAAGGGATTTTGAAGTCGGGCGGGACCACGAAGTGATCCTGAGAACCTTGTCCAGCCGCCCCGGCGCAAAGCCCAGCAAGTGGGGGCTCTCTGGGGTTTGCTCCGGGGACTCCTCATGCCCCGGGGCAAGACGACGTCTACTCCCAGGCCAGAAAGCCAAGCGCCGCGGTCATCCCAACAGCCCTAGCAATAAAATGAAGTCTTCAAATTACTGTGTGTTAAGTATAGCTTAAGGGATAGCAAAACAAGTTTCCACTGGGTGCGCTTCAAATTCTTGTCCGATACGCTATGTTTTTTTCCCTCAATAGATAACGTGCTGTACTTCTACTGCCTATTTAGGAAGGAAAGAAATAAAACCTCATCCAGACCATGACTTCATTCCTCCACATATATTTCTTTTTAAATTTCACACTTCGGGACCTAACGCTCAGCTGGCGTGACTGGGTTGAATTCTGCTGGCTGCCGCACCGCTGTATCCCCGGTAAAGCAGGGCAGGTTGGAAAGTAGCGCACTGTCTTACCTAGACAGACATGCTCAGGAAAAAGAATCTAAATTAAGTCACTGCTTGACTTTAATTGGATTAGTTAAACTGCATTCAATCCCTCACAAGTTCGTGTTCAGCAGCAAAATGACCTAAATTTGATTTACCTCTAGTCATCTCCAAACTTAAATAATATTAAGGCCACTTTAAATCAGAGTAGGACTGACCCCCTGGAAGTTAAATGCAGTTTAAGCAATCCACTTAGGTAGTGAAAAAAAAAAAAAAATCAAAGAAAATATTCAAAAGCTCCTGGCATTAAGCTGCTAATTGATAAGCCTGTTTTTTCTGTTAGTTCATTAGTTAACGCTGGCTGTTAACCACAAAGATTTTTGTGCTCCTAATTGCCTTAAAACAAAACTGGAGCCTAGGCAAAGAAAATCAGGAGATAAAATTAAACTCCTGGTCAGCATCAGGTTTTTTTTTTTTTCCTAATTCAAATAAAAATAGATGGCAGGCTCATCTCTGTTCCCCGTGCTCAGGAACTTAATTAGGAGAGCAATTCTCCGTTAGCTGATGTGGATATGCCAGGTACCACCAGCTAAGCATCCGCTTCAAAAGAACAGAAACAGAGATGGAGGCAGCACCAGCTGTAAAAGAGCTGAACTATCGATATAAATTGAATGCTCGCGGTTGAGAAATAGCATGGTCTACAGATCGCTTCAAGGTTTGCACCAGGCTAGTCCTGTTCGATTCGTATCCCCCGCAAAATGAGAATTTCTCAGGATAAAGAGCAAACTTGGCCTCTGCCCCGTGGGTACCTCTTTGCTGGGAGCAGAGGAGGAGACGTCCCCTCGCTTGCACCGGGTCCGAAGCGCCGCACTATGGCCTTCGGAGCAAGGTTTTGCAGACAGATCTGCACTTCTGCTGGGGCTGGGCCAGGGGGGTGTCCAAGTGGGTGGGTGTCAGCAAACTCGCACCCAGATGAGCTGCTGTGGGGGTTAACGCCGCAGGCACCTCCGAGAGCCTAGCGAACCTCCGCAGCCTCCGGAGGAGGGCTGGCTCGTGTCCAGCCGGCACCAAGGCACAGACACCCCCCTGCCCCCCGGCAAAAGCTCACGGCAGCACCGCAAGCTG
This sequence comes from Larus michahellis, assembly GCF_964199755.1. Taxonomy (NCBI): domain Eukaryota; kingdom Metazoa; phylum Chordata; class Aves; order Charadriiformes; family Laridae; genus Larus; species Larus michahellis. The sequence continues at coordinate 14,232,945 of NC_133898.1, read as the reverse complement.
CAGTAGAGGCAGAGTCACCCCCCGTTTCATGAAGGCCACGGCAACAGCTGAACCCCTCACGTGCCGAGGCTCCTATGAAAGAGGAATGGGATCCTTCCTCGGGTAGATGCCACAGCTCTTCCCTAAATTTTGGCGTGCGCGGGAACCATCTTCCCTGTCCGTCGCGAGCGTTACCGTCCGCCCGCTTGGTGTTGTGATAGTGATGCCAGTAATATTTTTGCATTTCCATAAGGACTCCGTGGTGTGACAATGTCACAGGGCAGAACCAGGCCACCCAGGCTGTGCTCCCCTAGAAATCGCTTCGGAGTGACAAGTCCACCTCGCCCATTCGAAGCTATCAGATGAGCAGCCAGGTATCCAGTCAGCTGCTCGTAATGCGTTTTGTGGCAATCTTCTGTAACGTTTTGGATAATTACAGGTTATGTTGTTAATTAGGGAAGTAAATGAGCCCTTGGTTTCGGCTCCTTGCAAAGCCGTAGAGTTACAAAGGCAACAATATTTTAAGTAAATAGCCAACCTTTGAAAGAAGACTCTGGTGCTCAAGATAGCGTTTTAGTGAGTTAATTATCCAGCGTGCCACCCTTTCATTATCTGGTAATTCAGCGATTTCGTTAAATCCTTAGGCAAGGGCTGTCACCCCCTCCTTTGTACTCAGCCAGCTCTGCGGGGATCGTTGCTGCCGACGAGCAGAGCCCCAGAGCTGCTGGAGTGGGGACGGCTGCTCTTCTCACCTCGACATCCCAGAGGTTCTTCTTGGGGGAGGACAAAATCACTCTTGGAGACCGGAGGGCAGGATGGAGCAATTGGGCCAGTCTTCCCTGCTCGCTTCCCTACAGCCTTCCACGGCGGAGTACGTCCATTTGTGACAGCGAAGAACAAAGCATCCGTCACCCGAAACATGCATAAAGTGCAGGCTGGATGGGAAGCGGACATGGAGCCAGACCATCTGTTTTGGTAGGGATTCCCCAGAGTGCCTTATTGGACGCTGAACGTTCAGACGAGCCGGGTTTAAACCCAGCCCTGCGCATTGAAAGAGTCTGGGTTTTTCTGGCTGAGGATGGGGATGCTCACGTTTAGGCATCTGCTCCCGAGACCTGCTGCGCTGGCAGCGGCAGCACAGGGACAGCACGTGCGGCGCATCCCGGGCACCCCCTTTTCCCACTGCTGGGAACCTTGCTGTCTGCAGCCTTTGGCGCGGGGGAGCACGGCACAGGAGGTGTGCGTGCCGGGGGGCGGCAGCGGAGACGAGACTGAGGTCACCCAGGTAAAGACACAGAGCCACAGAGCAAAGCCACCTCGGTCTCGGGCCTTTCTAACAACCTGGACACCGAGGAATGGATTTTTTTTGTTACTCTGAGAACACCAAAGAGAGAAAAAGACGTCTCCCCCACTCTACGTCACCTGCCTTTCCTGAGATACGATTTTAAAAGCAAAGATGAAGCTATACAAAGAATTGCATTTTGCTAATCAGCTAATATACCGTTCCCAGCATTACAGTCGTGTTCTATAAACAGCAAGCCCCATTGTTTGCTTTGAATAAAAAGCCCACATATATTCTTCTAGCATCTCTATTTATTTTCTTTGACAAAGTCTTAATAATGCAAAATCAACACTGCTCCACCACTCTCTAGAAATAACTGCCCTGTAATTTAGTCTTAGGCTCTTTTCTTTGCAGTGAACTTTTCATCAGACCTTTAGAAAACTCATAGGCAAAAATTTTTCGACTCACAATTTTTTTTCAGCTAACCAATGGCATAAGCCGCACTGTGTTACTCAGCAGCTTACCAGGATATCTAAAGGATCTTGGCTACAATAATACCAACTAAATCAGAAGAATAGACAAATCACTGCATCTCAGATAAAAACATCCTTCAGCGCTTAAATTGCGTATGCCAAGCTGAGACTTTCATCTTAAAAAGAGAAGAAAAAAGGGAGAAAATTTGAGTCATTGACTTCGGAGTTGCTCACTTCCACCCGGCTTTTCAGAATTCAGAAATGCCTACACACGGTATTTTAGAAAGTGCACGAAATAGCAGGCTTCTGTGGACACCGATGCCTCAGGATACAGGCAAACGCCAGCCAGAACTGCTGCGAGAGCCTGGCACTCGAATACCCTCACGCACCGGCCATTGGAAGGGGCGGCCGTGGCCCCGGGATTGCCAAACCCCTCCGATCTGGATTACGCTCGAGCATGCAATCACATTTCAGTCAAATTAGCAGGTACTTAATACAGGGACCGAGCTAGCTTTATTCCGACCGCGTGCCGGCTGTAGGGTGACGGGCGATCTGGGTTCAGCCCTGGCTGCAGAAAGCAAGCCACACACTTTTTTTCAAGCGCGTTTGAAAAAGCAGGTTTTCCAACAGCTCTGCACCGCCGTCCCCCCCAGCCCCTGCCCTGGCACGGGACACCCTCCCACCAAGGAACAAACGCAGCAAGACGCTGCTTCAGAGAGCCTGGCAAGAACCTCAAAGCAGCTGGGGGTCTGGAAATGCCTTCGCTTTGCGTACGCTCCCGAGGCCAGCGGCTCGAAGCCTTGCTGTGCGCTATTTGCAAATCCCTCTGCTCGTCTTCAAGGGGCAGCACTGGGGATCGCAGGGGGACTGCCTCTTCCCCAGGGCTTCCGCCACCTCCCCACCCCGCTGACGATGGGAAGGGCACTGCCCATCACGGGCAGCAACTCTCATGGATAAACATTTTCGCTCGAAGAAGAAACCACCAATTCAACCCAAATTCCAAAACAAAATAAAAATGAGCAAGTACCCGATCATGGATGTATCTGGTTCTCAGTCTGGCATCACGTAGGTAGACGCAGCGCTACAGGCTTGGGGGAGAGTGGCCAGAGAGCTGCCTGGCAGAAAAGGACCTGGGGGTGTTGGTGGACGGCCGGCTGAATGGGAGGCCAAGAAGGCCAACAGCATCCTGGCCTGTATCCTGGCCTGTATCAGGAATAGCGTGACCAGCAGGACTAGGGAAGCGATCATCCCCCTGTACTCGGCACTGGTGAGGCCCCACCTCAAATACTGTGTCCAGTTTTGGGCCCGTCACTGCAGGAGGGACATTGAGATTCTGAAGCAGGTCCAGAGAAGGGCAATGAAGCTGGTGAGGGGTCTGGAGAACAAGTCTTATGAGGAGAGGCTGAGGGAATGGGGGTTGTTTAGCCTGGAGAAAAGGAGGCTGAGGGGAGACCTTATCGCTCTCTACAACTACCTGAAAGGAGGGTGTAGAGAGGTGGGGGTCGGTCTCTTCTCCCAAGTGACAGGTAATAGGACAAGAGGAAATGGCCACAAGTTGCACCAGGGGAGGTTTAGATTCGATATTAGGAAAAAATTCTTCACCAAAAGAGTTATTAAGCATTGGAACAGGTTGCCCAGGGAAGTGGTTGAGGCACTGTCCCTGGAGGTACTTAAAAGACGGGTAGAACAGGTGCTCAGGGACATGTCAGTTATTGTTATTGTTATTGTTAGTTATTGTCAGTGTTAGGTTGATGGTTGGACTCGATGATCTGGAAGGTCCCTTCCAACCTAGCCAATCCTATGATTCTATGACTCCATGCTCCCCCGGCCTGGGGGGGTGCCTCACCCTCTCTGCAGCAATGCTGACCACCAGCGGGGCAGGGTAAAATCACACTGATTCACCGCCTGGTTACGTGCGTTGGGGCAGCGCAGTAGAGGGGGCGAGGAGTCGGCTGAATAAGCTTGAGGGGACGTTTCACAGCACGGTTTTGCATGAAGTGCTGTGCATTCCTGGGCCCGAATGTACAATAACCTGCCGTCAGGAACCTGGTGGGATAAGCTCTCGCAGATGATTCTGTCACCCCTCCACACTATCCCTCTGCATTGCTCTAGGGGATATTGTCACGCCAGCTCCTTACATACGCATCAGACAAACATCCCTCCCTAAGTAATGCTGTTCAGGAGAGGAATAGAGTAAGGTTTGTTTATAAACAGCGTTAACACCCGTGCCCTTTGACCTGCCAGCAGTTTTTGTAAGCAAGATAAAATCGTTGCTTAGATGGGAGAGCTTGTGGAAAGACAGGTGTTTCTAGGTGAAGAAAGCACTTTTTGGAAAAAGGAAGTGTCCCAGTTAAATGCAAATTCAGATAATTATATGCTTTCAACCTAAATTTCACCTTCTACATGTTCATTTGTGTATTATTCATTTACACCCTACAACTACTTTTCCAGTATTTCTGATTTTTGGGAAATAGTTCCCCAAAACTATCCTCTGGAATGAGCAGGACATATGAAAGAACTCCATCCAGTGTCGATGCCATGACGCTCTGAAAAGCCGCTAATTTTGCAATCACTGAATAGCAGCAGCACCAAGTGGTGATCCTGGCTGTGGTGCCTGCAAGTGCCTCTCCAAAAAGCCATTGAAATCTGGCTGGGCAGCAAAAGCATGAAGAAACTTCTCTGCATCTCACTCAGATAAAACCATAACACGCCCCCCCCCCCATACACAATCCAAACTGGTTAGTCAACATGGGGAAGAGAAATAAATAATAAAAAAAAAACCCTCACAAAAAAAAAAAAAAGGTGCCCCAGATTCTGTGCTGGAAACAATTAATACAACCCGTGTGTAAAGACCCATCCAGGATCAGAATGGTTGAGATTCTAGCCCCAGAGTTTTAGGCTGAAATCTCAAATTTCCAGAGAACCAGAGGGTTCTTGGACCTGCTCAATGACACTGATGTTCCTACGCATTTCACTGCCAGGGGGTGCAGCCCTGGAGTGGAGGACTACGCTGTTTCCAGAGTCCAGATCCTGGGGAATATACACATGGTCATCTTGGAAATTTTCTGTTTGTTTGGCTTAGGTTTGTTGAAACTGATGTGCATCGAATGAATGTCTCCGGCTCAATAAACAAACTCTTCTGGTTTTGTCCCCCCAGGCGAAACTTCTCACTTTCTGAAAGCTTCCAGCTAACTGCTCAGCTCTCGCAGCGCCCAGCAGTTTTAAAAAGAAACGAGTTTCTAGATTTATATCCACATGGGAAAATCTGCCTGCAACTGTGGTTAGCGAGTGCTTGAAAGCTTAGCTTTGCCTGGAGCGCATAAGCACACCGATAGCTGGACGTTACGCTTGCCCAAACCACGTGGAACGGGCAAGAGTAGAAACGCATGTAGCTGTTCTTAAGAAACAGGCAAAGGGAACGACACCGTAGCCAATTACAGAGATGGAGTTTTTCAATTAAATGTGAAATGATTTCCCTCCCTCACATTTCCCTTCGCTCTCATTTCTTTTAATTAGGTTAATTCGCTCTGTGCTTGCTGCGCGTTAGCAGGATGGAGCTGTGGGAGCCAGCCCCGACCAGGATGGCACTGGGCATCCGTATTCTGGTTCTCTCACGGACCAGCTCTGAACACGAGCTCGCATTAGACCAGTAACGCTGCCAGCGCAGCACAGCGACATTTCACAACCCGTTTGGCGGTGGTGCGAAGCCATTCCACAGTGCATTACAGTTTCCTATAGGAAGCTTGGGACAGGTCTGTGGCTATCACAAGGCACAGCAGCAGAGGAGTTGCAGCAGCCAGACTGATAACAACCCCAAAATAAACTGCCCCTTCCTCTCAACTGTTGTCTGTATTAACGGCACTTTTCCTGAGAGCGCAAGTCCAGAAAAAAACTATTATTCATGACAGGGTGAAACAAATCAGCAGAAGGGGCATGTGTGCTGCTTGCAGGGGAGAGAGAAAAAAGCTTTTTTTTTTTTTTAACCTAAGCTAGTATCTAATCTCAAGAATTTGGCTCTCAATGCCTGATTTTGTAATATCAAAAGCACCCTCTGCATTGCAGTTTCCATGACTCCTCAGTTGTCTTTACATCTTACCCCAGAGAAGCTGCATGTCATGCTCCTCCAGTCAACCCGTTTGCTCATGGGGCATCTCCCAGCCCTCGCTACGACTCCCCTTCCTCGTCTCCCTCTGCTTCTGCGTAGAGCTCTCTAACTCTTCCCCTGAACCCACATCATACTGTATCCACCGCTCAGCGCTTCATCTTGGTCATTGGAGGGACTACCAGAGCATCGTTTGAGCAGCTCCCTCGCTGTCAGCACGGAAGGAGATCAGAGTCTCTCCTGCTGCCACCACAGGGCCTTGGGCTGGTGCAGGAGTCACATCGCTCCTCCAATGTCCTCTCTATGGCCAGCATGCCTCTCTCTACTCCCCACAGGGATGAGGCCTCCAGTCCTGCAGCCCATCCTATTTGGCTGCTGCTCCTGCGGTCAGAGTTAAGCTGTGGTCGCTGTGATGGTCGCCGTGATGTGAGCCAGGGACAATGGGAACCGGCAGCCGTGTCCATCCCTGCCTCGGCCAGTGCTCTGCAGGGGCTGTCCGGCCACTGCTCCTGCACCGGCGGGGAGCCAACAGCCCAGGAGAGAGTACGGTGGCCACTGACTGTGCCACCACATCTTGGGAGAGCAGCAGCATCTCCATCCTTTTGAACAAAAGCAGCCTGCTTAAGCGCGATGCAAACGCAGGAATTACCAGACATTATCAGACCCATCTAGAACCACGTTCTGGGTTCGATGGGGACAGAACCAGGTGTTTCAGGAAAAGATGAAAAACTCCCACAAAGATGCAGGTGAGGGATAACTTCCCCATCCCAAAGATGTTCCACAGAGTAGGGCGGTTTATATCCTTCCTCTGCCTGTCACCGCACACGATGTTTTGTCTGTCTCTGGAGAGAGGATTCAGTGGACGCTGTTGAACAACACACACGCCTGGGTAAAATCAAAACCCATCCTGGAACTATTCATTCGCACAGTAAAAGAGACAAATTCCATTGAATGGGATCTGCCCCCAGGCAGCGCATTAATACACAGACAAGTGATAATAACAGAGTCCATTTGGTTGGGATAGTGCGCTCAGCCCTCCTTAAAAGCAGCACTTGGGAGATTCCTGGGATAGCCATTGCCTTGCACAGGGACGAACATGAAGGGGGGTGTATTTGCATGCACGTAAAGCAGAGTGCGCGTGTGTACCTACATGCGTGTGTTTAAGCTTCAGGCTTTTGAACTGTGATTCTCTATAATTAACTTCTCTTTATTGTTAACCTGGAGTTAAATTTTATTTTCAAGAAGTGTACATCACTGCTCAAATGCTCCTTCTCATATTTAGGGAAAAAACAGTTACTAAAACCAGGCACGCGGGTCTCAGCCATTCAGGTGGAGCTCCAAGTCAATGGAAGTCGCTGGGAGATAAGGTGAGGGCAGAAGACGCCTACTGCACCCTCCAGGAGGTCAGCCTCTATGTTTTTGGAGTCTAAGGAGAACAGAAACTTACCGTTTTATTCTTTCACAAATGGAAAGGTGCAGCAGCACAGCAGCATGAAAAAAAAAACGTGGGGTGTTTTGATTTAGTTTAGTTTGGGTTTGGTGTTTTGGGGTTTTTTTGCTGTTTTGTTGTTGTCTTTTTTTAAATTAAACAGAGCCGTGGACTAGGTCACCATGGCATACGGCAAAACAAGTAAGAGCCTCTTAAAGGCAAATGTCAGATAGCCTCCCCCGGGTTAAATTTTAATCTAATCTTTCAAAGTCGGAGACTATTTTAAAATTAGAGACTGCTTCATGAGTTTTAGCGTCTAGCCAAAAGTGGATTTGTCATTAATTACAGTCACTTTGTCCTTGCTATTCATAGGATTCCCACTCCCTTTTTTGGATCTTGCTAAGACGTTTGTTGGAAGAGCATCTCTGTTCAGCACAACACGGCCATCCGAGAAGGCCGAGAGGATATTTATTGAACCATTGCAATGGCAGCCACATCCTTTCCCTGGGTCGACGCAGTTACCTGGGACCACGGGGTGGGATGGGAGTTTAACACATGCACAGCCACAGGTGTTTCTCCACACCCGCCCACACTGAACACAACACTCTCCTGTCCCTGAGGAAGGCTCAGACCTCTCTGAGGAGCTTTCCCAAGTAGTGGCTGACGCCTTCACATCTCCCGCAGCTCAGTCCCTGCCACCCTCCTGTATCAGCAGCCCCTGTTGCAAAGCCTTGTGGTGAAGTCCATGCAAGCACATCCCACCAGCCAGCTCCTCCCCGGCAGAGTCACCAGCCCTGAGCAGCCTGCAAGGCACCATTTCTTGAGCAGCACCTGCTCCTAGAAGCTGTCGTACCGTGAATCGCCTAGAATTTGGGCCTGTGTTTCTTGAGCCCTGTAGCAGAGCTGCAAATGCTTCCTTTTCAGATAAACAAAGAGCTTATGTTTATCTTTGGTGGCCCACAAGTTATCACATGCTGTAACGTTAGCCAGGAGCACCATCTCTGTGCTGGAGGAGAAATTATGTGGCTTGAAATGAAGCTGCGTGCGGCATCTACCCTTCGCTGGTTCATCATAGCCTTGATTGCACGATGTTAACAAACAAACCCCGACCAAGCAAAAGAAAAGCCCAAACCCACACAGCTTTTCCACACGATGTTTGGCAGCGCATCCACAGCAGAGTGCACTTAACATTTAGAGCAACATCAGACGGATCCACATGCCTCGTCGTATCTTGAATCAAATGGCTAGACCTATATCGGGGTACCAGCTCTTACAATGACACGGGTCTAAAGTTGTCTGAATTTTGAAGTGCAAATGCTAGGTCAATACAGCGCAGTGATCACATCACAGGCTCACAGCATACATTGCCAACAGCAGCCACAGCGGGTTACCTCAAGCAAGACACACCTAGGTTCCTCTGAAAACCCCTTTGACATCCATAAATTGGATCACCACCTAATGATGAATTGCTGACCTGACCCCTTCAGCAAACAGGGGTTTCACTGTGGTCGGTCAAAGGCAGCTTAGCACAGCATCTGAGGTAGAAACCTTGCGTCTCCGCTGGGCAGGAATCCCTCTTCCAGACTGACATTTCAAATCACTTCCAGAGGCTCTCAGCAGGAGAGGCTCTGCTGACTTCGTGTAATGTCAAGGAAAGCTTGTGGAAATTCGCGTGTAGGTCAATTAAGTGGCTGAACGGAAAAAGCAAATTGTCTGTTGTGCAGTACTTTGCCCGCCTCGTGTCCAAAGTGACTGGACGAACGGGCAAGGACCGCTTGGCATCATAGAGCCAACAGTCCACCTAACGGCTCACCAGCTTTTGCTTTTTAATGAACGGGACACTTCATTTTTGGCCACATTATTGCTCCGAGCTCTCAAAAGCCAAAGGTTAAGAAAGGAAGACTATGTGGAAGTGGTTTCAAGGCCAGTTTGTTATCGGGGTAGGAGAGACAAGTGGTAATCATTAAGCGATTAAAGCACTCACTCATTTCCAGGGAATGCTGCCTATGCTAATTAGCAGAACTTCTTCCTCAAAGTACATCCACTAATTTAATCTCCTACTATCTACTGCAAACCAGTTAAAGGAAAAAACAACAACAACCGACTGCGAAACAAATGATGAAAATATTAGTAAAACAGAGTAAGCACCAATAAAAACCTAATTTGCTTGTTCTGCAAAATGCTGCTGCCATGCAAGGACTCCTGAGGAATACAAGGCTGACCCGAGCCCTGACCCCACACTGGGTGCCCCAAGATGCATTTCTAAGCCACCCAGCGGTGACAGCCACCTCCAACGTTTTGTCGCCTCCACCCTGCCAGAAGCTGCTTGTCCCACCAGGTCTGCCAGGAGAACGGCTTGTGTGACCAGCCCCTAACCCACTCCGCTCGGAGTGGGAAGGGCTGTAACGACCTCTCCTCATTTAAACCCCGGAGATCCGCCAGCCTGCTCCGGGGATGTCTCCCTATCCCATCTCTGCAGGGATGGGGTAGGACAGGCAGGCTTTGAGCTGAGGAGCCTGGAGAACGGGTTTCCATGCCTAGCTCTGCCACGTCCTCGCCCTGACCTGCACCGCGGGTCTCTCCACTCCCCCAAGGAGGAGTCTGCGCCAATTGCTTTGGCGAGCTGGATGTTGCCAGATCGTTTTGCTTTGAAGAAACCTGTAAACCAGTTAATGTGTCGGAAGTTAGGGTCATTATAAGGGCTGACAGCCACCAGGCTGGGTGGCAGCGGTACCTGGAGTATTCTGCAGTGATGAATAAAGCTACAGTAAAATCATAACTTTGAGTTAGAAAAAAAGTAAGTGGATTTAGTTTTCTTTTAAGAGACTAAGCGGACTCTTTTCTTTGCCTCCTGACACTTGACGTGTAGTCAGTGACGTTTTCAAGTGTTGTTCTCTTCAGTCAGAAGGAGCAGAAATGACTGGAAAAATAGCAAGAAAATCTGACAAAAGAGAATCTAAATCCTCTTGACTACAAGAACTTGGACTTTAAAGCTCCCTGTATCTCATGAGATAGAAATGCAAGATTTAGCAAGTCTATGAATATTTTAATAGAAAAAACCCCCACAAGTTCTAATTTATATGCATACACACACACACACACACATATATATATACACACACACAAACTAAAAATGCACATCCACTTCCCTTGCCTTATGCCAACCACCCATGGCCAGGTTCTTCTCCACTTGTCCTTAAGGGTGGAGACCTGGTGGAGTCCTCTCTGCAGATGCCACCATGTTGCTTAGCCTTGACTAAAGGAGATTTTCAGAAGAGCCTGTCACGCAAAGCGAGTCTGCCGTCCCTTCGCCTCTCATCCTAAAAACACGTGCGCTGACGCCAGCAGAGAAAGGCTCCTCAGGCTGGAAGCCGTTTTGGATGGCTGCACCCAGCCTCACGCCATTCAGGTTTCGTGAGCAGAGGCCTAGAAGAACGTGACCTACCAGGGGAGGCTGGAGGAGCTGGGATTGCTTCATCCAGCAAAAAGACTTCTGAGGTGCAGGAGAACTAGAAGGGGCAGAGGTTACAATAGCAAGCTTTAAATACATAAAAGGCTCCCTCAAAGAGAAGGAAACAATTTGTTTTCCACCGCCATGGTGTACAGGGCGAGCGGTAACAGACGTTAATCATAGTGAAGGAGGTGCAGCTTAGACATTAGGAAAAGCTTTGCAACAGGAAAGCTAACGGAGCAGCAAAATGAGATGGCCTTGGGAGGACACGGAGCCCCAGAGCAGGGGACCTGGAGGAAGCTATTGGGATGGAGGCAAGTAGCGCTGGTGAAACCTCTCTGGTCCTGCCCAGAACTGTTCCTCCAGAATACGCTATTTAACGAAGACACTGCTGGTGGAGCTTTCTCTGGCTGCAGTCAGAGAGGTCTCTGACAGCGCCTTTTTAGGGGAAAGGAGGGTATGTGGCTCTTATGCCAAACGGCAGAACAGACAACCGAGCACCATGCCACCTCTTCATCTGAGCGTAGGCGGCTGCTGCCATCTCCCGCAGGACCAATCCTCCTTCAGTCTCAGCTGCTGAGCACAGGCGGTTGTACCCGAGGGACGGCAGAGCCTTGGGCTGGGGGCCCTGAGCAGTGGCTGCTTACCTCAGTGGCATTTAGCAGAGAGGGGTAAAAGAAAAGGAAAAAGAGAGAATGAAGTTTCAGACAACCTGTCAAAAGGGGTTAAGAGAGCCCCCAGCTCTGTTGGCTGTAGCTCAAAACGTTGGGCAGATGAAGCTGAGGAGAAGCTCGCTTGCACTGCTGTCGTGGGACGCATGGACAGACTGCATGGAAAGATGGAGGAGCTTGTTGCTGGGCCGTGGGATGGGGTCGTTCAGGCAAAGGTGAGGAAAAGCCCTGGCTTATGCCCCTGGCCTGCCTTTGGCAGAAGAAGGGGAGAGCAGGGAGTTGGCAGGGCCCCAGATCATCCCTCTTGCCAGGGGATGGAAGGGCTGGTGGGGTGATGGGGACAGCTGATGCTGGGGGGAAATGTCACATCACCCATGGTGCTGTGACAGTTGTCTGTGGCCGTGGGAGGAACTGAAGAGTCTTGCCAGCTCCTTGGACAACTGAAGGTCCTGTCAGGGCTGACGTGGTGTGGGAGCAAGGCCAGGGACAAAAGCAGAATAAACATGAAGGGATGAAAGAAAGCGCTGCTGTGAAAAGCTCCATGGCTGGGACCTGGAGCAGGAAACCTGGCAGAAAGCAGCAGATCCCCGGGCAGAGGTGGTACGGAGCCCCTGCCACACTGGGGCCAGCACAGCCAGGGGTCTGGAGCTGCCCCATTGCCACCACCCTGTGCCCAAGGGCACGTGACTTACATCCACCTTCTCCCAGGGCTGCCCACCAGAGCTGGGAGGGAAGGGCTGTTACAGTACACGGGAGACGAGCAAGGGGTCATCACGCTGGCCGATCTGGGGTCTCTTCAAGTCCTCACCTTAATGGGAGAAAGAGCTTATTCCAACAAGGACTTCTTACAGGAGAACATCAGTTACCAAAGGGTCAGGCTGCATGAGGAGAGGGGCTGTTTGATTTCTTCACAGATCTCTCTTCCTTCCTTCTACACTCACGTACTGGGATGTTAATGGAATAAAGCTGCATACAAAATGTCCCACGGTGGGCCCATTGGTGTGGCCTGGGAAAGGACGGGTAACTCCTTTCTTCCCAGAAAAAGGGATAGAATTTATTCTTTTTAAGGTACAAAAGCAGAGATTTTTCTCCTAATCCCAGGAGAGATAAGACTTTCAGAAAAGCATTAAAATATCATAAGCACCACAGTAAGAGTTAGAAAGGTTTCAACAGGCTTAACAGATGTATCCCTGATGTCAGGTGTGGGTTGAGGGTAGGATAAAGGTGAAAGGTGTTGGAATCTGGGTCTTTCCTTTGTCTCAAATGGGGATGGCAGAGAAGAGGCATTGCAATTACCATATTTGGGTCTGCCGAAAAACACGCTGCTGTATTTTCTGAAATAAATTATGAATGCTGCAGAAATCCAAACATGTCTTTTTATAGTTAGTCACCCGGGCAGAAAGCCAACGAACGCGGAGCTGCCAGCCCCAGCTATTCAGAAATCATGAGTCAAGCCCCCAAAATCCTGAGGTTGGCTTTGGAACTGTGAGACTTCACAAAACAGGGCTCTTTCCTCCTGTTTTGAAAGCTCTAAAGGAGGGAGGGGCCAGAGATAGGTACTACCATTTCAAAAATCTTTCTGCGGCCCCAAATAGGAAATTACCCGGTTTCAAAGGCAGGTGAGCATCGCACTTGATCTTATGGCTCAGGTAGCCAGGGATTTCATAGCAGCACTGGCTGGTCAGGGGATGTAAACGACAAGGTACAGCCGTGTGCTGTTCACCCCCTTGGCATCGCGCGTGGCTGGGCAGACACAGCACAGGGCAGGTTTCCGGGCAGAGAGCTCTTCTCCTGTCTACAACCCGAAGCACAGAAAGTCTCCTGTTGTGCTTCGAGCTGGTCTGTGCTCCCGGACAGCAAAGCAAAGAGGTCAATGAACGAGCATCGTGGGTTGCAGGCAAGATAACCGTAATCTCCTTGCACCTCTCTGCAAGGAGAGAGAGGCGGTGGGCCCAGGGCGGCAGAGAAATGAGTTAAATTGCTTACAGACGTGCTTCGAGCCTGTCAACTCTGCCCTCTCCTACCCATCACCCAGTGTCGCCGCCGGGCAGGCATGGAGCTGCCTGGAGCAGAGGGTCAGCGCGGCTTGTTCCACCTGGGAGAGGCTGCGGTGCAGCCGCAGAGCAGGGTCTGGCGGGGCTTGGGGGCACCGACTGCAGAGAGCAACCCGGCTGGAGATTCCCTGGGCTCTGACGCTCACACCGTCCCAGCCCTCTCTTGTCACTCTTCAAAGCAGATTGCACGCGAGTGGCTTTTTTGTTGTTGTTGTTGTTGTTGTTTTTGCAGGCAAACCAGAAATGTTTCTCTCTGAGAGAATGAAATTGGGAGAGATGTTGTCGCAGAGAACAGGCAGTGCAGGGATGGGGAGGCAAACACCAGAAAGGAGCAGAGCTGCAGCAAACAGGCATCACGTTTCCGTAACGGCTGGGTGTACCTGGGGGCCGGGCACTTGGAAGACCTAGCGCTACTTTTAGGAACTGAGACCAGTCTCTGCCACCGCGTCCCACCGACCTCACTCAGGGTATCGCAGCCGGCAAAGACTCAGCCGCCGGGAAGCTCTGGAGAGGGGCAGTCGGTGAGAAAATCAATGAGCCACATGCACAGCACGATCTCTTCTACCTGGCCAGGGCAGGGGGGAGAGCGGGGCTGCATCTCCAAGCCCATTCTCCATCCAGCGACACTCAGTATTTGGTGTTTAGCTGAATTGCAAAAAGCCAGAGTTACTTCATTCCACGCATCTGCAAGCTGTTATTTACAGCGAGGCAGCTGAGTTGCCTGTAGCGGTTTTAATAATACTTTTTTGGCTCTTTGAATAGTTTTGGTTTCGCTAATTCTTTGGTTTGGTTATCCAAGACAATGCCAGCTGCATTAGAAAAGAAGGCAGGGGCTTTTAATAAGGCTTCACATTCTCCTACTGCACAAAGCTGGGACCTGGGAGCGCATCTTCTGCTGGGAGACAACCGGCTCTAGGAAGAAGGAAGAATAGCACCAAGCCATAGAGCAGCAGGTACGGCCAGGACGTCAGTGGGCTGTAACCTGCGACCAGCCTGGACTAAGCTTTGCCGGCCTGGTTTTCGTGTGGGCAGCTGGCTGAGGGGATTTTCTATCTTAATAAGACAAATGGAGCCCGGTGACAAGTCAAACGGCAGGATGCTATGACTAGACACAATCCTCAAACTCAGATGGCTGTAACGGGGATGAAGTCAGAACTGCTTGACCTCCGGGAGATAAAACATCCCGTTGTGATTAAGCCTTTCGCTTTAGATAAAAAGTGTCCATTTATGACTTACCCTTTCACCCTCGGTACAGCCGCTTCAACCGAGAGCCTGGCAGTGACAAAGGTGCGATGGCAGGAACAGCAAGATTTGGAGAAGAAGTTAATACCTACAATTGCCTATAAATAAGAACATGCCATTAACACCTCTAAATACTGCTGTGTTTTACAGCCATCGTGAATGAAGCTGAACAAATAGGAGGAGGAAGAAGCATTCCAAGAAGGAAGCAGAGCTGCCGGCTGGCCAAAGGACACCACGCGGTTTCCCATGCTGGAGGCCAGGATAATTCACCCTACAGCCACTGTCGCCTTCAGGACACTCATATACCAGCCCAGGTTGTGTTGTGGTCACCTTCTGAGAAAGCACGCGCTGCCCGCAACTGCTGGTGATGCTGCTAATGAGCGGACGCTCCACTAATGGGTTAAGCCTGCACTAGTGTGTGGCCGGAGCTGGCAGAGGCTGCTGGAGCCACCCAGCTCAGAGCCTGCAGTCATGGAGCAGCTCCTGGTTCACCCACACCGTGAGAAACGCTGCAAGCCGCAACAGCGGCTGTCTCGGAAGAGCACTGGGAAAACAGCGGGTCTTAATCAAAACCACGCTCCAGGCCTCTGGATCTCCACCAGCGTGTGCCGGGGCGCTGGCAGCGCTGCCGTCTCCTCCGCGCCGGCTCCCCCTTGTCCCCCAGCTCTGCAGTGAGGGGCTCTACAGAGGTGGCTGTTCTCTGCTGCTGGAGAACAGCACAGGGTCCACGTGCATCTTCATCCGAACAAGCATGACGACTTTGATTTGTGTCTCCACCGCCAAGGCGGAGCACATCACCGCAAAACCAGGAGGATAGCTTTGGCTGCTGGACGAGAGGGCAGAGGGAGAAACAGGCTTGCAGTGGGGATTTGAGGCTCTGCCTCTGCTCTCTGGGCTTTCCCAGAGACGGCACCTTCCTCCTCCTCTGTGGAGTTTCCCTGAGCCTGTCGCCTTCCTCTCCCAGCCCTGTCCCCATCCTGCTGCCGCCGCCCATTGCTGCTATGAAGTGCCTCAGCATCTCCGGACGCAGAGCGCCGCGAGGAAGACAGAAGCCTGACATCACCTCTATGGACTCAATGCTTTTAAATTGGAGGCTTCTGCCTGTATCTTAAATGAAACACTGAGCATCTACTTTTTGCTTGATGAGGCACCATTTATAGCAGTGATAATTGGGAACAGCTTTGAACTCCTCTTTAATACCCAGTCACAGGTACTTTTAAAGTATGCATTTCTGTTAGTGATACATTGGTTTTAACCAATCGTGAACACAATCATAATTATTTTTTTTCAGCTTATATGGTGCAAAAAGTAAGAAAGTCTGCAAAATTCACGATGTCTGTAATTAACACTGAAGCCTGCCGCTCCATCCCCTTTCCCAGAGTTGTAAAGACCTCAGGACAGCAGACAGGCTTTTGGGTTATACGAAATGCTCGGTTAAAAGTGAAGTTTCAGCCCAAGCTCGGTGTGGCTGGCGAAGCACATCACTACACCGGTGCAAAGCAAAAAGCCTACTATCAAATTAGAAAAAAATATTTATATTTTTCTACTCATTGCAATTCAGCCCCGAAAAGGTTACAAAGCTCTCGAGTGCAGGGGTAATCCGAGATCCTCCTGCGAGGTACTTCTTGGGCAATTCCACCCCAGGGTTTTTAGCAGCGTCAAAAGGCTGCAAAGTGCTAGTGGAGCTCAGGAATTTAGTGTACTAGATGCTTCATATTCTTTGCCTTAGATTTCATAGTCTGAGGAGTTGCAAAACAGAAACAGATTATTCCCCTTCTAGATATGGTATGTTGAGATGAAGAATTCGGGAAACTCTCCCTAACGTTACTGTGATCTTATGGTTGTCAAAACAAGAAACCAGATATTATTTTTTTTTTTAATTTTAATCCTCCTTTAGTGTTTTGACTGCAATGACGGATGTCCCAAGGGAGCAACCGCGTACTTGCAACCTCAAGCTACTTGAAATAAAAACAATGCAAGGAACAAAACCTTTTCTACTACTGCTGTAGCAGAATAGAAAAGAAATGGTAGATTGCCTTTCGGATAGCTGACTAGTGAGAGGGTGGAGAAGTGATCAAATCTGTCCTGAAAGGTACAGCTGCTGTAGCATTTTTAGCATTAGGATATTCTCGCATTTTCACAGCATTTGAGCGTTCCTTTTCCAGAGGTCTCCCCGGAGCCTCTGTACAGAGGTCCTGTACAGAGGTGGCCAACTGATGTCTTCAGACCTGCCTAGAGCATCTCTGAGCTCCCCTTGGTGCCAGGAGGCCAGATCCCACACAAAACAGGGCGCCATGGGTTTGTCGTACCTTGTATTCCGGCATTATCCAAGGGGAGCGGGGACACCAGTTTCAAATCACAGACAGTAATGGAGTCTTACTAATGCTACCTTCTTCCTAATGAAAAAAAAAAAAAAAAATGAAGAGTTAACCCATGAAGAAACAAAAGCAAAGCTGTGATATACTGCTGACTTGTTTGTGATATTTAAAATGCATAAATATCCAATATAAGGGCAGCAAAAAGAAAAGAAAAAAGAAAGGTTGCCCGAATGCCGTGTCACGTGGCACACATGAAAGAGGAGCCCCGTGAAGCATTTCGTTGCAATGATAAATTGAGACGTCTCGTTCTGCAAGTGACTGCTGCTGTGCAGAAACAGGTCTTTAATTCGTACGCCCGTGCAGGCCTTTCAGAAGTCCAATGCAGCGCGCAGCGCAGCACGTCCAAACCCAGGGCAGATAAGGGCTCCTCTGCTCGTCGCGTCAGGCGCAGACACACCGGGCCTGAGCACAGCTCAGCCATCGGATACTGCGCGTTGCTGTTTTTCCTTTGGATTTAAGGCAGCCGAAGGTGGAAGGGTCATTGAACTACCTCTGAAGTCAGCTGCAGGAAACGAACGACTTTTAATGAGCGCAGGAATCAGTCACTCCTGAGCACATGGACCCAATCGATCGTACCTGCCCGGCTGGCAAACTCACACTCGTCTGTCAGGAGGTCAACCTGGCTCCTGTTCCCAGGAATTCAGACCATGCTCTCTGGGCTAAGGAAAGCCGCTGCCTGCTGCAGCCAGTTAGCAACACAATTAACCGTGCTTGCATAGGACTTTTCATGCTTTAAATTTAAAAAAAAAAAAAAATAATAAAAAAAAATGTCCTCCCTGTGCCTTTTTTCCATTCAAAATAAATCAGTTCCTAAGGAAACAGCAGATCTGTGGCTCAGCACATTGCGATGGCCAGGAGTAGAAGTGGAGCAAGCCATGCATAAACGGTTCCCGGCTCAGGTCGAAGCCCATCCGTCGGGACAGCCCTTGCCACCAGTGCTGCCGAGGTGGCTGCCACCAGCTGGGTGCCACACCGTCCTCTCGGTGGGGACCCTGGGTGATGTCCTTCTTGCGGCTCTCTGGAGCACCTTTTTGGGCTGGTGATGAGCATGCACAGCAGGTTAAGGAAATGATAGCACACCTGCTTGCTCACCTTTAATGCAGGTTCCAGCACTGCGCATGGAAAAAAAAAAAAAAAGATACTGTGAGACAAAAATTTTACTTCTCAAAAGCAATAGATAGAAAGAGTCCAGAAAATGAGCAACTGATTAATGCTCGCTCACAGTTTGGCCCCGTGAATTATGCTTATAAATTTTCATAAGTTTTTTTTTCCTCTTAACTTTCTCTACTCATGTAAAAGAGGCCTCAGAAAGGGCAGAGCAATTAGACACCTTTTTTGTTTGTTTTGCTGATGGCAAAGACTGTTAAGCACTGAAGAAGAGAAAGCGAATCCTTTTAAGAAGTAAGAGTATCATGACTCAAAATCTCCACTACCTCCCGTCACAAACGCGCCCCAAAAACCTCGTTACGGTGTTACGGATGCACTGATTTGCCCTGCAGCCCCACAATCCCACTTCACTGTCCTGTTTCCCAAGACTTAATGCACTTGTGTATAAAGGAAAAACAAATTAGCTCAGGCTAATGCATTTTTCCATTGCCAGTAGGCATTGTTGGAAAAGTATATGGAGGAGATCAAAGTGATAGGGTCAGAAAGGAGAGCGTAAATGTTTATACCCTGCTAAAAGGAACAAACTACATTCCTACTGACTGGGAGCACAGGGAGCAGGCCAAATAAGTAACCAGATCTGTATGCTAACTCTCCTCCAAAGCAAGCCTACCTCATAAGGTTATTTCCAATGCATTTTGCACAGTTGCCGTATTTGTATATGCTAGCCCTTTTTTTTACACCTAATGATCGCTCCAGGCTGCAGCACTGCCCCAAGGCTCTGACATATGAGTCCTCCCTGGGCTCATCCCTTCGCTCCCAGGCAGAGGGGAGCGGAGGGAAGGGGACAGAGCAGGGACCAAAGCCACTTGGAGAGTGCCTCAGCTGGGTGGTCATCTGCCTTCCCTGTCTGCGCTGCCTTCCCCACCGTGTCCTCGCAGCAGTACTCTCGGGCTACATCCTTTGTGCGGGTACAGTAACCCCAAGGCTTTGGCTACGTAACAGAGACCAATGGAAAAGTCATTCTGTCGGATTGCTTCGGATCCCTGGCAGCAGGCTTGGGAAAAAAAAATCCTGCCCAAATCTGTGGTGCTTACATAGGCTTAAAAAAAGAAATAATAAAAAAAAATATATAGAGAATCATAGAAAGGTTTAAGTTGGAAGGGACCTTAAAGATCACCTACTTCCAACCCCCTGCCATGGGCAGGGACACCTCCCACTAGACCAGGCTGCTCAAAGCCCCATCCAGCCTGGCCTTGAACACCTCCAGGGGTGGGGCATCCACAGCTTCTCTGGGCAACCTCTTCCAGTGCCTCACCGCTCTCAGAGTTAAAAATTTATTCCTGATCTAATCTAAGTCTACCCTCTTCCACAGTGAAGCCATTACCCCTTGGCCTCCAGGTACTGGAAGGCTGCTGTAAGGTCTCCCTGGAGCCTTCTCTTCTCCAGGCTGAACAACCCCAAGTCTCTCAGCCTGTCCTCATAGCAGAGGTGCTCCAGACCTCTGATCATCTTTGTGGCCCTCCTCTGGACCCACTCCAACAGGTCCATGTCCTTCTTGTGCCGAGGACTCCAGAGCTGCACGCAGTACTCCAGGTGGGGTCTCACCAGAGCAGAGTAGAGGGGCAGAATCACCTCCCTGGACCTGCTGGCCACGCTTCTTTTGATGCAGGCCAGGATATGGTTGACCTTCTGAGCTGTGGGTTCATGTTGCTGGCTCAAGTTGAGCTTCTCATCAACCAACATCCCCCAAGACCTTCTCCTCAGGTCTGCTCTCAATCCATTCTCCACCCAGCCTGTATGTATAGTGTTTATTTTTTTTTTCATAGTATATTATTTTTAACAAATTTTATATATATATAGGTTGAAACGTACCGGGACACTCAGGAGACAACTCCCAGAGCTGTTCTGATAAACTGATGTCAGAAAAATGCTTGGCCTCAGGCCAAGTGTCATCTGACACTTTCTCCGAGCAGCAGGCTCAGGATGCATCTTCCCACTCTGCTGATGGAGAGCAGCTGTGGGAAGGGCTGTTCTGAGTACGGCTGCACGCCCCATGAGTCGCTTGCAAGTACTTAAGTCTCTGTGAAGCCAGAGGAGCACCGGGGACAGGCAGGAAGCTGCATCAAGGGATGTGGCTGCCCCGAATCACCGAAATCCACTCTCTGCTGACCAAGCTCTCAGACACGCTGCGGGCAGAGTTGAACCATTGAACCAGAGTTGGCCATTGAACGCTGGCCTTCGAGCAGAAGCCTGTCCCGTTTGCATGCTCTCGTGGCTGGTCATCAGTCACCAGGGAGAGACGAGCATTTTTTACCTTTCACCTGGCAGATCAGGCCAGGAGCGCTGGCAGCATTTGCAGCAGACGACGCAGATGCCGTTTGCAGATGTTGAGCTGAGGCCATCCTTCACCCCGGCACGACAGGCCGTTTGGGAGCTGGAGCCTCGCTGTCTTCTCCCCCCGTCCCTTCTCGGCGGGCATTGCTGCAGGAGGCTGCTGCCACGCTCTTAAACAAGCCGGAGCTCCGCTCTTCCCCCTTCCAGCAGCTCTCTGCCACGTCTGGACAGCATCCCAGCCACCGCGGGTGTGGGGGAGCCGCCAGGTGGGCTTCCATGTGCAGGTGGTGCCCACCATCACCACCACTGAACAGGCATTTGCAGAGCGCTTGCAGTGCAAGCCTGGCATGTCCAGCTCCAGGGCCCCAGCGAGCAGGAGCTCCTCCCGCTCCCATTAATGAGATGGCCTCAGTGGAGGAGAAGGAAACGCCGCAGAGCTGGCGGCGGCCCTGCCCTTAAAGCCATTACCTGCCCTTTCACAGGCAGCCACAAAAGGGTTGGGCTTTGCCCATCCTACTGGTAGGAGGGATGCTCATCCTACTGATGGGAGGGAGGTGGCACACCCCAGCCACCCACCGCTCTTCCTCCTCCTCGCGCGGGGAGACAATTCTCTACAGAGACCAGAGAGGTATAATGGTCAAGAGTTTTCCCAGCAGAATGGTTTTCCACTGGAAAAAAATGGATTTTTCACAGATTGGAAGCGTTGCTCAGGCTCAAGATGTTTGTTTGCTGAGAGCAGGCGAGCTCTGCCTGCCCGTTCCTACCTGCCAGCCGCAGGCAGAGCCCAGTCCTGGCAGGCTGCCTGCCCGCAGCCCGGCTCCTGGGAGAGGCATGGCTCTCTGAAAAGGGAGTTTTAACATCCACAGGAGGGAAATTTCTCTCTTCAGGAAAACCCTAGTGCATGCACAAATTGTCCTCATGGAGACTCCTTGCCAGGCTTGATGACCTCCCTGAGGATTTTCCTGAACAAGGACCCAGTGGAATGACCAAGCTCTTCTCACAGGGACAGGTGCAAACCAGCAGTCCCAACAGAAAGAGCCTGGCCTCATCACCGCCGAAGTGCCATCACCGACCTCCTTTCTCATTCAGGACCAAAACTTGGTTCTTTCCCCACGTTTACCCAAACATTCCTACGACAGAATTTCATCCAAAAGTCATTTCAAACCCACAAAATGGCTCATCTCCCTGCATCGCTTGCTCATTTGTTGACATTTTCCAGGAACAAGAGCAGGCAGGGAGATGTGGTTTTCTCCCCCTGCAGCCACGACACGTCTCCAATCACTGCCCTGTTCTGCCTGCCAGGACACAGAAGCAGGAGCGCAGGGGGGGTCACCATGCACTCCAGAGCCCTGAAGCAGTGGCAGAGCACCACGACCCCAGCTCCCCCCCCAGCGCCCACACTCACAGGTTTGTTCCCCAGGCACTCGGAGAAGCTCTAAAACTTCAAGGTCAGGTCTCCGCTCAGCAGACAGCACTTGCAAGGGGATGGAGGAATTCCCTTGCGGGACCCTCGAGCATACAGAGAGACCTCTCTATACTTTGGACAACACAACAAGTTCTCCTTCCCATTTGCTCAGTAGAAGAGACAGTGGAGACAGATAGTAGAAACAGTGGCATGCTCAGGATGCTGGTACCCATGCTGGGATGCCGGCGTTCTGCCCAGAATAGCTGACAGAGTCATCACAGAGAATAAATCCACGTGCAAAAGCAGGGCCTGCCATTTCCCTTCTCTTTTGGCATACAAAACAAGAAAAGATTTATCAGCTCTTGTGTTTTCATTTAAGGGCAGGTACCTCTGCGTGCCCTGTACCACCTCGTCAGGTGATGCGCCGTTTTCCAGACCTCTGCATTTAAATGAAAAGATTTGCTACTATGGGTTCTTGCCAGCATGGTTACGAACGCAACCAGGGGTTTTCTACACCCAGCTGGAGTCACAGAGGAGAGGATGAAGTGGGACCCATCCATCCTCTTGCCTGAAGGCAAGGGTAACTATATCCTGATGTTTGCAAAGAGTTACTTAATTTGCTCTTAAAAACTGCCACAAGCTTTATTCCAGCACCTCACTGTCCTTTCGTTTATAAACCTTCTCCTTGTGCCTAACAAACTGCCTCAAGCAACATCCCAACCCATCCCATTCTTTTCCTACCCACAATAAAAATTCATAGAAAACATCAGTGTTTCATTTTGGAACTATTTTGAAAAGGAATGTAACCCCTATTAAACTCCAAGGAACTGAAGCAATGTCAGAAAGTGACCTGAATAGCACAACAAATTATACTCTTAATTTCAAGGCCGTCTTGGGTGTTTTGCACCACAGGCACACAGAAAGAATATGCACATAAATTTGAAGAATTACAGCCCTGTTTACTTGTGTTATACAGCTCAACATCTCTGGTTGGGGAACCTGCTGCCAAGAACAACCCATGCAGCTCAAGCCGAAGGAAAGGTGACAGGAGATGATGGCCGAGTCCTGCCAAAGCCCCCAGGAGGATGTCTCCTACTTTCCTTTGTGGTGGGAGCGAGCACAGGTGTGCAGGCACAGATAATAACCCAGATACCCTTTCCAGCATCTGCATCCAGTGTGGCCAGCAGGTGGAGGGGGGTCATCCTCCCCCTCTACTCTGCCCTGGTGAGGCCGCACCTGGAGTACTGTGTCCAGTGCTGGGCTCCCCGGTTCAAGAAGGACAGGGAACTGCTGGAGAGGGGACAGCAAAGGGCTACCAAGATGATGAGGGGACTGGAACACCTCTCTTATGAAGAAAGGCTGAGGGATTTGGGTCTCTTCAGTCTGGAAAAAAGATGGATGAGGGGGGACCTTATCAACACTTATAAATACTTCAAGGGTGGGTGTCAGGAGGATGGGGCCAGGCTCTTTTCAGTGGTGCCCGGGGACAGGACAAGAGGTAATGGGCACAAACTTGAGCATAGGAAGTTCCACCTAAACATGAGGAGGAACTTCTCTATTTTGAGAGTGGCAGAGCCCTGGCACAGGCTGCCCAGAGAGGTGGTGGAGTCTCCGTCTCTGGAGACATCCAAAACCCGCCTGGACGCATTCCTGTGCCACCTGCTCTGGGTGACCCTGCTTTGGCAGGGGGTTGGCCTAGATGATCTCTAGAGGTCCCTTCCAACCCTGCCATTCAGTGATTCTATGATTCTGTGATGCCTTAGATTGGATTTCTCTTGCTGCCTGCTGACACTCGACCAAAAGTGAACTGCAGGAACACGCCGCTTCCTACGCCAGCCGGGCAGAGGATGAGCATGGTATCAAGGTACCAGGCTTAAAAATAGACCTTGAGAGAAGCTGGAAGCGATACCGAAAAATTACCGTTCCCAAAGCTATTATTAGTACTCAAACAGCAGATTGTTCAGGCCGTGGGTTCCCGGGTGGGAGGCACACCAACGAAACAGGAGGATTACCTGACTTCGCCAGGAATTACCCTGCCTGTCCCCAGAGCTGTTCTTCACAGTCCATGGGAGAGCTTTAGGAAAATGAGCAACTTACTTATTCACAGCCTCTTCAGCACCAGTCAGGAGCCTCCCTTGTATCACTGGACGTTCGTTATTTGGCACAGGAAAGCAGCATTATTTTTTTTATCAGCGTAAACAGAGTTTAAACCTCCACTTCAAATCCCCATTTGCCAATGCAGGAGGCCCATCCGCCAAGCAAGAAGAGAAGCCTTGCTCCAGATCCGGGACAGGCTGTCCCAGGAGCTTCCCTGCCTGGAGGACAGCGTGATCTCCAGGCTGCTTGGCGTTCAGGGAGGCATCATCTGGACTGAAACCCCCCCCGACACACCAAAAAAAACTGCAGGAGAGGCTGCAGCTCTGGTGAGCATTGTTTCTGCTGGACTGGGCTTGGTTGTTTGTTTCCCTGCTCCTAGAACAAATATTAATAGCTGTATACACTCAATCTTTACAAGCGCAATCCCCCAAAGCAGCGTCAGGACCTCGAGTGAACCCGAGCAGTGACTCACGTCTTGACGTTGGAGGAGACAGTCGGTGTTTAACCTACCCCGGCTCCAGATGAAGGTTTTAGTAATGTGCCTCCCAACGATGTGCCACTTTGTGCTTTCCCTTATCCTGCCTGCTTACCACTTTCCCCCCCGCCCCCCAGGAAATGTGGGAACAGCTTTAGAAGTTACTAGAGCTCCTGTTGCCCAGTGAACCTGAAGCCTTTGGTACGACACCTGATGAGGAAGCCTGGTTATTTTATGGTACGGACCATGGTGGGGACAGAGGTCCCCGGGTAACAGCCGGTCTCAGGCAGTGGGGACGGATGCGAGGGAATGACCAAGTCCCACCTGCTCCCTGCTGCTTTCTAAAACCGGCTGTCCTGCACACGGGGAAGAAAGCTCCCTCTTTCTTGTTCAAATCACCGCTGCGCTTGAGGAGATGAGAGTCATTTCCATCAAATGCACAAAGTTTTCCTTAAGCCCTTTTGTTGGGAAGGGTGACTCACTGAAGTACCAATCCGAAATGTTTTCTCGAGGTATTTTTAGACAACAGGGGGGGTGGTCCAGTGAGTCACGGCTCCAGTGCTGCCCATTCGACTGAATGCAAAAAGCAATGGGATCCAATTTAGTGGATTGCTTTCCAGGGCTGCTTTCACGGAGCTCTGCTTCCCCAGCAGCACGGGCTCTCACGGCCGCATTTATTTCTATTGCACCATGTTTAAAGGACGGGTTTTGTTCCCTCCTCACACACAAAAGAATCGAAGCAAGCATCCAAACGCCTTTCACCTCCAAATTACTGTAATCCATACTTGATTTGACTGCGCGTACCAGTGATTATTCCGAGTGCAGGAAAATACAAGACAAAAGCAATGCTGAGAAGCGTTAAGAATAAGGTATCGAGAAGTGGGGGAGTGCAGAACAGCAAGGGTTTTCGGCCTCGTGCCGTCTCTCTGGGCTCTGTTCACTATGGGGTGCCCTGGGGGGCCTACCCACCCCCAAGCACCCCTTTTCCCCCGGCTGGCACTTACCAGGGTCCCTAAGCACCAGCACTGCCCTGTGTCTGGGTGCTCAGAGCCTTGCTCCAGCCCAGAGGAAGGGTTACCCGTGGCAGGCAGTCTTGAGTTTGGTGAGGGGACAAGCCGCGTCTCTCCCGAGTCCGGCAAGGTTAAATTCTTCAGTGTTGGGAGTGTCGCCTTCTTTTGCTAACGAGGGAAAAAGGCAAGGTACACTTTGGAGAGATTTTGCTATTTACCTGCAGTAAAGCTCACACTTCAAAGGGCTGGAGGAACTTGTGGGGAGAACACAGGAGAAGAAAGACTGCCTTGCTATCTCCTGGCACAGTACAAACATACTCTCTAATACAGCAAGTGATCCAGCCAGAGATTTTTGTTTGTTCACTTCAAAAGTGCCTACTGAGAGATTTGTTCAGGTCTGGAAACCAAACAAAGGAATATCAATGGGAGCACTGCCTCTGAAAACTGCAAGAGCGGCTCTTTGGAGATCCCCGTTGTAATTACTGCAGGATTTCATCACCGGGCAAGCTCTTCTCTCTCCACTCCCTTGCCCTAAGGTCGTGCTAGGGCAAGCCATCAAGTTCAGCAAGGTTGGGGTTTTTTATTTATTTTTATACGGTATACGAAGCACAGCCCATCCAGCAGCGAAATGCCAGAGCCCTGTCAAAGTCACAGGTCCATTTCACAACACAAATGTACTAATGAGCTCTGTCTCATGCACGAACCAGCCTAAAAAGTGAAGAGAAAGAGGAGAGTTTGCTGCTTTTCCTACCTGAGGATCTGCCTGAGGGTGGGCAGGATTAGGTTCCTTCCTCCTCATACGGGAAGCTGCCAGGTCCTAGACTCAGAAAAGCTCTACAGACCCAGCAGTTTCTTCCATTGCTGCGTGTGCACTTGCAGCCCAGGGCCACCCCAGGCAATGCCAGGAGCAGGGCAGGCAGAGCACAGGCTGTGGATGATCTCCATGCTGCGATGGAGCTCTGTGCCCCAGACCTGCTCCAGACCCTCGCACCCACCTGAGGCCCCAGCCACGCTGTTTGTTTATGCACGCAGTCGGGAGAACAGCGACCATGAGCAAACCGCACAGGATTATTAAATTGTTTCCAGCTCAAACTCTTATTCCCTGGGGATCGTTCGTCATTCCCTGCCTTCAATCCTTAATTTGGGTCAATCACGCAATGCACGAGAGAGACCCAAACAAGTCTGGCCCTGAAGGGAGGGATTAAAGCTCCAGCTAAGATTTATTTCTGTTTGCTCATGTAAGCCACGCTGTCTGGAGAAAGGGAGAAGCGTTGAGGCTTGTGAGGAGGAGAGAACAGAGGAAACGCAAACCCCGAGACATGCTCCATCCCCAAAGCCACGCGCGGTTTTGCTCCACTTCACTTGAAAGACAAGAGTTGAAGTCCTAGGAGCTGCCACCAGCCACGGGGCGTTACAGGTCTCCCGGGAGGAGAGGAGCTAAAAAACTAAGCGCAGGGCAGGAGATGCCTGCCCTATCCCTCCTTGCTGTCCCTAGCACAAAGCCAAAGGCCCCACAGCAAGTCCCTAATTTGGGATGCCCTTTTTCCCTGGCAAATCTCAAATATTTTCCCTGGTAAATCTCCGCCCAGCACTACTTCTGTGGGCACAGAAAGCATTTATCACACTATCGGAAGTCTCTTGTTTCCCCGCCACATCTCTGCAAGACGGCTTAGAAAGGTGCTATTAGCCAAAGCGGCTTTGAAAGCTGATTTGACCAACCAAAAAAGTTTCAATGACATCATTGATTTCATACACTTGTTCAGGAAGATAACAAAGCAGGAGGAGGACGGGGGGCGGGGGAATGGGGAGGGAAGCCAAAAACCCAACCATAACCCAAAGAAGCCCTGAGTTGATAGTTGCAAAGTTAAACCATGCTGTCACAACATCTCCAAACAATTTTAATTGCATGTTTTATTGAAAGAACGTGTGAGTTAGGTGTTTTCATTTCATACATTTTTAAACACAGAGGTTCGAAATGCTCTGTTTTGTGGCAGGTGGCACTTTTTATTTGCTGAAAAATAAATCAGCTCTTTTTTTTTTTTTTTTTTTTTGCACAGTGTTTATCCCAGTTCAACCTGTACCAGTTTGAGGCTTTTTTATGCTCCTGGCTGAACCCCCCCCACCCCATTGCATGCACCCCAGGGAGGACAGACCCCAGCCTCCCACAGCCCCCCGGTCCTGGCCCATGGCCATCCTCATGAGCACCACAACTCACCGCAGCCAGCATCCACCGGAGCATCCCCCAGCTCCCAAAGTCACGAGTGCACCAACTCGGAGCAGCGCTTAATAAAAGCAGAGGCAAAAAGCACAAGCTGTGGACAGACAGCTGCTGGCTAGGAAGCTGAATGGTATAGCAGTAGTCTGTCCTGCTGGCCACCAAGAGAAAAAGCTGGACCTCATTTTCCTACACCAAATAATTAAAAAAAAAAAAAATCCACTGTGCAAGCAGTTTTTAAGAGATGAGGAAGACTATTTGGAAAATAAATCCTAGCAGGACAGGTAGCCACGTCTGTTGAAACGGTAGCTTAGAAAAACGCGTGGTAAAATGATGCCCATTCAAAAACACATTTCTACAAATCGGCAGCAAAACCCTTGGAACGCCAACGTTTTGGTCCGGGCTAACACTACAGCAGCGCTTTTGAAGAGTTCTGCTCCGACCCCCTCCCCTGTTGGATTTTCAAAAGGCACCAACCGCTGCCCGCAGCTTCTCCTGGTGTCTGTTCCAGGCAAATCAAACACCAAACATTCACGCCAAAACACACAGGTCCCCTCCTCACCCGAAGTTTCACCCCAAATTCTCCCTTAGGGACGCAGCATCCAAGAGACGCACGCTGCCCGAAATTACATTACAGCCTCCATACGGCCTCCAAGGGGCATCTTCACGCTCCCCAATTCACTGCTACTCAGGCAAGCGGTTTATCTGCCGGGGTCTGGGGCGTTCAGGGGTCTGAAAGGGGCACAAGCATTTCAAGAAGGGGTTTACTGCTTCTCCAGCCTCCCAGCTACCACTGTCCCCCCCCGGCCATGGTCTCCTCCGTCCTCTCCTCGGCATTGATCTCAGGGACTCGGTGGGCCACAAGCAGCCAAGGGGGCTGCACTCCCACCCCCCGAAATACGGCCCTGGGCCTGGAAACCACTGTCAGGCTTCCTGACAAGTTAAGGACACCCTTATCTTCGGTGGTGAAGCTTTTCAGGTAAAATATACAAAACCGCACGACACCCACACAGACAGCAGAGATAAAAACCTGTTTCACCAGCCGAGAACAAGAGAGCAAAAAAGACAAAGATATAAGCAGAATAGCTCTTTAGAGGAGGAAAAAGAGAGGAAGAAAGGCAAAAAAGAGAAAGCAACTACAAGAAAAAACCCACATCAAGGCATTTTGTTCATATATTTCAAAGACTAAATATTTTAGAGTCATCGAATCATAGAATTTTGGCCTCCCTATGCCACCTTGCTGCCGACACAAGAGGCCAGGTCCCCCCAGCAGCTCAGGTGAACGCCCCAACATGGGGGGAATGTTCCCAGTCACAGGATGGGAAATGAGGAAAGGACTGAGAACGTACACAGCTCATCCTCGCTTAAGTAAATGATGACAACCGACTCATTTCATTTGCAGGCAAGAGGAAAATAAGGCATTTAACGGCACGTCTCCAGCACTTCTCACAGACCAGGAGGGCAACACTGGGCCGTCCCCAAGAGCTGACGAGGGATGGCATACTAAATACTTGTGTGCAGCCCCCACGCAGGTAAAAAAACTTGTGACTTGTCATTAAATTGATCTCAGCCAGCCCCGTTTTGAGCAGACGTTTGGCCAGAGTCCTCCAAAAGTCCCTCTACACCTGTTATTCGGTGACTTTGTTATCAGCTGTTAGAGAAATTTGGATTCCTGCCTCTGCAAACACCGTGTGCTTTGACATGAGCTGACTTTATTTCAGCCAGAAGCATTGGGAATGACCGGGGGAAAAGGCACAGGAAAGGATGCAAAGGAGGCAGACAGAGTGATTCAGCTGTAGTCTCCCCTACCCTGTTGGACCAGACCACATCCGCCCACCCACCGCTGCACTTCGTCGGAAAGAACGTTTTATTCTTGGGCAGAGAACTCCAAAACACCACGCAAGTGGTGCCACCTGTCCAGGGTTTCTAAGTCAGGTCCAACACCTGAAGTAACTATCGCAACCCTTAGCCCCACTGGTCGTGGGACTGACGTGCTGCACAGGCTCTGTCTTGCAAGCGTCTCGAGACCAAAGGAGCAGAGATTCATTCATTAGGGGAATGAACCTTAAAAGCTTCTCCCAGCCCTAGGATGGGACATGGCGAGAGCCAGCAGCAGGGAAAAAAGGTTTTTCTAACAAGTGACTCCAAGTGGTGCTGGAGAGGAGCGGGCTCTGCGTTGCTGCGTGCCTGTGGCTGCCTGCTCCCAGCCGGGTCAGCCTCTCACCGCAGTGCTGCGGCACGTCGCCTTTGCTACCACGAGTTTAAATGCCGCCTTCAGCCGTAAATGTTTACCGAGTGCTACTTGATGCTGCACTCTGCAATGAGAACCCACTTCACAGCGGTGGCAGCAGCAGAGCCCCCGCCTCCCCTTGGTGCCTGGTTTTGGGGAACACGGCTCCCACAGGACAGAGAAAGCGAACCAGGGAGACGCCAGCCTGATGGCACCTGGCTGAGAAGGTGCTTGCAGCCAACCCTGCTGAGTCCTGATGGAGTGCCACAGCCTCCGCGTGGCACCCCGAGCCTGCTGCTGGCTTCGCGGTGCCACCCGCTTTGATCTGCTGAGCCCCGGTGAAAGGGGAAGGGACAACCCTGCGCAGCCTGCCCTGGCACACATGGCCTCCGGGCGCCTTGCAGGGAGTCCGAGAGTGGCGACGCACGGGGGTAAACAAATCCTCATTAGTCACATTTATCTCCGATAGCGATCTGGGCAAAAACACGTAAAAGCAAGCAAAGCAGCATAGCCAAGAGATGGGCGGTGGCAGTTGCCGACACAGGCGTGCTGCTAGGAGCATGGCCACGGCTTCACCGCACGAGTCCCATCTGGACAATTCCCTCTTCGTACAGTGCTCTCACTGGCTCCCACATCTCCATCTGCAGCCCGAGGCGGAGCAGGAAGCTGGGAGCGAAGGCAGACGAAGCTGCGCTGGAGCCAAGCAGCTCCTTGCAACGGCTGCTGCAGCCCGGCTCCAGAACTGATCGCTCCAAAACCCCAGGATGTACCTGGTGTATATACTTTCAGCTTCCCATTTCAGCCTTCACATTGTTTAATGCCTTCTACAGTATTAAAGAGGGCATCATCCGGATTAATCAATGAATCAAGGCATTGCAGGCTTCCCCAGACACCTCGGCCTCCTGTCCCGGCTCTGAAATCCCACAGGATACGGCTTGGCTGGAGCGATATGCTCCGTCCAGATGGTCTGTGCTTTTTGATTTCTGTGATTCTGATTTCCAGCCTAAATACTTTGTGGTCGGATTGTATTCATTTGCTCCGGTGTTGTCCATCACCTGAAATAGCTCCATACTTCCGTGAGGTTCTCCCTCGCTGCTGTATTTACATGTTTTTATCCTGGAAGCATCCCATGCGACTGCCATTCACAGGCAAGGAGGCCCAGCAGAGATTCATGCAGGCAATACTGGAGAATCTACCTTTCTCCATCTTATATCATCCCTATGAAGTTGTCTCTATTCATTTCCCAAAGCCGCTTCCAAATAGCATCCAACTTGATAAACCCAGCCAGGAATGACGGGGTGGGATAATGAGTTTCTGCGGTGGTGGGTGACACCGACAGCTCCTCGCCGGAGCCCTGCATCCCCCACTCCAGCTGCGCAGCCCGGCGGGTGCCACGAGAGCGAGCCTGGGCGAAGGCTGGGCACCCCTCTCCTCCTGCTGGTGTCGGGGCAGGGGGAGCAGCCCGCTACGCTGTCAGCTTTTAAGTGAAAATTAGGCAAAGTGCTTCACCAGCTTGCCTTGAGCAAGGCCAGGTCCAGTCTTTCCTCCCTACACAACTCTCCTCGCGCAGAAGCTTGCTAGGACTTTCCGTAAATCCCTTTAACAGGCTCTGCCATAGCAGAGTTGCCTCCACTCTGCAAACTTTCCTTATTACCGTAAGGAAAGACCTTCCCAGGCTCCCCAGTCGCGTCAGTCAGGAGAACAGTCCTCTGCTGCTCTCGGCCGCGAGCACTCCAGATACTATTACTTGCGGTTCTAAAGCCTCCGTATTTCACAGTCCTTTGGGAAGGCGCGGGGCGGGCGCCGTGCTCAGGGACCGTCAGGGAAGCCCAGGGCAGGCACCGACAGAAGGAGCCGTGCTGCTGCTCAGCCAGGCTTTGTCTTCAGAAGGCAAACTGCCGGAAACCAGAATGCCTGTCTGTTGGAAGGCATCGGACAGTTTCCCCAACATAGGTAGTTTGTAACAAGCAGTTGTCACAGCACACGGGTGTTTGACATTCTGTTTTTTCACCGAAATACAGCAGTCTGGAAGCAGAAAGTCATCTGTCGTCAGATTGGGAAGCGCATTTTGCAAGTGCAAAAAAGCATTTTTGTTTAACTCTCAGCTGAGGCGGGCTTTCTGCAAGCCAAACGTTGCCAAGTACAACTCCCGTGTGGTTGGAGAGCCATCGCCTGTGGAAGCTTTGACAGAAACGCCGCCACCAGATTTATATTCCCAGCAGAGAAGATGCAAAAAAACTCCCAACCACCTCTCTGCATAAACAACAGGACAGGAGGCCACTTTTAAAGGAAGGATTAGAAGAAAAGAGCTTATTGAGCCGAGCAGACCGAAGACTGGAGAGGAGCTGGTGCTGGTGAGGGACGAGGGGACGAGTCTGCTCTGGGGGGCCCTGGCTCCTCTTTGCCATTTCAATTGCACGCCCTAAAGCACGCCAGAGTTTCCCTCTGCGCTGCTATCCGGCCTTGAAAAACTTCATTTTAGCATGATATTAAATCATGCTTTAAAAAGGACGAAAAGCCACGCTGGTTTTTGGGAAAACTACATGCAGGTGGATTTTAGCGAAGTGCAGTAAATGGTTTTGAGACTGCAAGCTGTCGTCAGGCCACCACTAATGTGGAATGGAGAGCTACAGCCAACGTTTCGAACAGGGGTCCGCCGAGAGCTCCAGTCTCTATAAATCAGACCATTTTTAATTCATTACTTGCACTGCCCTCGAAGATTGGAAACTGCAAGCTCATCCACTCAGCCTTAATTTTGACACTCAGAGATTTTTCTTTTTGAGCACTTACATCAATGGTCATAAGTTACTTCACTTTTAATCCATTAGCATTTACACATCAAATTAAAACCCTCCAATCATCTTTCCGAACACATTTGGCCTATCATAGTAGCATCATTTCTTCATGCTGTTCCACCTTTAAAATTCTGCTTTTTAGACCAATGTAGCCCTTCAATTCAGCATCTGAACGGAGACATTTGCAATACCTACTGATTGGAATTTTTTACTGTTAAAATTATTGTCTTTTCTGGAAGTCAATGAAAACTAGCAGTAAATTTTCGTAGGACCTCTAACGTAATTTCTAGTTGCCAAGGAGATTTCCTTGGGGAATTTTCCATTGAGAAAATAAAAATATTTTTTAAAGAAAAATAAGACCTGCAGTAAAATGCTCAAGCACAAGTGTGACTTTCAATACATAATAATTTGCAGCCGCTCCATTGTTTGCCAGTACTTTAAACAGAAGTTGTGGAAAATGCTCGTATTCAGATTTAGGTCGCGTTGATACCTGCTGGGCGTTTCAAGCAGGAAAACTCAATGTGCCTTTCCGACAGGCCTGTCTGTTACACGTGAACATGACGGGGTGCTCGCAGACACCCTACCAAGAAGCATTTGCTGTAATTTTACGAGCGCCTTCACTGTAAACGCCCAACTGCTTGTTAGAGCACAGCTATGCTGGAGGTGTGGAGAGCCTGCCAAAAAATATGTCGAACTGTAAATAACCAAAGCCGTAACCAAACCCACAGACTAATGAGGTTTCTTTGCTTGAGGGCTGTAATGCTCATTCTTACTTGGCCTATTTATTATTTCCATCGCACCCAGAGGCTTCCTCAGTATTTTACCGAAGGCGATGACTTTTGTGGGATGGGAGGCTAGGAGACCGCAGCAGCGCAAGGAGCACGCAGAGACTGGCTCTGGACCAGGGCACCAACTCCGGGGGGTGTTGGAAAGCTTGAGTCGCCTCCCCACGGCATTACTGCAGGTCAGCCAATGCCCAGGTAGATCCCAAACCATCCGCCCCATAGGTTCCGCCTACGGCTCCTCAGCCCAAGGGCAGCCAACGCGTGCCTGGAGATGAGACACTGCAGGGTCTCCGAAAAAGGGGCTGTTTTATACAAACCCAGTAAAAACTGACGACAGCCCTCTTTGCCAGTCATCTTCTGGACGTAGCCACGAATCACAACGTCGGCACTGAGCAAGGCTCCCTGCATCAGCGCAGGAAAACGGAGCGGCAGCGGCAAGGAGGCCTGAGTCTGTAGGAAAGGGGCTGAGTGAGCAGCAACTCTACTCAACGCTCATGAATTTCATCCCTCAACATTTATAAATGCGTGAGAAAACCCACAACCATGCCTTTTCACTAAATAAGATCATTTGCAGTGTTGGGAAAGAGTAAGAAACATTCCTCTGACATAAACCCCAGTCTGTTCCACGGAGAGACTACAAGAGCTCACCAGGGCACGGGAAACAAGTCAAGCCTGAAACACACCCGGCAGGGAAGCAGAGGGGGCTATTAAAGGGTTCCCATTTTCACTTGCTACAAGCAAGAAGAGCCACAGGACAGAAACCACCTTTCTGAGCGTCCCCTGAAAAGCAGCAATATTTACTTTTCTGTTTGTGTTTTTTTTTTTTCTTACTTTTAAAATTATTATTCTGGTTTTATTTGGTCTATGCCAGCCTACCTTTCAGGATGCAAAAAGGTTACCGGACCTTCTTCAGGCCACTGCGGTCTCAGGAACAAGCTGCAGAGCATGCGGCGAAGTTTCAAATGAGCTAGGGCAAGCGGGAGAGCGCAGTTAAAAAAGATGAGCCTGAGACTTGTTTCTGAAGCACTAGGCCAGCACCTGGCTTTCACAGAATCACGGAATTGCCTAGGTTGGAAGGGACCTTTCAGATCATCTAGTCCAACCATCAACCTAACTTCTGCAACCTGTTAAGCACAAATTTGACAGTGGGCTGTAGGAGTTGCATTCCCGGGTAGGGATGCTTCAGCAGGGACTAGGCACCAGAGGAGGGTCAATTCCTTGCTCCCTTCTTTCCCAAAAGACACTACTTGTACCTGGAGGTGAAAAACCACCTGCTGCAACAATTAAAATGATGTAAATTCTAAAAGGCAAGATTAAATGAAACCCTTCACCCTGAGCTGGCTACTCAGTTTTACGTGCCAGCTGCGGTCTGCCAAATCTTTGCTTGCATTTCAGTATTCTAAAAAACCAAGTCAGGGGGATTGGAACCCCTCCTGTCTAGATATGAATGATTTTTTACTAAGGAAGTAATTTTAAGGAAAAAGCTACAAGGCGAAAGCTAAAAAAAGACCCCACCCTGTCCGCAGTTGTCCCATACTCTGCAGCAATGTAAATATGACGAGCGTTTGGGTCAAGGCTAGCAACCATCAAGGAGTTAGCCTTATTACTAGGTAACGACAGCTGTTCCATTAGCGTCTTCTCAAGGGTGGCCAACAGCAGACGGCAAGGGAAAGGAACAAGACCGAGGCATGCCCGGCAAAGGGCCCGTCCCACCCCAGCCTTCCCCAGCCGTGGGCGCGTAGTGATTGCCTGAGCTGGAAGTTGTCTCTGAAGCCAGTGCAAAGCAGCCACCAACAGCTTTAAGCCACAAATATGTTTAGTCGTTTTTTAAAAGCAGGTTTTGTTTCTGGCTTCCCTAAAAATGCCAAAACCTGAAATTTAGGATTTGTCTGAGTAGGGGCTGGTGTCTCCCTTTGTGGATGATAAAGAGCCAGAGAAAGGTCTGAGCAGCTCCCTGGGTTTGGGCGGCCAATGCCTCCGGTAGGACCGCACGTGTCCTTCTGGGGCACTTCTGTTCTTAGACCTCAGAAACCAACACACCACAGACCTGCCCAACAGACCCAAACCGAACACAGGCACACAGAGATATTCAGGTATTTTGCAGCCGTTCCGTTTGCGCAGGAAGCACCACGGCAAGGAGACACTTTGGCAAACACGCTTCGTGACAGGTAGCACCACCTCTGGAAGAAGGCAAAGACCCAACTACCTATTGCGATCTTTCCTTTCAGCCTGCCTCAGCTTGGCTGGAGTTTCCTTGGCTTGAAAGCTCCCAAGAGTCACAGCGTGCCGCTTCTGGGCTCTCACTGTCCTGTCTCCCAGGACCTCGATGCTCCGTATGGGCCACGCTGCTGCATCCCAAGGACTGACCAACGATGTGCAATGCGCAACAGGCGCTCGCCTAGCACTAGCTGTTTATTGAACTCTTCTCTGTTTTTTAAAAGAAGTTTACAAAATGGATGTTTTTCACATGATAAATGACTGCCAGCTGACCTTTTCCGTTAATAGCTTAATTCATGTGGTGTGACGTAGAAGTCGAACAATAAATGACACTATACACAGAGGACCATGGAAACAGGCAGCATACGACACCATTGAGCGAGGCTCTGAACATGAGCGTGCTTGGGTCATTTGCAGAACTGAAGCGTAAGTTTAAGGAAAAGCCCTGATTTATTTTTGAAGCAGAGCATACGTACCAACAGCGAATGTTCTGCCTCCATCTGCCCCCAGGAATCCTTCACCCAGCAGCAGCCGAGTCCAGCAGCCTTGCTTGGGTCATTTCAACATCCAGCTGCACGGGTTCCTCACGTCTTGCTTCTCTTTCCCCATTTTCCATCCTTTTCCAAAGTACTAGGGGAGTGACATTGTGGGGAACGGTTTGCAGGTCTCCTGCGAACCCTTCGAGGGTCCATTGGGGTTTTTGCACAGGAAACCACTGAAGGCAAACAAACAGAAATGTTGCTCCAGACAGAGGAAAAAACAGGCTTCTTTTGGCTGACAGAAAGAAAAGTATCTTATTGTCACAGCATGAAAATCAGTGCGGAATTAGTAGTTAACATTCCCAAAATGTTCAGCTTCCATACTTTTTTAACACTGTTGAAAAGATGGGACTGATCAAAAATTTTCTGTTTTCAGCACGCATCCCGTAAACGGTGGGGAAAAACCCCCGCGCGTTGTATTTCAGCAGCACGGCGGCAAGGCCAGCAGCTGCTGAGCGGCAGTGCGTTTTCCCTTTCGTTTCTGAGGTCATATTCTCCTTCCCAATGCACCTATGCGCGTCCAACGCTAAACCAGAAAGGTGCGCTGATAAGCTTACTTGCTGTGGAGCATGAAGCCTGAGGGAGCAGGAACCCATCTGATCCCAGCTGCTGTATTACACAACAACCTGATGTTGACCGCAGTCCAGTTAACGAACAGAGAGCGTTTCTCACGCGTCTGAGGCTGCCCTCCACGAGCCCAGGGAAAGCAGAAACGTGGGCTTGAAAGTTTCTGTGATTCCTTTTGAAGGTCCATCCTGAAGAAATTCTCTTCTTCCCAGAAATCTACTCAACACCTCACCGCAAACTCATTCAAATTAATGTCATATAGGTAATATAAACCTCTGTAAAATGGAAATCACACCCCCATCTCTGACCGCCAGGGAGGTTTGTGGATTTAAAAAAGAAGTAAAGAAAAAAAAAAAACAAAAACACAACAGTTTTCCGAGCAGTGTTTGATCTTGATAGGAATACAAGAGAAGGGTTAGATCTTAGCTTCACCAAGCTGTTAAGCAAACTGCATAACCAGCTGAGGGATTAATTATCCGGATGAGAGAAGTGCTACTCTCTTAGTACCGGGGCACTATTTCCGTATGTTTGAGTATTTTAAAGAAGAGTGAGGGGGTTGAAAGGACAGGGAGCATCCGCACGTGGCACGGCGTCGCTTGGGCTGAGGTCTACAGCCCAGCTGGGAGGCACAGCGACCGCCCAAAGAAGCCGCGGTTCTGGTCCCTCTCCAACTTTCACAATGTTTTCCGCTTCAGTTCCTGGGGATTATGTGTTATTTGGGTATTGCAATGTCCGGGATTGCTCCGGCATGACCTGCCTGTTTGGGAACGGCAGGAAGAGACACAGCCGTCTCCCCCAGCTCCGGAAAGCACAAGGCAGGGCTCCACTGCATCACAAGACCAAACTTTTACGTCCCCAGGGCCGAGCTGAAGATAGCGGTGACAGGGCCAGGCTCACAGACACACACCTCCAGGCAGGGGGAAGAGGTTTTCACCCACTCCCAGGTTCTGGTTGTTGTCACCACAGTGTAAGGCAACGCAGCTGCATGCGAGACTCCTGCTCAGCTTTGATTTCTTTCTGCAGAGGAGATGTCGCTGCCTGATAATAAAGTGCCAGATACCAGCACAGACCTCTAATCAGAGCAGGGCAGGTAAGCGGGCAGGGGGCATGAGAAGCCGTGGCTGATGGGGGCTGGTTTCTACAGGTCAGTGCCAGGCGAGCTGCAGGCCCCGGGTCAGGAGGGACCAGATGAAGCCAGTCCCTACAGCCACATTTCACAGAGCCCGACTGAAGTTTTAGGAGAAGCACACCGGGACATCAGACAGTTGGTAGTGATCTGTACTTGCAGAGATGTCTGGGAATCTTTCTCTGAGATGGTGGAGAAGAGCCACCGTCATCATCTTCTCCAGCTTTCAGAGGAAGCGCTTTCTCTGCCATCACTCTTGATGTACGACTGATCGAACAGGAGATGCCACGAGCCGGCATCAGCGTGTAGCAATTTTGCAATCAAGAAAAATCTAGAAGGTCTTACAGGGGAGGAAGAAGAAAAAGCTGGACATGTTACCTGCCAAGACGTAAGTTTTACAAAGTGCTTAAATGAACTAAAGCAAGAGCAAAGTAATTTTTGCCAGCAAGAAAAGCACGAGCCCTTCTACATAGTACACAAACTTCATTCTCTTCACCCACAGGTGATATG
Organism: Larus michahellis; assembly: GCF_964199755.1. Taxonomy (NCBI): domain Eukaryota; kingdom Metazoa; phylum Chordata; class Aves; order Charadriiformes; family Laridae; genus Larus; species Larus michahellis. The sequence goes on along the minus strand of NC_133898.1, from coordinate 14,194,472 downwards.
GGGACAAGAAAACTGCTGCTTGAAGGTGCCTTGCTGTTTCAAAACAGTCAGAGCGGCAATACACCTCCTTGTGCTAACTAACAGAGCCCACAAACAAAGAGATCTCCATTAAATTAGCCTTGGGTGGTGATGGCAGTTGAGTTTGAATGAGACCATTTAGGTTCTGGTCAGCCTGGGGCTTCCCAGCTCTCGTTGATGGCGGTGTCAGCGCCTGAGCATCATTAGGGACCCTAACTTTCCAATGGTCACCAAGTTGGTGAGGCTGGGTGAGGCGAGCTTAAGTAAAAAACCCCAACAAACTCACAAGATGCCAAACCCTCCTGTTTGTTTTTATACGCGTCGGTATGAACACCGAAGTTAATAAGCGTGCACAGTCTGATTCGGTACGATACCGCATACAGGAGGCAAGATTTTCTTCAAAAAGGAAAGTGGGTGTCGTCATTAATTTCTAAATATCATATTTAGATGCCTGAAGAACAAAAATATAGAGCACCCAAGGATTTTCCATATTTTTGAAAGCAACAGCACTGGAACATCCCTGGGGCTGGAATATAAACAATCTGAAATTTATTCCCAGGAGAAGTTACTGAATTGCTCTGATGAACAGTGAGTTGTTTACTGCCAGTTTTTATGAGTTTTTGACATAAAAATTATCTGGCAGAATAGAAGCAAAATAAGTGAACCAATGCACAAACGTTGTTAACGGAATTAAAAAAAAAAAAAAAAAGAAATTAGTCCACTTTCATCAACTTCAGGGAACTAACAAATTAAAAAAATAAACCCAAAATACACGTCTCTCCTTTTCTGCCTACATTCGTGCCACCTGCATTCAGGGGGTGTATTAGGGGCAGAGTACCCTGAGGCTTGCTCTCTAGTCAATGGAGAGGTGAGGAGTACGCCCAGAGGGAGTTTCTTCTCTACTCATTCCGAAAAGCAGGCAGAAGCAAGTTTAATATCTAAAATTAGGTAGGATTATGGATGCTCTTCAAATTTCAAGTTTAAATTACATTTTGAGTGCCCGGAATTAGATGTTCTGTTTTGAGAGAAAGGCTCGGATCTGTACAATTCATTATTTATGAGCCTGAGAAGATACCTTGAAATATGATGTATGTACAGATACATTTCTGCCCGCCTTCCCCTGGGAGTACGCGGTCCTGAGGCTCTGTCCCCGGATGCCTGGAAGTGAAATTTTGAGCCAGTGTCAGCGAAGACCTTCCCTTCCCCTCCGCATCACGTTCTTCAAAACTTCTACTGCTTGCGAATGCGGGAAGGAAAAAAAAACCCAAGCCCCACCAAGCAGCTTAAAGAAAGGCTGTGCACTGCCTGAAACTCTAAAATCAAAAGCCGTCGTCTTCTGCAGCAGGTTACTTCAGAGCAAGCTGCAGAGAGAGGAGGTGACCTGTCCCCAGCCTCATGGGCTGCCCAGAATTAACAGGATTATCACAGTTTCACCTTTTGGCGCTTCCCGGGCGATTCTCCCCAGGCTTCAGGTGCTGCTTCAGCAAAGAGAGGAAGAGCCACACCTGGGGCCCAATTTGGATGTGTCCTTCCCACATCCCATCTGCTTCTGCTCGGCTGAGGTCATCCTTGTCACAGGGGCATTGCTTCCTCCCTTTGATCCGGAGGACACCTTCGTTCTGATCTTCCCTCCTCTTCATTACCGTTTCTCAGGTTTCATCAGCTATTCACACAGCAAAGAGAGGGAAAAACATTTAATGAAACAAAAATATCATTGCAGAATATAATTTTTTTAAAATGTAAATTGTAGCATTTGTATAAAATTGGCAACTTGTACTCACAATGCAGATAGAAACAGAAAAAATGCCTGAAATTTTCAGATATTTGGCAAAGTTGGTGAATTATCCTAAGCACAATCATCCCTTGAGTATGACAAGTGCTATTCAGAGGAGTACCCTCCACTTCTTGGAGCTGTTTCTCCATCCAGCACAATCTGCCAGTATGGCAAAGCAGAAATACAAGGACCAAAAAGGGGGAGGCTGAATTCTGCCATAATCTCACAGAATCACAGAATGGCAGGGTTGGAAGGGACCTCTGGAGATCATCTAGTCCAACCCCCCTGCCAGAGCACGGTCACCCAGAGCAGGTGGCACAGGAACGTGTCCAGGCGGGTTTTGGATGTCTCCAGAGACGGAGACTCCACCACCTCTCTGGGCAGCCTGTGCCAGGGCTCTGCCACCCTCCAAGTAAAGAAGTTCCTCCTCGTGTTTAGGTGGAACTTCCTATGCTCAAGTTTGTGCCCATTACCTCTTGTCCTGTCCCCGGGCACCACTGAAAAGAGCCTGGCCCCATCCTCCTGACACCCACCCTTGAAGTATTTATAAGTGTTGATAAGGTTCCCCCTCAGCCACCTTTTTTCCAGACTGAAGAAACCCAAATCCCTCAGCCTTTCTTCATAAGAGAGGTGTTCCAGTCCCCTCATCATCTTGGTAGCCCTTTGCTGTCCCCTCTCCAGCAGTTCCCTGTCCTTCTTGAACCGGGGAGCCCCAAACTGGACACAGTACTCCAGGTGCAGCCTCACCAGGGCAGAGTAGAGGGGGAGGATGACCTCCCTCGACCTGCTGGCCACACTCTTCTTGATGCAGCCCAGGATGCCGTTGGCTTTCGTGGCCACAAGGACACATTGCTGGCTCATGGTCATCCCGTTGTCCACCAGGACTCCCAGGTCTCTCTCCACAGAGTCTCATTCTGTTTTGCTTTTTTAGAGGCAGCTTTGTCATTTCTAAGTTTTCAGTCAAACCCCATATCCCAAGATCAGCAATTCAGCGCACCTGGTCTTCAACAAGAATAAATTTAATTTCTCCAGTGAGAGATGCATGTTCCACAGCATCACCTAGAGTTTAGAACAACCATTTCATGTCAGGGTGGAGAAAACCCCTCTGCTAGCGCTGCCTGGCTGCCCCGCAGCAGAGATGCTCTCCAAATTAATGAGAGGTAAGGCACACTGCACCTAGCCGTCACTTTTGCCTCTTCCCTCCATTTCTCAGAGGGGCAGGCTACAGCAAGCCTTGGGGACACTACGGATCAATAATTTCTTAAGTGACCATGGACACTTCACTTGGGCTGTTTATCAGCTTGGCCGGTTTCTGTGATCTACTGCATTTCTCAACCGCGTCCACTACAAGTCCCCCAAATAAAGCACACTAGTCATAAATCATTTCGGGGCCAACAGACGCCTGCAGGGGTGAAGTCTTCACAGAATCAAATAAGCTGCCGCCGAGTTAAGGAAGGTTGTGGAAGATGCACACAGAGCTGCAGAAGGGACCTGCGGGTGGGCAAGAGCTTTGGGCGCGGACGTAGAGCTTTGGGAGGACGCCCAGCAGCACCGTGCCCCATCTCGCTCCTGTGAGCCTGCCCGGGCACCTGCCACCAGCTGCTGCAGGGACAAGGTCTCGGGCAGATGACTTCTCATCGCAAGTAGCTTGCTCCGAGCTGGCTAGTGCATAGGCTAGACCCAGCTCCCGTCAACCATGCCGCCTGCAAGGCGCGCATACAACAAGCAGAGCCCAGCCTGGTACGGGCAGCGTTGTAAACCGTGCATCCAACGCACACATTGCCCTGCTGCCTATAGACACAGCTGACGGGTGACAGAGGTAACTGAGGAAGCCAGCGCACTTGCAAGAAGTGAAACGAGTTACGGAGCATTAATTCTACCTTCCTTAACAGAGCTTCCAGGGTATCTGGCATTCGGTTCTTATTTCTGTGAAACGCTGGTGGGATCATGGGGGTGCTGAAATCAGAAAGGAGATTTCATCGATCTTCACAGTACAAAAACATTTCAGAAAAGAAAAGGCGCCTCACCTTCGCTGCGTGCTTCAGCGAGCAGAAAGCACAGCTCCTGGGTTTCAAAAAGTAGATTTGTATGCATTTAAATAACTGTACCAGCAGGCACTGAAGATGTTTTCATCACTCGATGAAAATTTATTACTGACTCTCAGCATACCAGTCGGCAATTAGGAAGCACCTCCCAACACAAGGGTGCCATCCAGCCAAACCTGCTGCAACACACCTGTAAACAGCTATGTATATTTAAATTTATTTCCCTTTGCCATCTGTACCTTTTCCTGCAGCAGCCAGAATCCTACCAAGGACCCTTTCCCACTGTTAGGGGTGCAGAAAGTAGTTTCTGCTCTGTGTACCTCTTCGCTCTGCACCTCTTCACATAGTTGTTTCTGTAAATTATGTGATTACAGAATGGCATGAAACCCTCTCTTCTCTACACAACATTTTCCTCTTTGTTATTACTCAATGAAAAGAAAAGCCTACAACATATGGCAGAAGTAATCCAAACTGAGCTACGTTTTTCCTTGAGAAGGCTGCGAGCTAACCTAAGACGACAAGCCCTGGATTTCCCAAACTTGGGAAGCAGTTGTGCATTCAGACCATGACATTTTCGCTAAGGTATACAGAATCCACCTTCATAATACGTATTTGTTCACATGTACTATGACAACAGGGGGAAATGGCTCAACGTACAATGGCATGCTACATTACCGTTTCAAATATGCCCATACTGACCATTTTCCAATGGCCCTACCCACACACCGCCAAGAAAAACGGCACAAGTAGTTTTAAAGAGGGAAGGGGCTACCCGGAAACGCTGTACTAACTCCTGTTTCGTCAGGTTTTGCTTTAAAGATTACACCCAGTCAAAGGTACGTTTAATAAAGGAACAGTTTCATCCATCCAAAACTCAAATATTGAAATAAATGATGATTTTTGCGTACATACATACACGCACATTGTTCAGTCTGCGTACATATCAGTCTACGAATGAGAGTTCAGATGTAAAGGATATGACTGAATTTGCATTTCTTTGTACCCAAAGAGAGAGTCATCTGTATTACACAGGTAAGAAAGGAACTATGCTTCTCAATTTTTTTCTTTCTTTTCTTTCAAAGTGCTTAAGTAGTCTAAAAGGATATTTAAAAAATACTTGTTACAGAAAACAGAGTTGAACATGAGCTGAAAAAAGTTAAGATAGGTTAAGATTTGGTATTATAATTAATCATAGAATCACAGAATGGTTTGGGTTGGAAGGGACCTTAAAGACCATCCAGTTCCAACCCCCCTGCCCTGGGCAGGGACACCTCCCACTAGACCAGGCTGCTCAAAGCCCCATCCAGCCTGGCCTTGAACACTTCCAGGGATGGGGCAGCCACAACTGCCCCGGCCAACCTGTTCCAGTACCTCACCACCTTCACAGTAAAGAATTTCTTCCTAATATCTAACCTAAATCTACCCTCTTTCAGTTTGAAACTGTTACCCCGTGTCCTATCATTACACTCCCTGATAGAGTCCCTCCCCATCTCTCCTGTAGGGCTCCTTTAGGTACTGGAAGGCTGCTATAAGGTCTCCCTGGAGCCTTCTCTTCTCCAGGCTGAACAAGCCCAACTCTCTCACTCTGTCCTCATAGCAGAGGTGCTCCAGCCCTCGCATCATCTTCATGGTCCTCCGCCAAACCCATTCCAACAGGTCCATGTCCTTCCTGTGCTGAGGGCTCCAGAGCTGCACGCAGTACTCCAGGTGGGGTCTCACCAGAGCACAGTAGAAGGGCAGAATCACCTCCCTGGACCTGCTGGCCACACTTCTTTTGACGCAGCCCAGGATGCGGTTGGCTTTCTGGGCTGCAAGCACGCATTGCCAGCTCATGTTGAGCTTTTCATCCACCAACATACCAAGTCCTTCTCCTCAGGGCTGCTCTCAAGCCATTCTCTGCCCAGACTGTATTTGTGCCTGGGATTGCCATGATAACAAAACTTCAGACACAATCCGGTTCAATGAAACACATCTTGAATGCTGCCTATATGACAACAGCGCTGCACACTCATCATCTCATCTACAGAAATACCATGAGCTTTTTGTGGCCGCTGCTCCATGACTGTTGCTGGCACACCTGTGCAGATACTGGCTCAGCTTCTTACCTGTGGTCTGAAATTTGTTCTTTCTGAGACATTTTGGAGGGACGTTTCAGAGTGCGGTCCTTGGACCAGCGCTCTGCATGGCACAGGTACCCACCTCACCAGCGTGGATGTGATGCAGGACTCACCACGCAGCTGAGCTATGTCTGCACAAGGGATTAAATATTCGTGTTTGTAACACAAGACCAGACATCCCTTGCGTTGAGCTGTGACATGCTGCCTGCAGGCAAAGTTGTGTATGCACGTGTTTAGCGTCAGCCCCCCTCAAACCTGTGAGACTGTCTTAACCACAGCCATAGCAGGAGTGATTAAGCCTGAAAACTCACTAGGAAAACCATTTCAAACAAAAAGCAGCAAATGCGGATTCTTCTCACCTCAAGCCACAGTAGCCTGGAATAACACTGCGTCACGCACCGCAAGCCTCAAATGAGTCAGCTGTTCAGAGAAGCCACTCGCTCTTTCGCCAACGGCCAAAATCTGCGCCCCGCCGCTTTTGGGGTCAGCAGCTGGCCAGGTGCAACCACCGAATCGCTGGAGCGTGACAAGAGGCAGAGACATCCCGAGACATCTCAAGTGTCAAAAGACTGGTCTCAGTCCCCAGAAGGCAACTTCCCACTTCTCCCACTGTAATATGGATATTTCACCTTGCTGAGAGGCTGCTGATGAGCAAAATTAGATATTAGGAAGAAACTCTTTCCTGTGAAGGTGGTGAGACACTGGAACAGGTTGCCCAGGGAAGCTGTGGCTGCCCCATCCCTGGAAGTGTTCAAGGCCAGGCTGGATGGGGCTTTGAGCAGCCTGGTCTAGTGGGAGGTGTCCCTGCCCAGGGCAGGGGGGCTGGAACTGGATGGTCTTTAAGGTCCCTTCCAACCCAAACCATTCCATGATTCTATGAAAACCATCCGGACTGATGGGGACGTGCACCACCCCCTCCGCAGGGGTTTGGCAGAGCCACAGAGCCACAGCCATTTTGAAAAAGGTCAGGATTTACACTGGGCTGACAAGTCCTTTGCCAAATTTTAGCCCGGCACCCTTTAATAGTACACAACAGCCACGAAGCCCTGGCTATCGAATGCTGACAGCGGGAAGCCTGACAGCACTGAGAGAGGGGGTTCCGCAGAGGCAGAGGTGTCACATCACTTCCATAATCGATTTGTCTTTTGTAAAAATACTCGAACTGGCACCTAGTCTCAACCTCAAAAAAATATGCTAACGATTTTCCGGTGTTTTGATGCAGTTAGTTTTCCCCTAATCTGAAACTCTCTCGTGCCAGCCCCTCTTCACCAGTGTTTGGTTCCCTGAAGACAGAAGAGTGCCCAACCTTTCCCCCGGGATTGGCATGGACACGGACGGGGATTTCTGCTGTAGACGTGGTGTGTGTCGTTGTAAGGACGAGCCCACCAGGACGTGAGCTGAGCCCCCAGTTTTTAAGGTTTCCCATTTCAAAGGGAGGTCACGAAGACTAAATCCATGTGAAACTCTTCCGACTTGCCTTTCGAGTCATGTTGCCAAACTCACCACCACGGCTTCGAGGGCGAGAAGAGGAACGCACGGGTTTGGTCCTCGTTTAGAAACCCATCCCACTCAAGAGCCAGGCAGCAGCCCAAGGGAAGCATCCCAGCCGGCAACGCAGCTCCCAGGAAAAGCCTCAGCATCCTCCTTGCTGGCTGCAAAACGCCGTGCAACGGAGCGCTTTCCCTGCGGCGGCGCCTTCCTAAAGTCTTCAGAGAGAAAACGTATAGACAGAGGGGCACCGAAACCTGAGCGTGTTTCAGCGATACGTCACTAACTTAAATCAGGTAATAAATGCGAAAAGGTAGTACCTGACCTTGTCCGTACAGAAATGCTCTCATTTCACGCTTAAACAATTCAAAAACCTCTTGGAGAGAAAAAAAGAGGGGGATTAAGTGTTCTCCTCTAATGCTCCTATATTGTGTTTGCTTACATGACTGGATTAACAACGGAGCAGGATTTTATTACATGTATGAGAAATTTAATACAAAATTAAATTAATACAACTATTTGTATTACTGAAACGGGACAAAATGCAGTAAGAGCAGCATGTTTTAAGTGGTAAAAGGGTAAAATGTATTATTTCTTTGACTACGGAGGTTTATATTAGTAATGAAGGTAAAAAGAAGCAGTTTTACTTACCCTTTGAATGGAATTCACAACATTTCTGCAGAAAAGCTATGAGAAGGAACAAAAATAAAAAAAAAAAAAAAAAAAAAAAATCTATTCACTGCCCACAGCCTATGGCAACTTAAATGTCCGAGCTTGCAAAGATTATACTGGGACTTCAAAAACATTATGCAAGCCAGAAAATAAGCTAGTTTCTTTCTGCACTGCTACAAACTAAGACCCCTCAGCCTTTACAAGAAGGCATTTAGATAAGGCACATTCCTAATGAAAAGAGAAAAAAAAAAGTGTAATTGGATGATGGGGTATTATGGTATTATTCCGAACAGTGATGCAAAGCTGCCCGGAGATAAAACAGCTGTCAGATAATCTCCATGATTAATACCAAAAAGCCTTTGCATTCAGCTCTATTGCTCTTACAAGATACTAAACAACCAACTAAAAGTCACAAACTAAAAAGCCAGAACACTTTCAGAGGACAAGGAATGCAGCTTTGTCTTCCTACCATCATTTCAGAGAGGGGGGGGCCGGGAGAAAAAAAAAAAAAAAAAAAAGGGGTTTCGCTGCAGTTTAACCTTTGACTTCAGCAGTTACTTTGAAACAGAAATGTGTAAAACTACAGACATTTATTTCTAAAATCCACTTAGTATGTGTTTGCTTTGACTCAAGGAGGATTAAGCAGAGGATGTGTTGGACTTTCAGCTCCAAAAGCTACGCGAATCCAACTGCGGGTATTAAATTAGATCAGTTCAGTGGCTGACGTTCAGCTCCCGGTGGAAGCAACTCCTTGATCTCTACTTCACCCAGACCGGCTGCCTCAGGCGGAGCCCAAGCACAAAGGCCCCCCAGGGGAGCCCAGGACCCCCCCAGTGCAAGGAGCAGCTCAGCCGGCCAGCAACCTGACGTGCTGATGGACACCCCCCCAGCCAGGCAGCTCAGCTCAGGAGGAACGCCGGCCAAAATAAACGCAACTACGACGCAAGTTGTGCTAGAAGCCTTTTTCATCTGCATTTTGAAGTTCATCACAGACAAAATACACCAAAATGCAAAAGAGTTTCTGACGCTGTACAAACCCTTTGTTTCACAGGCTGATTAGGTAGAAATTTTTCGCACTGAGGGTGGTGAGGCACTGGAACAGGTTGCCCAGAGAAGTTGTGGCATCCCTTCCATCCCTGGAAGTGTTCAAGGCCAGGCTGGATGAGGCTTTGAGCAGCCTGGTCTAGTGGGAGGTGTCCTTCACCGTGGCAGGGGGGTTGGAACTAGGTGATCTTTAAGGTCCCTTCCAACCTGAACCATTCTAGGATTCTATGATGCCAACGTCTGCCACCTCTTAAGCAGGAGCGGTCACCATCTCTCAGCTGCTAAGGCTTTGGGTGGCTAAGAGATGACGCCTCTGCTCTGTCCACCCCCAGGAAGCACCTCATGTCCCTCTGAAGGGGCCCGGGAGCAGACGAACCACAGCTCGCAGCAGTTCCATCATCTGCCTCCTCCGAAACAGCTCCTCAAAGCACCGCGTTACTGAAGGGATCAGCAACAGCGACCCAACACCGCCCCAGCCTTGCTTCCGTGCAGCACTGAAGCATTTGTGTTCAAATAAAAAAATCCTTCAAGAAATGTTTCTGGGGGTAAAATATTAACAGAGAAGGAAATTCACCAGGGTTTTGTTGTTGTTTGTTGTTGTTGTTGTTTTAAAGTTTCCCCTATTTTCAGCCTTTGGTTTTCCACTTCGGCTGTAACTCGGCAGGCGTTGAGCTGCGAGCCCTCTGCTTGCAGCTGCGCTCCTTGCAGCCGAAGGACTCGGTGTTACCACGTCAATCAGCCGGCAGCCGGGATGCTGGATTAAATTGCGTGGAAGCTTCTCGTTCGGCTCCTATAGACAGGGCGGGCAGCCTCTGCATGGCTGTGCTCGGGTTCAAGTTTGTTGCAGGGGGGCTGCACGGGAGCAGCAAATGACTCAGGGACACGCAGTGGGTCGGAGGAGCCCAATCTGGGACCAGGAGAACCGGATTTCACCTGGGGCTCTACTGACACGGCTGTAACCCGTACAGAAAAGCGCGTGGATGGTTACGCGAACTTTGCCAGAGCAGCTACACAGTCACAGCTTTTGACCTTGCAGCCTTACATTTTCATTCAGTGTTCTCTTTTTAATAAATAACACATATAATTAGTTGGAAAAATAATTCAATTTCAATTAAAAAAAAAATAAAAATCAATTCTTACGCAAAGCAGCTTCATGATTTCCAAAAGGTTTTGCAGGAGAGAAGCGGCTAGCCCCAAGGCCCGCTGATGGAGAGCTGCTCTTGCAGAGAGCACCCGGAGAACGCTGCCGTTCACCCATCGCTGGAGCAATTTCGGCACGTTCCCATAACTGCTCTCCTGATGTACTGAGCATCACTTTAAAAAGCACCAGCCCAGAGATCTGACGGAACACGTCTCCAGCAGTGCTTTCCATTGCTATCCTGCTAAACGACATCTGCTGTAAATAAGAATGTTTCATCAATAACACGTAAAGAATGTATTCAGCGCGGATTGTAAAACAGACGTATATATCGAACCATTCAATAATTTCCATAAGGAACAAATGTAGTCAAGTAGTACTGAAGCAGTAATCACGCGTTCACTGAAAGCCGCCATAAATAGTTTTGTAACTTGGGAACATTTTATTTCCCCGCCCCCCCCACCCCCGCCCCGTTTTTAAATTTGTGGTTGTCCTTGTTTTCTGTCATTTTTATTATTGTTTTTCACTTTATCGTTCCCTGCGCTTTCCACAGAAAGAGTGCTTGATCACTTCTTCTAAAAGCCACCGATAAGAAAATTAAATCCCTTTGGCATCACTGCACAGGGTAGTTGCATAACAAGCCGAGTATATATAGAAATTGCATTCCAAGTGTTTACATAAGAGCTCGGAATAACACAGATGTAAAAAAAAAAAAAAAAAAAAAAAAAAAAAAAATCCAACTGAATTTACAAACCAGCCCCGCAGTGCTTTTGTGTCTGATAACTTGGAGCGAGCGAATCAGCTTACTAGCGGTACATGGTTAATATTATTGTTGCGCTATTTACATAACTGGAAAAGAAAGATTAAAAATTGAACAGGCAAATGTGTGTAAAAGGGCGATTTGCTTATCTTAAAGAAGATACTCCATCTAGCCAGGAAGACTGGCACAGAAGCCGATGCTTTAAAATGCTCCAAGCCATCTGAAATCTCTTCTAGCATCCTGTGCTCGTGCAAATCACCGTACATGCTTAGATCAGGCTTCCACAGACATTTTCTGCGCGCTCTTCTCAACGGTCTCGATTTAAAGCTTGCAACACAGAACAAGCAAACCCGAGTTTGTTCCACGAACTTTAAAGTAACCATACCCCCAAAAGCAACTGGAGGGGCACGAAATCCAGGCTTCCAGTAATTTAAGGCTTCTTTACCTTGCTATTTTAAAAAAATCAGGGTAAGTGCAGAGCGTAAAGGCACCCTAAGTGACCGATCAGTGGACTGAGGGGATTGTCGGGGATAAAATTATATTGATTCAAATCCATCCTGTATATCTGCGACCTGAAGGCAGGTAAATTGGCAAACAGGTACAAACTGGAAAGCTCCGCTGAAAAGGTCGGCAACTTTGAAAATCAAATCATCTAATGTCACTGAATATGTCTATTCAGTTCCTTGCCCAATTCTTCTGCAAAGAAATTTGTTTTAATGTATGGACAACAGCCCCTCTCGCCACGCAGTGGGACGAGGACCGGGATGCTCCCCGTTGGGCTGAGCTGAGCCACAGCCCCAGCCAGAGCGGAGGAGGAAGGAGCAGGGGAAGGATACCGCTTTCCAGGAGTCCCTGACAACACCTGAAGAGGGAGGATGGCTACAAGCCACCTGGGCAACAAATGCCCACACTGTCTTTCAGCCTTCATGAGTAGCAAGGGTGGTCCAGCCTGCAGGCAGCCGGCATCTCCAGCACGAGCCCAGCTTTCCGCGGCTTCTGCCCTCGCCAGTGAGGTTAAGGGAAGATCCATAGACCTAATAACCTGGGACTAAGCAAAGGGAAAGAGGGAGAGAAGGCGGGTGCAAGTTAGGGCTGTGAAATCATGGGATTCACTTTGAAGAGAATCTTTTTCCTCAGCCTTGCTGAGGACTTCATGTAATAGATCCCCTAGGGCAGGAGAGCAACAGCAAACACACATCGCTTCGGTAACAGCATGTGTCGTTCATCTAAGTGTGCAAAGCTATCCCTCCGAGAAAGGGAGAGAAGCGCTCGGAAATGCAGACGAGCCCTCAGAGAGGCCACCGAACATTCAGGAAAAATGCAGACCATCCATCAGTGCTCTACCAAGAAACAACAAAATTAAAGAATGGCAAAGCAGGCAAGAGCACACTGAAATAAAGCCCGTTTCGTTTGGCTTTTGCCAGGAATCTCTGACTCGCCAACCTCTCCCATTTTGAAGCTCTGTCTTGCGGTTGTCAGCAAAGGCCATGAGGTGGAAGGGGATGCTTCCTCCCTGCCCCTTGCACGGTGGCAACAGTGTCCCCAAACAGAACAGATCTGCAGGACAGATTTGCTTCTCCAACAAGAAATTAATATAAAACCCTACAGGACTTTGCGCTGCATTAAGTGTTTTAAAACAAAGTCTTTTATAGACACTCACGGCTGCAGATGAACAAACCAACTCAGAAACAGCATCTTTCGTGAACCTCCTGGGGTTAACTCGGCTGAGGGATCTCTGTGAAGGCAGGAGATTGAGAAGAAGAAACCCGCAAAGCTCGCGTTTCCTGAGCTGACAATACAATACAGTCGAGTCGCCCAGTCCCCGAGCCACGTTATGGCCCCATCCAGACGGAGCATACGCAAGGACATCCGATGTTTTCTGTAAATCCACCACTAGCTACAGCCTTCATTGAGCCAACCACTGTCCCTGTGGACATGGGCTCCAGCTGGCCTGAGACTGCCTCGTCCTTGCGGCCCGAGGAGCTCGCAGAAAGCGGCAGCAAGGCATTTCTTAAAAACTTATTCGATAACTAAAAGCGTAATAGTTCGTATGCCTCCCACCTATGCACCGAAATAACTCTGCAGACTTAAGTGATACCAAATTTCTACTAGATAGGTAGAAATAATCACTTATTTAAGCACTCAAAATCAAAGTAGTATTAGACACTGCACAGATGATTACGGTATTGACTGCAAGTTATTTTTTCATGGGGTGCTGCTGTTCCCGCAAGGCTACTTGGCGATATGTGCGTCAACAGAATATGCTCAAGAGGGTCGGTTCATGCATCGCTCTTTGAGGAGACCAGCAATTTATCTCTTTCTGCTTTGTTGAAGCAGATTTCATTTTAAGGGATGGGATATCCTCACAGCAGAACAAATTCACATTTCCCATCTAATCACTACTGTAAATAACACACGAGTCAACAAACTTAAATGGGAGTTTTCCTTCCGAAATTCGTCGAAATTTTCGTTCTAACCCCAACCGAGCAAGTAAAACTTCAAAAGCCAAGCAAGAAGCGTCACCGATTTAAAAGAGCAGGGCTGTAAAAACAGAAGGAAGAGCAGGGGCTGTGGGCATCTGGAGCTGCCTTCAGAAGCAGAAAGCTGCAGTTGCTCGCATGCCTTCTGCTGGATATCACCCGCGTGCCGAAGCGAGCGACAGCAAGAACTGAGAATCCCGTGATGAGCTTCTGCATGGAGTTATACCCCAAAACCCACAGCACGTCAGAGAAGCCTTCCAATTCCAACCTCCCATCTCGCAAGCTCTGAAGACTGAGTAGCATAATCATACGTCTCCAAAATGCTCCCATAATCCAAAAGAAAATTATCGAATCTACTTAAAATTTGCATGCTAATTACCTACTGGCTTACTTGTTTCCCTTAAAAGAAATGTAAGCAGTTGTGCAAGATGCTTACTATTTTGGCCTAAGGAAATATATTAGGAAATAAGAGGGAAGAAAAAGAAAACAGCACAAAAGGTGAGCAAAGAGCAAAACCTTGCTACCCCCCCACCCCACCCCCCGGTAATTCCAAACCAACTTTTCCATCCTCCAACCCAGAGCAATTAATCAGATCGCTGCACAGCTAGACACACTCATTTTCTGGAGTCTTTTTCCTCACGCTGACCTCCTCAGAGGTGCCGCAGAGGGCATTGGAGCCCACACGGGGTCCTGCTCAGCCTCCCAGCAATCCTCTTTTGCAAGAAAAATACCTGTAGGACTTTTACAAAATATAAGTATGATTCTTTTTCTAACCCCTAAAAGGCATAAAACAAATATTCCAAGTTTTTGGAAAGAATCGGGATAACCAAAAAGAAAAAAAAAAAGTTTGTGACTAACAGGTAGCCACGACAAAGCATTAAAGAGGATACTAATGGTGTTGGCGGGTGTGTGTGTGTGTGTGTGTGTGTGTGTGTTTGTTTGGGTTTTTCTTTGGTGTGGTGGGTTTTGTTTGTTTGTTAAATGAGCTTTAGCCTGCTCGGCTAGGGTTTTTGCACGGAAGCATTTGTTTTAAAAACCGGCCATTAACCAGGCTTAGTTTGCAGATGGGGTGGGTGCTGACCATTTCGGGGGAACAGGACCTATGACCGGGCACCATTTAAGATCAACAGGCAGAGAGACCTGCTCTCCGAGGACGTACAGGATCTGGGACACCAAATCGTCCAAGGGACCCATCAAGTCATTTCAATCCAATGTAAAATAATCTCATGAATAAAATGCCTCCTCTCAAAAACCTTCAAAATTTCAATATTAGTTCAACCTAACTACCCTCTGCTCTCTTGCTGGAGAGCAGCGTTCATCTGTACCAACTGGGTTTTGTGGGTTTGGTTGGTTGTTTTCAACTGAGCTCCACCTTGGGTGTATTATGTTAATGTTACTACCCCAACCTCTCCCAATAAGACAGGCGCTTAAACACACCAGTTGGCCCTTCAGCTAGGCAAAACAAAAATCTGTCTTTCTTTCGCCTCCAGGATGGAGGAGGTCAATAACAGACCATCTCCTGGCATCTGGTGTGGCTTGCAGGTTTATTTTCTCGAGCAGAATTGGTTTAAACAAGGCAAATTTTCCTAGCCTAATGTGAAAAGCTGCAGGAGGTCAAAAGACTAAACCCCACCGGGAAAGATAAGAGAAGCTCCAGCTTCGAGGACCAGAAAAGAGCAATTGCCAAGATGAGAGAGTGAGGAACGGCAGCCAGTACGGCGCTGCGGGGGGCTGCCAACAGGATCAGAAATGCCGTACTTGACATTTGCATTAACAATCAAGGCAGACAGCACTGTTTCAGCCACAATCAAGTTTCTTAACTGTAAAACCAGAATAAGGCAAAGCTGCAGGAGGTCCAAAGAAAACTACAGACCATGTGCAAGCATAAAGCCAGCACGCCCGATGGCACCAGTAAAATTTGTCATTAATAAATGTAAAATAAATATCTTGCTTTGGGTATAGTAAGTATATGTAAGTATGCTATTTTCATACAATACGCATAAAATAAGTGTCAAGGAAGCTGTGCAGCTAAGGAGGAGACATAAACAGTGCAGCTGCGGCTTAGAAGGTGTCTCTACCTGTGATGGGACCGAGGTCCGGCTGCCCTGGGTCTCCCCACCTGCCTCTGCGCATCCCACAGACCAGGGCCTTTCAGCTCCGAGCCCAGGAGGAGGGGAAGCTGCACAAGTATCTACTCGGCCCGCTTCTGGGCAACCGCTTCAGCAGCAACCCCCTTTTCGTCGTTACACAGGGTGCATTTAACGAGCTTTAGCGAGGGCCACTTCTGGCACAGCGCCGAGAGGCAGCACTGGACAAGAGGCAAAGAGTAAGGGAGAGAAGCGAGGAAGAAAGCGGGTTTAGCAAATCCCTTCCTTAAAATGAGGTAGGAAACCGAGACAGAATGTGAGACCCAGCCCCAGAAGTTTCCAGCGCATCACCAGCACCACATTCAATGTCTTTGCACACCTGACGCAGGCGGTTCTCTCCCCCACTCTCCTCCTTTATTAATAAAGCTTCAAGTAGGATAAGTGTGCTTCTTGCTTCTGAGATACCATGCACGTGAACTACCAGAAACCACAAGGCAAATAATCAAGATCAAATAATTTTAAATATTGAACGTAATTACAGCAACGGCACCAGCATGCTGCTCCTGATCACACAACACTGCGACAATCCCCGTGCCGTCCGAACAGGAAAGTTCAAGCTGAAGCGTCTCTGAGGAGCTGAAATGCCTTCAGCTACGTTATGCTAAGAGGTCTGAACTGAAAAGCATTAGAAAAGTTAAAGCACTAGATTTGGGTTTTCTTCATGTTCAGGAGAGAAGACAGTCTTGGTTGCAATGTTATGAGAATTTTTTAAAGCATGAGTGGTAGGTATCTGGAATTAATTAATTTTTCGAGGATCAAAACCCTCCTACCACTTAAAATATAAATCAGTTCAATCTCTGACTTGTGAAGACGCTGTCTCATTCAGAACAGTGATCCTTCCCAGGGCCATCGCGGCATCACTTATTCCTTGTATGGTACCAAGCACGTGCACATCTCTGCCAGCTTCTCGGGACAGATAAGGACAAGTTCAGGAACAGAGCTCGCCCTATGCTTTCATTCTTCTGAGCTCTCCCTCTGCAGCATCCAGATCCAAAATATGGTCTAAAATAGAATTTAATTTATTTCCTTCTGGACAGTAATGGAACAAACGGGCCCATGGAGATCAGCTCAGCCTTCTACTACTGTACGTGCATTAAACATTAAAACAGCTATACTCCTTCTCCTAGTAGAGGTATTAAAAATGCACAGAATGCTTCCAATTTGAATTCCACCATTATCCGTAACGCTCTCAAAGGGTTTTATTTTTTCAGATGTCACCATGTCATTTCCCCATGCAACTTCTTAAACCTCTCCCTCCTCCATTTCTGTCTGGCAGCTTCTTACTAGGTACAAAATCCTTGCAAAACAGAGAAATTCAATCACCCCGGGCTTCCCCCCAAACAGGAAAACCAAAAAGCACTCTGGGCATAGCTAACCTTATCTCAGCGCTACATCAAGCTTCATGGAGGTAACAGAGAAATTTGCTCCAGTCTTAGCATCGGCCTCCAACTCCTGATTTCATCCTATATCCGCTGCCCCGCTTTGTTGGGGGCTTTGGTAATGTACGCCTGCAGACCAAGGCTTACACCAAGCGGTAATTCCATAAAAAATAGCAAAAGCCCATGCTCTCAGGTGGTGCTCCCAGCAAGCTTCACGCCTGTTTCCATGGGAGAGAGCTGCTTTCCAAAAATAGGCAGTCACCCATGGGATCAGCAGGCTGCTCGAGAAGCGGTGCAATACTTGGCTGCTTAGGGAAACCCCCTCTTCTCCCCAGCCCCAGAGGGGCCCTTATAGTCCATCGGCGCTCCCTGTATTAGAACCACAAACAAGGAATACCAGAAGCAGACTGCCTTACATATAGTTTTAAGTTTGTGTACAAAGGAAAAAAAAAAAATCCGAAACAAGGAAGCAATAAGAGGACATTTGTCTCTTACCCAGGGATGGTCCTTATAACTACATCCATGACTGAGCAGAGCATCTCTACCAGCAGCCAAGGAGTTATCCCCACGTCATTCTCCATACAGCAGAACGAACGTTGGCCCCATTTCCAGCATCATTCCCGTGTGCCAATGCTCTTGTCCCTTGAGGGATGCAAGGGGACACCCATTTTCATCAAGCTTGCAGGAACTTCAAAACCACGGAGATCTTGACCTTTTGCGGAATTTGGCTGAGAACAGCCTACCAGTCCAGGCGTTATCAAGGGAAGGAAAAGGGGACACATGCATACACACCCGTGTATATATACATGGGTACATATAACTGTATAAAGCTCATTGCTCAAGAAAACCAGATAAACCTTCCCTTCTTGCCCAAATTACAAGGTAGGTGCGTGCAGGGTGATCAGTGGATGAACAGTATTTCTTCTCAGTTCAACTTGGTTAGAGGTTACATCACCAGGGATGCAACTGGTGGCACGAATTCTACGGGTCCTTTCTTCCTCCACGAAAAATCAGCGTTTCCGATATTATCCAAATGGATACACCTGACTCCAAAAAGGAGTTTTCTAAACCTTCTCTGCAGATTAAGGCTAGAAACTACAGTGCTGCTGTAGACCGTTAACAAAAATCCTGTTGTTTTCTCTACGGTAGCCAAGAGCGAAAGGAAACACCTGATCTGCCTGCTCTCTGAAAGACTGCTCTAACCCATATTATCCTGAATTTGTCTATACAGATGCTACAAGTTCAGCCAATTTGCTCGCACTCCCATGAAATAACTCAGATTTCTTTTCTGTTTTCTATTAAAAAGAAAATTATCGTCAGTATGAATCCTGCAGTCTCGCTGCTAAGCCCCTATTATTTCCTAGAGAAATTTAATCACTATTATCAACTGCGAACGGAGTCACAGCATCTTTACACTGACCCTTTGCCATTTGATGCCTTTGTGTTTTCCTATTTCTTATGCTGTTTCCAATAAGTGGCTTTATTTTGCCTTTCGAGCAAAACTTTGTGCAACAGACTTACCAAAAAGGTGCTCTGACAGCTTAGTGAAATGTTGGCTGCTCCCTTTCCAGTTATTTCACTCGTGTGTCCAAAAATTCTAATACATTTGCAAGTCTTTTCTTCAGAAAAGTCCCAGCAATCAGCAGGTACTGGTGATGTAAAAATGTTACTTTACTTCATAATTCCAAGTCATTCACTTACTATTAAAGGAGATCAATACAGTTTACAACAACAAATTAAACTGTAGTAGCTGCTGCTGTTTGCTGCGGTTTTACAAGTCGGTCTACAATTTTCTTGTATGCAGACATTTATTTTCTGGATTAATTGTGAAAGCAACTTATTTACAACTCCGTAGCACAATGAATACATAACATTACATTTGGATTATTTAGGCATCGCACTAGTGGCACCATTATTGAGGAATTACAAAGATCAGATTACCAATTACAACCACACATAATAACCGCAATAGACCACGACATTTCAGTGTCGCATTCAATGACATCCATGAATTATTGCGGATCATACAATTCAGAAGGCAGGCAAGTAGGCCTTTGCCTTTGCCGTTTCCATACGTGGTTGGTCTGAAACACGCTTGGACAGCTTCTCCATCTGGTCCACAAGGTCCCAGGTATGGACCCCATCAGAAGATATTTGGTGTAGGCTTCTCTTAGGAGGGAGGACAGTGCTCTAAGCACATCCTGCACATGAAGCCCCATCTTTGCCGATGTAGGACAAGGTTTAGGGAGGAAAGGAAGAGAGACTGAAACGCTTGCCACAACCAGGAAATTCAAGCAAGGGAAAGGCTGAAAACCTGCATCTTTCTCAGTCTTTTGCCCACACTGCAGCCACCAGCAAGGTGTCACCGAAGAAGAGCTGGTGGCCCTGCTGGTCCGTGGGATGTTCACATCCCCGGGAGGAGGGCAGGGATGAAAGCTCTCTCTGCTCCATATTTCAAACTGAATCCTTGCCATCCTCCAGGGATTTACCCACCCTTACGGCAGTGACTCCCACCAGACTACTTGAGAAAAACGGAAGTCTCGCCAGATTTGCACAAGACCCCGACACCACAGGGCTCTGTCCCGAAGTCGCAAGCAGCAAGAGAGAGATACAGCCACCATCCTGCCACTGATGCCCTCACCGTGGGCCACAACAAGTGCTGTCATTCAAAGGACATGGTCACCCACACCTGCAAGCAGGGCCATGCGGAGAGCACATAGAACCTGAGCAGAAGACATGGGAAGTTTGCTGGGTGGCATAGAGGGAGAAAATCCTTACCCATCCCACCAGGAGCCGGAATGACAAGAGCAGAGGGCCAGTCCTGTCACAAGCACTCCAGCCAAACCCTGGCCTTGGCAGCATCATCCCATCGATGTGGCACCTGACAACAGCTGTCCATGACCCCTACGAGAGTTGAGGCAGAGTTCAGAGCGCTCTGTTCCTCTGCCATCCATCTTTCCCCAGGCACTCTTTCCTGGGCAATCTGGGCACTGGCTCAGCTCCCCTAATTGGGGATGAGAGTGCTCAAACCTGCAGATGATCCTCATCTCGAGGGCAGGGCCACCACTGCTGCTGATTACGCACGGTTTGGGCTGAGGACTCTCTGTGCTAAAGCTAGGAGGGTACGGAGAGGAAGAATGGGAGCGTGCCTAGTGGATGCTGTGCTGTCAGGGGGGTAAGACATCACCGAAGGATACAGAACAGAATTTGGAGGTAAAGGGAAACCAACTCCAAAACAAAATACCTTTTCTATTTAAGGCAACAGAAATAACAGCCACACACTGTTTACAGCTTGTTAGTTTATATAGTTTTAATTCCAATGTGTTCTAACCTCAGATGCTTTAGTCATATGCTCCCTGTCAGCAAGGTTAATCTGCCTGCTGATAAGCATCAATTTTTTTTTTTAATTTTTTTTTTTTTTTTTAACTTTACTAACAACCATTGGGACGCGGGGGGAGCTGAAGGCAATCCTGATAAGTTTGTTTTTTCAAACTTTTCTCTTGCTGATATTTCCACCGGGAAAGGGAGGTCACAATAGTGCTACTCAAGGTTACAGTTATGAAACCCCACCATCTGATGGGATGTGGACATAGGGAAGGCATGGAAGAAAACAGGGTTTGTAGGCACGGCCCCTTGCCGTGCGCTGTGCTGCTGAGGGAGCAGCGAGCCTTACCCAGCTGCGGCAAGCCTTGCAGCACGGGCAGGTCTCTAGCGCATCTGCAAGGTCAGAAGTTTCAGAGAAAACACTTTTACCCTGCCCTACTGAAGTCACCTCCCACCTGAACAGAGCAGTTCCGACAAAACTCTCCCCAGGCAGCTTTCCCGACTGTGTAAGCAGAGGGAAGAGGAAGATACCAGCCGCTCGGTGTCCAAGCGCAGCCCTGCCTAGACATCAAGTCAAGCCTACCAGCTCCAGGTCACACAAAGCTGGTTTTAGGGTCACTCCAGAAGATTTCGCGCGCCCTGGCCGCGCTGGAGGAGCTGCCCACCACGGCCAGTGTCCTCCCAAGCTTTCAGAGACCCTCACAAGGATGACATCAAGTCTTGGAAGAGCCCATCTGCCACATCTAGGGACAAAGACATTAAATTGCCTCCTTTTCACCAAAACACTGCTCTACGGCAATTGAAACCCTTATGGCCAGCAGCCCCTCATCTTCCCACTCATACAATGCTCTGCTAGGACTGAGGAAGAATATTTTCAGTGTGTGGGCCTCCGTTTTGTCTCATTTTTGAGCTCTTGTGGCAGCAGATAAACTATCCATTAATGAAACACAACTTACAAGCACACACAAATGTTTATCTTCTTTCAAGAGCAATGTTTTATTGACTGATTGTATCTACAGAAGCGGAATGAAAGCACAAATATCATAAATCCCTCATGAAGAGGGATATTTTTGTAAAAGCAGGTAAAAAGGCAGAATTAAGAGTCAGGAAATAAAAAAAAATGTGCTCTCTAAAAAGCAAAAAGCAGACTGTAGCTTATGAACTTCAAAAATTTTCAGATCCTGATATAACAGCAGCCGTTGCTAAATTGGTGGGCCTTTCAAGGCAGCAACAGAAAGTTTAAATTGTGCCACACAACAAACTCCAGAGTGTAAAAAATATTTACCCCAACTTAACAATGGAGTCAGCCCTCTTTTAAACAAGCAATTCCATGAACAAAACTATTTTTAAATAGCTGTTCCAGAACAAACGCATCCTAATTCCCAAAGTCTTGCCATCACCCTCCCTGGGGATCCTCCTCCGCCAGATAGAAGGTGAGCCAATTACCTTTCTACTATACGAACCCACTGCTAGGCATTCTCTCTTCTACCCAAAAAATCTGATTTTTGCAAGATTTAAAGCTCAAAAAAGCCCCTAACCCATGACACGCCGCTGCAAGAGAGGAGACAGACAACTGCCGAAGCCCTATTTCCTTGTGCAGCCGTGCAGAAAGGAGCAGAGGCTACACAGCCCATACAGAGGGACAAGCAGCAGAGCCTGTCCCCTCCACAGGGACATCCACTCCTCTCCTCATGCTGGCAGGGTCACTCTGCTCCAGGCTCCTTGACTGCCCACAGACCTTCCCCTAATACACGTAACTACAGGATTAAATCAAATGTGGGGTAGCACAAGACACTTCATTTGCCATGTTTCTGGTAGGTACAGCTTCTCCTGGTTGACCATCAGCACAGCCCTCCCACCCAGTTGGTGGGCAGGACACAGGATCCACACAGGAGGTGACCCCACTTGAGCAGGCGGGCTGGGAGCGGCGCTGATTTCAGCTGGAAGCTCCCGTGCCACCCAAGAAAGGGCATCTCGCGCGGTTTGAAATTACCATGGAAACAGTGATCCTATGTAGGTCATCCCGTCCCATCCCAGGACTCCTGCTACGGCTTCAGATCTCGCTCAACCCGGCATCAGAGCAGCTCAGGATACATTGCTGGAGGTGACTCACGTCTGCTGCAGTTCCCTGTTGTCATACCGGGTGCAGACGTTGGTTGATCACCAAGTGGTCAGTCTCATAAGGACAAGGCGTTAGGACTTCTTAAATAACAATTAGCTGCCAGCGGAGCCCAGCAACCTCCAGCTCCCCTAAGCAGAGCTCTCATGCCGGGTATGCAGACCACACGTAGCAAGTCTTCTAATAATAAAAAAAAAAAAAAAAAAAAAGAAAAAGATGAACCTGGTATGATGTTTGAGACCTCAGGTAGCAGATTTTAAGCAGAGTTTGATTTAAAAAAAAAAAAAAGCAAACCAATAAATACCTTTCCATTCCTATACGCTAACCTGATGTTTTTGAGGCAGAGCTCAGATACTCCCTTTGCTGTGATCCGCAGCTCATTATAATTAATCTAGAAATACTTCTCTGAAAAAAAATCCCGAAAGCGTAACTGGTAACGGCCTATTCCACCAGCCGAAATTTTACAAATATGCTGCGTTGCTTCTCTGCCTTCGGGCCTTGCCGTGCCAGCTTGTGAAATTCAGGTCATGGTCACTGTGCTAATACTCCCCGCTCTCCTTCTGCACGAGGCTGCCTGTAAGCGTCGGAAACCAGCTCTCTGTGTACAGCCTTCGCATCCCACCAGAACATGGGGGAAGGCACATCGATCAAGAGCAGGGGGTGCAGGACGCCCGAGACCCTGCTAGGGGTGATGGGGCCCCCGCTAGTGAACTCATTCCCAACCAAAAGCTGCCACCTGAGGAGCTTCCAGCTCTCCATGCTAACCGTAAAACCCATTTATTTGCCTGAAGTGACCTCAAGCACACGCCTTCCAGACAGACGAACACAGTGCACCCATAAAACAAATGAGAGCAACGAGGAAAAGAAAATCCTAATAAAAATAATTTTATTATCCTCCCTACATACTGACAAAAAAAGGAGGAAGAACAAGATTATTTCTTTTCTTAAATACCTAAGGAGTTCAAATGCTACAGTGGCCTTTTGGTAAGCGAACGGCTGAGAGCTGGCACATCGAAGCATCCATAAATAACGCAATACATCGCCAGATCTGTAATTAATTTGCCAAATGTGTATGTTACAACTAGCCTGGACATTATATTATTTTAATTACATGAATCATATAACGATACCCAAGTAATACATTAATATGGATTATATAGAATCACAGACTGGTTCGGGTTGGAAGGGACCTTAAAGACCATCCAGTTCCAACCCCCCTGCCCTGGGCAGGGACACCTCCCACTAGACCAGGCTGCTCAAAGCCCCATCCAGCCTGGCCTTGAACACCTCCAGGGATGGGGCAGCCACAACCTCCCTGGGCAACCTGTTCCAGTGCCTCACCACCCTCACAGGAAAGAACTTCTTCCTGATATCTAATCTAAATCTACCCTCTTTCAGCTTGAAACAGTTACCCCTTCTCCTATCAGTACACTCCCTGATAAAGAGAGATACACTCTCCGTTCCTTCCTGTAGGCCCCAGATATAAAATTGTATCATTATACAATACACAGTTATAGGGTTGTTTTTGTTGGGTTTTTTTACACATAATATACCCAAAGCTTCCACGCTTATTCCGCAAATGCACTTCACAAAGAGAGAAATAGTTCTGAATATTCTAAATAGGTGTTGTTTTTCGTTAGATCAGAGCACCAAAGCAGCCCCCGGCTGGTGCTCATGGCTGAACAGACCCTCCGAAAGCATCAGGAGCTCAGCAAGCGTTATACCCTGCCTTCCTAAATCTCTGCAGGCTGCTCCAGTGTTACCCAGTCTGTTGCTTCGCTCAAACCGCTACTGCTCCATGTCTTGTCCAGCCAGCAAGGGCTAGATTTTGTGGTGACTCTGTCAGAACCAGGAAAATAAACCCTAATACGTTAGAGAGTAAGCTGTCTGACCCAGCACCCCCTGAATAAAAGTTGGCCGCGGGTTGGGATGGGAACGTTTGGGGTGGGAACGTTTGGGATGGGAACCAGCTGAGCAGCAGGCACGGCTCGGTACAGGATCGACTGCCTCGGCTTCTCCGAGGATGGATTTCACACAGGGCATCCCGAGGTCCTTCCCAGAAGGTGCCTTCCTTGGTGGAGGAGGAAGAGGAGCGGCCAAGCGCTGGTGCATTCACAGGCCCTGGTGCCCCCAGCGCCGTGATGCAGAGACGAGGCATTGCGGGTACCGGTTTTGTTTTTTTTCCCCTTCAAATTAAAGGCAGTACCAAGGAACAAAGCCTGCCCAGAGAGGGATTCTGCCCAAAAAGTTTGCTTCAGCAACAAAATAGCTGGCCAGTTTGAGTCCTTGCTTGTTTGCAGAGCTGTCAGGAAAAAAAAATAAAAAAATAGTTGCATTAGCTTAAAAAAAATGCAATGTTTGAAGTGATTTTTGGAAGAACACGAACTTTTATGAATGTGTTCCTACAAAGTCACCTTCTGCAGCACCTTTTCTGATGGGGATTTTAGCTGTGCTTAGTATGGCACGGGAAAGCCTAACAGCCAATTTTACGATAAAATTCCTGAATTTGAATGAAAAGCTTTTCTTCACCAATCTGGCTGCTTTCTAGAGATTGGATGTGTCATATTCCAAGAAACAGCCCCTATGCCTCTGTTCTGACAATCCAGCAGCGGTTTAATCCTGCCTAATATCCAGAACACCGCTATGAGGTACCGATTAATAAAATTGTAATTGTGCTTGGGGTAGTCCTTCACCGCGCTGTTTTTCAGCGGACAATCCTCTCAAGGATTCAGTGTTACCAAACTGCAGATTTACAAAAGTTAAAACCGAAGTCAGAAAACGATAATGAAAAACGCATTTTTAAATGGTCTTTGACGTGTGCACGGGCGAGTTTGCCCAACAGCGACAGGAAAAGCGCTTTGAGCAGTCACGTAAATAAGCAGGTACTGAGAGAAACCTGCCCCAAAATCAGGTATGTACCATTAACAGGTTTCCCCAACTTCTGTCCCCGAGGAAGACAAAGGAAAAGGTATCAAACCACCCTTTTGTACTGCAGCATTAAGGACCATTTAAAACTTCACTGGCCAAACACAGGACAGAAGTAAAGGGCATCTGAGGCACCGTGAAGCTGGACCTGGAGGCATCTGCTGAAGAGTGTCCTCTTTCAGTCAAACCTGCCCATCCTCAAGAGCCCCATGGGAGACAGCCGCGGCCGCATTTCGCTCTGCGGAGGGGACAGTTCTATAGGTGCGGGGGAAGCATCTCCGTGCCGGGGCCAGTGCTCGGGAGCATTGCGGGAGACAGGGATGCTCCAGAAGGACACGAGGCAACACTGCTGACAGCATACTTCCCCGTCAGGGAGAAGGCAGATGACAATATAGCCCCTAACAGAGCCAGGTCCTCGGTTTCTTGATGTACGCTCTAATTTAATTCGGCACCGCTTTCTGACGTGCACATTAACATTTTGTTTCAGCCTCGTCCTTCAGAGCACAGCAAAGTACCGAGCAGCCCGCTGGGTGTCAGAAGCATTCCTCTCGTAGGGAAAGAAGGGGGAGGCAGGGGAAAACCTGGAAGGGCCAGTGCCAAACACAGGTGAAACCAGGAACAGCGAGTTTGCTTTTGTTCACCGTGTCGCAAAAAAAAACGCTACGGAAGTCAGGAATTCCAGGACAGGGGTAAAGCACAGCGGCACCCAGGGCAGTCAGCGCAAACGCTGCTGCGGAGCAGGGGGTCCTCCAGCACAGCTGGCTTCTGTGCTGCTAATAAAATAAAAAAAAAATTAAAAAAAATGGAAATTTACAATCCGTAAGAAGGAGCAGCATCACTAATTGGCAAGAAATGCCTCACCTCAACACACCAACCGAGCATTGGCCCGCTCTGGGCTTGCTGTGTCACTCCAACAGAGATTCCCCGTGCCCAGTGGGACCTGGCCCCGCAAGGACCTTCCCCGTTACTGCCCTGACCAAGATCCCAGTCTGGATTGCTGCCAGATGCCATTTCCTACCGGTTAAGCCAACATCTACTTCAAGACCTGAGAAGGTGCTGGCAGACCAGGTTCAATCCCATTTCAGCACTGAGAAGCCTGGGGGGAGGAAAAAAACTACCACGACTACCAAAAAAAAAAAAATACCCGGAAAACTGAGCCTTATTAAGCTTGGCACCCCAACTTCTGAAGTATGCAAAAAATTAATGCTAAAATTGTTGGAAAAAATGCTTAAGCTTTGTGCTCACTGTAACCGAAGGGTAAGTCTGGATGAGTACTCTTGGAGAGCATAAGATCCCTGGCAGAAAGTGTCTGCTTTACAGGTGCCTCACATTTTCCAAGGGAAAACAGAACGGAAATCTGTGTTCTTTAACCACTCCAAAAGTAAGAGAGCCCCTTTCCCCTCCCGGGGCCTCTGGGCCTCTCATTCCTCCATGAGGCTGCCAGGAGGGAGCGCAGGGATACTGTCTGGGTGGCAGGAGACCCAGAGGCAGGCAGGGCTACAGTGAGGCACCCAGGCACATCCCAGCTCGGGGTACTTCCATTCCATCGCCTCCGAGAGCACTGCTGGGAGGTGGGTACGGATCTGTGGCCACCACCGCAGCCACAGCTCCCAGCGGGACCAGCGCCATGTCAGACCCACAAGGACAAAACCCTCAGGAGCCCTCCCCGAAGCTTCAGGACACTGAACGGGAAGGAGCCTAAAAAGGCAAACACCGGCGCCCGCTGCGGCTGTACGTTTGTGATACTGCGAGCTCGGCATAGCAGCCCACACGTTTCGCATTTTTCCACCACCTTAGATGTAATCAAACCTCAAGAGATGTCAAACCCTGCTGTAACCAAGCCGTTTGTACAAACGCAGAGTTTACGCGTCGAGAACGCCTTGAAGCAATTTCTAATAAAACTTGCAAGACGTTAGATACATACACAGTCATCCCTGTGTTTGTGTGCAATGTCAAAGAGAGACAGAGGTCCATGCTTTGACCACAGCAGCATCTGGCTGTACAAGTTGCGTTAGCGGATAAATTTTGCCTAGCTTGTTATGGAATAAAAAACCTCCTATTTGCCTTTTCCAAGATGAGCTTCTAACAGGGGGAAAAGGGAGAGAAATGAGGTGGAAACACGGCTGTGACCTGAGAAATCAATTAAACCTGTACGTCTCATTAGTGCTCTGAAGGGCGGAACGGTTTTACTACTAGAGACGCAGCATTCAGCGTGGCAGTCCAGATCGCTCGTTGCTGGTGTTTCGGGGTTCAAACAGACAAAACCGGATCTCAAGGATCCAAATTCAGAGCAGCTAAATGCAAAATAGCCCTGGGAAACCTAGAGAAGAAAAGCGAGAAGATGGAGACCTCGGAGGGTTTGCCGTTCCAGGGCAAACACAGGGATGGGGAGCAGGCTCGGACGGGTCTCGCTATTTCGTCAAGACCCGCACTAGGGAGATGGAGATGAGGACCATAAACAGGGACTTGTGCTGTGCAGTGGGTGCCAGCGGACCCTGGTCCTGAGCCTCATGGAAAAACGTCTTTAACCTTGAAAATCCAGGAGAGAGACAGGAATCCCCAGAAAGACAAGTTAAGATTCCTGTGCTAAAAACAATTCCGTGACACTCACCACCCCCCAACCCTTCTTCTCTACTGCTTTTCCCTGATGCCTTCTCCAGCAGAAGGAAATCCCTACCTAACCTACCAGTGTTCTTCCAGGATTTTTTCAGACATTGAGGAAAAAAGGGAGACTGCACCCAAGTCCAAACGACTGCAAGCACCCAACGCTTTATTTGCTACATTAGCGCGAGGATCAGCTCACTCCTATTTTTACCAGATGTTCTTCCTTCGACTTCTACTTGCTCTCAGCAAAGACAGCTCAAGATGAATCTGCTGTCGCCGTAGCGCTGCTGGTTTCGATTTTTGTCTGCCACTGCCCTGCAGACCCTCTCTCTCCTGGTCTCCCTTTTAATGTACATCATTTCATTTTTTCCGCCGGCGTGCAGCAATTCACAATTCCAAGGAAAACGTGCTGCGGAAGAGATACCTCTTCAGCTGTTCCCATCGGACCACCAAGGCAATTTGCGGGATGCTCCAAGGTGGGCGGGACCCACAAGGTCCCCCGAATTCCCCATCCTCTGCGGGGATGAAGGCCGAGGAGCGGGCAGGAGCAGGCAGGAGCGGCTCTGCCGCCGCCTGGTGCCCGGCGGGGAGGGAGCTCAGCGCATCCTTGCTGGGATGCGCCGGGATTGCAACGATGCCCTCCCATTAGGGGGCAAAAAAAAAATAAAAGGCGGGGGGGTGGGAAGGCACCGCAAAACCCCCTCCCCAAACCACCAAGGCGCTGGCAAACTTAGAGCCCAGAAGGCATAAAAGCTGCTATAAACTTAAATAAGCTAGATTTTTATCACACGACACTCAGTTGTCATGATAAAACAGCACTACCTTACCATGCAGGATTTTGGGAGAATTTAGGGAGGAAGATCAATTAGTACAGCATACAGTCATATTACAGCAACCAGTTGCACTGCTGTTATGAATGAAACCCATAAAATAATCAAGCTTTAAAATAGAAGGTATAACTAACACAGCTGGCTCGAAAAAAAACCCAAAATGTTTTTGAACTTGGAAGAACAATAGTTAGCAAGTGATCAAGGACGGTCCTCACCAGTAAAGTGATTTTTTTTTCTTGCCAGCCAGCCAGCCAAGTTGACAAGATGAACGAACATGGGACAAATCAGGAAGGACTTACCAGATGGAGCCGTGCATTGCCCAAACAGCACTGGTCCCAGGTGCTCCAGGCAGGCACCCACTCCCGCAGATTTCCTAAGAAAAGAGCAAGAGCTTTGCCCCTAATGCTGCCCTCCTGGCACTCCTCTGCCCACAGGCACACCCTTGAAGTCCTCCTGCTCTGAATTTCACAGAATGGTAGGGGTTGGAAGGCACTTCTGGAGATCATCCAGTCCTCCAATTCGTGGTCATTTATCCCCATACCCTGTCCTGCCAACCCAGCCCACTGCTCCTCCCTCCCCCCCAGTCATCACCCCTACCCCCTCATTCCCAATTTAAAGCCTTCTGGGCAGATTGGCCAGCCCCTCTTGCTCTCCTTGGCCAGGTGGATCCCATCTCTCCCCCTCAAGAGAGCTCCGGTGGTAAAAGCCCAATCGCACTCATTGGCGCCAGCTGCACAAGCAGACTCTCACCTGCAACCCCTTCCGCTCCTCCTCAAGCCCTTTCCCTCATTGGCAGGATCCACTTGGGCCCCCACACCCTTGACCACCCCTCCAGGGCTACAAAGTCCTACTTGACCTTTCTGGGCCTCCCCTGCATGGTCACCCTGCCCCTCACCAGGCAAAAGGGAGAAGCTCAAAAGCATCAGCCCAGCGAGGATGATGAGATGGTGGAGTGAGGATCTGGTTTCTGACCACAGGGAAGCATTTCCAGCTGCAGACAAGCCTGGCTGGTACAAAGGATAAGCCCCAGGCTGACCAGCTACTCTGTCCACAGCTGGACAGGCCAGATGTGACCAGAACTGTAGTAACTGCCCAGTCTTTAGTCAACAGCAGCTTTGTTTAAGGCCTGACTCATAGCTCTGGTGGTTATTGTGGCACACTCTTTTTTTTTTTTTTTTTTTTTTTTCTTAGAAATCACCATTCTTCCTGGTGGGCAAGGTCCCCAGACACATGACCAAGCCCTGGGGCAGCGATCCCTGCCCTCCCCAGTGCAAGGGCAAACTGCTTGACTTCCCTTGGACCGGGGAACCAGCCCACACAAGCGGACAGAAAGGCTCCTCCCCCCGCTCCCCCCAAGAACTCATGGATGAGAAAGCTTAGGCTCATTTTCCCCCCCCCCATGAAATACAAAACATTGAGAAGCTTACTTAAACTGCTTCTACTTCACTTCCCAACAGATTATTTACTACAAAATACACTGCCAAGAGACTGAAATATTAAAACACAGACTAAGTGGGTGGTAGTAATTTCTACAGATTTGTCTTCTAGGCACTAGTTTCAGTATATTTAACTTCTATTATTTTCCCTTCTAAATAGTTTTCTGGGATAAAAGCTTACTTGGATAGAAGTTGAACAGGTTGCAGTCAATAGGATTTATTGTTTTCAGCTATCCTCGTGATCCATACAGATTTACCGGAAAAAAACAATCAGGAAGGGTAGAGACATCTCTCATTAAAGAAAGTACATCTACTGTCCTGGCGTGTTAATATCCTTAAGCAGTACTGTGATAGTTTGTAGGAGCCTTAGAAGAGTGGGTCTTGTGCTAAAAACAAAGCTTCTGTCCAGTTCTCCCAGTTCTCAGACCACTGGCAACCGCTGCAGACGCCTGCACTTGCCCCACGACCCCTGCTTTTAATTGTTGGAAATCAACAGACTGTTAGAGGGAATCGACTACAATATGGTGCTTTTCCCGCCCCCCCCCCCCCAAATGAAAAACATCTCAAGTCAGTAATAGTAAAACTCTTCAAATACATTTATTTGTCACCAATGAAAATACTGTACAATACCCAAGAAAAGGGGCGGGGAAAGGCAATGCATTAAGACTGGCTTTCGTCAATGTCTTTGTCTGGATCCATCTCTGCAGCTTCACTCTCCTGTTGCTGTTTCTTCCAGAGTTTAGCCATAGCAAGTAGTTTGAGATTAGGCTGATTGGCAGTATCTTCCGGGAAAATATAATCATAGTATTCCTCCCAGCCAGCATCAGACTAGGGAAAAAAAAATACCACAAAGCAGGTTTAATTTGCATGTTAGTGTTAACTATTAAAAGGTGCTTCTAATAAGCATAATAGTGAGATAAAATTAAAATCAATGTTTGTTAGACCATCCATAGCAGCTGAAAACCAGCTGAAACCAATGAGCTGAATGGCTGTAAGACAGTACTACTACTCCTGTGCATAATGAGCAGGCAGATTTGATGAATAGCCTGTCCCAAACAAAGTTAAGAAACAAACACTGCTTGAAGAGCAGGGAGTTCAGCAGCATGCGTTTCAGGCCAACACTTTTTTTTTAAATTACTGCAGTAAAACTGGTATGCACTTGTAGCATCTAGTACCAAACCCCAGCACAGAGCCACCAAGGATTCAAAGTGACCACTTGCATAATTTTGTCTCTTACCCCGTCTTCAGCCTGCAGTTTTCTCCTCTTCTTTATTTTTTCAGGCATAAGTTTATCTATCCTCTCTTTAGTGGCATCAGTTCCAAACTCCTCTTCGAAGTTTCTCCAGGATTCCAGAAGCATGACTCTCTCCTCTTTCTCCTCACAGTTTCGCATTGCCTTATTAGCCTCTTCGTAAATCTGCCGGCATCTTGACAAACTCTCCTCCCTCCCTGCAGATAGCTCAAACTGTGCAAAGCTGATCCATACCTGTGGTGAAAGCAAATCAAAACCCAGCTGAAACCTCCATTCTGAAGTCCGATAGCTAAGTGATAGTTTCAAAATATGAGGCAGCCAAAAAAGCAAATGTCAATGCAAGTCTAAAGTACTTTTTCATAAGCAGATCCCTAGAAAACTTGTGTTTGTTTCCCATGTGTGAGATTTGCTTTATTTTGGCAAGAGCGAATATTAATATAAGCTACACTGACAAAGATCTTGTGGTTGTTTCGAATCAACATAAATCTGTCTGAATTTTATCAAATTACAGCACTAAACCACACTGGAAAAATCACAACTATTTTTACCTTGCAATTTTTTTCCAACTAAAATTCCAAAGCTACTCAGAAGGAAGAGGGCTGCTTGGAAACCTTCTGCAAAGCTTTCTTTCATGTATGATACACCTGTTGTCATTTATAATGTAGAAATGTCTTTCCCCTCTTCATGGCACAGGACTGAACTTAGGTTCACTGCTGATGTGAAGAAGCCAGACAACCAAAGCAGTGAAGGCCTCTTCTGCACCGTGGACCAGATTCAAGAAAAATTCTGTGTTCTAGGTCCTCATACATACCTTAACATGCTGCGTCCGCTGAAGTAATCTGCGGTAAAGATTTCTTGTTTTCTCATACTCTTCTTGCTCAATTTCAAAGTCAATGTAGGATTTCCAAAGAACCTGCAAAAGAGAAGTCTCTCATTATGTTCACAGCACACTGAGATAATGAAAAAAAAAAAAAAAAAAGGAGTATGGATAAATGTGAAATTTATCTGAAAAAGACTTTCAGAGATCTGAGTATTTATTGACTGTACAAGCTGGGATTAAGACTAAGCAATATTAAATCTTGTGCACATAATCCATTTAGCTGACTCCTGTAAGCGTGTTTCTCCCCACCATGTGTTATCATGGGCTGTATAGTCCCGCATACCCTGCCAAGAAACAGATGCTAAATTAATGAGACACAGGCTAAGCCACTATGGTAAGCAGTTCTGTTCAAGCTGGTAGATTATTTACATTTTAATTAGCCACACTGTGTAATAAATACCTTAAAATTGTGCCAACTGTAAAGTTTATCTTCCCCCTTACCTCTGGCATGTCTAGCCGCGGCTGGCCAATAGCCAACTCATATATTGCACGGGCTCTATCAATATCGCCAAGAATGGTCTCAAGTTCAGCAAATTTAATCCACGATGTGCAGTTTTCTGGTGCAAACTCCAGGAATTTTTCATACAGCTTTCGACAACGATCAAATTCTCGCAATTGTAACTCCAATTCAATATAACCTTTAAACAGTTTGTTTTTTGGACATTTACCTATGGATGTCCCCTGTTAAGCAAAAAAAAAAAACCAAACCAAAAACCACTTAAAAGATCTTGCAAGGAAAAAAACCCCACTATTTTCTAAACATCTGTTTACTCTCCAGTATTTGAACTAAAATTAATTTTTGAGCAGTTTGTTTTTTAAGACTGGTTTGTTTCTTAAGACTGGTCAGAGCCAGTATGAAATCCAACCAACGTTTGCAAAATGAGCGTGCATCCATAAACATCAAGAAAGAAGTCTGAAAGCAGAAAACCTTCTAACTTGTTACACTTCCACGTAACATGGATTCCCCACAAAGTATGAGTTGAAACTCACCCTGTCTCATCAAATGAGCACTTCATCTGACATCAAAAGCTGAAGAAAGCATAGTACCAGTCTGTACCAGTCTTCCAGGCAAGTAGTTCCCAAGTATCTTATAAAAAAAAATTGTATCAAGAGAAACTGTCTCCTGGACCACCACCGCTATTCATCATCGCAACAGTTAAGAATGGGAACATCTGAGACAGGTATGTAGTGAGCTTCACTCTTGGGAGTCGCTTCTGTAAACAACTTATTTATTAAGCGCTGCAGCCTCTGTTCCTTCAAGCTAATGTGAATTAAGTTAATTCTGATCAAACTCTCTTACTACAATTCTCCTGCACAACTTTCCTACACGTTGATCATCTTGGCATTTAATATAAATGGAGGAAACCACCACTTGGGAACATCTATTTGGTCACCATTATGGCTCTCAAGGTCTACAAATGCCTTTTCTATTTCAAAATATGCTCAGTTCTTCCACATACACTACAATTTTCTTAAGCAGCATAGACTCCAGCTGATCTCCTGTCTCCAAGTCCCAGCATCTCTCAGACCCTGGGAAAACAAGGAATCCACACACCATGTGCAGACAGCAAAAATAAGGCAGAGCAAGGTGCTGTCTGCATGCTGATGAGAGCTTCAGCATCAGAAGATGGACCTTTTCTTCTGCATGGTGACAATGCGGGACCATCACCTCAGGACAGGAGGAAGACTTCTTCCCAAGAAGGTGGTTCAAAGTCAACTCATGGCAAAAGAAAGAAAGAAACTGCCTGCCAAACCTAGGTCCAGTCCAAAAAAGTATTATGGCTGCAGCAGCAAAATCTGGTTTCCAAAACAAGAAAAAGGTGGCCTACTAAAGAAAAAAAGCCAGTCAAAGGAATTAAACAACAGGGAAAAAGACTAACAGAAGAGAAGCCTAAAAGAAACTGAGGAAACTTTGTATTTCCAGACAGGCCAAAGCAGCCTTTCCAGAATCTCCTGAAACATTTACCCCTAAAAACAAGAAGGCCAGAAGCAAGGTGCCAACTGGTGACTATGGTAATGCTGAGCAATGGTATCTTAAGCCAAGCTAGAACAGCAGCACACTTCAGGACGGATGGTTGTCTTCTCCTACAGGGAGACAGTAACAGCCTCACAGGGGACTTAACCCCTCCTTTTGTTCTGGTTATGGGCAGGAATCCAGCTCAAGAGACAAAGCTTTACTAGCACGTTGCAGGCAAACTTGGTTCGGTATCAGTGACAGACCACCATTCGTGTTTATGCTCTTATCACTGGTGTGCCATAGGTTTGATGGAAATCCCATCAGTTTCCTCATTAAAGTCAAACCACCTCAACCATTACCAACATTAGCTTTCTCTCAAAATTTCTAATGCTATCAGCTGAGCTTATTTAGAATATCTGAACCGTAGGGAAAGAAAGTTTTTAATTTCAAAAGGCTTTGCTGCCAAAATGTACTCCACTGCTCTCTGACATGCTGACATTCACATAGTGAATATTACACAGAAGCTCCTGAGCTTGCCCAAAGTCCCCATGATTGCTTCTATCAGCAAACTGGTAGCTAGGACTCAAACGCTCTATTCAGGAAGTCTTAGTTTCTGAGAGTCAAAAACTCCTAGTTATTTAAAATGCTTTTCAAAATGCTATTGCTAGTACAAGTATCGTTTAAACAAACCAGCAGCTGTTAAAAATTTCCAAGTGCACTAAGCTGATTTGGGTACTCCTGTATTCAGATGTGTGTTTTGTCAGCTGAAACGAGAAAGCTACATTCATTTCCGCCCATGGCTAATTCATCGTATCAAGCTATGCTCCTTTTTAAATTGTACATGACAGTAAATACTGGTCCCTGCAGACTTCTCGGATGCTTTATTTAAGTGGATTAAACCAGCAATTTATAAAGGACAATTTAAGATCTTTTAATGCTATTCCCTTGTTACTATTAGTTAGTACAGTCAATTAGGGAATTAACAAAAGCTTACCAAAGCTCTTCTGGCAAGTGGAAGATTTTTCTGGCGTATTTCAAACTGTGCATACAGCAGCCATATTTTAGCAAATGTAAACTGAAAGAAAAAGAACAATGGATGGTTGGGTTGGAAGATTAGTAAATAATACTGCATACGTCCTTTAAAACAATAATCACTCTGTCTCTACAAGATGTTACTGCTACTGCAATTAATTGCATTTGACCTCAGTATTTTCCTGCTGAAAAGTTGAGAGTTCCTAACCCCAAAAAACTTCTCTAGAACAGGATCAATATACTCTACCACTGGATGAAAGCAAAACCGGCCAGGACAGAAGCCTTCTCAAACACAGAAAACGGTTCATTAACCAATCAATCGATTAGCAAAATATCAGCTATCACTGAATCAATTAATAGCTAATCAACTCTTAATAATTACAGATTAATCTGAATCTACACATCTGATATGCAGCTGACATGATTAATGACAAACTAGAAAAGTACATGATCTAAGATTTCTCGACATTCCAAGGCAATGCTGATTACTTGTTTTAAGGGTTTGGCCACACGGATATTTTAGTTAAAACTCACTGGCAAAAACACCCCAGAAAACCAAAAAAACCAGTCTTGAAGACCGACTGTAATGGGGAATACACACCTGAAAGATGGTTTATCAAATGCACCTCCCTTGGCTGGAACTGTGCAGGCAATTAGAAACTGTTGCTATAGAAGGCAGTAACCCAACACAAAATAGAGCAAGAAGTATTCTGCACAGACTATAAGCAACTGGGCTAAGAGTGACTATACAAGGACCAACCTGAGGAAGAAAACAAGTAAAATAAGAGTCCTTCCCGGCTGTTTAGTAGCACAGGACTATCCTCTGACTATGTGTTATTTCAGATTGTTAGAGTATACTTAGTAATTTAAAAATGCTGGAGAAACCCTTGCATCACATCTGGATGAGGAAATCCGACATCAGTGTCTGGCCTGCTATTTGACATTGATGATGCAAATTACAGCCATTTAAAAAAAAAAAAAAAAAAAGAAACAAAAACCACAACAAAAAAAACCCCCAGACCATCGATTTTGGAAGATGGACATTATAAGAAACCAGAAGGGGTATTTAAAGTCCTAAGCAAAGTCTTCATGAATGTGCTAGTATCCATTTGGAGATGCTTATGCACCTGAAACTTGTTGGGGAAAGAAAACTAAAGGATCCTATCTTGGGAATTTTAATTCAAGACTCAATACAAACTGCTGGAGGAGCCATACCTTCTTGTGGGGAATGAGCTCGATACAAGCCTGATACACTTGTCTGGTTCGTTCTCCGTCCTGTAAGAAGCGGCAAAATGAAATACTTTGTTCACTACTAAGATTACACTAGATTTTGATTTGTGCAATGATTGTTTGTGCAAGTTCTTTAAAATCATGTATGCTTAAGATATAAAACTACTTATCTACTTAGTGTGCACAATTCAAAGATGGTAATTTCTGAGAATCAGTAAGAGTAGTCTTTTGAAAACAACATTCAACACTAAGAATTAGACAATAAAATCAAGAGTGTCCCCACTGGGGCTGGGGAAGTCTTTTTTTTCCTTTAAAAGACCCTGAATAGGTATACTGCACTAAAATTTTATGAAATAAAGAACAGCTGTAATGTTACATGACTGATAACAGAAGAAATACACAGCCTCAAAAGGCCACTACAGCAAGAATTTGACTGCTTCACAGAACAACTTCACAAATAGTTTTGTTAAATCTAAAACTATTTCACAAGTTCAAGTAACAGCCCGGAACAGGCAATTCAGATGGGGTAGAAAAGACCTCCTTCTGCTTTTATTATCAACGTGTTGCCGAATGAATTGGGGTGAAACTGAAATATTTTGTTCCCCTATGCACGGGAGAGAAAAAGGAAGGGGAAACCCCACATATTTAAATTGCAAATCCTGTAGCTAGTTACACAAAACAAGTAAGAACATAGTTTTTTTAGTTCTCGGTTTTCTTATTAAAATATCGGTAGCTATTTAATATAAGGAAAATACCTGGGAAGGAATAAAACCCGAGTCCTTACTACTTGCCTTTGCCTCCAGCTCTTCATATAACGCATAGTTAATCCAAAGATAGATGTATCTTTTCCAGTGTCTTTTCTCTTGAATTGGGGGAACGTTGGCAATGGCTCTTTCATACACTTCTCGGACAGTCTCAGCATCTGTGTCACTTTCAACTAACCTCAGGTAGTCAAACCATGCATCATAATTATGTGGATTTGCCTTCCAGAAAGATGGGAGCAGAGAAATGGGAAAGAAATTTCAGTAACTACAAATAACAGACCCCGTTCCTTTAGTTACAGTTTTTATTCGGAATTTCTCCTTTAAAATAGATCATCGGAATATTAATGAAAAGTGTTGGTCTCAAGTATGCTTAAGCTAGAGCTTCTGGGCTAAAGGGCATTTATTTCTTTATTTTACCTACAAATATTATTCTTTAAGTGAAGGCAAACAAACTGAACTGTGAGAATGGAAGAGGAAACGATGAAATATGCAGCATTCAGTGAACAGCAGACAGCTGTGGCACGCCTGTTTTCTCACAAAAAGGTATTTACACACAAGTGAGGTGTCCTGTAAAAGTTACTGGATAACAGAAGGGAAGAAGTTAGTTACCAGCTAAACTGCATCATCCCATAAGATGACTGACGGGTACGGAGCTCTGAGTTCAATCAAAAACTCTGTCTCCACAATCTACATTAGAACGCAGAAACAAGAAGTGAGTGGAAGTATCATTCACCCCCACGGATGGAATTCCGCCTCCAAAAAGAACAGCGTTCTCTTGGCATTTTCTTGGACTGAGTATCAAGGGTAATGTAAAACTCATCAGCCTTCATATCACGAGACACTCATGTACCTTAAGCAGTATCTGGATGAACAACGAGCCCAGAGGGTATTTGCAATACATACCTTCACTTCCTCTTCATACTGGAATCTCCTCTTGCTGACAATGATGTCTTCAATCCCCCTTCTGTCTCCAAACTTCTTCTCAAAGATGGTGTAATTCTTGAAGAGATTTTGGGCATCCTGTTTTGGAATTCTATCCAAGGCGTACTTGTAGATCACCCTTACTCTTTCAAACTGAAAATATTAAATACCATTTGAGTAATATTTACAAAGCAGCTTCTGTCCTCCCCCACAACTTCTCAAGAAGCTTTTGGCAATATTTAATAGAATGTTGAATCATAGAATATCTCAATGTAAATGATTGTTTCAGGACAAGACTAACACAGATCTCCCTGAAAAGTAAACTTTGGAGGAAAAAAAAATATTAATCTGTAAATACCAAAACCTACCACCTCTTATGCATTTACAGGTCTGAAATATTTAAAGTATTTTTAAGAGGTTGTAGCTCTGGGTTCACAGAATGTTTTCAATTGCTTAACGGACATGGCACTTTAAAGAGACCATCTGGGAAAAACATGGCTAATTCAGTTTGGGTTTTTTTTTTTTTTTTTTTTTTTTTTTTTTTTTTTTATCATGCAGGCCTACAGCCTCCAGGGAACTTACAAATCTGAGGATATGTATTTGATCCAATGACACTATTCTCAGGCTTGGCACGTTTGGTGCCCACCTTTCTTAGAACGTATTTCCTTAATGTGACCAAAAGGCAAATAGAAGCTAAGCAAACAATTGTCTCCTTAACTCAGACTACAACATCTCACACAGTGCTGAAAAACAGAAGTATTGCAGTGAATGTTAAGTGGCCTTGAGTTTGACATTTAAGAAGAAATCTTGTGGGGGCAGTTAGAACTAGTCTGATGTATTATCAAGAAGGTCTTACTTCTTTCTGGTTCTCCTCAAATTTTGCAAAAGCCACGTACAAGTGCTCATCCATATGCTCTTCTCCGAAGAACTCCACTGCCCTCTCGTATACTTTCCTTGCGTGAGCAAAATAACTGTGCTTCTCTTCAAAGCGGGCGTACTTGATCCAGTTTTTAACATCAGGATGAACAATAACAAGTAGAGTTATGTTAAAGAAACAGGGGTAGTTGAATTGGACATTTCAAATAGCATTCTTCCCAGTGACTACAGGGTCATGGACTAGTTGAAACAATCCCAAGGATGGCATATGCATAAAGTGCAACTGGGAAGAAGACACAAAACAGCTCTAAGCACACAAAGGCGTTGTGCCTTACTGAGAACTTAAAATTTAAAAAGGGATAAAAATCAGGCAAGGGTCAGGGAGAAGCTTAAGGAGGAGAATCTGAAAAAAAAATGGCTGCAAAAAAGCTGGAAGCATGAGTGCTGTTAACTACACAGTATTGTGGCAGGACGTACATTCACCTAACAGAATTTGGAGGCACATACTAAATGTGCTTTTAATACCTACAGCTGGCTCTCAGCATGGTGGCTTACTCCCAACACACCACAGCAAAAAGGAGCACAGGGACACAGCTGGAGGTAGAATAGAGAAGAAAGAAATAAAGAATGCAGGCCTAAACTTGGGCAGGTGTTGCAATGCATTAAAAAGGATATATCGCTCATAAATGGTACGTGCCCTGTCCACCTCCTTGTATCTCAACTCAAAGTTAATATAGGAATGCCAAGCTTGCTCTTCTGGTTGCCACTCCATCCAACGTTCGAACACCTGACGTGATCCAGCAACATTCCCCAGCATCTCTTCCATGTAAGTATACTTATACCTTAGAAAACAAGATCAAGTTTTTATAAACACATAGTAAACACATCAATTACAAGGATTTTCTGAGTGCCTAATAACAGCATTACTGAGATTTCTTCACCTATTCCCCACTTGCACCCCTGAAATGCCTATGGATACTGTTGTAATTGGCAGCATGCAGGTACACAAACATCCTTCTGTCCCAATACACTGTCCCAAAGTACAAATTCTTTCCAAAACTTAAGCCTTTCTCTTTTTTTTCAGACTAGCCTAGAGACTTGGAGAAACAAAAAACAATGCACTTTTGCATGATAGCAAACCAGAAAAATGATCAGGAGTCTTTGGGGGTAAAAGCAATGCCCTGCTCTCTATAAACATACCAGAACTGGTTCACCCTGGGAAGGGTGGTAATGGCTCGATCCCAAATGTTTCGTGCATGATTAACCTGGCGGTTCTTCATTTCCATTTCTGCATATTTCAGCCAGAGTGTGACATTTCTGTAGTCTACATCTAAAGCACGCTCGTAAATGGAACGGGCTCTGGAAAGCAAAGAGAAGTAAGTTGTGTATATAACGTGCCTCTAAGACTTCGATGGTGTTTGTAAACATGCATCTTAAAAGGTTTATGAGAGATGTCAACAGCTGCATCATAATTACCTCTGTATTTCTTTTAGGCTTTCCTCCCATTGTGCGTACTTTATCCAATTACTGATAACAGTCCTGTTTTTTCTTATGTTATCTTCAAAAGTCTGAGGAGAAAAATTATTTCTGTAAGTAAGAAACCCCCCCTGTGCAGGCCAATCATGCTATAAATGGCTTATGGAATATTACTGTTATTGGAATGAATTCCAAATGCCTCACACACATGCAGATGTAGTAACGAATCATACTCAATACAACACTTTCTAAAAATTGCATAATAGAGAAGCTAGAAGTGCAACCTGACACCTGAAAAACTGATGGAAAAATAACTGACAGCACTAAAATCTTACTATTTTTTTAAATCTCCTGCTTAGTGTTTCAATAGCAACATTACCTGGACAAATGGAATCCAGTCATTGCAGACAAATCTGAAAATATGTGGATGCACCAGCACAAGTTTATTCACTTTGGCCTTTATATACTGTTACTCTGTACTTCTTTAAAGCAAGATGCCTTATTCTTATTCCCTGGATTTAATATACTGGCATCAAATGTGCTAGACAAATTTCACTTCTCAGTGCAAGGGTGAGGGCATCTTCAGCCTTGTGTTTGGCTTCTGTCAGAATCAATGCTACTCATACTTAACACGTGGCTAAACATGGTTTAACACAGTTAACGTGGTGGCTCATTACTGCCGTTCATATGAGAGATGAAAAAAGATAAAACGAAAAAATTGTTTTTGCAGGGCTGTGGTGTTGATCATCTGATTCCAGTTGCTCTGCACGTGCCCGAGTGAGGAACGTCAGCATCCAGCACAGTAAGGCCCAAAGTTGTCACAAAGAGTCCTAGCCACTACAGTAAGGAGGGAAACGAACACCCACTCAGGGCTGAGTACAGAGATGCTGTGCTGTTGTGCTACAATGGTCACCAGTTCTGAACATACGTGTATACGCTTCAGGGAATGATAGTCCTCATTTATGTTGGCTGTAACTAAAAAATTGCTCTGTGCTGAAAACATTTAAAGTTCTCTCTTAGGGATACGTTTGCTTTGCTGATCCAGGACAGCAATTATCAAAGGAAAAAGCAGAACAAAACTGTACATAGGTTTACAGAAGCAAAGCAATTCTTTCAAATGAAGAAGAAAAAAATTACACCTGCAGCATCACATGCAAAATGGTCAAATTTCAAGACCATTATCAAACATAACCATGATTAGTATAGAAAGCTGTGTTCTAAAGTGTGTCAGGTAACATCATAATTGTACAGAACAGAGACATCACTTGCAAACACGCTCTGTCTTTTTTAAAGAGTTGTGGAAAAAAACACCAGCATTACTGTAAAGTTTACTAATGTTCTGTCATGCTGCCTGGCCAAGTATATCAGTGGCGATGAAGAAACTGCGTATCATCCACGTATGTAATTACCCTTGCAGTGTTCTGAACATATTGAACATGGTCACACGTAGTATGTCGTGTACTACCAAATTCTATCTTAAACAACATATATTTAATGTACAATTTTTACATGAAAGTAGCATTTTCTATGGAAACATGGTTTTTTTTATGAATTGCTATTCATCTGGAAAATCCACAAGTAAAATAGTCTACATCTTGTTTAAGTTAAAAAGCAGTAAGATTATGAGCATCACGATTAGAATTTTTTTTTTTTTTTTTGCCTTTACCTTTCTTTTCCGGAGTTTGTAGTCATTTAGCTCTTCAACATCTGTGATCTTCTGCTGAGGCGGTGGTGGAAGAAGTTCAAGTTCTCTCTCTTTGGCCTCTCTTAAAAGCTGTTCTGCTGTGATCTGAACTTCGGCGGGTGCTTTATTTTTCACCTGTAAAGTAAGGCAGCTTGATTCACGTTTTCCCCTTCTAATACAAAATTGAAAAATCTCCTCATGGCTAATTTACTCCGGTGGCTTCACTATTCACCGAAAAATGATTCGGAGACCCCCCTCAGACCGACGGGGCCCTTATGGCCAGCACCAGCCCGGGGCGTGAGGAGAGGCCAAACTTCCAGAGGCCGCGGGGAGTTCCGCTCTCCCTTCCCGGCAGGGCCCGGCCGCTCCGGGCCGCCCGACACTGCCCCGAGGATCAGGGCCCGGCCACCCCGGCCCCTCTCCCCACCCCCGGCCGCGGGCCCGCCGCCGCCTCCTCCCCAGCACCTTCGCCACTTTGGGGATCCGCTGCTTCCCGGCCGCCGTAGACGCCATCTTGCCGCCTCCTCTCCCTGCAAACCCCGCCCCTGTCACCTCTGACCTGGCGCAGCGCCGGCGGGCGTCGTTGCCGTGGTAACGGCGGCGCGTCCCGACGCCGGTAGCGAGGCGGGGGCCGGCCGGTCCATCAGTCGGTCAGTCTGTCCGTCCCTCCCTGACCGCGACGGGGAACAGGATTCCCCGCCGCAGCGGGAGGGAGGTGAGTGCCCGGTGCAGCCGGAGGGTCCCACGCCCGTAAACGGTGCCCTCTAGCGGCTCGGCGGAGGGGGGTCCGGGCTCCGCCTGCCTGTGGGGGCTGCGGGCGGCCCGGACCCGCGCCCGGGGGGGGGGCTTGTGTGGTGTGATGGGGAGTGTGTCTTTCTTTCACGGTGTGGCAGGGTCCCTGCTGCTGAAGGGAGGCCCGAGAGGTGTTAACAGTGTGGGCGTTGAACTCCTGCCCCGCTCCTGTCAGGTGAGCGAGCCCTGTCCGGTCCTCAGATCTAGTAGCCTACATCCGGGTCATCTGGGCCTTGAAATTTGGGTCTGGCCTTTTCGGGGGTGGGAATGGTGGACAGGCCGCGATCCCGGCTGCTGAAGCCAGCCGTTCATGGTGGGGTGGGGTGGGGTGAAGTGAGTGCCACCTACCATCTCCCTAGGTGTCCCACAGAAGCGCTGTGAGATGCCCACCTATGGTACAGATGCGCGCATTTGGTGTGTCTGGAGTCAGCAACGGAAAAAAAAAAAAACATACCGCACTTGTGCTTAAAAGAGAGTATTTGTTTAAGGAGGCAGAGAGGAAATTATTCTAGTTCGGAAGAGGAACGGTTCTTTAACTGCCTGTTTTGCCAAGTCTCATCTGTGCTCTGCTGCTCTCGTAGAAGAAATACAGGAGCTGCTGTAGGAACAGTGCGTTTTCTTACGGAAATGCAACACAGTTTTAATGTGTAAATGCTGCTTTCTGTCAGTCGTGATGACATGAGTGTTTAGAGCCTTTAAGGGGGAGCTAGTGGAGACGAGGGTGATATTTTTTTCAATGGATTAAGTCAAACAATTGAATGCGGGAATGTGGCAAACTGTTTTCCTAGGTTGAAATAATCTTAACGCTAGATTTAAGGTCATTAACAACATTTTAAAATTCCTATTTATTTTTATATATGGAGTTGACATTAATTGAAAATAACCAACTATTTTAGTAGTCTCACAGTTTGCAGTTGCTTAATAAAATGTGTAAGTGAATTACGTGGCATTTTCTTTGCTTATTTTAAGAATCATTTGTCATTTAGCCATGGGTATAGTTGCCTTCCACTCCACTAGGAAGAATATATATAATCTTAAGATGTTTGAGAAGTGTTACACAAGTTAGTATATTTTTTTTCCTTGTCGATGTTATTGTTATACTCAGCAATAAGTATACTCTAGCCTCGCTAGTTCTTTCTGCATAACGAAAATTCTGTTTACTGAGCACATGCATTTAAACCTGCAGAGGACATTTTGCTGCAGGTTGGTGCTGGGACCTCTTTGCAAACATATGTTTCTGTGACTGAGACCTGTGGTGTTACCTATAACAATATTTTGACTGTGTGTGAAAGATGTAGCAGTATACATAACTCTTTCTGTAGTTAAAAGGTATAAAATTAGGGGTTTCCCTTGCTACACCATTTTTGTTGGGATTTGTAGGGCCTAAAAATTGGGCATCACATCTGGGTTTGGAGACAACGTCAGAAATGGCTACTGTGTTTGGCAGATTGGTAAAAGTGTTCTGCTTTTCTAGGTATGTTGGTTATTTAGGCTTTTTTGGGTTAGTAAGGCTATATGTTGCACAAGTGTATTCCAGAAATTGCAGAAAATTGTTGTGATTGGTCAATTTGTGTGGTCAATAATGCATAATTCTTGATTATATCAGAACAGGCTACAATATGGAGTAGCAACACAGCTAAAAAATAAATGAACTGTTAATTGATAGTCACAGATGGTCTGAATGTCTGTTGCCCCTATATGTTCTGAAATTGCTAGGCGT
Source organism: Larus michahellis (assembly GCF_964199755.1). Taxonomy (NCBI): domain Eukaryota; kingdom Metazoa; phylum Chordata; class Aves; order Charadriiformes; family Laridae; genus Larus; species Larus michahellis. The sequence goes on along the minus strand of NC_133898.1, from coordinate 14,149,588 downwards.
GTCAATAAATCACATGGGCCTGGCAAATTCTGTGAATGTGGAACCACAAAAATGTTTTTCTTCTGGGCAGGGAAGCTATAGAGCCTTCAACTCCTCCTGAAATTAAAGCAGCGCTGTGGACTTAAAAAGAAATTTGAGGAGCTGTTTTGAGCAAAAAACACTTACCTCACGTGAAACTGCTGTTTAATGTTACCAGAGCATTCTTATCCTGATTGTTTGCAGCTGATCTTCCCAACGCTGTAGATTTACATTTGAAATTATTAATGAGGGGCACTGCTCTGATAGATAGCATGCAAATGCCTGTAAATGAATAAATGTAAAAGCAATTTATACCCTATTAAAAACATTTATTTCCTGTGTAGCGTGTAGAATACATACAATAGAGATGATTGCCTGCTGTATTTCTACTTGTGCACTGTTTGCATGCTGTATTTATGTGCAGGCAGTATGTCATCTTGCAAAGGTCTACAGGAACTAGGCACTTAAATCGATCCAAATTGCACTTCTTCACAGTTTACATAAAAATCCATTTCAAGTAACTATGTTGAACAATGGATTGTAGGGGGATCTGCCAGAACAGCAATGTTTTCTTTCTTTCTTGTTGCAGTCTGTAAGATGACTACAATAACTTCTTCAAGAGGAAATACAGAAGTGGTCAGTGCCAGAAGAACAGAATCACATGATGTTTCAGATATTATAGGCCTCTTCAACTATTTTACAGAAGCAGTTTTTGGAAGGATTGATGTCATGTACCTTTTGTAAGTAACAGTATTTTAGGGATACTATATTACCTTTCTTGCAGGAATCTTCAAGAAATTATGTTACATTTAAAATGGCAGAAAACACGATGAGCCTTTTCATGGTGTGGCATGATGGATGGCTCTTTGTGCTATTCACAAAAAGGGAAAGAAAATCTGCTTCCATCTCTTCTCTGTGTCACGTACACGTGACTTTGTGCCAACTTGGATCACTGCTGCCAGTATGGTCAACAAGACTTCAGAAGAAATACTTTTGAATAAGATACCTGATGAAACCATCAGATTCCAATGTCTGTTGTCTGCTCCAGCTAACAGAATCCTTTTGCCTGTTGGAGAGTGGTAGAAGTAGAGGGACAGGGACTAAGGTTTTTAATCACTGTGTGGCCGTGACTGTTCTGCTTTTTTGTCTGTGTATGTCTAAATCTTTTCCTTCTCTTCTGATTTCCCCTTAACGGAAGGAATTATTTATTTTTTGCCTCTCATTAGTCTACCTTGGGAGACAGACTCTGCCTAACATAGAATATGTTTTCAATGTGCCTCTTTTTCATGTCCCCAAGATACCTAATATCCTCCATTGACATCTGTATCCTAGCTGCTTGCATCACAATGTCCTTAGCAGAAATGGGTAGTTGTAGGAGTCTTTTGTTACAATATCTTCATCACTGGAGATAGTGATGAACCTTCTGTGCTTCATCTTTCTGTGCGGTGATGAACAGCAGAGACAGACTGTGTCAAATGCTGATGGGTCACTTAGGTTTTCTTCCACTTCACTTAATGGCAAGTGTCTTGGATACCGGCTATTTGGGCTAAAAATATAGATGAAGAAACATGCAAAGAAGAGGGAGCATTTAAGTCTTGCATATCAAATTCATATTGAGGGTTTGAGAAGTCATGTGAATTGTTATAATGTCAGAATACAGTAAACAAATATTTGGAATTGAAACAATATGTCAAGTTAGGATGTGGGTAATGAAGTTTTATTGAGACCTGATCCTGGGAGCACTTTTGAACATGGTTAATTTTGCTATTCTAACACGCTTGGTAACTTTTCTTTGTGTAGTTTCTTCACCTTCTCCAAAATTAAACTGTTTTCACAGAGAAAAATCTAATCTTGCTTTGACACTCTGCAATGAGAAGAATGAGGTTATAGGCCATGCTGCTTTTCTGGACTATCCAAATTGGAATGTCACTGATCAGTCTGATTGGGAATCATTCTTACGTGAAAACTACATTAACAATAAATGCACTGTAAGTAAATTGTGTGATTTTTAGTTGAGTTTTCATTTAAGGCTTGGGTATTAAAAATATGCATAGGCATCTAAAAATCTATTTTATGTAGTTTTGAAGCATTCAGGCCGTAGAAGGTGATCATCAGTTCGTTACTAAGCCCACAGGTGCTCAGAGGTTCATGAGTACCTGTGCTTTTGCCACTACAGTAAGTGAAGGTAACTGTAAGGATGGCAGTTAGGGAATGCAAGACCTTTCTTTGCCAGACACATGCAGAACACGTCTGATGCATTGTGCTAGCATAGTGTGAATCATAGCTGTCACCTATATTTTTGATTCAAAAACTTGTCCAGCTCTAGTGTTATCTAAGAACATTTACTGGGGAGGTAGACTCCTTGCTCTGAGGTCCCTTTCACTGTAAGGGAACTGGAACCCTCATTTCTCACCTTTTGGAATAAAGTTTTGCTATTTTACAGAACTGAATGCAAATTTGATGTCTTCAGAGAAGGAATAAGGGACAGGGAGTGTACCCGTACTTGAAGGATGGTGACTTACACTGGGTGGAGGACCATGCTGACATGAGTGTCTTGGTTTCGAGTAAGCTTGTTTGGTGCTGGTGTGGAGATTGCTGCGCTGTGTTCTGTGTGGTGCTAGTTTTCATGCAGGCTCCTTCATCAAGTTTATGAATTACTCTTCAGAATTATGGACTAGAAATAGGCATTTAAAAGTTCAGGATTAAAATGCTGCCCATCATGCTGTCCATCTATGAACTAGATCCTGTGATTGTTGAGGAAAGATGGAAAATGTTAACCATAAACACTCAAAAGCTAGGCAGTGCGTGCCAGAATAAGGTATTGGTAGTACTGAAATTCTCTCTAGACAGTTTGTTCATCAGTTTTTCAATGTTGTTCTGGGTGACGTTAAGCAAGGGCTTGCAGAAAAACTGACAAATACAGCAATTGTATTTGAAAATGCTGTGTGTGCCATTAAAAGAAACAAAATTATTACAGCCAAAGGGAGTATAGGAAAAAAAACACCCACCATGTAATTTTCTTGTAATCTGTTTTCTTTGTCACTTGAACAGTACTTTGTGTACAGGCATATTGCAGGCACAACCACTTCATTCACTGTGCAGCTGCAGCTGCTCCTGTTGGGTTATGCTGTGCTGTCAGTTCTGCAAGTGCTTCCTCAGGCACCCTACTTGACAATCTCTTGCAGCAAAGCTGCAGCTGACTTCGGAGTGCAGGGGCATACAAAGAGAAAAGACCAAAAAAAAAAAAAGATAACTTGAGCATGTTAGGAATTACTACTCATAAACAGCAGTGAAAGGTACTTTGGAATGTTGACAAGGAGCAGAACAGCTCTTCTTTTTCTAGAATGGAGATTATTTTCTGAAATATGTACAGAAGATTCAGTATGTGTTTTATGCTTCTGCACGGACAAAACAACTGAACCTATTCCGAGTTATAACTAGGGGAGATACCGTTGGTTAACTGCAGGTTAAATCCATGCAGATGTGCTTTACAAAACTGAGATCTTCTGAAAATAGGATTTCGTAAAGGTCTAGTTGACAAGTGTTTATCCTAGAGTACAAAAATGATAAAATAGCTTAAAGGTCTTAACTAGGAATTGACTTGTGCAGAATTTAATTAGTGAAGATGCTTTACAGGATTGCCTGGTTACCATCACTATTCAGAAACAGTTACAGGCCAAATCTTGCCTCCTCTTGGACCTCAAGAACAAAACATTCTTTTTTTCCTCCTTCTTCCCTTTTCTTCTGCATTTAAAGAACAAAAAAGAAACGTCTGATTTATTTTTTTTCATTTTTTTTTTTTTAGAAATGGCTTTTGGTGTTTATTCATTACAATAGCCTGTTGTCTTTGTGCTGGTCCACATACTGCAACCTCTATTAAAATCATTCTTGCTCTAAAATTGCTGAAATTTATTGGTGACTCTAGCTATGATGTTTTAGTTGAATATTAAACTATTTAGAAGACCTTAAGTTTTCCCATTTAAAATATTTTTTTGTAGAAATGTTTCATCTACAGGTAGATCTTCATTGGCCCAGCACTTGGAATTAACAGGCAGGAGAGAACAGCTGAATTAATAGCCCTTTCCATTCCATCACAAGGGTCTTCCTTTGCTAGTGTTTTCTAGGTTAACTGGAGGCATATAGGATAGAGATGTCTTTTAGTCTGCCCTGTTTCTGCCTGGATATTTAAATGTAATCTTAAGACTTTGTAATTTTTCTTACTTCTTTTAAAGAAAAAACATTTTAGGAGTATGAGAGGTATGTGAGCTTTTTTGTAAACTTAGAAAGAATGTCTTTATCAGCCAAATGTTAAATTAAATGTTGTTAAGATTTAGTTGTTAATTGTTGTGGTTAAATTAAAATGCTGTTAGTCTGGAATTAATATTGTTAAATATGAAACGATTTATGCATATTGTAGTCAAACAATAGTAAGCTTGAGTGTAAATCAAAAATATTACAGAAGCACAAATTGTGATATTAGAAAAAAAAAAGTCCTTTAATCACATAACTTTATCCACATGCTTTGAAGTTACTTATCTATGTGAAGCTACTCGTTTTGAGCACAGATCATATATATTGGAAATAAATGTTCAGACTAATACTTGGGTTGACTTAACAAATATTAGCTGCATGGTGTTTAGATTTTCATTCCTCAATTTGTAGCCTTTGAACACATTGTTCATGCATCTTTTTGTGGCAAAAGAAGACTATGCAGCTGGATGTTCCCAAGAAATTTTTAGGTGAGTTCATATGTAACTTTCTGTATTGAAGCATGTGCGCTCTTCTACCATCATTTGTAGAGGCTATGGAATTTAAAAATGCCTTAAGGTAATCACTGGATCAAAATTAAATAGCTCTCTAAACTGTCTCGGAAGGTAATAAAACATAACCTTGTATTAATCAAATCTGCGCTGTTGGCTTTGAAACCAAGCTGTTACAGTTCCAAGTACGCTTCCCAAACAGTGTTGATGTTTAGCTGTATCTTTGCAGTAATTTTCCACAGAAATAGTACTGCATTTGCAAGGCAGATTGATTTCCTTTTCCTAAATTTCCACTTGTAAAAATCAAAGTGCATGACTGAGCAGGAAGCTTACAAAGCTGTAGATATTTCTGGAATACACTTGTTACCAGGTAATCTATTGGTAGTTCGGTAGCTACAGATTACATGGTAAGGCTGCAAAACAATACAGTACAAACAGCACAATATATTACTGTGTTAGCTCAGTACTCAAATATAACTATCGCTCAGATTATTTGGTATACTCAGTCTACTTACATCAGCAGTGAATTGCACTTGATGCTGTTGCTGTTGAATTTACAGTTACATTGTCATGTCAAGCCAGCTCATCCAGATGCCAGGTCAGAGATCTGCCAGCAGAGATCTGGCATCTTTAATTTTTTCACCACTGGGGAACTGATATAAGAAGGAGGATGTTTGAAATCTAAGGATTAGGAAATTAAGAGAGAAATAAGGTAGGGGGGGAAAAAAAACAGTAAAAAAAATGCTCAGATTAATTTCACAAGATCTTATTTGTCATAAATAAAATGTTTTCATTTTTGAGCCATGTGGACTCATGAAGGAAGATTAGAGTCACTGGAGAAAAAATTTTGTAAATTAAAAGACTAGCTGCTCTATCTGATTGATGGGTATAATGATGAAAGTCTGAATACAGTTACGTTATTTGTCCAGGAGAGCTTTTATCACAGTACCAGAACTGCATTTTATACTTCTCTTCATACCAGCTGATGAGAATTTAGGTAAGAATTTAATACTATTTTGTTCTTAAAATATGAGCACAATCTCATTATCATTAATATGCACTGTGTTAGTGGGTGCTTTTTTTGTTTGTTTGTTTTTAAATATTAAGAACAGCTATCACTCTCTAAACATGCATAAAACACAATCTTAAAGTATCCTCTAATGGACATACCTTGTAAAAGAGGTTTATGTGGTTACATGTTTGCTCCAGCAGTCCATTCAGCAGTCTGTCCATTTCCTGCAGTCTTTAAATTTGCCGAAAACGGATAGGATTTCAAACAGGAGTAAAGATCTCAGAAATAAATTCCTAAAAGTTTTGTGAAGATTTCTGCTTGAATAGAGTTGAGATTGAAATCAGCGCTTATACTCTGAGAGACAATGACCAATAGGCCACTTGGCACATATATATATGTGTATTCACAAGCATACACATACCTAAATTCATATATGTCAGCCAGGCATTTTGCCCATACATCAAAACCAGTCACATCAGGTACTTTCTCTTACTTAGACAAGAGAGTACGACGTGGGGAGAGGATGCTTTGGCAAGGGTTGGAAGGGATGCTGGAGACGTGGAAGGAAACTAGGATCATTTCTTTTAGAGCAGAGGTACAAAGACGGAGAACACACATCTTAATCGGAGAACAGCACCTGACTTGGAATTTCAGTCCTGAATTCAGGCTAATAAACCAGGCATCTACTTAATGACTGGTTTTTGCTTGGAGCTTTCCTTGAAGTGAACTGGAACCTTTTCTGATATGCCATTTTCTAGACATCTCAGTTCCAGTCATGCTAAAAAACTCCCTAGTGGTGTGTCAACTGCAGAAAACAGTACCTGAATAAAGGCTTTTGTCAAACCCACCCTAGCAACAAACATCAGCATAACAGTCCTGAAAAAGAGGTTCTCCAGTGGCATATAGGCATATTGGCTATAAGACTAATATTTCTATAGGGATTTGATCCTCCCGTTTTCTGATTGCTTTGAAGCTTATTCATGTTTGGAGTGCTGGATTAATTTACAGGTTAATCCAGTAACAATTCTTCCACATGCTTACACTACTGCCATGTCAGTTTCATTGCTTAACTTAAAAGACTTAGAGCATTATGCCATCTGTAGTTTAAGTTCAAAACTCCATTTTCCTCAAACGGTTTTGCTGATGATTTAAAAGGTTAAATCATTAAGTTTCTCTGCTGCTCCTAATAGTTTTTTGTTGTTCACAGAGCCAGACATGGGAAATGTCTTTGAAAAGATGATGACCGCTCCAGGTTCAGTAGTGGATAAAAACTTTACCTTGCTTGTGTGCCCCAGACATTGGTATCACCCACAGCTGTACATTCGCAAAGCAAGGTAATGCAGATTCTCCCTTGTACTTTTATGAGCAGATCTGCCTGGGTTAACTTGAAGAATTTTCTTTTTTTGGTTTACAGCATCAGTATCTTAAACTGCTGTGATTTTCTGTGATAACCTAATAAGTAGTTCTGTGATTATGCTGTTTTTATTCTACTTTGTCACAAGAGCAGTTGGGGGTTTTTTGTAAAACTAGGTTGCTATCTATAGGAAGAACACATTTTTTGTTGATGATGATTATTCTGTGAGTCGTCTGGCTTAATTGCATTGCTGTGTATTTTAGTGAGTGCATAGAGTTTCCAGGTCTCTTTGAGCATGTTCCAACTTATTTTTCATTTTCTCTTGTTATGTTCTATTCTGACCAGTTGAGCAAACTCTAAATAGGAAGGCCTATTATCTAAAATAATTAAATAATAGCAGAGAATCCCTAGTTCCAATAGTCCTTCAGATACGGAGAGTAATCCTCTTTTTGTCTTTTCCACAGTTTTTTCTGCAAAAGCACTTCATACATTCACTCTCCCTGTGTTTTGGGGAGCAGGCCTCCTCAGTGTTGGTGAGAGAGAATCAGAGAATAATGGGGTAACCCTTTTCCTTCCATCATGTCGTCTGTTTCAGTGGGTGCAGTTTGGAGCAAAGACTTTATGACATGCTCATGCAATGTGCCTTTAACACGGCCTTGTTCTTGTTTGGGGATTCCAGTCATAAATGTCATTTAAAAAGTTAAACTCTGATTTATTGTTTTCTTCCCTCTCTGCTCAGCTGCATGCAGTGTATACCAGGCAGAGATGCAGGTTTCTCTGGCAGCCTTGCCTATTGATCTCTGCCTGTATGTTGATTATTATTACCACTCTGGTTTTTCCTGCCATTTGAATTCTGCTGCCTGTGCCAAATCACAGCTTTCTGGGCTTGTGCCAGTGTTGTGTACAGTAAATGAGAAGTGCAAACTTTCTGTCCCAATGGGGCTTTATGTTTTTCTGTGTAGATTGCTGGACCATATATGCCGTCATGGCTGTGCAGACGCTTCCCCGTAGTGTGGTTGAAATATAACTAGTATCTATCGCCTTTTGGTTCACTTGTTTTCCTCTTCACAGTGGGAAGAGTATGTGTAGGGTAATGTTTTATGAAGTAATAATTTTATTTTATTCTGATTCGTTCTGGAGTTGCTTTTGTTAATGCTAAATGTAAGCGTTGCTCTGTGGTTACGTAGCAGGATTATGATTAAATAATTTTTTAGGGATGAGCACATGGCTGGGACACTGTATCATACGATACCGAGGTGTGTGTGGGTCCGGATCAACCAGTGCTAACAGATGGTAACGCCACATTAGGCATATCTCTCTGCCTGGTAAATCCACACCTGTTTGTTTATGGGTTAATTCATTCTGACATCTCGGACTGGATTCTGACAGAAGCCCGTCTCTCGGGGAGATGTTTTACACATATTTAATTTTACCAAATAGGCCTGAAACAAATCTGCAGATTGTGCTCTTTATCGTATAGTTTTAGCCAACGTTTGCAATATCCTGTCGCTCGACATTTGAGCATTTTAAGAAAAAGGACAGAGGCCTGACCTTGACCACTTCACACCATCCTGATATAGGTTTGGATATTTCAATATGTTACACAATTATTTGCATGCTAAATTGATCTACAATTTTTAGGCTTCTTATGAGTTGTCTACCATCTATCAGTAAGTGAATGAACCTTCATACTGAGAAGTTATCAGTGGGTGAATTAATTACTGAGGATTTAAAGTTTTTCCATATGTCTCGATTCCAGCTATTATGTCTGTTTTTTATTTAAATTTGAATCAATTCTTTCTTTTGATGGCCATTGGATATTATCAATAGAAATATTTTTGACACGACTTGAAATGTCATGTAGGCCATACCGATATTCCACATAAGAGACACCATCTTGCCTGGGACTTCTGTAGTTTGTTATGAATACTAAAATTATTTACTCTAGTTTGTTTGGGGTTTTTTTTATTGTTATTAGAAAACTAACTAGGAAACTTTTTTCTCTTAAATTGCACAGTATCTGGTGATACAAAATTCATACTTTAATATTGTCTATCAAGAGATTCTCTGAATAAGCTAAATTACGTTTGCAGTAGATACTTTGCCTTTCCTTTTCCTCTGTGTTCACCTTTGTACTTTGCTGGCATCCATAGTAACGTTCAGTGGAGCCCTTTAGAGACTTATCATGAAAGTTGTCCCCAGCCACCTGCCTAGCAACATGTTCTGGGTCAATGATAGGAGATTAGGGTAATCTCCGTTCCCTCTTCCCTTGCTTATAGATGGGGGGAAAAAGAAGCTGTAAACTGATACTTTGCTTAACCATTAATTTTGAAGTTATTCTCCAGCTGACTTTTATAATGTGAAATAAATCGGTAGTGTGCCAGAACGCAGTCCACTAAGCTTTTATATTTAAGTTTCGTGCTGATTTCTCATCTTTAGATCCTGTCATTCTTGGGTTTGTACCGTATATGTGAGAGCTCACAAACTTGCAGCTCTCTGGAATGCCTTTATCGTGCTTGTTCTCACAGCCTAGACATTTTGTAGTGTTTTTAATATAAAAATCTATTGTGTTTTTGTTTGTTGTTTTTTCTTTCTTTTTTTAAAGACTATGGTGCTAGTGGTGAACTGCAGAAATCAGAAATAGTTCTGTTCCTACAGTTTCTAGTGTGCAGGGAGATGAATGGGCTTATGTGGAGCCCCGCTATCATGAGGTCAGTCTCTCTAGATACCACGAGCCAGCAGAATTGCTCTCCTCATCTTGATGTGCGGCCTTGCGTCGTGTTTTAGAAAGCAGAACGCTCTGAGGGACTCGGAGCAATCAGCAACCCATTCTGCTTGGAGGTGGGGTGTGTATATTACCTACCCAAGTCAAACAATAGGTTTCAATTAGAGTACTGTCTCATTCCTTTAGCCCTAAATTAGTTTGGTTTGTTTGAGGCTTCATAACACGTTATCAGATTTGCTATACAAATTAATTGTGTTGAAGTAGTGAAGGTCTGGTAATAGAAAACCTTATTGCAGCTTTTCCCTTGAGATACTGCCTGCAAAGAAGAGGAAGACTACTATTTTGCTATATTGTAATTCACATTCTTTATATATTAAATCTTTACAGGGTTTCATTGTTCTTGGAACTTCATTTTAGTTGCATCTTTTGAATTAATTCTACAGAAAAGTGATGGATGGTGTGTTATACTTTCCGTACTTTTTTCTTTTTGTATGCAATTTATTACAATGAAGACTTAAACAGTGACAAAGAATGAAAGTGTGGGGCCTGGAAATTTGTCACCCCTCGCAGCTGTTTTTGGCTTTGAGTGCTCAGTGATGATATTAATTTCTGTTGCTTTCTCAAGCTGGCTTTCTTAACTTAAAACGGTATGAAAGAATCTGGCAACTGCCCTTCAGGAAAATAATTAAGTTATTTAAAACCCCTGGCGGATGAAGTAGCGCTGTGACTCGGGACATCCTGACGGTCCCAAGTTAAGTATTTATTCGCCCTGCTGTTAGTAAGGCGCATGTAAGGGGTGCTCACCCCGGATTGTCCATCCCACCCAGCGGCCCTCTGGGCTGGCCGTGCCACGGAGCACTGAGGGTGGAGGGCTGTTCCCAGCCCTACTGAGCAATGGAATGGGAGCAACGGAATGGGAGCAACGGAAGTCAGAAGAGAGCTTTCAGACAGATGGCCTGAGAATTAGAAGAAAAAAAAAAAAGCAGAAACCACCTCAAAATAAAAGGGGGTACCGGCCCCTCGTAGAAAGGTAATCTTATGGAGAAGGTCACATTCCTTCTGATGTGCACAAGCAGCAAAAACCATCTAGATTCCACCTAAATATCGTCCTTCAGTCTTATGCTAGAATCGGTCAGTACTTAGAAACTCAGACCATGTTTGATAAAATTACAAGCAGAATTTTTTTGGCCCAGTTGGGTTAACTGTAAGGTTGTAAACAGTGGAAATGAGAATCAGTTTAGTTTGTTTTTCTGACTTGCCGCATATGCAGAACTAAGATTTCCAAATTACAGGTGTAAGTACTTAGATACAAGCACATAGAATCTTGAGCTATAGGAACCTGAAGCAAAACACACGTTTTCTTAAAACTAAGGAAAGTGATAATCATTCCTGATAATTTTCTTCAGAAACGTGTTTGTACAATATGTAAGACTTTAAAAAAAAAAAAAAAAAAAGGAGAGAGAACACTTTAAAAATATTTCTTCTATTGACACGTTATTTTAGGGAGATATAGGAAAGGATATCCCAGGAAAGGATAACCAGTAACGGATATATAAAGCCGTTGTATTGCGAAGGATCGGTCACAGCTACGGCAGTGTTGGGACACGGGATTACTAACCCAAACAACCGCTGCGGTCCTTCCCGCTCGCAGCCCGACCGTGTCTCCAAACTCCCCGGGAGCCGCGGCCTTCGCTCCCCGCCCTGCCCGGCAGCCGCGTGTCGGTGGCGGCGGGGGGCCGCTAGGGGGCAGGAGAGACCCGCCGCCGGCGGGAGCCTGGCGGGGCCGGCCCGCCGCCTGTGGGGAGCGGGCGGTGGGGCAGCCCTATGAGCGGGTAACCGGCGGCGTGCGGCTCGGGGCCGGCCCGCCGCCTGTGGGGAGCGGGCGGTGGGGCAGCGGCGGGTGTGCGGCACGGTCTCCGTGCCGTAGGGGCTGCGGCCCCAGAAGGCAGCAGCGGGTCTTCTCGAGCTGCTACTTAAGGTGCCGGTCGCAGCTATCCGTGAGGAGAGGGGCCTTTAAAAAATGTCGAACTCTGTTATAAGTGTTATAACCAAGATGAAGCGTATTCCGAAGAGGCGGGCGCAGGCTGCCATTTGCAGAAGGTGGAGGTGCTGGGCTCACGCTGACGCTCCCAAGGCAGCTGTCCATCGCTGTGACTGAAGGATGCAACTTCTTGTTTCCAAGGAGCCGATTGTGGGGGTCTCGTTTTCCTTCAGTAAGCGTAAATGTATTCCTAAGCCTGACAAGCGCCTTGTTTACTCTTCTTTATTTAACTCCCCTACCCTGTGGGGCTCCTCTTTCTCCTTACGTGGTTGTGTGTGTGATAACTGCGTGGCAATCTGCTTAGGGCCCTGAGGAGAAAGGGTTTTCTTCACTCCACAGTCCAGTAGTAAAAGTCATTACTTCTGACAGCTCTTTACAGCCCCGCTTTTCTCATCACTTTTTTAGTTGCAGAATTGTTGGTTGGACCACTTAATTCTTGCATTTTTCAGGTAGATAAATAAAAACAAGGTTTCATCGTCTTATTGAAAGCAGTTCTGTGTTAGAGCTGGTTTGCCATTGGACTTTATGACATGATCGCAGCACATATGGCTAATGAATTCCTTCATTGCATTGGTAAAAGCACTGAAGCTTCTTGTTAAGATTTACATTGATCCTGGTTAAGAATTAACGTGGGTTGTTTTTTTTTTTTAAGTGGTTTAACGGGAAAGAGTCTCTGTTGCCTGTTTAAATAAAAATCTATGCAGTATGGGGCCCATACAAATCCAACGCTGAAACTTGGACTGACTGGAAATTGGCTTGGGCAGCTTCTGCACCGGCAGCATGGAGAACGGACTGGAGTAGCAGAAGCAGTTAAAGCCTTGATGCAGCAGGTTCCCACCTATGCAGAAAGCTTTTCATGAGAGAGAGGGATAGAATAATTGCACTTTGGCCTTTGTATCTTTTTCAATGGTGGAGCATTAACTTGACCTTACAAAGGCATAATGGCTCGATTTCTGCCAGGTGACTCCCACACTGCTGTGTGTAATAACAGTAATCTAGCCAATACTCAGTGCTGTTTCTCCCATACAGAAGGGCACTATTTTCTTTTTTAAAAAAAATAACTGATTTCCTAAATTGCACTGTTGTTGCTTTTTGAGATCTCTGCCAACTCTAACCAACTGATGATTGGGCTCACTGAATATAATTATTTTAAATGAGGCCTAAAGCCCAGGTCCACCTGGCCTGAGGTGCCTTAGAGAGAATTTTCAACTGGGCTCCCCTCATATTTTGTTATGGAAAGATAACGTCTGGATTGCCCAATGGAGACGCTCAGTTGGGTCGTGATCGCTTTTAGAAGTGGTTCTGTCTGTCTTCTGGTGCTGGGGCTCCCAGTGTGCATTGGGGACGTGTCGTAGGTGAAATTATTTATTTTTGGGTGGAGGCTTTGGGTCAGGTATTTGTAATATTTGTCCACATGCTAATGGACTAGAACAGAAGTATCAGGACCTGTTAATGGCAGAGCTTTAGGACATTACCTGATCTCTTTTTTTGTAGGTTGGAAGATTATGAGGATCTCATGCCAATCTGGACACGTCAGAGTGAGACTCTGAAAGAAACCTATAGTGAATATTTCCGTGCTGATCTCTTAGAATGTCAAGATGAAGAAAATCAGGCTGTTGTTTGTGAGGTCAGTTTGCCATGAACTCCGGTTTTATATAATCATAACACTAGTGATGTCACATGTGAGTGACAGCTCACATCACAACTCAGCAAATAAAAAGAACAAGCTCACTTTTGGAAGGTAGAATTCATGATCTGCACACACCCAATGTCCTCCACTGTGGATTTTGTGTAGATTCTTTTCAAGTAATTGGAACAGACCATCTTTAAGAAACCATGTTGCCTTTTTAGACATTTGTATTACAGATAACCAGTTTTCATTGCTGGTGAAAATTAATATTATATATGAAAACTAGTAGCCAGTAATACTTTCACAGTTAAAAATGCTGTAGATTTTTTCCATCTCCTGGCTCAGGCAGTCAGATTTTTGCTGAACTGAAGACAGAAACCCAGGAATTAATTTAAATAAGAAAGAGGTGGTAATAGTTATCCTGCTGAAAATTCCTGTTAATATTTTCATGTGTTAGTAATTGTGCATGGTATTGTAAGCTGATAAGCAACATAACCTACTTAATTCCAGAAGTCTGCTTTGTATAGCAAATGATTTTATACAACCTTAACATGTAATCACTACCATTGGAAGCCAAATGGGAAACAATAAACCATTAGTGTAATAGCACATTACAAACGGCTATCTTTATAAATAATACATTTCAATTGTACGTTTGTAGCTCAATATGGTACCAGCAAAAGGTGTTTCAGGCCCTCATAGTTTACGCTTGCCGCTGCAGATTGGAAAGACACCTCCATGCGAACCAAGATAGATGCCAATTTTCCCTGCAGAGAATGAAGCTGGCAACCTCTTTTTGCACATATGGTAGATGGATTGGTTAATCAGCCTCTGCTGAGCCTTGGGCCTAAAATTACATAGCAGCCAGACAACTGCAGCGACCCAGCTTTTGTTCGGTTACGCAAACAAGGCAAACAAACAATCACTTGTTGTTTGAGGGGGGAAAAAATTAAACTTTTTTCTTATTATTTTTATTGGAGTGCTGATAGCCTGATAAAACAGCTATACAAATCCAGCCGCTGAGTTTTCATTATGTGTATAAAGGAGGCTTTCATTATGTGTATTAAGAAAAAAAAAATTTTTTTGATTGTGCGTTTCAGCAGAAAGTTGCATATAGTACTAAAAATTGAAGAGCTTCCTTCCTTAAAGATCGTTAACTTTTGCTGAAATAGTTCCTTTATACTTTTCTATTATGCGCACCCAGAGATGGAACACTAACTTTTATGTTTCAGCAATTTTTTTCTTCAATGTTTTGTCCTGACCTACAGTCACATGCTCAACTTTTACATATGTGTGACATTGCTTTTATATTTCAGGATGGTGATACTGCAGTAGGATTCATGAGCTTATGTTCTCAAGTAAATATTTCCTTGTTTCAAGAGTGTTTTGACTTAGGGCCTTTCCATGGACTCTGTAAACCACATCCTGAAGGTATTCTCAAAATGCCACAGAAGCCAAGCATTCAAGAAGGTATCTATATTCTAAAAATGCTAGATGGATTCATGGTGCGTTTATTTCTAGCTTCTGAGTAGGTTTTGCAAAAGGTTGGAAGAAGATACAGATTTACTAGAAAGAAAACACAAATTAATATATCTGTTCTGGAGATGGTTGCCTGGTATTTTTTAATTCAGGAGAGAAATTTTGATAGCCCTCGTCTCTGACTCAGAAGTGATTGTTGTTTGTGGGGAGCTGGTCTATACTAAGCATGGGATAAACCTATAGGTTTCCAGTTTCGGAAAGCTAAAGCATCAGGTATATTTTCTATCAGTTAGATGAAGCTGTACAATTAATTGAAGACTTAATTTTGAAATCTGGTTCTAATGTCTGTTTGTAGCTAAGAAGCTGGTTAACTGTGGCTATTATGTTGTCCCAATAACTTGTGTTGTCTTATTTCTTTGTGATCCAACTTCTTCTCTCTTTGCTTATTATTTGAAGTCTTCTAGGTTACAAGATTTTGGGAGATCGGGGTCTCTTTGTTCTATTTTTATATTGGGCATGATACAATAATGCGTCTACAGCCATCTTACTGCAAATGATGAAAAACAGTAACATGAATGCGTCACCTGTTTGTAGAACAGAAGTGTCATGTAAATGATTTACAGTTGTCGTCTTTATTTTTCAGTGTCAAAGGGCTTTTTGTGCAGAAGGGCAACATTTTGCTATCTACTAATTATCAGTAATAGAATTAAAAGAAACACCATTAGGTTGTTACGTATCTGCTTGTCTGAACACAAAGCAGCAGGCAAAAAAGGCAACTAGGGAGCTACAGAGCAGCCACCAGCTGGTGTATCAGGGCTGACAGTCGTGGAACAGAAAAGGGAAAGAAAAAAAGTCTTATAGCTGCTCCTATGGACTTCCCTTCCCCTGCAAAGAAGCATCTTGCAAATAAGAGATGAAGGAAGCCAGCTGTCTTCTCCCGTATTGTTCTATGCTCCTGGAGCTTCAGGAGCTTATTTTCAAAATAGGTGACAGACATATGTAGAAACGTAAATGAAACTGAAGGGTGAAGAAAGATCAGTCATGATAGTCTCTTCTGAAAACTAGTTGGGACACAATCTTGGGCAGTCTGCTCTAGGTGACCCTGCTTGAGCAGAGGGCTGGACAAGATGACCTCCAGTTCCTTCCAATCTTAACCGTTCTGTGATTGTTAATTGGTTTTGGTAAAACTCTTAGACCCTTCTGTGGGCTTTCCTTGTCCAAGGACTGCAAGCTGTAGGCCCATATTTTGTGGCTAATTCTGCGCTGCTGAGCCTTTTAATGAGTATGTGGTTATAGGTTTTAACAATACAGCCGTAACACATTTTTTAACATTTAGGAAATCTATGAGACTTGTTCTAAATGTGAAAACATAGCATAAACAACTGTTCTACTCGGGTTCTTACATGATTCTCATCGATCTAGCATCTGAGTGCTTTTCAGAAATGTGTTAAGCCAACATGGTTAGCAGTCTCACGTGTTTATCTCTCTCTTATTTTTCCTCTCCATTTAAAAACTATGTTAGTTTTGTTGGTTGGTACTAGTTTGCAATCCTGTGTATTTCTTCAAATAAGATTTTTAAAAGTAGTACTGTTCCTCTATCTGAAATGACAAGGGCAGCTCTGAGCAAAGAGAGAATTGTTTGCAGACTTTTTGAGATAGCTTGAGCACAAATCGCTGATGGTCTCAAAGGTAGACTCCTGAGAAGGAACTTGAGTATCATAAGCTAAAAGCCTGACTCTGATACTGTTCCTAGGGAGAAAGAGCCACTAGAAAATTTCATAGTAAAATTAGAGTTAGCTTATGGCTATACACTGTTCAGGAATATTAACTCTGTTCTCACTGAATAATAATTAAAATTATTGTTGCAGCTTTGCACATTTTAGAATATGAACAAACATTTATAACACTTTGAGAAGTATTGGTTGTCCTGAAACATTATGAATTATTGTTTATACCTGCTCAGTATGGTCAAAAAGAGAGAGATGAAACTAAAGGCTGTTGTAGTTGAATTTCAGAGAAAGGAAAGAGGGGGAAAAAATCAAAAGTGTGCTATTATTACTCTAACTTCAAATAGCAGTTCAAGAAAGCATTAGGTTGTCACAAGTTGCAGAAGTTTGTTGTGGTTTTTTGAAAATATATTCTTCATATGATAGATACTTGATAAAGAGCTTTTCTTCTTACTGTTTGTTACACTTTTGACTTACGACTATAAACAAAAAGTCCATATTTTTTGAACACTTTGAATGAAAAGCTCTTTCCCTCTGAACAATTCGGGTTTCATTATTGCACAAGATGTGACTCAAAATTCATTTCAGTATTCATTAATGAAAACTTCCAGGAAAAGCAGTAATGTTTCTCCTCTTTTTTTTTTTCTTTTTTTAAGAAAGGAAAATAAAAAGCCCACTCTTAATAAAGAAGTTTACAGCAAAAAAAACCAACAAAACAACCAACTCATGAGCACAGTTCCCCTCCTTTCTGACTTTTTCATTTTATTGAAAATATAATTTTAAAAGGAAATTATCTTGTTTGGTTTGGTGGCGGGTTTTTTTTATAAATGCAGAGCCCACATAAAGGTTGCGTCCCTGTAGTCCATTGTTAAGTCTTTTCAATATAAGTGCCAACCTATATCCTTGGAATTTATTATAGCATTAGTCATGTATTGTTTATATTTTATTCTATTGCATAATGCATGCACAATTACACGAATGCTGTCTTAACGATTGCACCCTTTCTGCAGGCTACTGCATTGGAAATTTGCTGCCAAATTGTCCCTTGATGTGAAGGCAGTGCAGGTTCACTAGGCACCTTACATCAATGGCGGATGTGGACTTCCTTTTAATGAATTCGAAGGCTGAGAATTTAAAATACAAGCTGCATTCCTTCATAGAGTAATTTTATGTTCCCACATGAAAAAAAAAAAACAACATAATAAGGATATTTTTTTCAGACTCTTTAGCTTTTAAGTAGAGACCACAGGTTGATATTATTTTTCCTTTCAAAATGTAATACTGAATAATAATGAAAGAGTATACAAAAATCTGTCTTTAACACAATATTGATATGCCACTTACATTTCGGGATAATTACAGTAATTTGGTTGTTACTCTATATGGTGTCACGAATTAGTAGCTAGAAAACATTATGATGCAGCGGGAATGATTCAAGGGCTTTTCATCAGGCTTCATGGTGAACTGGCTTCTTGATCCTGCTGACTGTTACCTCTGCTAACAACCCAGCAACCATTGAATTATTTTAATTTTCTTTGTGTTCATGTCCCTTACTTCATTTAGTGCAACAATGTTTATGTTCTTCCCAGTCACTTGTGTACGGCATGTATGCAAACAGTGATGCAGCTACATTTGACGGTAGTGGATGGTGGAGCCATTAAGGGATTTCATATTAGTATGAAGTCAGAAACAACATATCAATATTTACATGACAACAAGAGACTTGTATTAATTAACTTCTGACACCTGCAAGGCTGTTTATAATGAGAAATGTAGCTGGGTTAATCAAGTCGACATTTGATCATTTCTGTGAAGTCTCACATCTGTGATACCCCTGGAGAAACCGTGATTTCTAACCCTGCACTTCCTTCTTGCCCTGCACTTTGAATCTGCATTCTTTTCTACTAACAGAGAAACAGATTTTCAGATAACAGGTTTTTAAAAATACTTTTGGTTAAATTATTTTAAATGTTTGAGGTGTTTTTTGTTTTATTTTGGGTTTTGTTTTTTGTTGGTGTTTTTTTTTTTAAAAAAAAGCTCATTACTGTATGAAGAATGCTTATGTCGGTGAATGTAGCTTAGATGGGTTTCCCAGGGTAAAGTTGAGAGAGAGGAGTGAAGAATTCCATTGTGCTAGGTTTTTTGAAGTTTTTTTTCTTCCTCCTGGAGCTCAGAAACTTTGACTTCCTTGTGTTATGGCAGCTTTCAAATGCAAGGGCATTCTGGCCTGATACGTTTTCTGCAGCAGCAGTACCTATACCTCAAGAGTTTATTAGTTAAAACTTATTTTCAGGCTTTATGTTAAATATAAAAACAAACTGTGAACATATCTGTAAAATTAGGGAGGTGACAATTTAAGGAATGGCGGAACTATTGAAGATATGTTCAGGGGCTAAAAATACAGCAGCTGACACTGCTTTAGTAATTTTGGTGGTTATTTGGAGTAATATGTAGGATTCACTAGTATTTCAACGTATCTTTTCCAAGATGATGATTAAAATAATTTTTTGTCCATAACATTAACTTTAAATGGGACCTTTATAATGACCGCTATCAGATGATCTCTCGTTCTGAATACCCTCACCTTCCATTGCCTTTAGAGAAAATGATCCATCACCATACAGCTTTAGGAACTGTGTAACAACTGCTGGAACGGCGATTGCCTGCTGTCTAGCAAGCATCACGACGTTAGAAAAGTTCATAGCTGGTTCTGTCACACTTGTGTCAGGTATCAGTGGAGTTCTATAGGGCTGTTGAGCGTTGCTATGTAAAACTGCTAAGAGCTGTCTTAAGATAATGGTTAAGTAATTGAAATCAAACACAACGTGTCGTATGTTCCACATTGTCTTTGGACATTTTTATTGTTGTTTCTTAATATTTTAAATATCCATGCCGGATTTGGCCCTGGCTGGGAGATTGAATATCAAAAAAATGTGTACAGTGATATTTAAATAAACTCCCTAATGTATAGATGCTTGGTTTAGTTGACTTAAGCACTTGACTAGAGATGCTGTATATATATGCGGTGTGTTATTTTTTTTTATATATATATATAAATCATATAAAAGTATGTATATATAGCATTGTATATGCAGTCAGTTTTTAAATATTGATTCATCAAGAGGCTACAAGTAATTTCATCCTATCACCTTAGTTAACTGTTTGCCCCCAAAAATATTATTACTCAGGTTGGAATGAACTAGACTCGAATGTTACTATAATGTTACTGAGGATGGTAGGATGATCTTTCATGCAGAGATAGATCTGGAGGAAGAAGAGGAAACAGACAAACTGACAAAGATTGATGGAAAAAAAAAAAAAGCAACCACCTTTTATAAGAAGTAAAACAGGGTTGAGAGACCTAGTTTCATTTAGCAACTGAGAAGGGAATTTAAATCCCTGGTTTTTGTTTCTGCTTGCGCCAATAAGTAAGGGTTCTGGCTTGACTAGGATTTATTCTGAATTTCAGTTCTGTTAGAAGAACTAATCTGAGAATCAGGAGCCCTTGATCATCGTTATGATCATCAGAAAACAAGTTAGCAACAGGATTTTAAATACTAGTCAATACAGTAATGACTCGTGTTGTTCTCTTCAGATAGGGTAAAAATTTATTACATATCAAACACTAGTTAGGAATTGCTTCCAAACTGTGTCTTGTTCAATTCTTACTTTATAATCAATTCTCTGATTTTTGCCTTGAAATCAAATAGTCTGATGAAGTTCTAGGAGGGTCTATTTTAACTGGGGCTGTTAAAAATAAATAAAATAAACCTTTCAATAGAGGTAGTCTGTCACACTCTTTAATTATTGCCATGATTCTGAGGGTTAAGCTTGCATTTTTAAGCCTGATGCATCTATTCTTTTTCATTACTCAGATGAAGATAAAAGCAACCAAACGAGTCAAGAAGCAGAGTCTGTTTCATCTGGAA
Organism: Larus michahellis; assembly: GCF_964199755.1. Lineage (NCBI taxonomy): Eukaryota > Metazoa > Chordata > Aves > Charadriiformes > Laridae > Larus > Larus michahellis. Next base: position 14,128,913 of record NC_133898.1, on the reverse strand, counting down.
ACTTTGAACATATTCATGATCAGGATGCAGCTGTGCAGGTAATACCACAGAGCACAGCAATGCTGATAACTTTAAAAGCTAATTTGAAGCAAAGGTGGAGGCTATTAGGAGAAGCGATGCTTATTATTTCCACCCCTGCACTGTCTTCTGTGTGGGCCCACATTTATATCTGCTGTTGTGCATAGATGAGAAGGTGCTCTAGCTAGGATATGGGTGGAGGTGGTTATAGTTATTAACTGGATGAGTTTTCCCATCCAGTTCCACATGAACAACCAGACAGGACAGAGACGGGAATAAAGTGGCACTGAGAGGAGAAAAAGGGTAGGGGCCTGTTTGTGGATGTCTGCTGCCGATTAAAGGCACGTGGAAGCACAGCTTCAAGTGGGCTCCTCTGCAGATATGGAGAGAGAATTCCTGTAACAGACAGGGCAACGGTCATCTTACTCTGGAGATCTGCGAGTTCTGAGGTTTTGATTTGGCTGTGCTACTGAGCTAAAAAACTGCTACTGACAGAAAGCTACCAAAGCTGAATAGCAGCAATATAGCTTCAGTTTTTCCTTCTAATTTGTGCAAGTTAAAGGGCACACATTCAGTTTGTGTCTCTTGAGTGAAGCTCAGCTTGATAAAAGACCATCACTATGAAATGTATTGGTGCAGCGTAAATCAGCAGAGAATTTATCCTGAGAAATCTTAAACGATTGCATGCGTCTTCTAGTCTCTCTCTTGGTACTGTGTCAAAGCTACTCTGGTTTTCTTACCATTATTGTTCATTTCTATTCCCACAATATTCTCTGCGTTGATCCCACTTTCTTTAACTTAACATGTTTTTAACTTTCACATATTTTCAATACACATCTGGAAACAATTTTTTTTTATATATAGAAACATTTCTGAAATAATGTATTATTTTATAAATATATTAAAATTATTTCATATATTTAATATTTATTTTAATAAATATTGCCTCACAAAGGGATTCTAATCATAACTATTAGTTTGTGCATATATTGCTCTTCAGCAAGAAGGTATGTATTTTTAAAGGCCATTTTTATCTAGTGTTTCAGAAACAGGTATCACATTAAAAATGCCATCTTGAACTTCTGTGTTTGTCAAAATGTGACAAGTAAAAAGTGTGTGCGTGCTTGGAATACTATAAGATAGGAATGACGCAAGACCTTTTAATTAAAAAATGAAAATATTTTCTGAAATGTTGTAAGTGATCATTTGTCTATTATTATTGCAGAAAGATGGAGCTGTTGCTGAACTGCCGTTAGATGATGTCGGAAACAAAGATTTCAGAGCCTCAGCAGTGCCCCTCCTTGAGACTGAACAAACAGGTTTTCATCCGGTGTACAGAGGAGCTTCAAATGCTTTCTGTATCAGTCTGTTTTTTATTGACAAGAAACATGAAAGTAGGTAAGTATGGATGCATAGTTACTGCTTTCCTAATATTAGTAACAACTTTCAATGTTACATTTTTAGGACAAATCTGGAAGTGATAGCACGTGCTTGCAGTTAGGTTGGATTTTTTCTGACTCTTTTTTCCCCTTTCTTTTACCTTCACAAATAACTTCCTGAATTTTTCAATCTCCAGCTGCAACTTCCTATCTCTGGTAGGACCACAGGGACAAAAATTTAAGAATTCATTTTTGTTGGAAAAATGCTAGTTGAAATTGTGGAAGAAGGCCACTTCTTCCTCTGAAGAAACATTAATTCCAAAGCTGTCTAACTGTGAAAAGAGCTAGATGTTGCGGTACGGGTCATCTCATTTCATGGGGCAATAAAGCCCCAAACTTGGCGGTTAAATGTTCTAATTTATAAACACTCAGTCTCCCATCACTGCGAGAATTCATTCATTTTTCTGGAATCCACTACAGTAGGCAGGAGATAAAGGCTTTTTATCTTAAAATTATTGCTCCTGCTGACCTTGGACTCTTAGATCCTGGTGGAGTAGAATAAATCTATAAATGTGGTTTAGACCTTTCCCCCCACCCCCCCCTCGATTTCTCTGCACCCTTGAAGAGAGAACCTATACTGAACCATATCAGCAAAAGCCTCTCCAGGAACACTGGCCCTTTCTGATTATAAATGAGCCCTGTTCTTGTTTAAGGAGCCTAGAAAGAAACAAAAAACATGTAGGTACTTACAAAAAGTAGACAGAAAGAGACTGAGCACACCCAAGATCTTCCACACTATTAACTACATGTAGTTCCTAGAGACACAAGGTATCTGTAGCACAGGCTTAATAGATGAGTTTGATAACTGCAGTACCTTTTGAAAAAAACATCTTTCTACTTGTAATAGTAATCACTGGTGACTGACAGCGTCTGAACTTACCTGGCTTAAAGGAAATTTAGGAATAAACTTTATGAAGAAGAAAATCATAGAATCACAGAATTGCCTAGGTTGGAAGGGACCTTTCAGATCATCTAGTCCAACCATCAACCTAACACTGACAAAAACCATCACTAAACCGTATCTCTAAGCACTATGTCTACCCGTCTTTTAAATACCTCCAGGGATGGTGACGCAACCACTTCCCTGGGCAGCCTGTTCCAATGCTCGATAACCCTTTCAGTGTAAAAACTTTTCCTAATATCCAATTAAAACTCCTCGGCGCAACTTGAGGCCATTTCCTCTTGTCCTATTGCCTGTTACTTGGGAGAAGAGACCGACCCCCACCTCTCTACACCCTCCTTTCAGGTAGTTGTAGAGAGCGATAAGGTCTCCCCTCAGCCTCCTTTTCTCCAGGCTAAACAACCCCCATTCCCTCAGCCGCTCCTCATAAGACTTGTTCTCCAGACCCCTCACCAGCGTCATTGCCCTTCTCTGGACCCGCTCCAGCACCTCAATGTCTTTTTTTTTTTTTGTGGCGAGGGGCCCAAAACTGGACACAGCGCTCGAGGTGGGGCCTCACCAGTGCTGAGTACAGGGGGGACGATCACTTCTCTACTCCTACTCACCACGCTGTTCAGAATCAAAAAATAATCAGAACCCCTTGAAAATTAGTTCTATTTATTAAGCTGTTTCTTGATTAAGGAGGGGGCCTACCCAAAGGAATTAAACACTGTGAATCTGCTACAATGCAAATATCCTAAGTTACCAAAGCAAAGCAGAGACATAGCCTTCTTGGTACATATTTACCAAGTAATATAGCTCGAATTCATTAGGAAGAGAGAAATGCAGTGCTAGAAGTCTGTGGTGTACTTAGAAACACTGATCAATGTACATATGATAGAACAATCACACTGCAGAGAGTCCATTCCAGAATAGTTAATTTAGAGACAATCTAGTCTAAAATAAAATTCAAGCAAGATAATTGTATTTTAAAATAATACTGAGACAAGGGACTTATGACTCAATTATACTGAATTATCAATTTAAAGCAGTGATCTTTACCTATATCAGGAAATAATTTCTCTGTAGACTAGTTGAGTTCTCTGCTCACAACATCCTGATTAGTATAAGGATCTGCCACACTTTTGCCCCCTTTTGACATTCTGGCCTTTGTATGCACCATTGTTGTTTCTTTTCATGATATTTTCACTGTGTTTATCATTCAACACTGCAGTCCTATTCTCTTTTTCCCTGGAGACGTCTGTGGAACAGTTTGGATTCCAAGATGGGTATCTGTGGAGAAGATAGCATTCCTTTCTGAAGACTTCTCCTAAGATTAACACTCATGCAAGATCCTCCTCTCGCAGCTGAGGAATCTGTAGATCTTGGTGTTTTCAAATATTCTGCTTGTATGCTCCCCTAGCTTGCATTTGCTTGATCCACCTGTTTGTAAGAGAAACATCAGAAAAGGGAGTATGTTGAAAGGATGGCATGAGGTAATCCTGACTGTATCTCAGAATCTTGTCCTGAAGGAGTTATTGCTGACCCTGCACAGCACGGATCCAGGAGTAGTAGTTTGGTTGAAGTGTAGGTATGATTGCATCTTAACCCTCAAGGGTACTGGGGAATTTGTGTTATCCAGTAAAGCTGCGAAATGTTTCCATCTCTTAAATCTAGAGCTGTTCTGTGGCTTGTTAGTGCATTGAAAGTGAAATGTGAAGGAACTAAATTGTTAGTTTATCCGCAGGTACTTGATACCTTTTTAACCCCTCTGAAAAATCTCCCACCTCCATTCTTGTGTTCTTTGCTGCCAAGAAAGTACTGGATACCAGAGAATAGAAAACTGCATTGCAATGGCATTTTTTCTCGCATTTAGCTATTCTATTAACTAGTGATAATTAAGTATTATATAGGTGAATATATAATACCCCAATCCAATTCTGTATTTACAGCTTTTTTTTAAGCTTTCATTCAACCATAGATACTTTAATTAGAAATTCTTTCTCTTTTCATTCAGTAATAGTATTGGTGAAGTAATTAAAGGGAACTTAATTACAGGTCTTGAGGGAGGAGGGGTTTTATCAGTATTCTAAGGTTATGTATATGTATTAAATTTCTTCATAAAACACATTTTGTATGGTGGAAAAATATTTTATAAAGCTTCAGCATAACTCTATTTGATGGGTTTAGAGCTCTCTGATTGATAATCCTTACATGTAGGAGAAACGGGAAGCATTTGTTAGATTTCTCATGCCTTTTTAAACTCAAATGTCACATTTCACTGTCACCATAGAAAAGAGAGTGGAATTACTCTATAACCAGTAGGTGAGAAGTAGAAAGTAAAATGTTCAGAAACAATTTCAAAGAATTGTTGTTCCTGTTAGTCTGATAAAGTACGTCGGACAGGTTTACCAAGTGGATAGTGACAGAACTCTTGGTACTGGGTGAAAATATTGTGGAACACAGCAAGAACTGTTTGTAACCTCTTAATGTTTGCTGTGTACTGATGCTGCTGTGACAGTCCATGAATTACTTCTGAAAAACGTTGGAGTCAACAACGTGAGAGTAAATTTTTTTGTTCCTTTCAGTGAAGAGCCTAATGTTTTGATATTATTTCAGACATTCAGGTTTATTCTTGTTAATAGTGATGCTTTAAGCCATAGAAATCAACAACTGATGTGTAGCACGCAACATCTGCAATTGATTAATGATGAACTAGCAGGACTGTCTGATTAGCGCTGTGAATAAATGTTCCTTGCACTTATGGGGGTGTAAATATCGAAATGTGTAGAATCTGTCTGATACGCACTTCATTTAACAATGTTTACTCTTGGTTGCAGATCGCTGGATTTTTTGCATTATGTTTTCAAGCTTTTTCCAGTATGTATAATTAAAGTTTTAAAGTTTGTATGCATGATGGGACGTAGTGCAGTTGTCAGCCAGAGTATTTAGATATGATGCGCAAATAAGTCAGTGACTCACAGGAGTATGGCTGGTTACCCTGGGCTGGTACCCTGAGGAGTTTGACTCCTCTCCTTTTGGACTGCTTTTGGACTTTATATATTGTGTACAAAAGTCCTTTGTTTATGTTCCGTAGGGACTTTTCAGAGATGCAGATTTAGAAAGCAAATGTTTCAGATTCCTTTAAAAACATGTGTAGACCCAGACCGTACCTAAATTAAAAATAAAGTCAGGGAAGATGCATTAAAGGAGATGGAGTTACAACCTAGAAAACAGCAGTATTAAGGAAAACCATGGTATTTACCTATAGCCTAAACAGTGTCACTGAAGGTTCATGTTTAGGGCAAAGCTAATGTGCAGCGAATAAGGATGTGAATTTACAGTGCAGTAGCTATTTCACACTAACATCCTGTGTGATCAGTCTTTATCTGAGGTAACAAAGTCCACTTTGAGACATTCATAATGCACACTCACTACAGCGCATTGTAAATTCACGCTACAAATTACTGCATGGTAGCAGCCCTTAGAGACAGGTCCTGGTGACCAGAGATACAGACTTGGCCCTAAATATCAGCATGTTCAAAAAATTCTGCTTACTACCAAAGAAAGTTCCCAGAGAAAGTGAATGCAGAAAACATTTCAAATCTCTAAGTAATTTATCCATCCAACAATGCACCTGTCACTCCTTGAAACAAAATGTCATCTTACTACACCAAGTGCAGTAAGAAAAATTAATCATATATGTACTTGGAGAAGAAAAGGAGTGAGATTCAAATAATATCTTTCTACTGAAAAAAAGCCATAGGATAATTGGCCAGAGTAAACCAATTAAACATCTTCCGTCTCTCTTCCAGAGAGACTTTGGAGTCTCTCAGCATGTATCATGCTGCATGAAGCATCTTTCTGAATTGTCAGAGTTCTCCAATGTCCCTGTGTGCAGTGAGATTATTTTAAAACATGTATTCAATAAAAAGGGATGGGAGAGACTGGTGGAAGGGAGTGCTTTAACCATTTGAATGGATAAAGTTATTTGTGGCATGCAGTTTTACCTCCCAATGATGCCCTCTTTCATCTGAGAGCATTCAATGGAGATTCCTGCATTCCTTTGCACCTCTGCAGCCTTTACAGCACAAGTGTCTGAACAATTACATTGACTGCCAATACAGTGTGTCTGTAGCGGATGCATGCCAACGGTGCCAAATTTGTGACAAGCCGGACATCACTGTACGTATATAAACTTGCATTCATCGAGTCTACTGTGCATGCAGCACAAAGTCGATCTGTGCGTACACACTGGCTGTTTGTTCAGGATTTTAGGACATACTGCTCTAGTTGGTGGTCTCACTTTGCTGCAAACATGCAAAAGATCCCGGACAGACATACATTGTCCTGAATTTTCACTGCAGAAGAATAGTAAAAAGGACCTTTTAAGGGAAAAGGTTAGCCCTAAAGGTGAGAGCAAAGAGAGAATATTACTGCTAGGCAGTTGGCCTAGATGATCATTGTAAGTCCCTTCCAACTGAAATACTGTATTCTACTGAGGAGGAAAGGGAGTGGGGGAGACGAAACGAAAGGACCATTAGAGAATATCAGGATATTAACTAATAAGTCTTTGCAATGGGAGCTAAAAGACCTGTTTCTGTGAGCCAACTTAATGTTAAGCTCATCAGTAACTTTGTGCTGCCCAGGCAACAAGCCATCTAGGTAGAGCAATACTTGGACCGCATAGATGTTGTAAGCACTGCATTCAGTTTGTTTTCTTTCTGTTCCTTCTAGTCAGAAGCTTTTGTGTAAAGATTATGTTGAGATCACTAAGAGCCTTTGTTATCTGCAAATCTTTTTTAGGACAAAGACTTCTGTGTCATCCTTGTGCCACATCATGTACCAGAGTTCCACCTTATTCAGAGTTTTGTTCGGGTTGTCCCTTCCTGTACCTCCAAACTTGGTCATGAACTTTATGTGTTCCACCGTGCGGGATTGCTCAAGTGAGTCATGTGCCTCGTGACAACAAATTATATACTCTGAACTACTTTTATGGAATATACTTACATCATCCAACCTAGCACCAGATGGGTATTCCTTCGTGTTTTGGTTTGAGGGCCTAAACCATGACACTTAGCTATCTCAGAAACCTAATATTCTGCACAGTATGGCGTAACATCTTGCAAAAATGGTAACCTGAGTCCCCAAAACAGTATGGTTGAATATCACAGGACTGTGCCTGGAGCAATTAGGAGTGGAGCTAAATAACTTAGTCTTCAGCAGCATTACTGCAGCTGTTTTGCTTCCTGTTCTGGAGTGAATCCTAAGCCTACTCACATGTATCTTCACACAGCACTCTTCTAGACAGTGTAGAAACAGCCATATATTTTAACTGAAATAAAGTACTTAGTGACATGATTTTTAGTGAAATGAAAAATGAGATAACTAAAAATGTTAAAGCAAGCAGTCTTCTGACTGCCAGTATTTATATATAGTTTCCTTTAAGTAAAAACAAAAAGTGCAATGAGTGGGTTCATTTAAAGTTTGTATGTAGAGTACTAACTTAATGAAGATGAACATTGGTACGGACAAGTAGCTTCTTCAAGATCCCTCGTGTGGACCAATGCCAATAGAGAAACATGGTGCAGTGTTTGGCCCTTTGGATTTGAGTCAGCTTGCGTAACATTGAAATCTCCACCAGGCTTTCAAGTATCATTCTTGGAAACATGGTATAACTCTCTTAAAAGAAATGCCGTAATGCATTTCTGGAACACGCAGAACACAGCAAGTAACCTCATTGCTGAGTATCTATTTTATATAATTTATCTCTTATTTTTTTGCATTGAATCTTTTATTTCATGCCTTTCAATTTATGTGTTACTCTGAATGCTTCTCTAGTTTGAATCACTGGTGAACTGGGACACAAAACCTCTCTTGCTATGACTTCTGTTACATGGCATGAGTTTTCCAATGCTTTGTTTGTATAACAAGCCTAAACTGGCCCAAAGACCAAGCTTAAATTGTGGCACAGTTAGAGATTTTCCGTTGTGTGTGTGTCTTAATGTAGCTAAATATTGCATGGTTTCAGAGAAATACTTCTGTTTGAATTGCATACTTAATCACCTTTGATGGTATACAAATAGCTCATGCAGGAGCTGGCCAGCTACTCTTGGACCTATGCAAAAGGTTTTTACCATGGGATGAAATTGGGCTTCTGTGTACTATGTAAGAATCCAGCTGGCTGAAGAGACAGCCACTGGAGTAATTCCTGTTAATCTCAGTCACAGCTGTTCAGTAATCCGCCAGTAGGATTGGTAGTCATATGTCCTCTTGCAATTTTGGTCAAAATTAAACTTGTTATAAATTTTTTTAAAAAAAAACCAAACCTTACAATTCTGACTAAATTGTGCATATTCCAAATGATACAAGCCCTTCCATGAAAGCAGAATAGGGTCATTAGTAGCATTTTCCACCGTCCCCATAGCTGTGCAAAAAAGTAAGGAAAAATAGTCTTTCATGGAGGTTTGGGACCAGAAAAGCAATAGAAGAAACCAGATGAAGCTTTTGGAAAGTTTCTGAAGAGCAAAAAACTCAATGCACAGCAGCAGATACTCTCTTAGATAAAACCAAAATATGAAAAGGTAAAGATCGATACATTGTACTTGCACCAAGGGCTTTTGAAAAGCATGTGAGTGAAAAGGAAGTCACAGAAAATGGATTAAAAGAAAAACAGGGGTAAGAAGATGGGAATATGAAGACGTGAAAGGGCAAAATCAGAAGAGGCACAGGCACAAAATGCAATACTGATTAGTAAAGGTTGTAAAAGGAGTAAGAAAAAGTGTTAAGTACACAAAAAGCAAGAGCGCAGCAAATGGAAGTATAGGTCTGCTACTTAACAGTGAAGGAGAAAAAATAACAGATGACAAGGCATAGGCTGAAATGCTTAATGGATACTTTTGCTCAATTTTCACTAAAAAGCATAATAATAATAATAGCGTCCTGGTCTCTGGGCAGTCAAAGGAATTGGGCATCTAGAATGAGTTAATTCATCACTGGAAGATAAATGAGCACAAACCTTGGATAGTCCTTCCTACTATTTCATACTAACAGTGGATCTGGTGGTTTTGTTTATTTAAAAAAAAAAAAACAAACAAAAACTTCAATTTTTTGCATATTCTTTTTTTCTCATATTAAAAATGCAGTTCATTATTGGCACAACTACCTTCTCTTCGACATGGGTGGGGAGAAAAACGCGCTGAGCTCAGTGGAGTGGCAGGAAGATAGCGTGCTCATGGGTTGCAGAGTGAACCATATTGCTGGTCTTGCTGACCGTCATAGAATCATAAAATGGTTTGGGTTGGAAGGCACCTTTAAAGATCATCTAGTCCAGCCCCCGTGCAATGAGCAGGGACATCTTCAACTAGATCAGGTTGCTCAGAGCCCCGTCCAACCTGACCTTGAATGTTTCCTGGGATGGGGCATCTGCCACCTTTTTGGGAAACCTGTGCCAGTGTTTCACCACCCTCATTGTAAACAATTGCTTCCTTCTATCCAGTCTAAATCTTCCCTCTTTTAGTTGAAAAACCATTACCCCTTGTCCTATTGCAACAGGCTCTGCTAAAAGTTTGTCCCCATCTTTCTTATAAGCCCCCTTTAAGGACTGAAAGGCCACAATAAGGTCTCCCCAGAGCCTTCTCCAGCCTAAACAACCCCAACCCTCTCAGCCTGTCCTCATAGGAGAGGTGTTCCAGCCTTCTGATCATTTTTGTGTTGTCCTCATCACTTCTTTGATCTTGCAATTAACTGTCTGTTGAACTGTGTTAACAAATGTGGAAACTAAGCTGATGCTTACTTAGAAGTTCAGGATTAGTTTCTAATTTGGTAATCGAATATATGCTTTTGAGCACTCAGATAATCGAGTTGAATATGATCAATGAGATTGAGCCGTGAAATTTCCCATAACGTATCAGATATTTGGTAGGTTTGGGTTTTTTAAGGTACTAATTCATTAAAACCATTCATTAAAACCATGTTGCACAAAATCAGTCTCAATGTGACTGTGACTTGGGCTGAAGAACAGCATGCACACATTGAAATTGAAAACAAGAACAAGAGGAATGGAAGTTACACTATATGAATCACAAGTTTTTTAACTGTGGGTGAAATAACTTAATTCTTGGGAATTAAGTTGCAATGCGGTTCCATGAACAGCACTCTTTAAGTCCTTACTATATGAGCCTTGTTTAACCAGGAAGGGTTGATGCCTTTAAGAGACAACACGAGAGATCCTCAGCTGCTGTAGACTGTCACTGTGAAGTAAATTTTTTTCATAATTAGTGGGTGGGAAGATGTTTTGTAACAGAGTGTGTAAACTAGGTAAGTATCAGGATGTTCCTGTCTGTAGCTAACATGTTGCTGGTTATATATATTGCAGACATTTTTATACCATGTCACTGTTGTTTTATTACTTATTGGCAATCTTACATTTATGAGAGGCATTTTATTGATGTAAGGTCCTCATGTATTATTATTTGAAGAACCGAGGCCTAACACAAATGTTCTTGTTGGAGAAACTGATGTTATTGTCTTTCTTTTCTATCTTATCTAAGGATCACAGTTGGCTCTGTTTTATTTTTCATTTTTTATTTTTTATTTCTCCTTTTTTCTTTTTTTCTTACCTTTCTTGGTTTCTTTTCTTTCCTTTTTCCCACGTGTGTCAGTGTGCGGTTACAGGTGCTACTTTCATTTTAAAAGATTCTTTGCCTCCTTTCTCTGCTGGCTCTTACTGTTAGGTGATATATGCGGTTATAGTTAGTCGTTGCTTTGTGGGATTGGGCTGTAGGTGCGTAAAGGCTGAGTGTGTAGTAGTTATAGCAGCATTCTTGAGTTGTCTTATGTAGGTGCTGTGTGATCTTTTATGTTATCACAGAACAAATTAACATACGCATTTGTAACAATAGTCATGTATCAATCAACTTCAACTTCTAAAAGACGCATTCGCTACTTGTAGATGGTGTGGGAATTGTCTTTAATTTGTCACAGAGTGAACTTTTACTGCCTTTTTCCTCTTTTTTTTTTTTTTTTTTTTTTAAAGGTCACTCAATGTAAGAAAGGCAACAACCAATGACATACTTGGTGTCGAAACTCTCATTAAAACCCTTAGCTTGAATGAAAGTATATTGAATGACTTAAAGATATTTACTGTGGCTCGCAGGGATCCAGTGAGTATTTGTTGCAAATATATTTATAAGAGAATGGATTAATACTGGTAAATACATCCAGAATTTATTACATTACTCTAAACTAGTATACTACATATATAGTATGTAGGTATTCAAGTCAGTACCAACAGTCAGTAGAGGCTGTATTCAGCCTGACTTGATAACTATTCTAAACTGTGGCCTATACCAACTACTGCCTTCTCTGGGGACTCCTCAAATGCAGGGACGGAAGCAGGCTGGATGCATTTTTTGGCCACCCGCAGCCTGATTTGCATTGTTGCTTTTTCTTGCATGCACATCCGGTTGTGTGGTGCACATGTACTTGTGTTTTGTTGCATGATGGGGGCCTTTTTGTCCTTCCCATAATGGGGCCAGACATACGCCCATCGGACAGTAGCAAACATCTGCATTTTTGTTACGTAATGGAAAATGCTGCGTAGACAAGAAGCCAAGCACTATCATTACCAATCATACAGCTGTAGGGAAATCCATTTTATACAGCTATTGATGGAGAATATCTGTTTTAATTAATATTCTGTCATAAGATCAGAACTTAACCCAGGACTAAATTACTAGCTGAGCCTATAGCACTCCCGTAGCAGCTAGATCCTAACTGAAACTTTAGTTCAATACAATTCTGTATGGTCAAGAGTCTAGCCATATACACTGTTTAAACATTATGCCTTGAGTTAAGGAAGAGTGGTTAAACTGAGGTAGTGTGTAGAATGTATACTGTGAGGAAAGTATTTTAACTGTGATCGTGTGGTGAAATGCACGGTTATAATTAAAAAGAAAGATTACTAATGAAGTAGGAAATGTGCATATGTTCCTTTTGCCTTGCAGGATGGGACCCCAGTACAGGCTTTCATAGCAGAAGTTTTGGATCAAATAGTTGGCATTTCTGTCATTAGAGATGAAATGGTAAATTATATTTCTGTGTGGTATGAAAAATAAAATGCTTCGCCTTCGACACTAAAGGCTGAGTTTCATGCTTGTCACTATACATTTACCTAACAGAAATTATATACAAAAGATACAGCTTCTATAAACTTTCTTTCTCTCTTTTCTGACTATGTAGACTGTATTATTTCCCTTCTCATAGATGATGATTGACACACAGATGAAAAAAACCCGTCCTATTATTTGCAAGAAGCTGCTGATGCATTCTAAAAAGTATGCCTCCTACATCTCTCTTTGGTTCTTTAGCATTCTGCCTCTAAATATGTTTGTAATCATTTATTTTGCCCTCTGATTTCCGAAGTCAATAAGCAGTTTTGCCTTGTGCACTGTGAAGAGTAGTAGTTGTCCTTCTAGATTGGCTTTCATAACTTTTTTCCCCAACAGTAGATTCTGAGTGATTATGAATCACGCGCTTAACTTCAAAACAAATAAAAAGCATATCCTGTAATGGAATACAAAAAAACCCAAGTCAATATTGCACATTATTCTTGTAAGGCTTACTTTTGTGGCATTCTGCTATTACTGAAAAGGTAGATTTTCAGCAGCTGTAATGCTTTGTCAACAGCTGTAAATGCTCAGTTTTTAAAATACAGAGTAGTCATTCCAGTTTTCAAAAACAGCTCTTAATTATATTAAGAGCATTGAGATAAGAGGATATAGCAATTTCTCTTGATTATATAAATGTGCAAAAATCTGAGCTTATCATTTCAACACGGAAAACTTGTTGGGAGGGCATTTCTCACACATTTCTTCTCTGTAGAAATTGCCTTTTTCAGTTTAAGTTTTGTGAGAGGGCAGTCTAGGCTTCTCTGTCTTGAACTCAGCAAAATAGAGTTTTTTCTTCTTTTTTTTTTTTCTTTTTTTTCCCCCCTCTCCATGAATGTCTATTAATCTGGATCAGATATTATTGTGAAAGGATCAAATATGCATTCCCTGTAAATAAAGGTGGGCAAACTGCAAGAATAGATTTTGATACAATGAAAAGATTTTCAAGAAAAATATATTCAGTCAATGTGCTTTAATTGAGAATAACTCTCAAAGGCACTTTATTTCATTGTTCAAATTTAGTTCTTTAATTGATAGAAAGCAACTCATTGGCACTTGCTAAAATATTGTAAACGCAGTTGTTTCATCACTATTGATTCCAAATTCTTATTTTCCAGGACATTGAGTATATTCGATCACATTACAACATTGAAGATTTTATTCATTTTAATCACCACCAGCAAGAAGAACATGGACATCTCTACCACTTTGTCTTAAATCCTATATTTTGTCACTATACAAAACATTTTCTAAAGGAGATTCTTCGCTTGGCCCACAAATCTTCTCTTTACTATCCTATTTATCCACAGTATGTGGAAGGCACGGTAAGAAGAAAGTTATTTGTGGGCTTTTATGTTAAATATTTTCACCTTTCCTCACTTTGTTTTTTCTCTTTGCTTCTGGGAATGACTGTAAACAGGAATTTTCTTAGCAACCTGCAGTGAATTGTACTTGCTTTTATTCTTGCATGGATGTAGCTATTGTATAGTAGGGTTAGTTGTAAGGCGCTCAGTAGCACACGTGAGTCCAGACTTACCCAGTATCTTCAGGAAGCGTGTGGAGGAGCAGAAATTTGAAGTGCGCTTGGCCTTGGCTCTTTACCTAGTCTGTGAAGGGAGAGAAGCCCTTCCCAGGAGATGTCACCTTCTGAGCTGGGTCACTCTTTGCAAATGTCTGTTTCTCAATTGAATTTAGAGAATCCTAGGGCAACTGTTCTCTAAATGTAGTTAGATGTCTTAAGTTGCGCACATTAGTGTGTTGCCCTGGGAGCAGCACGGTAGAGGAATAATTTGTTTGCTACTTCCTCGCTTGTTTCTAGGAGAAGTATATCTGCTTCTTACTAACATAGGTTCATGTATTGCAATTGCCTTGTGCGTTGTCGGCCCCTTCCATAAATGTGCTGTAGTACTGATAGTCAAGTTTCTGCCCTTTCTTGTCCATTCCCAATACATTGGTTCTAGGATGAAGTAGCGAGCATTCCATATTCCCACTCCTGCTGAAGTAGGACCCTGGGTCTGAGCTGTAAGCTGTAGTTTGGGTTTGACTTTGTTTCTTGCCATTGTGTTGAACGTATAGGCGAAGAACCAAGAAACTCACAACTCATCAACTGAGGAGACCAACATAATAGTTTTTATTTAGGTTTTTTTAACATGTCTATAACACCTGGTATAGCTTTGTCACTTGCAAGTCAGTTACCAATCAGGTTTTAAAGTATAAGGTATAAAGCACATTAAATGTATTTAACAGTGATTTGTATTTCCTGTCATAGTTTAATAATACAACCTGATCAAGTTGTACTCTGTCACACACCACTCAGCTGCATAATGAATTTTGAGAGGTACCGGTTTTTGTTTAGATTCAGGATGAAGCGGAGGGCAGCGAAGAAAAAAGGAATGATGTCACTGGGCATAATGTAGCATGAGTAAATGCAAGGGAACAATATTAAAAACACATCCAGTTGGTTTATAAGAACTCTTCAAAAGTGATTTAGGTACTCTAGACTGTGTTTCATCGAAAGTCAGTGGGACCTAGGCACCTCATTGTATTTGAAAATGCGACTTGTATTTCTGCAAGTGCCACAGGAGAACCATAAGAACCTAATTCTGTGTGAGAAAATCCATTTCCAAGAACGTGACTTGCGGAAGCAAAATAAAAGATTCTTTCAAAAATACTCATGTATGTGCCCTCTTGTCAGTCTCACGTCAGAAAAGGGAACACAAGGTAAAATTTTCAAACATGTCAACTTGTTGATGTGTAGCCATCTAAAGCTACAATCTGGTCCAGCCTAATCACCTAGGCTCCTGCCACCATTAATGGAGAAAACACGGTGCATCCAGAGGGCAGTTCATCCATCGATCACAAGTACCTATCTTAGGATGGAAGGAATTGCCCTCCGGAGATGCTCATCTCACTACTCTCTGGGGGGTGTCTGCATGGCTAGCTAAAGTAAGCACCTAGCTTTTAGATAGTGACTGAGATGAATTCTGTCCTCAGTGACTTAGGTGTTTTTGAAATCACCACTGTTTTTAACATAGGAATTTTGACAGGTTAGACATAGGTACATTTTCAGAAGGACGTTTTTTCTGTGCACTTCTGTGGAGTTTTATTAAGTGTTCTCTTGAGGAACCAATGTCCTTGCGTAGCATTAGGTTCTGAGATTCTTAAGAGGCACTTAGAAAAATGCAGTTTAATGGCACTGGATGGAAGAGAAAAGTTAAATCCTACTAATGATTCCAGTTTTGGTCTATTTCCAGGCTGGAGTTTCTTTAAGTTACTTTAGCTTATTATTGCTTTCTAGTAAGTGGTAAATGTGATATTTTACTCAGTTCTCAACATAGTAACATCAAGTTTTTTCAGTATTTGTGGATGGAATGGTACTTCAGTGTAATTTAGTTTGCATTAATTAATCATTCTCTACTTCCTGTAATACTCTTATTTATTTTTTTCCCCTTTCATGTCATAAATTATGACAGAGGCAGTCATGCTGTAATAAATGGAACACAGCTATTTCTAATGATCCGTGTTATTCACGTTAGCATTAGGGGTTTTGTTCGCTTCAGGTTTATGCCAGTTTATTAACATTTATCACTTGGATGAAATTGACATTTTAGTCGGTATAGAATTTCTATATAAATTCATAGCCATTCTTTGCCAAACAAGCAAAGGTTAGCAGTAAGCAGATAACATAGCTTAATGAGGTCAAATCAAGCTGATTCATGATCACTATGGAGAAAAATATCCTCCTGGGGAAAATACTTGTGCTGAAAAATCCCATAAACCAAACCACTTGTTTATCTGTCATTCCCACAGAGATAGTAATGTAATCACTCTCATAATTATCTTCATTAGTGTCAGGAATTATCTGCAATTCATTCCTCTGCTCTGAGTATGTTTGTTTATTTGCTGATTTTTCTCTCAGATTTAGCCAACTGAGCTAAGAATTTTGTATTTGCAAAGCCATACAACAGACATCTGTGATACACTGTTCTGACATTCTCTCTGCTGAAATATAGATCGCTGTCTTTCAGTTTCAGAATCCCTGTGCCCATTCCCTGACATCTGCCCTTCATTACATGGTTCCCGTGCGACCAAGACGACAGATTGTCTATCCTCTGGAAGAGCTTGGCATAAACGCTCCATCAGAGCAGGTCTCCAAGGATCAGGTGGGTAACAGAAGCAGCAGCAGGCAAGAGGCATAGTGCCAGCTAATGCAGGGTTTGGCAGATGGGATGGCATTACCATCTTAGTGTTGATAGGTTGCTTCTTAATTACATTGAACGTGGTGTCCATACCCTTATGATCCCAGCTTTGCTTCTACACGACCGTTGCTGCTTCTAAGCTTGAATTTCAAATGCATTACAAACAGCAATCACTGAACTATAACAATTACATACTAAATGCTTACGTTTTACCATTATTTTTTCATGACGTTGCTTTTCAAACTCCCAACACATTTTAAAAGTTCTGACTTACTGTTTAGCCCTTCTTCCTGTTAAGTTTTTTTAGGTACGCTTCTGACTATTTCTGTAGAAATTGCTTAAGTCAATTTTATTTTTCCAGTCCCAAAGTCAGGTTTCTTCCATCCATCACGTACCCTCAAAGAACACTTCAAAATATCAAGAATGATTTAACAGCAAAGGAAAAGATTGTTTTCACTACCAAACTGTTCTTATTTGCATAGCACTCGTGCAGTCTGGAGGTTCTACACTAAAACTCTCTTAAAATTTCTTTTGTTAAATAACTTACACCTTACTCTGTCTTACATTTTTAAATAACTAAAATTTGATGTGAAGATGGTTCCTCAGAAGAGTAATGAGCAAAGCTGAAATATTAGAAAAAACACCATTAGTGATGGATACTCTCAGTAGGTAGGTATAATTTCCTAAAGAAACATAATTAGGGAGCTTTATGTCTGCCTACTAACTTCCAGTTGGCTGAGATGGGCTCCCATATAATATTTTTAGTGCTGTCCTTTTTACAGTTAGTAATTTTTGGCATCCAAAACTCTTAATTAGGCAGCAGTTGGCAAAGCAAAATCCAGAACAAGGCTGAGGCCATTGATCTGAGTTTGGCTTTGTTGAACAGTCTTCCCTCAACATGCACATCCCTGCCTTCCTCTTCTCTGCAGAATAAACTATCTGATGCTTTTCTTTAAACTACTTCCTGTTTGATCTTTAAAATGAACTGTTGCTCTCTCACTAGAAGGGCTCATCTCAGTAGTTTTGCTGGAGCTGGAAAATCACAGACTTCCTATGTTTGAGGGATCTGCAAATCTGTTGTCTGGTCCGTTCCCAGGTTCTTCCTGAGGCTTTCTGAGAGTGGCAGGTAGTGAGATAATTGTTTAAAATCTTGGAAGCTTAATGAATTTCTGTTTAATAAAATGTGCAAGATTTTTGCTAACAAAGTTTTGATGAAAAAAATGAAGGCTAGCCACTGTATAAGTATCCATGCATGTGCACTGGCATTAAATATAGTTTTCTGACAGACTGCGTTCTATCAAAACTGACATCTGGGGTTGATCCCTAGGTGGTAACTTGAGGATAAAGCTAGTCTGCTACTGCTGCCTGTAGTTTTCTGAAATAACAAGAATTTGAAACCATACAAAGCTAAATTGACTCTTTGTGAGTGAATGAAATGACCTTTGCCACCATACGTTGGGAAAGCTTTATAACTTAGGAGGTTACCTACCATAGAGGACCGAGTGTACTCGTGAAAGTAAGAAGCCAGTGCTGCTTTCAGATCTTGCATGTTTTGTTAGCTCTGGTAGTAGCCAGGCATAAGGCATTTGCCCTCTCTCTACTCTAATGTTTCAGAAAGGAAGGCTGATCCTTGTCAATAATCTTGCTCTCCCCTGCAAAATCCTGCAGCTAAGTTGCAAATAAAATGAGATGTATTTTATAAAATTAATATAATCAAATTTTATTAGGCACAAAATTATTATACTTCTGCCTTTTTGTAGTGATCAGAAGGCCTGCTCAGACACTATAAACAGAGAGATACAAGCCGTGTTGCAAAGAGCAAAATATCCCACCAAGAACTTAAATGTGACAACTCTGCAAAAGGGAAAGTCCGAGAATTGTCACCTTTAAGAATACTGTGAGACAAGGCGAAACAGATTTTGAGGTAAAGGGGAAAGGGAAAAACAATGGCATAAGGAAAGTGAAGAAGAGAGGGAGAAAAGTGAAAGGCAGACGAAGAGGCTGGAGTAGGAATTAGTGGGAAGTTGTCAGGCGCAAGCACCTGGATAGCAGTAAGGGGAAAATGTCGGCTGTCATCTTTGTTACAGTGGTTTTAAACAAGATAGGGGCAGGATCTTAAAAACTTTGGGCAGCAGGAATTCCAAGTGGTTGAGACTGCTCCTCATTTCTTTAACGCACTTCTCTATTCTAGTTCACCAAGCTTGTTTTAGCTGAGGGGCTTGCCTTCTCATGTCAGAAAGCACTTCTTTCTGACATTAACCCATGCCTGCTTTGTTCCTGGAAGCTGGAGGACAGGTTATCCCTCTAAGTCTTGTTTTAGATAGCTCCGCAATGATGGCAGCGTTTTTTTCACATAAACTACAATACAAAGATTGTAAATGCAAGTCAATTTCAGAAGTGTAAAATTTTCGTTTGACTGCCTGTCCTAATTAATTGCTTGAGTATCTGTCGCTTATGATGAAAATAATTGTAATGAAACTCTTGCTTTGATACCCACAAGATGCCCCTTGATATCTAGCCATCAACATCTGCGTCTCATCTACGGCTTTTTCAGCTTTCTGCCTTCCTCTTGTTCCAGCCTTTTTTGAGCAATCTCTCTTCTTTTCTTGCTGCAAAATTTATTTTTCACCAGTAACAGCTTGGGGCTTAGCAGCTCAGCCATTCAGTGTCTAAGCATAGCTCTTGATTTGTGCATATATATCTCTGCAGGCCATTAGTGGCTTAGTATCTTAGAGAGAGTGCACAGTGGGAGCCCTGGGGCTCAGTCAGTTTATGTGTCTGTAATACGTTCCAGCCTGCTTGTGAGCATGAAGGGATTCACTCATAAATATTGACCAAGTACAGATAACTCAACCAGGACCCACAAGGACTCTTTCCCATTTCCTTCCTCCAAAGCCAGAAGTGAAAGCAACAATCTAAATCAGAAGAGCGTTGCCCTCAGCTAATTCCCATGCGTTGGCAGTCCAGATGTATCTCAGCTGTGCTGGAGAGGTGGTTTTCCTGTAGGTCTGGACCGCTTGTTACAGACAGATGAGCACTAGAAATGTTAAGTCTGTGGTAACTTGTTCTCGTTGTCCCTCTGTCAAATCTCTCTATTCTACTGCAGTGTCTGGAAAAATCAACAAGGGGAGAACCCCATGTGCCACCCTGCCATGGGTTCCTCACCTGCTCACTCCTGTTTCTAGCATGAGCTGTATTTTGTGGTGTCCCTTTTCTTGTAGTTTCTCTGGGAGAGCTAGATGTAAGGCAGAGAGATTTACTCTTAAAATCCAGAAATTTATCATATAAAAACATAATTTAGTATTACCTCAAGTTTTTTCACTCTTTCTCATAAACCACAATTCTGTGCTGCTTCATCTCTGCATCAGAAGACCTGTCACTTCCCAAGCAGTGGCTGCCCATTTCCTAAAGGGCTGCAAATTGTTATGAACATAGTAATATATTCCTATAACAGTCACTAATGACAGAGTGTGTTTTTATCCCACTCCTTGAGATGGCAAATACATTTTGCTGCTGATTTTCTTTGTCTGTTCCGACAAAACTGAATCTGCCATTGCTCTACTGAAGAGATTTGGATAAATCAGGTGAGGATTGACTGAGACAACACGGAGTGGGAGGCATTAAACTCCCTTGCCTCCCTTTGCAGCCCTCTGGAATGGCACAGATGCTAACGATCTTATTTGCATCTAGTCCTGGAAGTACCCAGACTTCAGGATGCCTGTTCAGCCTGTGCCTCTGCAGCAAACATATCGGAGGTTCCACATATTAGCTCAAAATTGCGTGAGGCCATACATCTGCCATGCTCTAGGGTTTCATGACACAGACCTGAAAAAGCTCCTGTCTGCTCATTAGATCAAACGCTTTCTACAGCTGTCCCAAATCAAAAGGAGATCTCTGATTTTTGTATTCTGAATCAGTAACCAGTATTGAAGCGCCAATTGGCAGAAGATCCAAAGATTCAAAATCTTAATTCCCACAGTGTTAAAACAGATTAGATTATTATTGTGTTTTGCACACCTGTCAGTCATTTCAGTCATGTTATGTTAAAAAACAGTTGGTTACAACAGAATACTAAATATCTTATAAAGTGCTGCTGGCCTTTATGGTGCATGTAATTATTGGTGGAGTAGAAAACTATAGATAATTAAATAATTTTTAATGATATCTTCATAAATAAACAATTTATAAACTTGTTTGCTTTCTCACCATCTGGGAGCATTCTGTTATCCATCTGCTTCATGTAATTATCAATAAAAGGGAAGAATAGGTGATATAATTAACAAGAATAACTGATCCACAGTGAAGAACAAAAATGTCACACATCTGTTGAATTATTTTCTTGTTTCTGCCCTTTCATTATTATTCATGCTATTGGATTTATTATATTATTTTTTTTTATTTCATGGTTGTATTCAAGCTGTCGGGTTTTATTGCGCAGTTCGGAATTGTTTTTTCAGCTACAGCTCATGAAAAGAAGACAGAACAATTATTAAATCATTGTAGAAGCCCATACAGTGTTACATTAATTTATTTAAAAACAAAACAAAAGCCAACATTTTCTCAGTTAATTTTGTACTTCTCAAGTGATGCTACGGATGCATTACAGGAAATAAGTTTAAATCGGGACAAGAAGTAGCGAGTGAAAGAGGGTCAGGCAAAAAGCTGAAGTCACATGCTCAGCTTTGCATTCTCTGAGTTAGCCAACTTTAAACTTGTTCAGGAGTTGAGTACTGCTGGGATGCCAGGATAGATGTCCGGGAAATGACTCGAGGGAAGAATGTCTGTACAGCAGTGAGTTCTGTACTCCTTGAGTGGCTGTGATTTCATTTCTGTGTGATTAAACAGTGTGCTTTCTCAGCAGTCCTTTATTTAAAAGAAAAAAAAACAAAACCAAACACCTCCAATCAAAAATAACTTTCATGTTACATCCTTTAATCTGCTATTAGAGATTATAAATATTCCTCAAGAAACTTAGTTGAAAGTTGGTTTCCCTGACTGAAAAGCACACAGAGGACCTTATCAGGATAAATAACTGTTTTGAATCTGAAGAAAAGAGTTTGTGTGCATGGAACTCAGTAATGCAGCGCTTGAAAATGTGCCATCTTTTGTTCTGAGCAATGGCATCAGCTGTGGGAGGTGATATCCTGCTCCTTCATAGTTGCATTGCTTTACAGGATGTGTGAATTGAACTGTTGTCACTGGAATGGTAAAGTCTGCTTAACTCGTAGGTAATAAGTTGTTCTTATTAATAGCACTAGCCTTTTTTTCTTCAAAAGAGGATTTTTCCTTTACTTTTTTGCGCAAAACTTTCAATGTCCTCTTTTCCCCTCAAAGCAGTCACAGAGCTTTTGCTGTCACATTATCAGCAGTGAGTACTGTTTTGCAGACGTGTAGCCTGTGGACTCCGTGACTCTCTGGGCCACCTAGGAGGAGTTTGCAAAAACGAGAAGCTAAGCAAAGCAGGCCTGTTATCCATATTCTTACATTGTCTGTGTGTAGTTCTGCACTACCACGTGAAACTATTTGGGGTCAGAACATAAGAAAAGGCCGAAATCTTGCCCTCCTCTTTGTAGTCTGGGAAAAACAGAAGCTTAACCACAGAAGACATGTAAATGTTGATGTGAGACTCAAGAAAAAATTGGAATACAAGACACTGCTAAGTTAGTAATAGTTTTCAGTGCCAGGATGCATGTATTTTTGTGTGTTTACTTGATTCCATACCGATGCTTATGGCAAGTGCTATGAATAAATGGCCTGAAAGCAGTTTAAAATAACTTTCAAAAAAGTAAAATGAGAGACAATACATAAGATTTATGAAATATTTTTAAACAATATATCATTTTTTTAGGGTAATCTTATTACACGTTCTATCGAGGTGTATGTTCATATATATTCTTTGTATTGCAGAAGATACTCAAATGGGTTGTGAGTGTTAAGTACTGTCCTGGAGTATTCTCTTTTAAATGAGCTTTTTTTTATGTCCATTGTAATGTTACAGGACTTTAAAAATAGAATAAAACATGTCTCATATATTTGCCATGGTTTATTAAAAAAATAAATACAAAAAATTAGCTATAGGATAAAACTGAAAACAAATCTAAAATATTTCCAAGTTTGACATAAACTTTCCCTTTTGGGGAGCTCATTTAAAAAGGAAAATAAAACAGATACATATGAGTGTTTGTATAGGAAACTCTTCTCTAGATGTTAGTGTCTCCTCCAACAAACTTTTGAGGCATTTCACTCTCTGTAGCTTCTACTTTCTTACATTTAGGCTGGCTTGTTAGAAGTTGCCCTAACTTTGTACTTATATGTTAGCGTCTCTGTGTAGTTGGGACATACCTGACTATACCTTCCTCAGTACTTCTTACTGGAAAAAAATTGAACAGATTCTTGAATGTTTTGGATCAGCAGTCCAGATTGAGCATAATCCATTACCTTGACCTGTAAAGAAAGAGGAATAGAAAGGAGTCAGAATTGATAGACTGACAGTCAACACCACACCTTGCTGTCAAGATGGAGGAAAGCAGAGGAAAAGGAAGGGATGTTTGCAACACATGGCTGCAAGTCCCAGACAACCTAGAGCGCGCAGATAGAAAAACTTAGCTCAATTGTATTTAAAAGACAATAAAAACAAGGACTTAAAATGAGCAGTTTTTAAAACATGGGGGGAAAGGCTGTGTACGACAGAACAATCTGTTCTGAACAAGCAAAAGCTCTTTGCTTTCTAACTGAACAGTTGAAAGAAATTGAGGGAGCAAGGCACTTTCCGCCTTACGCATCCAAAGAGAAATGTCAAGAAGTTGGACAGGTACAGGCACAAGTACTATAAAGCAACAAAGCCTTTGCTTTGGAGTGCATGCCCACCTGAAGTGCAAATGTGTGTAAGAGCACATCTCAGTGCAGCTCATGGAGCTGCAGTTACTGGGGAGTATCCATTCCCCTTCCTGGGCTGTACGCGTAACCACAGAAATAGTTAGCCGTGCTTCCGTAGATGCCCGCACTCCAACTGCACTCTGTAATAAAAGTTGAAAGTGCACTCAATTGCTAAGAGTGGTTAAGAAAAGCTGTTGGTGCTATTTTACTTCATAACTCTCTGCCTTATAGCAAAGTGTGTTCTGACTTTGTAGAAAATCTGCAGTAATAGGAGGTTTCACTTTGGCTCAGTTTCAGATTTGTATGAATTCAGTTGAGATGCTGGAATGTGTTTAAAGTGGCTAAAATGCAAAAGGGTTTTGATGGATTTTTTTTTTTTTTTTTTTCCAATTGTTAAGCCTCTACTAAGATAACAGAGAATAAATATAGCAAAAACAGCCTAAGTAGGATGAGCAAGAGAATTCCCTGCTTTTTAAATGTCGAGATTCACCTATGAAAGTTAAACCAGAAGCATTCCTACCTGTTATAGTTTGTATATGAACACAGTGGCATTACAAACAAAGGCTTGCTGTGTGTAGTTTTCATTTAACCGAGAAAGTAGTATTAATTTTTAAAGAAGTAACTGTTGCTTAAGATGCTATTGTGTTCAAGTAATGAATTTTTAATGCTTTTGTAGTACGTGCATGGATTAAAATCCATTATTTATTGTACCTTCACTTGGTTGGTAAAGGTGATGATTTTATAGCGCCAGTAGTCATGCAAACACAGTCATTCTGAACCTGATGGCTGATAATAAATTTCCTTACTGTAAATGTCAGTGGGTTTTGTGTGTTGCTGCCATTACATCTTGTTTGGAAGGCTGAATATTACACAATTATGGGAGGCACCAGATGGCATCATTAACAGGAATGCTCTGAATGTTTACCACTTATGTGCATGTGTGAAATTAAAAGTAAGATGACCTATCTTTATTTTGAAAGCATGGTGTCAGTACTATACAGGTGTTAATGACATTTACAGCAAACCAAAATAGTAATTTCTGCTTAAAAACAGGTCAGACTTGTTTTAAAGCTTTTTCAAAGCATTTTGTAGATTGACTTTGGAAGTAGCATAATTCCAGATTGTAAGGAGGGCGTAGATATTTTTCCACAGAAAGAGAATGTTCATTATTACAAAATGGAGAATCCCAGCTGCTGTCACTAAAATATGACTCTATAGTAAGCTGCAAATCAATCTTCCCTTGTATCCTAGTGCTGTTACTTACCTTGTTTTCATTATTTGCAGTGTGAAATATGATGTTGCTTTTTACGTTTTTATTTTTTAAAGCTTTTAATTTCATACATTTCTTCTATTTTTTCAAAGAATTAGGTACATTTAGGAAATGCTACCTCTGTTGCCACGAGTCTGTATGCAGAGTAGGTACAGTGAACAGAGACGCTTCTGTCTTCTCCCTTTCCAGAGTATACACCATCCTGTTTTCATACAGGTATTGCGGTAGTTGTGGTGCATTGTGGTGGTGTCGTCTCTCAAGAGGAGTCCTCAGAGGGCAACCTTCCTGAGCCCGCCAGCATTGAGAGATTTTTTCCAGTTAAGTCTCATCAGGGATGTTCAGGTTTTTCCATAGTGCCTTTTGGAGCTGCACTGGAGAGGTGAAGCAGGACTTGCTTAAAATCAAAGCTTAAGGAAGTCCCTTCGTTCATTGTGGAAGAAAATAATTTAATGTCTGGAAATGCTAGCGGTATCTTCAGTTACATATAATTTTGCTATTTATAGGTAATGCCTAATTTTATTTGTTTATTCTACATGAAGGTGGTATAACCAATGTCTACTCTGATGGCACAAGAACTATGTAAAATAAACGTGAGAAGTTAGGGAGACATTGTTTAAGTTAATGATGGGTCTTTCGCTGGCTGCTCGGACCCTGGCCCTAATGCAGGGAAGTATTTTCCATATCCATGTACATTCAGAGACAATTAGAATAAATAAGTATTTTTCTCTTAATTTTTAATGACATTTGTTCAGGCTGTTGGAACTGTCCATGAGCTTTGATTTAAATTATGTCATTAGGAGTCTTCTTACTTACTTAGTTGGAATGTCTTAATAACACGTTAATAATCATGCCACTAAAAGCAGGATTTCAAGAATTCTCTGTCAGCCCTGATACTTGGGAGGCATTTGTACGCTGTTTTGACCCTCCAGGCTCCAGCCTTCTCTGTGCAGGAGCGCAGAGCACCATGACTCTGATTTTGGCACAGAGTAGTGATGGGGACCAAGCTGCAGGCACCCGCGTGCTGGAGCTGGACCTGGGACCTTCTTTCTCTGCCTTCTGGAAAGTGCACGGTAAAGGATACGCTCAGACATTGAGGATTGCATGACTAACAATGAAAGCTAGGTTGGCTATTCGAATAACCTTGTTCATAAGTCTTGGAAATTTGTTCAAATAACCTGATTAAAGATGAGAGTTACTAAAATTAATTGTATGAATTTAAATTACGTGTTTAGTACAAACCATTAATTTTAGTAGTTTTCAACTTCTAAATTGCTTGGCATGTTTTTTTCATGTTATTCAGTTAGCTTTTTATGGCAGTCCTAGTAGGCTGAAGCATCTGTCTTCTTTAAAGGTACGGGTTACAATCCTTTTCCAGGGTTTTGCCGTTTCAAGAGTGCGATGAGGCAGGAGCTCCTGGCTGCCCAGTTTCCAGGGCAGTTGCCACCTGTTGAATTGTTGGTACAATCACCAGCAAATCCAAAGGATGTTTGGTTTTGCCTGGAGAAGCCGAAACGCTAAATTGTAGAAATACAGAAACTGAAGCTATCCTTCCTTGCCAAGACGGCTAGAAGACTGTTAACCTGTCACGGATGAATGGAATTCTCTGGGAGAAGGCATGTCATTGAGAGGAGCTGGCACTATTTATTCTGCTGGTACGTGGAGAAGCAGAGCTGCGTAGTTAGAGGAGACCAGCTCTTATCCCCATCAGGAAGCATAGAGGGGCTGCAGGGAAAAAGCAAGTGGAAGTTTGCATCCTTGAACCGCCCAGCCCCTGTGCTGCAGAGCCTTGTTGCTGGATAACCACCAGTGTCATGGAGCGCAGCACAAAAATGTGCGCTAGGATGCTGCTGATCCTTGTTGCAACTGCCAGAACCAGTGAGAGCGCCAGGGAGGTACCCCAGCGGAACGGTTTCCATGACAGCTTTCCCAAAGCACCTCTGCCTCTCTAGAGCAGACCTGACTCCATGTGGACGGGCACAAAGCAGCGCAGGGGGAGAGGGCTCAGTGCCATCCCTGTCCTGCTCGGCAGCGTTGGGTCTGCAGCCACCTGCTTGCAGCAGCCTGGCATTGCGTGCCTGTGTGCCTCGTGCTCCCCGGGAGCGCTTTGGTGCGGGATGGTGCCACCTGAGCAGCCCTTCTCAGTGGCACCTCGGTGGTGGTGGGGACCCAGGCGGTGCCAGGGCATGGCGTCCACCGGGGGAATGCATCAGGCAGGGCTCCGTGGACATGCGCGTGGTCACCAGCTTGGAGGGGTTCAGTCCAGCGTTTCAATGCACAGGGGAAGGGAAATGCTATCAATTAAAAGCAGTGATGCTGGATTTGTGTGCAAGCTAGAGGCGTTGGTCATTCTTGTAGTCAGATGACTGAGTGATCATTGGTGGTAGCGTTTGCCATGAGACTTCAGGATCAGCTGACATCGCTGGTAAGCAGTGTGGATGTTGTTTTGTCCACTCCACCTCTACAGATTGGCTCAGTGTCCATTCCAGTTTCTATTTCCAGAGGCTAGTGCAAGCTGCTAGCTTTTTTTCTTGTTTGATTGTTTCTGTGCACACTGTGCATAGTCAAAGCGTTTTCATAGGAGTCCTTTACCCAGTCGCTGGCCGTGCGTGTTTCTCTGTTGTATAGACTTTGAGCTAATGGAGGTCAGTCCTCCTAGCTTCCTTCAGAACTTCCTTCCTTCAGCTAGGACTTCTGAAGAACAGGACAGTGAGACAATCTTTTGGCATTGCATCGATAGAGATTGTGTGATTATTGCAAGCTCCAGTTTAGCTCTTGTGCCTTTGGGCACAGTCACATCATCTCTGGGAGTAAATCAGTCTAGCTTCTTGACGTCAAGTGTAATAGATCTATGATGGTTTATGTAAATTTGACATACAGAATTGAGAGCCATCCAGCCCAGCCTCTCTTGTATTTCCTTCTATATTTATGCTGGGAGTCCAGCTAGATAGTATCTGGAAGGTGTTTCATGCTGAAAGTCCTAGATGTTGCTACATTTTTGTATATTTTACTCAATCTTTATTAAAAAAAATAATTCTATTTACTACCTGCTATCCCCTCCCTTCAAGAATACCATGTGGGATAGAAATCAGTCATCAGTTTCCACCTAAACATGAGGAGGAACTTCTTTCCTTTGAGGGTGGCAGAGCACTGGCACAGGCTGCCCAGAGGTGGTGGAGTCTCCGTCTCTGGAGACATCGAAAACCCACCTGGACGCGTTCCTGTGCCACCTGCTCTGGGTGACTCTGCTCTGGCAGGGGGTTGGACTAGATGATCTCCAGAAGCCCCTTCCAACCCTATGATTCTATGAATTTATAGACTGTTTTCCAGAAGCTGAAGATCAGCATTTACCCATATGATGATTTGTATAGTACTACTGACTCCATTCATAAAGGCCTTTGGGGTCTGTGGATGAAAAATATTATATAAAGGCTAGGTATTATCTGTGCAAAATGGTTTTTATGGAACCACAGTTACTAAAGAAGTGTTCTTTGACAAAGATGACAACATTCAGGCTGCGGTCTTCATCATAATTGTATTTCTTTTTTCTTTTCCCTCTGTTTTTGGTGTTTGTGTAAATCTGTGAATGCTTGGAAACAGCGTTTGAAAGCATGTTTACAGACATTCCTAATGAGACTTTTTGGAACGTAGCTGGTATTTAAAAACAAAATAATAATGCAGGCTCAAAAAGCATGCGTTTTCCAGTAATTTTTGTTCATATCTCCTTGGTAAACATTGATTTTTCCTTTTTTCTTGTGATTCAAATGGAGCTTGAAATTAAAATAGCTCTGTTTGTTCACCTTCTTGTTTGCCTGCCACTATCGCTGACCTCAGCACTAATCTAGGAACAGGTTTGTTAATAGTTTTTACTCCTTCTGACAGTAATAGAGTTCAAATTATGTAGATCCTGTACAGCAGTAATGATCACACAGGTTTCTCAGTAACAAATGCTAAATTAAAACAAAAGCACGCAGACAGGCACAGAATCCCCCACGACAGGGCTGGGAAGGTCCCTCCGGCTGGTTCCCTGTTACTTCTTGTAGTAACGAGGGATCTGTGAAGATGCTGAGAACGTGACAAATGAGGCAGTCCCATGTTTATCTTGCAGTACCCTGAGCAGTCCTCCTGAATTCAGGGGCACTTTAACATACTTAAAATTCAGTAAACACTTAAGTGTGTTTAGCTGGGTAAGGCCCAAGTCCTCAGCGTGTAATAAAATCAAGTCTAAATTCTGCTACATTATGGAGTCTTTGCATGAAGAGTTCCAGTGATGAGTGTAACAGCTCTTTGGCACACTGATAATGTTTTACTAGGGTATATTTACCAATACCCAATTCGGAACATCGCACTGTTCCTTTTTGTCAAAGTTGAAATCCTCTGCCCATCTTGGTTTTTCATTTTTGGGTGTTCCGTTTCTATTTTTTCTGTTTAAATCAAGGTGACATTTACTATAGAACCAGACCTATTGTAGAACAATTACAATAAGTATTTTTAGAAACTCTACAAATAGCCCGGGGTCCAATGTTTGAAAACAGAACTAAAAGAAGCTGAAAAATATTCTCCATCTGAGTTTGTACCACCAATGTATGTTGCTGAGTAAATGTCCAATGAATGCATTCCCAGGCGATGTGCAACCTGAGTGCCTACCCAGATGGGAGATCCATGCATGCTCAATGAATGTTTGATGCGTCACCTGATTTGAAAGTGCAAAGGGAAAAATGCATACAAATACATTTGCTAAAACCAAATAATTATTTCATGTATCTTCTTCCATTGTTTACTGAGGGTGGAAGGATGTGTGAATTTTTAATGCTATAAATTAATCCTACTCTGGCACGTACTGTGCTGTGAGATCGTAAGTGAAAGACAGGATCTACACGCAGGGGTTGTGTTTTCGGTGGAGTATTCTGAGAAATGCGTGAGCATTTTTAATGGAGGTAAAGTTTGAAGGCCTCTAAGTGGATGGCACCGGCTGTCCACGCGAAAAAATATCCCCCGTGGTTTACTCAAGAAAGGCCACCTTTGTCAGCAGTTGGAATTGAAGGCGTAGATGGCCCTCTGCCCTCCCAGGTGGAAGCAACGTGACAGGTGGTGCAATGGCAGAGGCTGTCAGATACCAGAGTGGAAAGGAGGGAAAGTAATCGTTTTGATAATGAAAGAAAAGACTTTTTTTGTGAGCTGTGTATGCCTTTTCTACCACTGGCAGTTATTGCTTTTTGCCTTACATTAGTTAATGATTGCTGTTTTATTTAATAAATTGGATACAAAATAAACAAGTTAGAGTTTGCTATTGACCTATCAATTATGATGTCTGATTACTCCTCTGGGGAACATATGTAGTCATTTGTCCTGACATTTTGTTAAAATAAGGTGGTATTATGGGACCAATCCACCTAATTCCTTACTCCCTGGGGCCATTTAGTGTACTTAGCTGTTCGAAAGGTGATTTCTGAAGCATGACAGCTGTTGGTATCGGGGCCATTGTCTGGCGAACAAAAACGGTTATATTCTACTCATGTGCTGCCTTTGTATCATTGATACAGAAGCCATTTCATAAATTAGATACAACTCTTCCCTAGGAAATTATATTACTGCTTTGTATTTCATTGTTGGAGTACATTTTAAAAAAACACAGCACTGCAGTCGAAGGAGATGTTTGAACTTGGCATTGCTGTAAGGTCTGTTGGGTTTATCCTATTAGCTGCTGACATTCCTGTCTAGTTATTTTGGTTGATTAGGTACATTACAAGTAGTTTCTCTTCGTGTTCTTTTTACCGTTTTATTAATTTTGTTAAAAGCCACGTTTCAGCAAAAACGTCACTAATAATTTTTCCTCCGGAAGGCATTGCTCTTCTAGAAAGCTGCAGCTCTCTGTGCGCTGCAAAAGAAAGCCTGTCAGAGTTCTCGTCTGCAGAGTTCACAAACCCAAGGAATGTGAATACCAAGGTTAGGGCTTTAAGCACAGTATCCTCAACGCGTATTTGTGGTATCATGAGGTCTCCGCAAGTGTCAGCAATTGAAGAAGCGTGTCAAATGTTGTAGTCGGGGCGTACCCATTTAGTATGTTATAAAAAACATAGTCCCAGTTTTATTTTAAGCAGTAGGGCATGCCTTTAATAATTGGCATCGGTTGTTCTCATTTCTTAAAGTCTCTTCCAGTATTGTACATTTTCAATGAAATATAAAAGGTTTTTTCAGTTTCTGAAATGTGGAAGTGTTCTATTTTAATTTATGATCGAAACCCTTTTTACTGGCAAATCCTGATATAAGAAGTGTCTAACCATGTTAAAAAGCTTTGGCTTTGGATTAGGTTGTTAGGCTTGTTCATAGAGACTCGTAGATGACACATAAAGCAACAATTTGGGCGGCATTACTGTCATTCTGTGGCTCGGCCCTGGCTAGTCAAGCCATTCCTTAGTGCAGAGCTGCCTCCAAGCCTGCAGGCACGTGCTAGGTCTCGCACATATGACTTTGTTAAGCAGCTACCATGGGCTAGGATACTTTTTAAGGCATCTTCTGGAATTTTCTTTGTGAAGTCCAGTCCCTGAGATGAATGTGGCTCACCACTGGATGTCATCCTTGCACTGTGATGAACTGCAACCAGAAGAACATTTGTCTGGCAGTAAAAAATCATGTTGCCTGACCAAAGATGACATTGAATTTTGCCACATTTTAAATTACTTGCTATACAATGATGACAGTTTGCAAGCAATTGGGCCATAATCCTTCCTTAAGGTATAGGACAGCACTCTACTGAGTTATACAGACAATTCCTCACCTTCTGTAGAGAGGCTATGCTGAAATCTCAGCAGTGGGTCTCCACCATTGCAAAGACATGGTGTAAAAGATCTCTTGGGGACCTCAGTGTGCCATGTACTTCTTGAGAAGGCCAATGTCATTACCATAGCTTTAAAATAAAATACTTATGCTTCATATATTGAGTTACTCTGACAACTAATATATAGAGAATATATTTCTATTGTAATTTCATAGGAGGAATTTTATTAACCCTCTGTCTCCTATTCATAATAGATGAAAACCTGTTAGAAGTCTTAGATTGCTTCCTGCCTAAGTGACACAGCAGAAATATATAGAAGCCATTTTCTATTTGTCTCTTCAGTGCATTTATGAATCTGCAGTTATGTATTCTGTGAAATGTGAAGGTGTACAACCCAAAGCAATAAGAAAAATGCAGAGCGTGTTGTACTGCAAGATGGAAAGTAGTTCCCTGTCTTTCATCAGAAATTTGAAAACTAAATATAGTTCAGTGCAGGAAAAAAAAAGTCAAATGCAATATTATCTTTTGACCCATTCTTGCGTATTTGTTTTGAGAATCTCTGTTAGCTAGTGAGACCTAGAGACACAAATTAAAAAAAAAAATACATGGACTTTATTGTCTTAACCCATGTGCACATTAAGAAGAATGGAAACTGAGAAGCTAGTAATTAAAAACTTTATAGCAAGATTTTTGGTCACAGTCTTGGTCTCAGTGACATTGAGATATTAGTTTACTCCTTTGATGGCCTGGCTTTCAGTGTAGCTACTCTGGATTTAAGGGGAAAAAAAAGGGTTAATTCTATCATTTTGGAAGAGAGTTTTCAATTAAACACACAAAGACACTGAAGGTACAAGTTCCTAATTAATTTACAAGTAAAACCATTTCCATAAGTAAAACAGCAAGAGTAAAAACTGCTCTAGAAGGTGTAAAAATGGCCTTAAAGTTATGTAAATATATGTCCCCCAGGTGTTAGCTAAATTGTAGTTAATTATAGAAGAGGCAGCGTTTTCTCCTCTCTTACAAGGACTCCATAGCATCTTTTCCAGGAGAAGCCAGACCATTAAGCTGTGCTAATTTTCTGTGACCTATTAAACATGCACATATTTCAGCATTTTAGTACCATTTATCTACTGTGTTATCTTGTGCTGTGCACAGAAAAATCATAGTATTAGTCACATCAGTGAGTTTTGTATGACTGCATAATAAGTTTTGTATGAATGCAAGGCAATGCATTACTGGTGGTTTAATGATTCTTAGCAGACTTTCGCTGTTTGTTTTGGGGGTTTTTTTTAATGCATTTCTATGTTATTTTATATGTTTTTGAACAGTTGAGTTATTCTTTGAACCACGTAAATCGAAAGCTGGTACTGGCATCTAAAGTGTCTATCAACACTAGAATTGTGGTGGTTGGTGCATCCGATGTTGGAATCTCTTTTCTGGAAACACTCATTTTTTGGTAAGTTTTTTATTTGATTTTCTTTACAGAGAAGAAAATGTTACCTTTTGTTTGAAGGGGCTTGCTTCCTCCATTTAGAAGCGTGCTTTGAGGCTGTGTCCAAGTACTAGGTGATAAGGGTCTGTGATGGGTGCTTGCCTCCTGGCTGACTCTGGAACTCAGAAGTGCTGACAAAGCTGCTCGTAGATACTCAAGGTGAAGGCACACTGAAAATGAGAATTCCACATACTTAAAATCTCTTTGACTGTTGTTCTTATACAAAAATCCGATAAGTGGAGGTTAAGCCCATAGCCCTTCATGTGTGCTCCAAAGCAGTATTGATCTTTAAAGCTAGTTGTGCCTAGTGGGAAAACAAATCACCGTTTGAATCCCTCCCTTCTCTTACCTTGTTGCGATGCCGTGTTTTCCGAGCTGTGCAGAAATGTACAACCTAAGCTTGTTGAGTTGTAATCCCTCTGTGATTCTTTTGATTCTGGTAACACCTTTTGATGCCTTTGATTGTGATGAGACTTTTGATGTTTGAGGTTGTTCAGGAACCAAAAAAATGTCATTTCTGGCCCTTCTGCCATTTTTGCTGTAGACCCTAGAGAGGGTGTGGGAAAGGTCTAGCGGAAGACACTGCTCTCTGACAGCCTCAGCCTGCTTGGTGCCCCACCAAGAACACAGGCCATAAGCGTACATCAAAGAATTTTTCAGCAGTAAAACTGCAAATCAGATTGTTCTGGTTACCCTGAGTTATCCAAACTGGAGTAAATAAACTGTATAAACTGGTTGAAAAGGGGAATAAACGTGTGCGACTGTTTTTATACCTTCCACTGTCTAAGCCAGCGTAAACTTGTGGACAAAGCTGTTTTACGGACTTTCCAAAGTTAGGACAGGAGTGCTGTCTCTCTGATATCTCGCTGCTTGCACCTTCTATGCGCGTCAGTGGCCCCTCCATACCAATTTTAGGGGGTCGTCAGGAAGTCAGACTGTGTATGTGACAATGCAGTTGCTTTTATGCAATTGTTGTTTTCCTCAGTGATTAAACACACGTACTAGAAATGTCTTGAACGACTTGCAGAAATTAGTATAAAATTCAACTTCTGGATGTGATTGTTAAAATTTCATTGCAAAAACTAAAGGGAGGTTGGCATTTTTATGGTTGGCAGAGAATTGAAAATTTTGCCTGTTTGTTTTTTTTTTTTTTTCACTTAAGCCAAGACTTTGTATTTCTGCAACAACCATTAATAACACCACAAATTAAAATAGCAATATGGCAAGAGAAGAAAATGTTGAAGTGGTTTATGGATGTTGTTATGTTGCTGGAGCAGTGAAGAAAAAATACCTACTTCTTGCTCCTTTTTCCTAGATCCTGACTTCCTGTACAGCACACCCTCTTGGGGTAAAATCATTTTCCTCTCATCCTCCTGTTCTCAGCACCTTTTATTTCCGTTCCACTCAAAATTCAGTTAAAAATACACTTTAGAGCTATGAGCCTCTTTCTTGTTATTCATCCTGTGCTGTTTATTGCTATGCTTTCAGTATAAAATACTGTGAGGGAAAAACAAAGCATATTTACGCTCCGACCAAGTCCGTGAGCCAGAAGCTAAGTCTTTTTGTAGCGAACAGGACATACGGATAGTATTGTGTTTGCGAGGCAATCCTTTATAGGGTATCCTTCTCTGAGATACCTCAGCCAAGACTTGTCAGCCAGAAGTTTTGTTTAACCGTATTCTGGCAAAGAGTTCTTGCAGAAGGTGTCCTTCCTGTGCATAGGAAAGAGGGCTTGTCTTCGGCGCTGCACAAACGGAGTGCTCCCGCTTAAGAGAAATCGAGTATTACGCTCAGAATGCAAAAAGCAAGCAGTCAGCACTTAGTGCAAAATGTCACAGAATTGATATTAATATAGGTATAAATTTTAGAAAGACTATATTTTTTTTATTATTTTATTTTCACATCAGCAGCAGATAAAATCTCCTGATCAATGTGAAGGCCTTTTAATAAAATTTAGTTTAATTTACTCATAATTTTCTAACATTCTTTGCAAAGGTTACATGCACTAAAAATAGCTAGATTGAATCAATTTGTAAGCCCCTAATCCTTAAAAAGAGGAAGTAGTTTTCTCCTCATTATTCTTCATACTTAATTATTTTACATTATCGGTCACCATGGAAACCACACAAATGTAATTCACTTACCTACAGAACAATTATTAGAACTCGATTTTACAAGTGTTTTCAACTTGTTTGAGAAGTATGTTTTTCATTGAACGGAGAAATAATCATGAGAAGTCCCTCTCCTCAGCGGAGGGCTGCAGCCGGCTGCCTCGCGCTCCCGCTGTGCCGGGGCAGCGGCACCGCAGCTCCCGGCATGGCACGGCATGGCTGCCGTGGCAGAGCTCTCCGGGGGAACGTCAGGCTTGTCGCTTGTCCAGCACTGCCGCGGAGCAGCCGTGGGCATCGCCACTTATCCACCCGAACCCAAAACAAGCCGCGTAATCCGTGCTGCAGAGGGGGACGGTGTGCTGTGAGCTGTTATCTTGCAACACGCTGCTTCAGTCTTCCGCTGTGGCTCGTTGCCTTGTGGTAAAGGAGTTTCTGGAAAAGCAGATGGTCACGGAGGTCAGAGCACTGGTGCACCCAAATCGGTGCCCATTATTTCAAAGTGCAGTGCAGAAATGCTGGAAATGAGTATACGGAATGACCTGCCAGTAGGGGAGGCTTCTTCCTAACACTCGGGGTACTCTGAGCCCTGGAGGATTGCATCCGTTGTGCTTAATCTAACGCTAGGTCAGTGAAGGTGATCTCATTATTCATATTTCACCATTCAAATAAGTATCTCCTGCTGATTTTATTTTTTTTTTTCTCGGCGTGTAACCACAGGCAGACATGTGTTTTCAGCTATAGTACTACTTTTCTTTAGGGCACATATGAATTTTTTATTCAAGAAACAGGCGAACGACGGAGGCGGTGGTGCTGGCAGTCATGCAGACAGGGCCTGGCCTCCCTTTTCCTGCGCGGCCGGCTGTCAGAGAGTACAGGTGCAAAAGCGGCTCCGGAGGCTGCGCTTCGGCTGCTGCCGTCCCACACGCGAGGAGGTGCAGCGAGCTGGGCAGGCGAGCTGAGATGCTGTAGAAGGGGGGGGGGGCGGGAAGTGAGTTGCATCATAAATTGCTGCAGTAATTAACTTCCCTGCAGGAGCATGGCAAGCAGGGAAGGAATTGTGATTCCCACAATTCCTGCATGAGGCTCCTCCTGGGCAGTGCAATTATATGCTTTCCCTTGCACAAAGCCAGGACTTAGGTCACTCTCTAGCAGTAAGAAAGGCGTATATAAATTGCAGCAGCGTCAAAGCATTTGTTAAAGCGGTGTAAACTCTGAGCAATGTCCAGTCCTAAAGGAGAAGTCGCAACGGAACAAATACCCGCCTTGTGAAAAAGCAGCTCAGCCCAGCAACACGGAGTCTCGGCCTCTATTGTTCACTGCCCTCCAAACTGTTCGTGCTGACTGATGCTCCTGCCTCCCCTTTGTTGTGGGATGTGGGGAGAAAGCCCTTTCTGCGTCAGAGTGAAGCAAGTCAAAGAAACTCCAGGGAGAGGTTAAGCTAAAATGCAAGTTTTATTTATTTTTAGTTTCACTTGAGTGACTTGTTCTTGAGGGGTGGGGGGGATGGTGTTGTAGAAAAAAAGAAAAAAAAAAAGGAAGAAAAAAATTTACAGCAAAAGAGTTTTATCATACATTCCTATAAATATGTACATGCCCCCGCTTACACGTGCAGTACAATGAGCCACTAACGTAGACAAATTGTCACGAACGAAGACCCTAACAAGGAGTCTGAATTAAGGCTAAAGGAAGTTTTTAAAAAGTTACCCTTTTTTATTTTTTTGTCATCCCCACTGAGATCAAGTATGCATATACTAAATTTGTAAGTGAAAAGGCTTTTCTAAATATTCAGCTTGCAAGTATTCGATGAAAATTATGCCTGAAAATTATTTGCAAGTTTTCATTAGCACAGAATGTCAGTACCTATGAATATGAGAAAAGGAACGATGACTTCAGTTCAGAGTTCTGCAAATATCAATTATTGGAGGTGAAATCCAGCAGGAGAAATATCAACTGCAGTTAAATAATTTATTTAAAAACCTGCGAACAGCTAGAATTGGGCATACTGAGTAGCATAGTCCTCAGCTAAACCAGTATTCCCTTAAATGTCTATCCTGATGAATGTAAGCTATAGCCCAGCATTTTAATCTTTTCATATTCCCAAGTACCGAAATGCTTTAAAAAATAATCTCATTGCTAAAGACTAATTTACGAGGAGGGCAGGGTTTTTTTTTGTTTCTTCTTGTTTTCTTTGATAATTTAAGAACAATGATCATGGCAGCAGCATTAGGCCAGAAGAACATGCAATTAAAAAAAAAATAAAAATGAGCATTTCCAGTTTATTCTGGTGGCTGATTCGCAGAACAGCATGCTAACTAGTACACCCTGACAGCAGGTGATTGAAGTTTGGCTGCAAGAATGCAAAAAGCTTGCTCACAGCAGTATCTTGTCGCTGGTTCCAGTGTAGTGAACCAATTAGCTTTTTATCCACCTCTTTGCATATAGCTGTGGAAAGCGTTATTGTCTTCTGATTACAGGGAAAACCCTTTTTAATCCATGATTTTGAAAACCTCCTTAATCCAACCTCTGGTGTAAACAACGACTTATTCTCTGAGGACACTGGCAATATACATAATGTACTACACGAAATAGCAATAAATAAACGGTGGCTAAGATCACAAAGTTTTGTATGAAAATGTTGTGAAATATATTTCTCTTTCCATGTGGGTGCGTTAAAATAATTGCTGCCTTTTAAAAGCAAATGGATTGAAGTATATTTTTGTCAAAACTCTGAACTTTTTTCTTAAAGTAGAATTAGAATCCAACGCAGTAAATCTGTGAGTTTTTGTCTGCAGGACAGTTTTTCCCCTTTGTGAGTTAAAGGTATCTAAGATTAGCTTAGAAATGGCAGGGTTTTTTAAAACACGGTTTCTGACAGAACAGCTACAACTGCTGTTATCTGGCAGCACAGTATTATACAATATCCTGCACATCTGTCCTGTTTGGCAATAGTTAGCATAATGCTTGCTGTTTAATTAGGCTTTTTATCTTTGCATTTGTCTGAGAACATCTGAAGCCTTCCATGTTGCCTGTCACTAATTAGTTGACTAATTAAATAGTTAGTGCTTACTTGCTGATCACAGAGCTAACATGTAATGAATGGTTTAGTGATCCTCATTGTTTTATACTATCTATCTTTGCCACATGAATTGATATACATGTGCTTCCTTTTGACTGCCTTTTTTTTTTTTCATACCAAGGCAAATCCAGAACAATGTTGTAGTCGACCATGTGTTCAGTGTCACCGGGCCTGCGTCCTTCAGACATTGTTGCCTTCCATCATTTCTGGTGAATAGAGCTCAAGTTGTGACAGAGATAAATAAGATAGGTCATATCTCGCCTTGTTGCGCAGTCAGGATCACAATGAACACTGTCAGTGACTGATACCAGACATCAACTAGGGGAGAGGACATGGGTCAAGATCAGCCTTCCTAACAGCCATTTGACATGCCTCTGCCAAAAAATTATACTCAATTAGCATTGATATGCGGTTCTTTTATAGTTATATTCGTGCTTTAGAGACAGTTCTCGATTAGATTATTTCAACTTTAAGTACTTGCGGTTTAAACGTATGTGAACACTTGTCTGAGCCCAGACTATTCTTTCACACTTCAAATTTGTAAGCATTTGTAGATTTTCTTTTGTTACTATTTATATATGAATACTCCTGACTTCTTGTTGCATGTTAAAACTGATCTTGGAAATGGTAGTTTTCTCATAAAAGGCCTGTTTCAAAATTGAAATAAGTCACAATAATTTTTATAGAATTATATTTTGTATTTATTGTACCTGTCCTGGTGGCCAAGTATAACATTAGCATGGCTGTTTCAAAAACTCTGTGTAGAGCTTGGTAACCTGACTACCCGAAGCATCTGGTGGCTCTCTGATCAATGCAGTTCAAAGCAAATAAAGAAGCATTCCAAGTGCAAACACTGCGTTTAGGTTTTCCAGTTCTCTGCTAAAGCGATGGAGGAGATGTACTTTCTCTTCTGCTCATATTTATTTTTCTTTGATTGAGGTTTGTTCCCCAGAGCCGTTGTGGAGGTGTAACTACTGAGTTCTTCAAAGCAGTCTATAAAGTGCCTATGGGTTGGTTTTGAAGCACAGAAGACTGTGGAGAAGAAATTAGTTGGCTGGTTAAGTTGCGATCCTTCCCTCTAGTGATTAGTGTTGATTTGATTCCTGTTTGTGTGTGTATATAGGTACTTTAACAGGCAGAGGGAAGGCTGTGACAAATAAAATCACCACTGAAGGTACTTGCTTATTTTTTTTGAATGCTTGATGAGCTGAAATGTTAAGATTCCTTTTCTGGATTGCTGTGATTACCCTCCAAATCCCAGGAAGGAGGTGAGTCTGAGTACAGTTTACGTTGAAATGAGAGTTGGGAGTACATAAGATACAGTAATGAGACCGTGAATCTTTACTGCATGCTGTGTTATCTAGATTCCCCAAACTTCTAATGCGGATTGCTGAGGTTAGATGGAGCTCCACAGTGCTGCAGCTCGATTGCTTCCAGTACCCCCGTTACCGCACCGCATTGTGAATTGTAACATATCATGTTGTGTGGTTTGTTTCCCTAGGAGTGTGGTGGTCAGCAGCATCTCTCCATTAATCAGGCATAATTTCGGTTTCACGTGAGCTACAGGGCATGGGCCATTTGGGAAGGAGCTGTTGGAGAAGCATCGTGTTGCCTTGGTGAAGAGATGGGCGATGCATGGGCTTTGCGGTGCTGCACCTCTCAGAGCTGTTTTACGTTAAGGGATGCAATATCAGCGAGGCAGCTGTGCTCATCAGGCTGCCAGGGCTGGAGGTGCTGCGGGGCCCAGATCCGCAGCTGCTACATGCAGATGTTTGAGATCAGGAATTTTGGCCCAGCTGACTCCTCCACCAGCCACGTCCCTGTCCCTCCTGGGCTGCCAGCTTTCTGTCAAGAGGATGGGGCACTGGGGCGGTGCCTCAGAACATGCAACTTTTATGAGTATCCTCTCTTTTTGCGTGCTCTAGCTGTCAGGAGGAGAATGTATGGTCGTTGGCCATAAGCTAGGACAAAAACATTGGTACAAATCTCAAAGCCCTTCAAATTCAAGGGAAATCTATCTTTTGACATCTGTGGGCTTTTCTAGGGTGCATACTTTTTCATTTCTGTGAAGGCAGCATTGCCAGATCCGTACCAAACAACATCACAGAGTCAAAATGTTAATCTCCTTTGCAATAACATGGAAAATTGGGGTCTGGCAAATAGGCAGCCATAAAAAAAACCCTTTAGTTTTAACGTGATTGGTCAATAATATTAAAAATGTCCTATTAACAAGCTGGAATTTGCAGTGTATGTTATTCACTGAAACATTCACACAGGAACAGCCAAAACAGCAAAATTTCAACTACACTCTAGTTTTACTGCCCAATTTATGGTATCTTTATTTGTGGAAAATGGTGTTGATGTCTCTCAACTGTGGTTTTAAATCTGCCAGGTGATTAGATTTAAACAGCTAGAGACGATAACTACCAAGCCCATCATCGGCTATCCCTCATTTTCTGTCTAGAAAAATAATTGCCCTGTTTTTCATCCTGTTCATACTCCGAACAGGATGAAATGCTGAAACATTTATGGCATGGAAATTGAAATTTTAGTAAGGAAATGCTCTCACTAAAGTGGTGGTTGGATGGTACTTTGATTTGGTTAAGTTCAAAGCCAACTCACATTTGGGCTGGTAGTGCTAATCTTGTAACCTTTGTAGCTGAGCGTGTTCCCACATGAGTATACGGATGTCTCTGATTCAGCTATGTATTTTCTGTGGGCCAAGGAAAGAGCTCTTTAGATTTTTCCTGTTCTGTCACATAACAATTCATACTGCAAGAATTTTGCCACGCTGATTTTAATAAGCTAGGTCCTGGAAATACCACAGATATTGAGTGAATGCTGTAGTTTTTGAAAGAGCCTCCTAAGAAATCTGCAGCTGGTTTGTCAGGTGAGTCAAAATTTGGTTTGTACTTTGCTACAAAAATTCAGTTTATGCTTGCAGTGTTTCTCAGCACAGAACGCTAAGGCGGTTCACATTTGAGCCTGAAGTGATATTACACTAAAAGAGTAAATAGGCAAATATGTAAATAAGCAAGTACTTAAGACGTAGCTTTAAGTTGTGTTAGAAGTTTTCTCTTAAATGCTGTACTCCAGTGTTTGTGTGTTATGTGCGTTAATCGATACGCACGTTCAAAGCCTGGTATACACCTTGCAAGTACTGGCAAGATGCAGAGCCAAAGAGACTTCTGAGAAGAAAGCTTAATGAGAGGTGGTTACGGGAGGGAGAAGAGCTTAGTGGTAAAATTGCAAAGGTCAATATGGGCTGAGAAGCAAAACGTGGAAAAAAATTAGTCTAACAAAGGAAAAAAGGCTCAACTGAATTACAGTAAAATGCCACAATCACTAGAGAAGAATGGTGCAAAAAAGAATAGGGAAAGCTGAGTTGACATAGGTGAGGAAAGCAAAAGCAGTCGCTGGGAAGCGAGAGGTGGTTACAAGGGATAAAAGCAGTGACAGAACGGTGGGTGAGTTGTTTTAGAAAAATTAGTTATAATATGGGTAGGAGTTTGGAAGAAGAAAGTGGCAAAAGACATGTTTGGTAATGTTCAGGGAGAAGTCAAGATCGTGGGGGTGATGTAACGCTACCTAAAAAGGAGAAATTATTAATAAAACTGAAATGCAGCAGAGTCAAAGTTGCTAGTGTTTCTAATTATATTGTCTAAGAAAAGGGTCAGCAGAGAGGACAACCGAGAGACAAGTATTAAAATTACAAGATGGAAGGGAATCTAGGACTATCCACTTAAAGGAAAAAAAAACAAGTAAGAGGGGTAGTTGATCTACCCTAGCAGGAGAATAAAAATTTAACTGGAGAGGGAACAGCTTTTGAGACAGGGTGTTTGGGAAAGGTTAACCACTATGGGAAAGGATACCACACGAGGCAGGGTCAGAGAAGGGGACACAGGTTTTAGTGGGAGCAAAGGAGGATGCAGAAAATACTTGCTGAACAAAATGAGGTAAAGTGACAATTCCAGGGGCAACAGAAGGTTTGCAAGAATAAGCCTATCTTAAACGTGAAAAAAACCCAACTATTTAAGTTCATGATTGATGTCCTTATCCAGTTCAAGTAGATATAAAAGTGCACCCGACAGACATGGCCCAGAAGTTAGAGAGAATTATCACTATGGAAAAGAGAACGTCTTCCAGTAGGCATAGTAGGGGCAAAAAATGTAGTTATCTTCAAACTGGTGCTTGTAAAATTTTTGGAAAGTTTGTGGGCTGTTTTGTTGGGGTTTTTTTTGGTCTTGTGACAGCGGACACTGGACTTCAGCACCAAGGGGGTGCTTCCAAATCCTGTGTAGAATCAAACCATCAATTTCAAAGTTTGGAGAGAAACCCAGTGAGGAAGACCTGCCAGCTGGGGAGAGGGAAGCACTCACAGCATCACTGAAGGGTGTTAGTCAAAGGTCAAAAGTAAATATTACTTAGCTTTTTAATGAATTCTTGCTAAGATGTCAAAAGTGGTGACAGCGGTGGCTTTCATGGCCTGGGCTTACAGGCTGCTCGTCTTTGGAATACAGCATCTGATAAAATGAATCACCAGTAAACGTGGTGGGAAGTTTCTCAAAAAAACAGTACTTTAATAAAAAGCATTGTTCCATCAAAATGTAAGTTTTTGAAGGGAGACTTTTTTTTTCTGTCAGGAGGAAGTAATTGGGACATGACGAAATATTTTGCTGAGGTGTCATTTAAAAAAAACGGCTCTTTTGTTTTTAAAGAAATTACGCCTTCCTTTTTTTTTTTAAATCAAAATCAGAACCAAACATTTTCCTTTTAACCTCTGTTGTGAACAATTTAGAAGAGTGTTTTCTGAAATTAAAAAGGATGGTGATTTTCATCAATGTTGTGGCCTGTCTTGGAATGGAAATAGTCATGTTCTGGGAAGAAAAAGATGTGAATTCTCACACTGAAGTGATCAACTGCCTTATCTATCCCCTAGTGTCAAAAGTGCCAGTCAAATTAAATGTGGGCTACTGACAATTAGATTCCCTTATCTCTTTATTTCAGTTGGTGGTGTTCCTGATACGTCTGTCACTGGTCTTGAGAGGAAGAGTCATCATGGGCGCAGTTTATAGAACAAACGAATACGTGGACAACCCCTTTCTTGACCTTTGCATTGAAAAGTTTCCCAGTAAAGACTTTATTGTTATCCCTTCTTTCATTGAGCAAATTCATTCACAATCTTAACACTTTTTCCTAAGGTTGATCCAATGGAGAACTGGCTTATCTTTGTTTACTCGTAATTAAAGAGGGATAACTTCTAGATGGACATCTGTTGGTCAGCAGTTAAGCTGAAATCCTGTTCGGAGGTCTGTAATTGATGCACTTACATAAGGTTCTTGAGAACAGACGCTTTTGGTAATTGTTGATACAAACAATAAACCCTTTCTGCTGCTTCTGTTACTGACTCTCTTGCTAAAAGCTTAATAACCAAGTGTTGGTGGATCAGTTGCAGAGCCTTCATACTATTAGAATGGCATCACGTAGCATCATAGAGGGAGATGATTTTGCTGTGTTTTCACATATCTTCATACCTGATGTTGTGTTGATTCTTGCTCGTCTGAGTCAAATGTAGCTGCGCAGAGAGTGGGAGGAAGTGGAGAGAAGGGTAAAGGCTTTTACAGCTCTGCCAGCGAAAGCAATGGGCTTTGTCCAAGCAAACAAAAGCAATTTAGTCTAGCGGCAATATGAAAACACATTACTCATAAAGATTACTCAAAGGCTATAGTGCTAAGTAACATATTTGTCCTTTAGTGAAAATATGAATGAGTGGGCCTTTCTGTGTTAATATTGGC
This sequence comes from Larus michahellis, assembly GCF_964199755.1. NCBI lineage: Eukaryota > Metazoa > Chordata > Aves > Charadriiformes > Laridae > Larus > Larus michahellis. The sequence goes on along the minus strand of NC_133898.1, from coordinate 14,084,813 downwards.
AACCTTTGTTAAGCTGAGCATTTCTATTTGTAGGTTTGTGTAGAGCTGGCAAATATGTTAGAAAATCTTTTACTCTTGGAGAAGTCTGTTTTCCAAGTCAGGTTCCGATTACTTTGTTCTTGGAATGCTTGGGGTGCTGATCTTTCCTCTAAAAAAAAAAAAAAAAAGGTCCTACGTTGGGTAAATTATTGTATGATTTGGGAAAAGGAGAACTACTGTCTATATCTGCCTTTTACAGTGAGACTTATGCCTGGGCACCTTGCATTTCTGCGCCTTGAACACCAGGTTATTGCCTGCTGGGACTCTTTCAGCATCATCTCTCAATTCTGGGCTCCTTCCTCCCCCCAAAAAATCTTAAGATTATTTTTTTGTTGTTGCGGGACAGAGATTTGTCTGATTTCAAAGTTTCATTAATGTAAGAATTTATCATATATAAGTTTTCAGCATCTAGGCTGAAAACAGACTATTTGTTACCATTTTTAGAAAGATCTAGAACTGCCATTTTTACAAGTGCTCTACTGCAGCAAAGCCGAGGATACAGTATAATTAGGACTTTACTTTTGGACAGTTTATAATTCCAGATATTAAAGTTATTGTTTAAAGATTATGTGTACAAGAGAATAGTGCCCATAGTTACCATTTTTGGTAGCCAGATGAAACATTGTCTTCTGTCACCTTTTTTTATTTTAGTTGCTATTAATGACGAGGGGGGGGAAGCATGATGCTTCATTTCAAATGAACTGAAATGCTTAGGCTCATGTAGACTACTTCACTGCGCCTTATTTTTTTGTAACAAAAGTGATTGGACTTATTTTTTTGTGATAATGAGGGGTTTAATGAAAGCAATTAATTAAATCATTTGTTCAGGCAGTTTCTACCATCTAAGCCTCCATCATTACACCGCACACATAGGAAAAGAAAAGATAGCAAGACATCGGGGAAAAAAATGAAGAAAAAATAGCAAGGAATATTCTAACAGATGCACAAATGCCAGGATATGTCTAAATAATGTGCTAATTTTTTTTTTCTGTTTGTTCCTTCGATTACGCTCATAGTAAACTGGCAATCCTATTTTATTTTGAGGGCCAGAGTGTTTAGACACTTTTTGGTAGCCGTCCTCTAGAACTCTGCAATGAAACCCAATACCTTTTACTTATTTCCCTAGATACTCTAATCCCTCCCTGCTTTACCAGTATCTTTGAGCTGTTCTTCCCTTTGTAACCACAGCAACATAAATCCCTACTGGAATTATTTGCTTCTAAAATGCAGGTGCACTTGTTTAATGTTGCGTTGGTTCAGGCACTTAACTTGAAGACTTTTTCACCAAATGAGAACCTCTGCTTTTACCCTTACTTCATATTAGGCATTGTTATATATATTAGAAGTGCGTAAGACTTTCACTCTCCTAACATGCACTACCTGTTTCTCAGAGCGTTTGTTGTTTCTCAGTTCAGAGCTTTTAGGCAGCAGTAAGGAATCAAAAGCCAGAATAAATAAGCCAGCCTTTTGTTAGCTTAGAAATAATGTTACGTAGAGGAAAGGGGAGAATGATATAGAGTATGGTATTGTGCATAACAATCACTGGTCAAAATACTGAAACCTGTTATCTCCCTGTAACTCCGTGTGCCAGTGCCTGACACTGGCTAAGCACCAACAGTTTGGCTGTAGTTTTCAGGCTTGTATTTAAGTGCCTGTATATATATTCAAAATCCTAAGGTTAGGCATACCATCTACAGCTGCGAAATCAAGCTTTTGTAATACAAGATACTAGGGTTTTTTTACTTATTTAAAGATTCTGATAATTTTCACAAATGCCAGCCTGTGCGTAAACGTTTCACAAACTTCGATTCTTGGCTGAAGAAGAATTTTACCTCTCTGTTTGAAAATGCGGCCGTTATTTGCATGAAATTGTGCAGGGAGCGCTGCAGCTGCGTGGAGGCGGGAGGGCGGTGCAGCGTCCCTGCGCCTGCGCTCTCAGCACGGGGCAGCGCCAGGTACCAGCCTCTGGGTCTCTTCAGTTCTGCCTTCAGCATCGGCGCGCCTTTTTGACAGCTTTAATCCAATTTTCTTTGTGCCTTGATTTTTCTCAATGTGAAACGGGAACCAAAGATATGACTCGTTTCATCGCGGTATTCTAAGGAGATGCTAATCAACATTTTGATGCCTACAAGATTAATGAATGGGAATCGTGAATTAATGTTTGGGGCATATGGGAATGCCATGGGAGCGCTGAGGTAGAAGTAAATCATTAGTTAGTAAATCGTACGGAGTGAAAGGTCTGAATTGAAGCCTCGCGCTCAATGGGGAAGAACTGAATACCACATGACTGTGGAAATACTGGCTGGCTGCGTATGGACTAAATAGACCTAGAGCATCTGCAGAAGAAAATAGTATGTGACCAGATCAATAAAGTGCATCATAGTGCAATCATGCAAAAGAGGCATATTAATGTTGCCTACGGCCTTCATTTTGCTATTTTCCTGATGCTTGCTTGCAACATTTTAATCCTAAGTATTGTTAGCGTAATTTAAACTTAATGTTACTGTGGCACCTGGATTTGGAGGCCTATTGGCAAGAGGCCATGCAGCACGTACAGAGATGATTTCAGCTCTAAACTGAAAAGAATCTTCATTGCTATGAGGGGCTATGAGGGCAGGCAGGATAAGAGAATGTCTAGGATGTTTATGTAGTGTTGTAGTAATTTTCCTCATAATTACATGTAAACTAAATGCCAAGGAGTCATACTATTTAGGTGTGCAAAGTTATTGTAGTTGTTCCTATTTGCACCCCACTAGGAGCAGTTCCTGGGTGCAGATGGCATTCTGTACCCTTTAAATTCAGTTTAATGTATCGGGCTAACTCTCATTTACGCGAAGACCACTTTGTATCACTCAGCCAGCATAATGTGGCCATAAATGAAGAGCAAATTCTATTTACACCCACCTCTGCAGAGTGACCTTAATTTAAATGAGAATCAGGCCCATAATCTGTATAAATATATGCACTCTGTTACATTAAGGTTATTTATTACACTGCACTCGGCCTGAGTATGCATGGAGATTTACCATAGATAATCCATAATCCAGAATTAAACTATTAATATGCATTTTGAGAGGGGCAGACGTAACCTTGAAATTCCTTGGTTTAAGTGTGACCTTTAACTTTGTTTGAATGTATTTTTTAAATGTATGAATAACAAATTAACATCGGTTGATAAAAAACATTCTGATTCCTTCGTACCATTTGCATCAATCCATACTTAACTTACAGAAAGCCTTGAAGATTAGAAGGCTTAATCACTCATAATATTTATTTGTTTTTAAATGTCAGACCACATTTAGTTCAACCTACTGTCAGTCTTGTTACCCCCCACTCTCTGGTGTTAATGAAACTGTGGTGGAAAGTATTCTTCTTTTTGTGTCCAAAGACACACGCATCTTAGAAAAATGACAAAACAGTTTGTACTTGGCCTGCGTAAAGGAATTACTTTCTGTATCCTTCCCAATACGGAACGGCTGTCTATGCTGTTCCTTTGATATGCCCTCCTAATTTCAGTAGACCCGTTGCAGGAAGCAGACAAATTACCTGTTGTCAGGAATTCTTTTTTCCTTCCCTGCAGCTTGCAGAAGGTGAGCTATGAACAGCAAAGGTATTCGAGCAAAAACTCCATGGTCTTACAATACCTTTTGTAGCCATGGAAGGTAAGTCCTGCTGTAAGGTCTTAGGAGCAGAGCTTGTAAATTACGTGGTAGAGTCTAAATATCTCTGTCAGGATCAAGACAACATGGTGCTGGATGCTGTACAGCTGGAAAGTCACAGTGATGGGCTGGGGAGCTAAGCTGTAAACACTGTATATAACCAACCATACATTGAAATGCGCTCGCATTATGCTTGCACCAGACGGAGCCTCGACAAACTTACACTGTTTGAACTGTGGCGTTTTGTCTTTCTTTCCACAGTCCGCATCTGAAGTTCAACAATCTGACCTTGATTTCAATTCATGGCCTCCCAGGAAAAGACCTACAGGGCTCCGAACATAGAAGATTTCTAATTAACAGGTTTGATTTAATATCTAAACACTTCCATAGCTTCAAAGGAAAAAATAACACTTTGTAATTCTTTGTGAACTTGTCCTACATTTTAGATAGATACAGAGACAGATAGCTTCAAAGTAATTCAATCTTTCTATACAACATGCATTCACCTGGGAAATGACTTGAATATAATTATTACTAGGGAAATACTGCTAAAGCAGTAACTTCAGGACAGCAATCCATTGCATTATACCAGGACACTGGTCTCTGTTTTCCAAGACGTTCTAGATTGTTTAAATCTCCAGGTTAAAGAAAAATGACAGCAGATGTATGCTTGCTTTTTAAATATTGTTTCATTTTTAACTTCCATGAGTTTTGTTCCAAACAATGCTGAGTAAAAGAATGTATAAGAATTAATATTAGCAATGTGACCAGTGATCTGTTTATAGCGGCCCCATGGTGAGGTGCAGACCCCACTGATAATAGTGGGAATTTTGCTGAGGATACGGGGAAAGTTTAGGATTATTGCTGTCGATAAATTGGGAAGGACTGCACTGCATCAGTCCTGCTGCTTGTGAACTACTTGTGTGCCAGTCACGGGGCCGTGGAAGTCCATCTCCAGTCCCAGTCAGAGTGCTGTCCCTTAACACTTACCTCCCCGGGGCTGGCAGAGCCATGGGTCTGGTGCAAAATAGCTGAAGAGAAGACTGTGAAAGATAGCTAGGTCTGTGTCTAGTGGGCAGTCAAGCATTTCACGAGTTTTCTTGTTTGCCAATAAGTAAAATATCTTCCATTTAGTCGGATAAAATCTTACCTCATCAAAATTCACAGTACATCATTCTCACTTAAATTTAGTATATTTGTTTTGAGGGTTTTATTTTTGTTTTGGAATAGTGACTAGGAATCCTCACTGTAGATAGGACCATGATTTTTCTGGATGCTGAGAAGCGTAGAATTAAATGAATCGCTTATCTTGAATAGCTGGGGAATTAACTTAGTATAATTTATTTAGATTTGGCTTGTGACTCTTTGGAACGTGCGTGTTGCTTTTTACCAAATCTTTTACTCAGTAAGCAGCAATGCACTAAAGGGCCAGCTCTTTAAATGACAAAACAACTCAATGTCTGCTTGCTGAACCTTAAAAATGAAGTCTCTACAAAGACATGAAGATGGTGTGATGTGAACCTGTTTAAAACCACCTTATCTTGTTTGGAATTTTGCCACGTCAAGGAATTTTTTTATAAGTAGTCACCTGAGTTAATTTTTTTATTGTAGAAAGGGGTGTGTTTAAGTACAAACCTAGTAAATGAAGGGATTACACGCTCACATAAATGCATGTACTTTTTTTCCTAAGTATGCTGTAAAAAAGAGTTGTAATAACAAAACATCCTTCCTGATGGAAAGTTGCGATTCATAGCTGCCTCACCAGAATTAGCTGTTAAAATTTGAAAGCAGATTAAGAGTGAAAATTGAGCTCTGCAGGGTATGATTTCTGAAAGCATCCCTGTGATTTTTGGAGTGTCAGTCTCCTGGGAGCTGTGCACCTCAATTATAAAGGTGCTTTTGAAAACTGTCATCTGTCCTTGATGTCCATTTTATTTATAGATTTCTGCATGATTACAGTTTAGAATTGTCAGTCGTTTTCTTCCCTTCTTTATTTGCCTCTGGTATCTGTGAGTGCGAAGGATGCACAGCACCTCAGAAAGCCTGGTCATTCAGTCCTAAAATTCTTCAGGTAATGAAAGCAACTTTATTTGTTTCTGTGGCATCCTGTATGACAATTTTGGGAACTCAGTAACAACAGTTAATGTGTAGCAGTCAGCTCAGGTTTAGAGTGTATATTCTGGTACTAATGGCAAAAAAGCACCGAGTCTCTCTCCAGCGTTCTCTGCTGCAGCCCCTGGTATAATATAAAGGCATCAAATGCTTGAACATGAGCTGAGTCTCCTTCTATTTAATCACATTATATTTAGTCCTGTGGAAGAAAGTGGAATATTTTTCATCACTCAGTATCAATAGAAAGTAAAGTTCTTGAGCCTCTGAATGGCCATGAGCTTTACTTGGTAGACGGAATATTTTTTCTGCAGTAACTTCAGATTACAGACTGGGTGAAGCCCAGGATTTCTTTATTGGCCATTCCCATCTTGTCTCATAGGTGTGAACTGCTAGCAGGGGTGAGACTCAGCTTCCTTTCACACAAGATGTGCAGGCTCCATCCTCTTCCCATGTCACCCTGATCTCATAAACCAGACGTCTGTGTAACACCAGCCATTCATCTTTTTTGCTTGTTTAAAACCTGTTGCATTCTTTTTCACTAGATCCTGCAGGTTCATCCATCTACAAAGCTATAAGGGGGGTTGGGGATTAGCATTACTCTTCAATTCTACTGAAAGAACCTAATTTAACAGAATTTTGCCTGGTTTAAATTTTCAGTATCAGGAAGGTATTGAGTTGGGTCTAGCTGCAGAATGGCCAGCAAAGTACTATGTATTTTCATAATGGGCTATTGCAAGACTCAGTGGTATTCAAGAGTCATAACAGACCTCATTGAAAGTATTATCTCTCTGGTCCTCCATGGATATTATAATGGTGTGCCTGTTGTACCTCTGTATGGAAGTATTTTATCTTCAGGAATCTTTGTCTTTCCAGAAGTCTGTTAAGCAGAGAGGGTGGTACAAATGCAATAATAAATAAGCAGTCTGGTATTTGCATAGACAGGCAGGGTGGGAGCGTACTCGGAGTCATAAAAGACTTTCGGAAATAATTTTAATTTTCTTTACTGAGGCATTAAAGGGGTTTTGTTCCATTTGGGTTTTGCTTCAAAATTGGCTTTTTAAATAGTAGCTTCCAGATCTGTGATACTTTCATCATACATAGGGATATATATATGACACTTTACACTGAAAACAGGCTGTAACACAGATGAAACTTAAGAGCTGCAAAAGTAAACCTTGCCTGAGATTTTCAAAATCAACAAGTGATTTCGGTTCCATAGGTTTTTTGGTGCTGGTATTGAATTAACACTGCCAGAGCGTGGTGCGCAGAATGTGTGCACTATACACACCCTGAAAATCAGATTTCTATCAATTGGTCTCATTTGGACAACACTTAATCCATAAGACATTCAGGAACAAAAAACCCTGAAAACCATAACTACTATATGCAACAAAGCTCTGCTTCTTAAAACACACAAACCCTCATATTGTTTGTTACCTAGCACTGAAGGTAATTGCTTTGAAATTTTAAAAGTTGCTGCCCCATTTTCATTAAGAATAAATTGTTGTTCGGATACAAATTAGTGAAGATTAATATTTTTTATATCTGCACTGTTTGTCTTTCATTTCATTTCTTTCTTTCATTTACCTGCTAATTTTTTTTTCTTTTGGATAGCCTGTTAGCATTCAGTTCATCTTGTAGAGGAATTTGGTTGCATCTTGGAGACTTTTGAAAAGCTGGGGGTAGAGGGTCAGTTTAGTATGTTTTCAGAATTTTTCATTCTTGTGTTTTGGAAAATTTCATTTGGAAAGAGGTCACCAAGAGAAAATCTGCGATCTGTGCCTTTTACTGCTAGCTCTGACAACTGGTTTTGTAGCTTTGTATTTATTTTCAAACTTTTCAGACTAGTACTTTGGAACATGGATGTTAAAATGCCAATAGTACCTTCATTGCGTTTGTGTCTCAACATAGCCGCTACTGGTGAAGTTGAATATCAAGTGAAGCAAAAGTGCAAAAAAAAACCTTCATAAGGGAGTCTTGTATAAGAGGAAGAATTAGACTATTAAAATGCCTTCTTTGCAGGGGCAAAAGTCTCCTCGCATCAGCCTGCAAAGGAAAAGCAGAGCAAAGCATATATTTCTGACTTTGTTTTTAAATTATGTGGTTGTATGGCCCAACGCTGGGAGGGATTGTTTGGTTTTAACAGAAAGTTGTCAATTTGTAACCGAGTATTTCATAATGACTAATCTTTTACTATAGACTGCCGTAAACTCACAGCGAGAGAACAGACTTGAACCACTAGGGGACTCCGGCTAACTCACCAGATGTCTAATTAATGCCTGCTGTCAGCTGCTGAAATGTCACTTACAGATATTCTTTCTTCACAGCCACTGTTTTAATGATGAAGATTATGCACAGATGTCACTTTGTTCCTGGGTTAACGTTGTGGTTGGTAAAATGACTGGCATAAATCGCGCTGCCAAATATGTAGTTGTTTCCAAGGAGAAAGAAATACCGTATGACTACCTTGTTCTCTGTACGGGACAGAAATACCAGGTAAGATTGTGTGTAGAGTGAAAAACATAATAACGTATTCAGGTTTTTACAGTGAATAGTGTTTCTGTGATTAGCAAAGCAGTACAGTAGGCCTTATCAAGTGTATAACCAGAAAGTTTGCAGCCCTACAGTGTAGCAGGTTGTACTATTTCAGTATAGAATTTGGATGAGATGAGAGGTTTTACAAAATTTTCTACTAGGAATGTCACTGCTCAGTATCAGATATTAAGCAAAACTGCCAGTATTTTTGCCACCATGACCATTAAACCTGCTGAAGAGTAGGCCCAATTGATGTGTGGGCCCAGCCACAGGAGACTTAACTCCAGCTGGTCTAACACCGTTTGACCTAGTTTTGGAAATGGAGAGAATTCCTTATCAAATTAATTACTCATCTCACATAATGACCATGCCTAGGCACGGACATGGTGCTGTATGTTATCGTAGCACGGAATTGAGTTTCCAGTGAGATTGAAGCAGACACTCAGTTACACGTGAAATGTGGAATCAAGCTCATCTCCAGCCCTACAGGCTCAGCTTGGGCTTGGACATCCTGGGCAGGGTTTGTTCTTTCTTGTGTATTGTCATGTGGCCTTCAAACTATGTCAACTAAATGGCCATCTTTTGTATAGCCCCGTTGCCTGCAGTGATTTTGCCTTACTGATTGGTTTTGGATAGGAATCACGAGCAAGGTATTTTGCCTTTAAAATCAGGAGATCAAATTGAGCATGTGTCTACAGGTTTTTACAGTGCTGTTCACCATATATCGCAAACATGAATGTGAGGTATGTTCAGCCCCATAGTGAAATCTGGACTGCATACGTGCGACGGATTTGTGGAGCAAGAAAGCCCCGGTTTTTCTGTAATCACTTTTCAGGGTAGAGCCACACTTTAAACAACAATTCATATTCACTGTTCAACAGGGATGAGACAAAAGTTGAAGTATGATCTGAATGACTTTAAGTGCTCCTAGAAAAAGAAGTTTGGAGGTAACTCTGACTTGCAAAATAAGTTATGGGAAGTAACTACACCGGAGTAGAAAGAAAGATAAAGCGAGCAGGAGGAAACTCAGGTTTTATCTGCCTTCGAGAAGAAAACCTAATGTCATCTATTCTCACTTTTAAACTCTACAAAAAAATAGGAAGGAATTATTTTTACCATCTCGTTTCTGTTCTATTACACAGAGCTGTAGTCCATCCTTTTTCTAAGTTGTCCCTTATTTGGTAAGCAGTCAAATTAATGCCTAGTAAAACATTATTCATTATGATTAAGAGGATTTACTTGTTGGGCAAGTAAGATCTTTTGATGTCATGCCTGCTTTTAGATGACCGAATAGTATTTCGGTTGATCCAATTGGCAGTGAGAACATTGTTCAGGACGTTAATCACTGGTGCTGTAGAAGTCACAGATGAGATTACCTTTTTTGCTCTGTATAATTCAGATTGAATTTGTTACTGTAAAGTAGCATTATACATTTAATAATTTACTGAATCCTGGCATTTTAACCATCAAGCAGGTTTTGACCCCTTTCTCTGGAACAAAATCTCCCTTATTTTAGAAAGTTGGGTTTTGTTGACAAAAGATGGAGGCAGTCTTGCTGCACAAGGAATTTTCAAGTGTCGTTTAAAGGTGTATGTTAGTCAAACAACTGCAGAGATCCTTTGACTGTATATTTATGCATTTCTGCTGTTTGCTGTAAAGTCCCTTTCATTTGCGTTTTGCTTGTATTGTTATTCTCTTGTTCTGGCACTGCTGTTCAAAATGGTCACTCAAATCCCGTAGAAAATACGGAATACATACACACGTGTATGTACCTGTGCGTGTACTCAGACTAGCATGAATCTCTTTTCTCTGTGGCCACTCTTGTGTTTACTAGTGCTGAATGTTAAGAAGGGTTAGGATGTACAAGGAGAAGCAACGCTTACGTAGTCAAATGGCTTGTGTCACTGTTTTTTAAAATCTTTCGTAACAGTTCTCCAAGATATATGCCATATATTCCTTCACTCATTTATTCGTTTCTTCCAGGTCGTGTCTCCCACTGGAGCAGATATCAGTAAACTCCCAACTAATACAGAAGTCCTAAGTAAGCGGCCACACATATACACAGGGAAAGTCCCTTCCAATCATTTTACTCTCAATGATGATCAGGACTGCTTAAAGGCAATGCACTGGCTGAAAGAAAATGTTGTCAACTCAGAAGGTAAGGGATTTGTTAACACACGCACATTTACAAAAATGTTTTCTAGGCTTATTGTTTCCTTAATTCCATGGTATAATGGGTGCCTGATTAATTCTAACAAAGTCTTTCATCTGCTGTGCTTTGTTTTCCAGATTAATTTACAATTTGTTGTCATTTTTGATACCCAGCATATTTAGCTAGGAAAGAAAGGCTTGAGATAGATTAATTATCTATAATTATTATATAAAACAAAATGAGTCCCAAATGCAAATCTGGCTGGAGTCATTAATTAGCCAATTAAATAATAATTTCATTAGTGGATGTGTTTTTCTGTTGTATAGAAAAATATCTAGATTTGAGGCGTAACACAAAGAAATCAGGTCTAAATGAGGAAGGGGGTTTTTTCAGATCTGTCATCTTTGTATTGTTACATCAGTTACAGATTTTCACGTTGAACTGCAGGCTCCCAGTATTTTCTTTTTGACCCTTAAAATCACACATTTGTGCAGATGTCCACCATACCTGTATTTCCTCAGCCTGTTCATGTGTGCATGGTTCGTATATTCGTTAGTTCATTCACTGAATACATACACTATTGAAAATACCTGGGAATCATCCAGATTTCAGAGTTAAACTTTCAGATACAGAAAAATAGACCAAACAGTAAATGAATTCATGTAACGTCACTTCTGTGTGCCAGATCTGCATTAGGACAGAGTTCAGAGCAGGAAAGCTGTCTTTGTGGAAGTTTATGTCTACTTGAGTGCAACAACAGGAGTTTCCGAAAGGTTTAGTTTACCTGGCTCATTTGTCGAGAACATAATGAAAATTGGTAGTTATTCCTTCTCAAGACGCTGGAGGTTTCTTTGTCATCCTCTGAGTCTTGCCATGATCAGGACAGAAGATGATAAACATGGTAATGTTTCTGCTCACATTTTCTTCAAACAGCTTCCTGGCCTCAGGCGTGTAAATAGAGCCTCTTCAGCAGCCCCCCTCCGCCTGTCTTCCAGCTGATACCAGCCCCTGCCCACACAGTCCTACCTGATGTCCAGCTGATATGCACAGCTGCATTTGCATAAACAGATGAGGTTGTTAGTTTTCCGTGTTCGCTACTGCTAGTCTTTCATGTAAATCCGTGCGTGCCCAGTCCTGGAATGTGCTCCAGGACACCTGCGCAGAAATGCTGCCCGAGAGCTCGCTGCTGGCTGGGATGCAAGCTGCCTGGGAGGTTCGCTCTTCAGGCGAACAGCAGTCTTGCAGCACCTCGTCTCCTTTGGGACAAATGCACCTTTATTATTATTAATACTAAATTAATATTATATTAATCATAATTTCATTATTGCCAATGGCTTTTGTTGCGGTGTAAAGATGGATATCTTAATTAGGCACTATCCCATCTTCAATTATAAGCTAAATCCGTAATGAGGCTGGTCTTGGAGGGACGTGGTCTATGGGAGACGTGATGCCTCCCTCTTTCTCCCCACCCCACCTCTGGTTCCAGTTCTCTTTCATTGCTCTTCCCACTTCATGTTCACTGCTGCTGCAGATGTAAGCTGTAAAGAGTCCCCAGCTGCAGAAGTCCTCCTCCACCTATCTCTGTTTCTGTTCTTCCTCACCCTGATTTGTTTTCTGGCTATATGTCTTATAAATGTTGTTCTTTCAGTCTTGATCATGGCTGCATCCAGGATCCCTACTCTTTCTGAAAATGAGTCCACTTTTCAGCCCCTGGCCTAGTCTGGAGACAGTCTAATAGGCAACAGGCTCACAGAGGTGCAGAGGAAAGGCTCCTGTGGAGTTCAGCAATTGATTTGGATGTCTGTCAGCTCTCTGCAGGCCATGCTACCGCTCTACTGGGATGGCCAAAATTTTACGTTTGCATTTATTTTTCATCTCTGAAATTCTCCAGTTTGCCTTCAGTAAATAGTAGTATTACACCTCCTATATTCCATCTCATCAAAACGGTAAAGTATTGTCTGTCAAATTCCTGCTGAGCGGCTTTAAACATGTTAGAATTCAAAGCATTAAAAAATAGGATTTGCTTATGTTTAAAGAAAATGAAGTGGCTACTAAAACTATATATGCTGGTTATTGTAGCTGCACAGAAATAGACACTTTATTCTCTTCAGATACAATAATAATTCTTCTCAGCTTATACTTGGTCTTTTCTCCACACGGCTTTCCTCTTCTATTTGTGCTCCGCTTATTCAGCTATTTGCAACGTTTATCGGAAGTCGTCTGGAGCCTCCTGTGCCAAGCCTCATTCTCCTGGCTTGGCCGCTGGATAAGCCCCCCCGGGGTCCCACGTAGCCAGCCCAAGGGCTTGGGCGGGGAGCAGCTCCCACTGGCACCCAGCATGGCGAGTGCGTGGAGCCCCGGACGAGGGAGGGGGAATGCGTGTTCAAGGCCACTTGTAGTTTTGGAGGTTTTTTAAAGGAAAGTGTTAATCACTGAGCTTCACAACGTGAGTCTTATTAGCCTAATTGGATGAAATCTTCATTTGGTGGCACTGATTTTGAGAGCAGCTTTTAATTAAGAGTCAAGGTAGGGGTTTTAATTGCTTTTCTTCCCTCTGGGAGCACTGGGTACCACTTCATTCTGGGCGAAATCAGTGGATGCGTTTTTGCAGGTCATAAGTAGAGCAGGATCATCCCGGTAGTGCATGCAGGCAGGAGCGTTGCATGCATGCTGTGGTGGAAGGAACGATGCTCCTGGCAGTGACTGCATGTTATCGTTTGAGAAACCCACAACAATTTATTGTTGTTTAGACAATTATTCTATCACCCCTCACCACCAGGGGAACTGGGAAAAAACAAGGAAACACAAGGGTTGAAATATAAACAGATTTAATAGAATAAGACTAGATAATTAACATTAATAATACTAAAGAACCAGTATTAATCCCAATACTAATATTATAAGATATATAAGAATTATACTCAGTCCATTCTATCAGCAGGAAGCCGTGCACTCCCAGCAGTGGACAGCAAATGTCGGACACTGCGAGCGCTACGGCTTCGAAGGAAGGGAAGGGCTCAGGGGTCCGCCACTGGGGCAAGAAGTTCTCTGGATCGCAGCCATTAAGGGACAGAGAGAGAGAACTTCACAGCAGGATTTCTAATTTGTATTGAATGTGACGTTCGTGGTATGAAATAATCCTGTTGGCTTGAGTCAAGTGCCCAGGTCTCACTTCTCCTCATCCCTGCACCTCTCTAAGTCAAAAACACGAGACCTTGAAACCCACATAGCCTAGCTGGCTGTAAAGTAAATATTTTCACAAATTCAGACACTGGAGTCTTCTAAAAGTGCAGTTTTCCCAAACATTAGAAGATAAATTAGTCCTGTGTCGCTCAACCCAGGACACTGCACCGCCGAGGATGAGCAGCAGCGTGGTTGCTGCAGCCTTCCTCCCTGGGCTCCTCCTCACCTCAGGCAAGGAGAGGTGGCAGGAGAAGCTGGCCGGCACTCAGCAGCAGGTGTTGCCTGAGGAGCCCATGGGAGAAGCGGCAAGACACATCTGCCGCTGCCGGCTCCTCGGCCGGCTGCAGCGTGGTGGGCTGCAGCGGGGTCCCCGGGCTGGGGGCCAGAGGCCTTTGCCCCCGGCCGGTTGTGCTGGCAGCTACAGAAGGGTCTCCTGCAGCTGCGGGCCAGGGAGCAGGGTGAGCACCAGCCCTGATGGCTGCCGCCGAGGCTTCTCTGATGAAACCCAGCCGCCTAATGCATGTAACCTATTATAACTGTAATTGTGACTAATTGAAATTCATCTCCTATTAGCTCTGCACTTTCCATGAAAATAAAAAGTAGGATGGGAGTAAAGTAAGGAACAAAACTGCTTTAATGGCCCAAAATGGAGCAATTATTTTTTCTTTTTACCTAAACATAGTTTACTGCATTATTAAAAGCGTGTTTGTAGGAATAGTATTGCGTTAAAATTCCAGTGCATGAATCACCAACCGTAGCCACTGATGCTTTAGCTAATACTGATTTTCTCCTTTAGCTTTTGGAAACTAAAAAGATTCAGGTCATGCTGGGGTCACTGAAATCTTGTGCTTCCACTTGTGGAAAATGAATGGTCCTGCTCTGCTGCAGAACGCTGACATTCCAGTAATAAATGATAAAACTACTCTAACGGTCTTTATTTATGGCTGCTTTTTTCTGTGGACGATTATTATGTTTACTCACAGATAGATACATTTTCATGTAGTTAAATAATAAAAGCATCCTGAGGAACTGCTATCTGTCCAGTGAACATAATTTCAGTCCATAATGAATATCTGTAGTCCCTAGACTACTAGCACTGTAATCTAAAAAGCCACTAATATTGTAATAAGCAGAAACCGTAAATTGTTGATTTACAAGAGGTCAGTAAAAGAGCATTGCTTTCCTTGATCTAATGTAGTTGTATTTAATGTTACCATATAAACCAGAATTTTAATTTTCCTTGAGAAATGCAGGGCTTGAATCTGATCTCGTGGATACAAAAATGCCAACATATAATGCAATAACCGAACTTTTCAGTCTTATGTCTTCCTTCTTTTTTGACGCTCTCGTGAGGACAGCACTGCCTACAGATAGACCTCCTGACAGGTACAAGCAACGGAAAGGGTTCTTCTGGCCTGGAAAGTCAACTTAGCAATGTACACACTCGGCAGACTTCCCATTATCACACATGATATGGATTCTGTATTATATTTATGAAACTAGTAAGATCTCTTTTCTTCTTATGATTGCAGGTGAATACATTTGCAGGTAAAATTGTTCCGTCCCTCTGGTCATTGAGGTTAACAGTTAAAATATGCTTTCCATCATTTCTGAGCATGTATAATCATGGGGCAATTCTTTTCTCTGACAGTTACAAAGAGATATGTTTATTTGGCAGCTACAAGTAGCCAAGCTGATATGACAAATAAAATAACCTTGTAGTCAAAGGGGAATAATAGAACATCTGTTAACAATTTTTATCATTCATATTCTCGGGCGCTAGGGCTCTGTGAGTGCTCTGTTTAGTATTGCGGTGTGTCTCATGCAGTAAAACATGGTCCCAGTGAAATTAGTTTAGCCTATGAAATAATAAAATTTCGGTTGTAGGGGATGCTATCACTTGTAGTAGACATAAATGCCAATGCTGAGATAAACGTGTAAGTTAGTTGCATGAGGCACTCTTACCTGCTCATCACTGCTTACTCCAGTGCCATGAAGGAAAACAAATCCCGCCAAAAGTCAAGATCAAGACAGTTATGTAGGAGAGTCAGCTGTTTTCCCAAATTCTGAGTGCAGTTACTGCTCTGTAGTCTGCGGGGAAGCCAGTGCCAGCTGCTGCTTGTGTCAATTAAAGGCCATTGCTGAAACACCTCTGATGTTTCAACACTGACTTCTTCTTTAGTACATTCAATCCTACACTTTTCCTTCAATGCCAGACTACAAGTTATTTTCATAGAGCTCATAAAGAAGCTTCTGTCATAACATCCATCTTTTCCCTAACATAAGGAGGACACGGACCTGTTGGAGCAAGTCCGGAGGAGGGCCACGAAGATGATCAGAGGCCTGGAGCACCTCTACTGTGAAGACAGTCCGAGAGAGTTGGGGTGGTTCAGCCTGGAGAAGGCTCCATGGAGACCTTATAATGGCCTTCCAGTACTTAAAGGGCACCTATAGGAAAGATGGGGAGGGACTCTTTATCAGGGAGTGGAGCGATAGAACGAGGGGTAACGATTTCAAACTGAAAGAGGGGAGATTTAGATTAGATATTAGGAAGAAATTTTCTACTGTGAGGTTGGTGAGACCCTGGAACAGGTTGCCCAGGGAGGTTGTGGCTGCCCCATCCCTGGAAGTGTTCAAGGCCAGGCTGGATGGGGCTTTGGGCAGCCTGGTCTAGTGGGAGGTGTCCATGCCCAAGGCAGGGGGGGTGCAACTAGATGATCTTTAAGGTCCCTTCCATCCCGAACTATTCTGTGTTTCTCAAATGAGGCCCTATATCGTCTGTGTTATCCTTTAGCTTCAATCTGAGATTGGTCAAGCCTGGGATGGCCTGGGATTTGTGCACTGCCTTTCTTCAGGTTTACACACGTTACCTGGAAAAGCGACACTTGGGTGGTGTTAGCTGTTCTGCAGTTTCCTTTCTCCCAGCTCCATGCTGGAGTGTATGATGTCCTCTATCGCAAGGATGTTTGCATGTTAGCTTGTGGAGGTATGGCTCAGTTATTTCCTATTTCTGCCAGGGATTTCCCATCAAACAATAAATGCACCGGCTGACCAGCAGGTATGGGATATTAAATGCAATAGGAAGATGCATTTGATGCATCCTTGTGCTGATGGAGCATGTTTTTGGCGTACTGAAACACCCATCAGACCTAATGTGTAGAAGCTGATTTATTACTGAAGGTCACCCACAGAGCAGGTGTTCCTCCATCTACCTTGGCCTTGCAGCTCGAGCTAGTTGCTGGGGTGGTTGAACACAGCATAGACACAGAGCTGGTGGTTGTGGGCATGCTTCTGCTGCCTGCGCGGAGGAGCCCGCGAGCCTGGGCTTGATCCTCCTTTGCTCAGGCAGGAGCTTGGCTGCGGCCCTCGTAGCAAAGTGTCCTTAGCCACCAGGAAAGGAGCTCCCAGTCTGTCCTACAAGAGCTGTGCCATTTAGCATGGATTACTTGAAGGCTTAGTGGATCACAGAGCAAAAAAAATGATTCCTGTTCCAAGCAGGGGGACAGAGAGAACAGCGAGGAGAGGAGCACGTTTCAGTCTCTGCTCAGAGGAATGTTTACGTGTTTAAACCATCGTTGGATAAAACACACAGATGCTCTGATGCATCCCACCCCTGCCTCCCTTGTTGCCAGGAGGGGTGTAGCCATTAGGCTGGAGAGTCACATCGTGCTCACACAGAACCTGCTTCCCTCACATCCTCACATATTTGCTCTCAGCTTTGACTATGCAGTTCGAAGTGGCACCACTTCAGTAAGAATTTGCAAGATCCTACACTACAGGCTGCGGCTTTGTCGTTAAGAGCACTCCCCTAGAAGGTGGGAGACGTGGGTTTGAATCGGAGCTCCCTTCACCCAGTGGGTGGAAAGATGGAGCTGTTTTAAATAGTGGTTTCTGCTCTAGTGACAATGCACTGCAAAAGGAGCAGCGACATCCAAACACTGTTTTCATACCAGCTGATCAGAAATGTCTGTCTCAAGCTTGCTGATTTCTAGGCAGTGTGCAAGGACGGAGGTTCGGAGCACGTACTTGAGGCATTTAGGTTTTGGGCATTCTCTGATGTGCACGGGGGGGAGGCAGCTGTCTTCAAAGAGCAGTGCAGAGCTGCCAGCCGCTGCCTGTCAGTGCATCGGCCGCCTGTGCCCCTCAGCGGGGCAGTTCGGTGACACAAGCCGGCAGATAGGAAGCAGCAGGCACAGGGCTCCGTCTGCAGGGGTGTCTCCATTGTCTGGAGATTAGGCTTTTGCGGAAGGAAGCGGCAGCGCTGGTGACCTCCCATATTGCACAATGGCTTGTTTTCTGCAACTTTGTCTTTCCACAGTTTGTGGTTTTCTTCTGCATGATGCATTTAATTTGCTCCTGTCTCCCTCCCCCCGGTAAATCCTTTGAATGAGAAAAATTGAGGAGGGAGAGAACAAATTAAAAACACGGGTGGGTTTTTTTTTTTCCCCCTGGAGGATCTTCAATCAAAATTATTTCAAATTATGGGGTCAGAATGAATGTCATACTTCTATGTTAAGTACTTGCCTACTTTGTGGGATGTTTTGTACAGATTCTTCACTAAATTATCTTAGCTACTGTTGCTAGGTAACATTGTTTGCTTCATAGCATCAGAGAAATAAGAGGGTCAAAGAGAGCAATTTCGTGTTATTATCATCTGAGTTATACTAATAAGGTTTTCATTGTACGTCTTAGAAATTTTTCCCCCTTTTTTTCCCCTTAGGGAACGTCATTGTCTATGGGAATACAATTGACATTTACACCACGGTAGAAACCCTCTTATCTCTTGGAATTGATGGTTCTCGCATACATCTCGTACAGCCTCCACTCAGCTCAAATGTTACTTGCCTTAACAACAACGAAATCGAAAGTGCTGTTCAGGAGGCACTGTCAAAGGCTGGCGTGTCTGTTTATTATGACAGTATCCTGGCACAGTGGAACGAAGGCGACGACCCGGACCTTATCACATGTGCCGCTTTCACTACTAATAGAAAACCGTTAAAATTGCAGTGTTCAGTAAGTATATGCTTTCATTGTGTTTCTTTCAGTCTGTTTTTTAAGACAAAGACCATCAAATTCAGATTGTCCCTCATTGGTTTATCTATTTTCTCATTGTCTCTAGAAGATTGAACATTCGCTTGTTAGTCTAAAGGATTGTTTTTTAAAAATCCCAATAAAACCATTGTTAATGCCCTGAGTGATTTGGATTAAAATGTGTTTTAGTCACCTGACTCACAAATAGTTGTTCACTGCTGAGTGACAAATACTCTTAATTCATTTTCTAAATAATTCCAGAATTCCTTTTATTATTTAAATGCAGACATTAACTCCTGTCTATAGTTATGTGCATTTGATTAAGATTTGATTAAGTCATAGGAGAAGCCAATAATGTCAGGATAGAGAGGCCTACTACATAACTTAATGAAAATATATTTTTAAATAGAGTTTTCTCCTTCTACATTAATGACTGCATTCTTGTTTATGTGTAGTATCAATATCTAAGTAATTGTATATGCACATTCACAGGTATGGCCCCACTGAGATGTGGGACAGGTTTTAGCCTTTCCTAATGGGCAGAATAGTTCTGTTTTTCTTTATTGGGCTAATCCACGTGAGTGAGCACTTCTAGTAGAGTCACTTCAACACGTGCACCTGTAGGAAGCTGTATGGCCCCCTCAACACATCCCGCTGCAGGCATGCTTCTTTTTCCAGCAAGTCTGGTGTAATTCTGGAAAGGAAGAGCCACGTGCCTCCCTCGGAGAGCTCCCCAGGAGTCCGTGGTCCCTGCCACCTCCCCTGCGCTGGAAAGCTCTAAGTCATTGGTTTTCCTGACCCTTTTCTGTTTAACGTATGGATAGTTAAGCCCTTCCTTATGGAGGTGAAGACCTTGCATAACACTTCTGTCTACTAGCAGTGTCCTGACTTTGGTCCCCATATCCGTTGTGATGTTCCTTCCACTCTCTCCTTATATGCAGCTCTGCAGTTTCTCTCCTCTTTGCCTGAAATCCTTCTATTTTTATCCTTCTTCCACAGGGTGGAAGTGGTTCTTGTTCTTGCAACTTCATATCTATTCACCACCTCCCCATGGCGCCCCCCGCCACCTTTTCCCCACCACCTCGCCTGTGTGGCCTGTGCCATTCCTTCGCGACCCCCATTTCCTCATGGTTTGTTTCTCTTGCCCTTTTGTGCCCCCCTTACCATCCTTCCTCCAGCCATGGTTCTTCCCTCTTGAGGTCTCTCTTACCCAGCCTCTAAGATGAGAGACGTCAATTATTTGTGATGTCAGGGGCTTTATGTTCTCCAAAACCAGTTCAGCTGTCTTGCGTGGCTCCTGTATCTGCTTTTAGCCACCTGGGAGGACAGGCTCAGAGGAGGACAGGGCTCTGGAGAGCAGCCTTCGCCAGGAAGGCAGCTGGGTTTGCAAGGGAGCAGGCTGTGCAGGAATCAGCACTGCAGCAGCTCTGGGCCTTTTGGGATTTGAGCCAATATCAACTGTTGATTGGCAGTTCTTAGGGGCTTAATTTGTTGAGTCCTGCAGGATGAAAACAACGGGAGAAAATCTCCTCTTTTCCTAAAGCGGCAGCCTCCCTCCCCTCCCGGGCTGACAGATGGCTCCCAGCCTGGAGGTTGCAGCCGTCCCCTCCCCTCCCCTCTGGTGACACCGTCCTGCCTGTCAGCCGGCAGGACGTGGGGCTGTGTGGTCCCCTTGCCTTCCCGGGCAGAGCTTCCCTGATTTTGGATGTACTAGGTGGTTAGAATTCCCTTAACTGCAGATATTTCATTACTTGTTTTATATACGAACAACCCCAGAGGCTCTGACTCTGCTGTCACATCTCTGCCATACCAGTGTGGCTTAAATTTCCAGCTCCCGTTGCTTCCCATGCCTTTTCTTCCTTCTGGCTCATCCAGCCGGTCGTGAGCATCTGACGCTTGCTCTTCATCCACAGGAAAGCTCTTTGGTGGTGTAATTGGGTAATACTTTACTCGGGTCACAACCGTGTCCTCCCTGAGGCTGACACTAAGGGAAGGACGTATTACTGATGTTAGTTTGCCCTGATACAGTTATGTCTCGGTCTGTTCAAGATGAAGGCAGCCAGATAATGCATACTTGTCTGATAACTTTTCACCCTTTCCTCAGCCTGTACAGTAATATTTCTTGATGATGGGCAGCAACATTCAGCTTGTCGTCTAATCATTTTAAAAGCTGAGGGCACTGATGAAGGAGAAGGCTCTTTATAAAGGCTCTGGAGCTTCACAAACTATATTGTAACAATGAGACGGTCAGTCTTCATCTGTACCCTTTGCAGACAATGATCTTGTTTAAAACACCTCTCAACCTTGTCATTCTTATTACTTTTAACCCTCAACGTCCAGTGTGCGCTCTTGTTTTACTTTATTTTTGGGACCTTTGTTCTGCCAGCTTTCAGTTTATCCCCTGTAAGAGGCAGCTCCAAAGCCGCTGCTCGTAGTTGTAGCTTCCCCGGCTTCTGCTGCCTGCGGCGCTCTGACAGAGGTGAGGGACTGGGGCAGGGACCGTTCTGTGCCTGTGCCCTCCAGTTCCTGACCCAGCCTCGCTTACTTGCTCCTCATTTCTCATCTTTCAGAACTGAGACACCTCCAGTTGATGTGAGTTTTGCCTTCCCCGGCGCCTCTCTTAGCTTCATCTGAATAGGCACTTTCCTTGGTGAGCACATTTTTATGTTCCAGATTTCAGATGGGCTTCTGCCTCTTTAAAGTCACTTTTAGGCAACGTAGAAAACCAAATGAAACACACATATCAAGTGAAATGTCAGATGTGCGCGATTCTAAATCGATACAAAAGCTCCTCTCTGCTAATCAATGCGCGGAGTCTGTGCGGAGCGTGCAGACAAAAGACAAGGGCTGTGGCGGGACCCTGCAGTCCTCGCTCTCGCGCTGCGCTGGATTTCAAAGCGGCTCTTCAGGCATCCAGCACGTTTTGCATGACGTGCTGTGTGCACATCTGTTCCAAACCGATGCCTAACGCGTAGGACGAATCAGTGGCCACTTCCAGCACCGCCTGCTTTGTAGTGCTTGTCGCCGTGGTGCTGCCTCAGCTCTTATTTTGGGGAGATGAAGTCTGATCTGCTTCCTCATGTCCCAGGAGAGGGACTGTGCAGGTGCCACAAGAAGACAAAAGAAGGGAATTATCACTAGCTTTTTTCTTTGAGACTTAGAGGAGGAATTTAAGGATTTAGGGTGATTTTCTTTCAATGCCCTTGAAATCTTCCTGTGGGGAAGACGAGCTCATGGCTTCAGTAGATGCTGGTCCCAAGATAAATCCCCACCTCAGGGCCAGTTTCTGTAAGGAAGAGTAAGACAGCACAGGTAGTGTTTTCAAAGAATGGAAAGCACACCTTTTTTCAGTCCCACAAACCAAATCACAGTGAATATGTATATTCACATAGTGTACAGGTATCTGCTGTGCTCGTTACCAGATTCACTAACAGACTGCCAAATGTACCAAGTACTTAAAGACACAGCCTCCTCTGGGCTGCCCTGGATGGTCTAGGTGGATCTAGACCTCTGCCCTGTCTCTGAGAGTGAGTGGCCCCAGCCACTGCAGGCCCAGTAGTACCAAGCACTAAGAAAATACAGATCAGTCTGCCTCCTAAAGTAAGTATTATCCATATCTGACATAGCTAGAGGTGTGTTTCAGTCCTGACAAGTTTGGATGTGTTTTCCAAAATCTGTGTCACTATCAAGTATAATAAATCTGAATGCTTTCCTTTTCATGTAAATATCCGGTTGTCATTTATACCTCTCACAAATGTCCTGGCCTCCACAGCTTCCACTGGCTTCCTTCTGCTGCTGCAGTTTGAATGAGGGTGGCATTCCCTCTGAACAGTTTGAATTTCCTGTCTTTCCGTTTCATTGAACATCCCTCTGCTGGTAGCCATAGTAACACAGTTTGGTAAACAGGCACAACGGTTGAAAAAATATCTGTAATATACAGTTATCCCACTACAGTGCAAAGTAAATTGTACTTCTCCATTACTTTTTTTTTTTCAGCTTGGCTTGAGCATTTGAAAGAAGAAAGCCAACTTCATAAAGAGTTCAAGCCTCTTTCACATGCTTATACTAGCACAGAAAATACGCAGTTCCACTCAGTTAATATTAGAGTTTTTAAAACAAAACTCATCTCATAACCAGAAGTAGATGAGTATAGTAATTCTCCCCTCAGCTGTCTTTGTTTTACTTTTAGTAGCTGTAAATACTGGATCAGAAGGATTTAGCTATGTATAAAAAATCATACTTTATTTCATGTTCTTGTTTATTAAAATAAATAACATTCAGAACAAAGTGTAGGTTTTCATTTATGAAATTAGCCAGTAACCATTGCACAATAACCTACGCTTATTTACATCTCTTTTTTAGGCATTTTTTAGCTTTGCCTACAGGACGGTGGATTATGAAACCTTTAAGGCGATTAATGATGCTTGCCTTGTTTTTGATGGAAGACTTGTGATCGATAACGAATTCCGTACTAATGATGTCAGTATCAGGGCTGCAGGTCCTTTAACAAAGTACTCCAGGAGATATTGTGTAGGTGAATGGACACACAGCAACTTCAATTCAAAAGAGGTTGGCTGTGAGCTCGCTGCATCTATGCTGAATCTCTTTGATCCAACCCGTCAGCCCTTTTCTAAGCCACCAGAAGGCACAGATAGATTCATCCCCATATACAAAAGCTGTATAATTAAAGGTACGTCAAAATGGATTTCTGTCATACTTTCATACCCTCTTTAGCATTTTTGCTGTTATATAACAAGAGTAGTTCCATCTCACCTAAGGTGCCATCTAATGGCAGCAGAGTCCTCAGAGCTCCTTATATAGTCAATGGAGAGAGGTGAGTTGCAATAAAAGCTTACGCTGTAGATTTTTGCTAATAACAGACCAAGTTGTGCTTTCGTTCATATTGCAGTAAATACAGAGTGTTTCCAGTGAAACTCAGGGTCTTTATTCCAAGTTCAAGATCAATGAAACTACAATCAGGACTTTTCAATGTGTGGCCACTGCACCAATATGTGTAAGAGTACCACAAAAAAGTTTATAAGATGAAGTCCACCAAAAAAAAATAAGTTCTTTGTTTTCTTTTTAGAGCCACTTGGTAAACAACGACAACAACAAAAGAGATTATGGGAGAAGGAGGGCAAGCAAATACTTTTTCTTCTTTGTTTATGATTTAATAAATCTCACTTTCATGTATGGCAGGAGGTGTTCTTCCTGGAGGTTATAATTACTTGCATATTTCCAAACCAGAAATCCCTGCCTGCTCGGACTTAGAACTTGCACCGTGTGATCATGTGAGTTACATTATTTAACTTTTCTTTGTTTCGTCTTCCATTTCAAAAGATGTTCCATACTTTCTGATACTTGGCCTTCTCAAAAGCCACACAATTCCTATAAAGAGGACATAGGATAGTATTAGCTGGATTTCACTAAAATATACTTTCAGCCTTAGCGCTTAACCTCTTTCCTTCCTGGAATAAGGCATTATAAATGCGTGATAAAACTTTGCAGTCTATCAGTGAAATTCAGTTGATTTCTAGACTAGTAGGAAAAGAATGTATTCTGGAAGGGATGTTCCATACTTGAAAATAGCTCGTGTTGCAACCATGAAAGTCATCTTTGAACAGGAAAGAGGAATGCCCTTTGCACAGTTGGGCTACATAGGAGATTGTCCCATGATACAAACATGGAGATGTTTCTCGTGCTGGAGAACCTGTCTTGTGAAACAAGAAAAGGACTAGGTTCGTTATTTCAAAGCCAGAGAGGACCATCCACGTAGGCAAGCTCCCGTTTCATACAGATTATACATTTTTCCTCAGGGATTTCTGCATCAAGCCCGTTCTTGTAGCTGATGTGAAGAGTGGCTTTTAAAAGACTACTTCAGTGCTGATTTTAAAACGTGGACAGCAATAGTCTATAGAAAGAAATAATTTTTTTTTTTTAAAAAAAGGAATCCATGCTTTAGGGCGAGGAATCAAAGCATGGCTCACCTTGTTTTCCAGCTTTGCAGATGCAGGATGAGCTGTCCAAAGCAGCACGTACTGAGAAGCAGAAAGGTCTATCAGAGAGAGAAAAATTGGTTTTGTCACTCCAAATTGCTAGAACATGATTAGAATTCTTTTGCTGCAGCTTTGATTACCTGCTGTCTGAAAAGGCAACATCTTTAAAGCCACTCCAGAAACTTCATGTAAATCCTAAAAGAATTTCCTAAGAAAGAAGTAAGAGAAGCTAGTGAAATCTATTAGCTGAGAGATGTGGAAGTAACAAAGGTTACTGTAGCCTAGCAACAGGTTTTAGAAATATATAAAACTGGAACATGAATACAGCTTTAAAAAATAGCTTCAAGCTATTTGATCATCCCACTGCAATGCGAGGTTTGAAACAAATTTTTACATTTTTGTCTTTCATTAAGTGATTGATTTAACTAGCTGAAACTAAACGATATAGTTTGAGCATCAGTATCCAACGTTGTTGTTCTTTTATTGATAGTAGAGTTGGTGTTAGCAACGCTTGCCAGCCCCTGTTCAAATTAGTAAGAGGGAGTCACTGAGAGCAATTCTAAATCATGCATATGCGTATGTGTTTGTGTGTGTACATATATACACGCATATACATACACATATGCATGTCATGTAAGTATACGCATTTTTATTTTTTTTAAGGCAATAGTAATTAATCATTTAAAAGTCTAGAACATAGCCTGAAGGAAATGTTCTAAGAGATCAAACCCAGCCTCCTGCAGTTGCAGGCAACCATCTAGTACATAATGCCATTTATAAAATTTAGAAGTTTGGTTTAGAACTGAACCAGGGTCATTCTTGGTATTTCTTTCCTTGTTGGAAGGCTGTTCCAACACATCACAACTTTGACTACTGGAAAAGTTCTATGCAAAGCCAAAAATGCTTAATTGGTATGTGATAAAGCTTTGAGTTGTAACATCGAAGTTTGCTTGTAACTGATTAATGTGTTAGCATCAACCCTCCGCCTGCAATCGTATAGCTTCTACGATGTGCCATAAGTTTGGACTCTGCAGATACGCTGTTTGTATATACATACAGAAAAAAATATATACGTATAGGTATAAATCTGGAGAGAGAGTAAAAGTATACCAGTGTATTCTTCATTCATCAGGACGGTATCCTGCAGTAAATTATGATATGCCATATGTATGCGATAATATGGACTCTGCATAAAAAATTGGGATGAATAGATTCCAATTCAGTTGCCTAAACAGAGGCATCTAGTGTTGTTTGGGATGCCTCAGGGCATCTCTCCTGACCTCCAGCTGCTCTTCCAGGAGGTCACAGGTCTCCCATGGATCCTGTGTCATAACTGCCAGCCCAGTTCGGATGGCCCAGATACCCTTGGGTGTCCAAATGTCACTCGGGATTGGGCAAGCAAAGCCCATGCTGCACACGCAGTTGTACGCTGCACAGTTTTGTGTGCGTTGTTAATCAAGGTCTAAACCACGCAGAAAATCTTTGTGTCCAAACCCTAGGAAAGTGCCGTGTTGTATAAACTATGTTACTATGTTCTTGTTGTTAAAATCCACAACCCTTTTTTTTAGAAATGTTAAATATCAGCTAGGAAACCCTAGCTGATCCTGTATGTATGCCAAGTCGGGTGTTCGTTCCATCTCTCCAGCTTTCCTTGTATTTTCTGTTCCAGGGGATGGAGATTATAACCGGAGAGGCAAGACATGGGAATTATTTCAGGATGCGTACCAACAAACATGGTATGGTAGAAAGCATCACCTGCTTTTCAAAGGAACCCTTTCCTGTCTCCAACTACATTTGCTTGTATGGACAACACGAACGTCTTCTTAATGATCTTTATTATCGCTGGAATGAAGGACAGATTACAGATCTTTACAGGTAAGATAAACTCAACATTGTGCATAAAATCTACATTCTGGCAGAATTTTAGTTTTATTTTACTACGGTCTGTCTTCTGTCTGTTTTCCCTTAGAACAAAAGATAGATTTTTTTAAAAAATATTTTCCATTCTTTGGCAAAATTTATCAGTGGTAATGCAAGCCCTGAAGACCTTCCTGGAAAGAGCGGTGTGTCTGAGATTTATTTAGAGAAGGAGCAGTGGTTTACTTAACCATCTTTCACCTGAAAGAGCATTTCAGTGTCTCTATAATTTTTGCTTAGAATATTCAGTTGGTTTAACTAATTAAGCTGAACCTGAACAATCCCTTTTTACTGAAGATTCATATGTGGAAGTCACTTTTAAAAGTCAGTATTTTTGTCACTTTGAATCAAACTTTTAAGCCGAAAGTTTCTAGGGAGATTTTAAATCACTCATGATGATAGTCACACTCAACAACTTTTCTGCTTATCTGGTTATTAAACGAAAACCTAAAGTTTATACTCTAGACTGTGTGTTAAGGGAGTTATTTTAACTTAATTTTATAGCTGGAGGCTACATCAGGACTCTGCGTATTTACTGGAGGTTCCCCATCCAACTTGCAGGACTTCTCCCACCACTTTGCACTTTGCAGCAGTGAAACAGGCCTTGCAGATTTTCAGAGGTGCTCCCCTCTGCCTGCTGTGCCCAAGCAAGCGCGGGGCGCTCCTGGGGACAAGGTGTTCCAAAGCAAGGACTGAGGTTCTCTCAAGTGGTGGGAGAGGCTAAAGCGCCTGGCTATTTCTATCCAAGATTTATGTGCTGTCTCCCCTGAGAGAATTTTTCATTGCTTTTGGAAATGCAAACTTAATTAAAGGAGTTATTATGGAGAGAGGACTATCTGAAAAAATGCGATCTACCATATCTTTAATCTTCTGCTACTCCTCCAGGATTTTGTATCTTAAAAAATTACCTGGCCTAAAAACTCAAATTTGTTTTATTCCTTATGCCTCAGTGAAAACAAGTGCTTTGGAGGTCAAGCTTGATTTAAAAAAAAAAAAAAAAAAACATCCAAAGAAAGAAACAAAAAAAACCCCAAACCCCCAACCAACTAACAACAAAAACAAAACACCCCCCCTCCCCGCCCCCCAACCCAGTAAAACCCAAAACCAAACAAAAAAACCCAGCCTTGAGTTTCATTCATGGGGTAGAATTCTTTGAGGATGTAATTGAAACAGGAGGTAAAGAAGAAATTGCTGATACATCTTATTTTGATTTTCCTTTTAAAAAAACCCTCACAAGTGGTGCCTTGGGATCCTAAGTTGTCACAGATAGAGAAGTGAAGTACCACATTACAGAAGCTGGTTTAGAGACAGAAAGCCAAGCACAGGAACAAATAGTAAATTTTTATGATGATACAAAGCTGATAGTGGTGCCTTAAAAGTCTCCAGATCTGATTGTGCTATATTTATAACTGATTTGAAGAAAGGCATAAATGGTAGCAGAATTTTCAGATTAAACAATGTTATTTAGTTAACAGTTTGTAAAAGTTTGTTGTAAAGGACATGCTGTAGTCCAAAATAACCTTTGCGTGATAATAGCAATCTACTGGTTTGAAATTCTGTAGGAACGAAGCACCTTGAGACAGGGACTTAAGAGCCTCTGAATTCCCGTACCTCTTTCTCTAGCTTTTGCACTTCTGCTGGTTCAGTGTCAAAAAGCTCCACCAGAATATGGATAAGGCATTGTACGCTGCTAAGGACAGAGAAATGAGAATGCCTGCTGAAATCAGGGAGGAGGGGGGATCCAGCCAAGCCCTTCAGTTAATGACAAAAGATCGGTTTGTATGCCGTGTTTTGAGAATAGTGGTATCAGCTGCCGTCTCAAAGGGTGAACTCCCCTGAAAAGGACTCAGGGCTTCACTGGGACTGGATGTGCAGCTCTCACAATTCTTCTGATGTGTTTTGCAGTCCTCTTCCTGCACTCTCTCCTCATTGTAAATATTACAGAGTCTAGCTCCTCATTTTTTTCCTTCTTGTCTTGTACTGAAAGGTGGGATGAACCCAAACTTTAACTGTGAGGTTTAAAAGCTTCTTGGTCAAAAATGCTTCTTTACAAATTTCGTTTCAGGAGACCTTTGTATGCCTCTGCTGAGAGGAGTGTGAAACTTGCTAATTATTGCTGCTGCAGGGATTGATTTTGATTTATAGAAAATGTTGGTTTTGTTTTACAAGAGAGGAATGGCACACAGGAAATGTAAAGTTCACATGAGCGGTATATTGTCAATAGGTGTTAAGCGGAAACTGAAGGAGGATGACACAATTGTATGAGATATGGGCTAAGACGACAGATAATTTTCTTTCTTGTCACAGCTGATGCTGATCAGCTAATACATTTTGCGCACTGAAAGAAACTCAATATTCAGGTTGTGGCAAGGTATCATCAGTCTTTTTCATGGTGTTACAATATGCAAACACAGCTGTGACCTAATCTTTTCTATGAACCACAAATATTGCCAGACACTTACGCCTTTGTTGTTTGCCCAGATGCGGTTACAGTGTCAGTTGTTATATGTACTAGCAAGTTTCACACCAGTATTGACATCTGGAAGAACAAATCATCTTGCTTTGGGATTTGTGCCTGCAACACAGGTAGCAGTATTTTCCTGACCTTGACAAAACCAGCATTTATTCCCTTTCTCTCTGTTGCTGCATGTGGGGCATGTAGCCTGGCCCAAGGACCTAAGAGCAGCTGCACTTACCTGCACTCTTGATAGCTTGATTTTGAAGAGATGAGACATTAACTTTCTGAACAGCCAGGTTATTTCTTCATGAGAGAAATTAATAATGTATTAGCCTCCCTTGCTCTCATGGTCGTGATAGGACCTCCACACAGTGCACAAGCTGATCGGGGGATTAAACGTAAGATCAAGTTCTAAACATCTACAGAGATTTTAAGACTCTCAGGAGAAATGAAGATCCCAGTGATGATCTGTTAATAGGATGAGTCAGGCCAGTCAACATTGTAAGAGTAAGAAGTGCAGCTTTATCTGATGGCAGCATATACACTCATTGGGGGAGTCATCAGCTCCTGCAAGACTGCTTCTATCTTAACTGATCTTTGCTTACCAGGATCTGAAGTTGTGCAAGGTCAGGGTCCTCTCCCATCCACGTACTCACGGGCACCACGACCTGCGGTTCCGGGTGGTCTGGCCAGGATCACGAGTGGGCCACGCAGAGGGACACCACTTATCAGGTCCTCATCTCATCTCTTGAGCTCTTCTTAATTAGTGATGATGAACTACTTTTGGACTTGTCTTTTACAGCCTTTAGATGTGGATGTTGTTTGGGATCTTTTGCCTCATTATTTTATCTCACCCCTCATTAGCCCATGGCAAAATTCCTGAATTACAGTTGCCAGGTTTTTATCATCTGGTTATTTTATTGCCTCCACTCCTGGTTTTCATCTTCTTTATACCTTATCTTTAGATAGGTTTGTTCCTTCTCTTCTTGCTATTTGGTCATTTGAATGAAATAACATATGTTGCTCCGTAGCAATTAACATATGCTGTTCTTTAATCCTTGCTCGCTTGTTTCTTACAGTGCTTTCACACGTGTGCATGCACACACACATACATTTCCATTCATATCGGTCTTGATATTTCTGTTACAAACATCTGTACGGCGAGGAGGATGGATTCTCTAGCTAGTTTACAAGGTGGGAGACAGAAGAGCAGCCCACTGCAGTAAACGAAAGCCCTTTTGCCAAGGCAGAGTGAAAGGACTAGTGAGAAAAGGAAGAGACAGTGAGAAGAGGAGGCAAACTGCCTGTAATCTCCACCTAACAGTCCCAGCACAAAGCAAACTGGCACGGGAAATTGCTTCTTTCAGGAGGAGGTGGAGCAATGGGAAAAGGCTGGCAATATAATGTAGTCTCATAATATATAATATCATATCATATATACAGTACATATACAGCCACATAATACAACATTATATACAATGTACATATATATATGTACAATATACAACAATATACAGTGTTAAAATCTAGCCATAAGAAGACTGACTCTTCGAAAACCATTAAACTCAAAAATGTTTTAGCATTTCTTGTGAGATGAAGATTGTCTTGAGGCTTTTATGTGGATAAAAAGCGGTGTCTGATCTTCTTTTGGCAAGGAATATGAAAATGCATTTGTTGATTTCTATGTGCGCGATAAAAAGAAGAAAAAATCTTTTGGGTGTTGTTCACATGGCCTGTAATGATCTCACATGACCGTGTGAATGCAAACCTGATATTAGGACCGAATTTCTCTCTTTGACTTTGAAAAAAAATCCTTTTAAACTAGTACACGTTACACTTACATCCACTTGCATTATCTTCTAGCAAGATGTGAAAGTGCCCTTAGTGAAAAGAAAATGAGAAAATGTAGGCTGTGGAAAACGTTGTGGTTTGTTAGCTAAGCTTCTAAACTTGCTGGTTTGAAACATTAATTCCCCAATTCACTTCTTTATGCCTCTATTTTGGGGAAGGCCTTCCTATAAGGCAAAAAAGTACAATGTTTTAATCTTTTGGTCTGCATTTAGATTTCCCAGCATGGCATCTAGTTCCAGGAATGGACACAGTGGAACAGCTGTCACCTGGGAGCTAATTTATTTCTGTGTAGCATGCAAATTATCTTTTAAATAATTAGAGACTGCACCTAGCAATGAATTTCCTCACTGATTTGCGTTCAGTATAAGGGCTGAAAGTTAACCCCATGATACCGGATTTCCTGACCGTAATGTGCCAGTGCCATTTTCAAATTAGCAATAACAACAGGCCCTCAAGATTCAGCTAACTTGAAGAAGTAACCCCTTCCGGTTGCGCGCATGAAACTGCAGCTAATGGTAATAATGAGATAAATAACATTTCCTTTTGTTGAGAAAAAAGTTCCATTGATTTCAGTATGAGTTCGACATGATTAAAAGCTGCAGGACTTGACCCACGGCTAAATAAAAGATTGAAATCACCTCTCCCACCTCCTCCCTTCCCCCTACGGTAAATGTACTTTGTGGAGGAAGCCAAACAGGGTGGTGGGCATGCATCGCCCTACCCCTGGGGCAGGTCAGAGGGGTCCACCAGTGGCTGCTGCCCCAGCCTAGTCCCATGCCGGGGAAAGAAGCCCCTCGGCCTCTAGATTTGCAAGACCGACAGTCTGATGCCCCCAGTCACACTAATACTGATGATGTGTATTCAGACTGCTGCCCTTTAAGACTTTAAGTTCAGACATTTATCAGCCTAGCAAGCAGTAACCAAATGAGCCAGCATAAAATCATCTGACTATATTGCCACAATCACTTGGGTACCAAATGCCCTAGCGCACTTGAGAGTGTAAGCTTGTAGTGAGTTAGATGCTCCTCCTCCATATTACAGTATTTTCCCAGCTCACTGAAAGCCTCAGATGTTTTTGAATTAATTTTTTGTTTCAGGGAAACAATGCTTTCAGCTCTCACCGTTAAACCAGCCAGCACTGCATCTGATGGAACTAAAGAGTTTTAAAGTTCCTTTTCCTTTCTCCTTCTTCAGCAGACAGGTACTATGGACATTTTTAAAGGAGGTCTTGGTGCAACTCTACCCCTGCACAGTTAAAAGAAATGCTCCTCAGAATGACCAGCTGCCTTAGCTGGGATCCCAGTGATACAGATATTAATGCGATAACAACAGATATTAGGCTTTTTCCAAATATAATTGCCTATAGTTAAGCTTTTGCAGCCGTATTTGGGACTCACTTCCATAGGCGTGAGGTACTCCAGCTTAATTCAGAGTAGCGTCTGCGTGGGCTCAGTTCATTACTTAGCTAAACACGAATTTAAGAGCCAATGTTTTTGTTTCTACCTATGCAAACGACAGCTGAGGAAATAGGCTGTTAAGCCAGAAGATGACCACATCCAGTCAGACAGCTGTCTCTTCTGACTGCACCACAGTGGGATGCACTTCATCCCTCTGACTGTTTTATAGGATGCCAGGGTCTACTGGGCAAATTGTCAGGGCCTCGGACAGGCAGTATTTACTGACCAAGAAAAGTCTCATCCTCCCTGTCATTGTGCTACAAGAAAAAGGCACCACTGCCATCAGTGATGATCGTCACCCTTCCATCTGCCTCGTGCCACCATGGTTGGTGTACTCACTCCATCTGTACTCACGCACACCATTACATTCCTGAGCAGAGAGCTCTTACAACGCAGTTGTCTGATGTCAGGGCAGGCAAAACCATAGGAACCAAAGACGCAGTATCCTCAAGCCGAGGATTTTGTATACAAACCTTTTATGTCACCTGGAAATTCAACAGCATTACTCCCTAGATTTGGAATCCACTTCAAGGAAGGAGTTTCTGCAATTTTTATTAATTTCCCGTAAGGCTGCATCTCAAAAAGGCTCAACAGGAATTTGAGTGCCCAAGAGTGAGGCTCTTTCCAACAGGAAAAAGAAAGCAAATTCCAGTAGGTTTCATATCAAGTGTCCCCTGTACAACACTCCTTCCCTCGGAGGTCTCTGGTGCTCTCCTGAAAGCCTTCAAATTCTTTCCATTGCCGTAGCAGCAGATAAAAGAGGGGGGTGGGGAGAGAGCTCCGAAATATGTTTTTCTTTTATTTTTAAGCTTGTAGATTTGTTACTGGTCATCAGTGCTCCATAATGCTTCACAGAGGAGGAACGGAACCAGTCAGTTACACCCTTTTGTATTCTCCTGAGATGAAGGCAACTGTAAGGCAGTTGCCAAGTTATGGAATGTATCCACAGAGCGGTGGAATCTCCCTCTGCTGCATCTTAGGTACAAAATGGATAATTAGAGGAGTCTCCTGATACTTGGCAACCAAATGGATGCTCACTGGCATCATGCCTTTAATATGAGATAGAAGTGCTTCATGTAGGCTTCATTTGGCATTAATGAAAACCAAATCTACTAACATAATGTATAAAAATCTGACCCACTAGTTTCTAGAATACTTAAGTAGCTTATTTATCAAATTAGGTGTGAGTGTTTATTTTTTGTTTTTTTTTTTACTTGGGATTTTGTAATACTGTGTTAATGAACTTGTTTTCAGTCATGACTTACAGAAGATGCTGGTTGCGTGACATTAATATGTCAGTAATACTGATGATGAAGCAAAGGAGTACCGCTGTTGCATGACAGCGAGTGCAGCAAAGGCAGCATCACTGGAGGAAAGGCACAGATTTGGGCTGACTGATGAAGTGTCCTGACAGAGGCAACATCATTATGCCAATCAGTTTCTAAAACGCGCCCTCTGAAATGTTGTGTTGCTCAGCCATCCCTTTCTCAAGTTTCTTCTTGTACCTATTTGCCAAATGTACTCTCTGTGTAATGCTGAAGTTAGTAAGATGCTGTATGTTAAGCACTTCTGGTATTTAACAGTTTGTAAAGCATGCTGATAGACTAAGGCATGGTGTAGCAATCAAAGTGTTTTGAATAACGTATATAACACAGACAATTTGTGTACCCTGTGTAGCGGTCTCAAGTAGCACCCTGAGGAGAATGAACTTGCCACCGTTCATCGCGTGGTAGCAAAGCTCTTTGCAGCAAGGTGCAGGTGCACTCCGAGCGCCTCATCTCCATTGCAAGCTTTGGGCTTCTCCAGAGCTGGGGTTTATATGTCCACCAAGCTGCAAAGGTCAGTTTGGGGACTGGTGATATTAGCGGGCAGGTCCGTAGAGAGAAGCCCTTATTGGCAAACATTAACCAGAGGCTCTTTGGCAAGTAGGAGTTGGGAGCGTGGCTTATGACTCTGGCAATACCAATGCACGGGACAAAACGTACAGGGGATTTCACTGAAATGTAGTGACAAAGGAATTTTTTTTCCCAATGCCAGAATAGCAGATGGGATTCAGTGCTCACGTATGAAAGGAACAAGCAACTTACACATGCATAGATGTGTGGCGATCCACCCCAGATGTCTGTTAGAAGATCTGTATTCACTGCGGTTAGCAAGGTGACATGAAAACAAGCTAGCGCCCCTTTTCCTGCATGCAGCCTGGCCGTGGTGGGTGCTGCTGCCCAAAAGGCTGAGCACCCGGAAAAAAATAAGGGATACTCTACACAAAGCGGCGCAGCTACAACAGCAACAGGTACCGATAGGCAACAGGACACAAGGCCGCCAAACATGCAACAGAAATGCACGAAGAGAGTCAAAACTCTCTTTCACTAAGACGCTTTGGAAAATTCCACCCAGAAACTATAGAAGTGAATAGTATCACCGGGTGTTTCCTTAGCTGTTCTCTTCAAACCCTGACATTTTTGCTCACATCACATTTTTTCATATTGGCTGTACAAACTAAATGCTCAAAAATAATTTGAGCAGTATGAACAAGATTTACTTATTTTAAAGTAGCCATTTAGATCTTTTCTACTTAGGCTCAATTCACACATCATAGTACTGTTTACATTAGGCTAAAAGTGATTTATTAAACAGGGTCATTTAATGAGAGTTTAAGCGGAAACACCACACTGGACTGTTTATTGATGCAACTCTAATAAATCTCACAATATAACAAATAAATTAGGAAAAAGAAGAACATTTTTTTCAGTATTATTTTAAAAAGGACTAGGTAAGATGTAAATTTATTACTTACAGCCTGGATAATCAGCGATTATTTAAACATGAAATGCATGCTACATAGAAAAGCTGTTTTTAAACCAGACTTTCAAAAACGAAGAGTGATTGTTCATTAAGAGAAATACTAGAATGCACTGCTGTCTGGAATTTGCCGGATCCCATACCATTAGCACACCGTGATTACATTTAAGGGATTCCACCTTAGGCTTTTGTTCATCATGCAGACGATGAGACTTATTTTCTGCAGGGATGAAAAAAACCAGAAAGGAAATGTGGCAGGTAGCGAGCATGGCTGAGAGGGACTAATGCTACTCAGTACACTTTACAGCCTAATTAGAGGAAAAATTGTGTGCTTTTTATGAAGAGAGAGACAGGATAAGGAAAGAGGAACACAGGAAGGGATATCAAAGCACTAACAGCTTTTTTGCTACCAGAATCAAATGCTAACCCCAAGGTGCACTGGTGAAGCTGTACTTACATAGCAAATCAATATAAATGGTAGACCCCTTTAGGTAGCTTTAGATTTCTGTATACTAATGTAGTTTTTAAGGAGCGGCTAACTTGCTAATGAAGAGCTACGTTACTAAGAAACCCCACGTCCAAATTAGTAAGTAAAGGCTAGTCAACGGAATCTTACCACATGAATTTGCAGTTGAACCTTGCTGATTCATATTAATAATTACGCAAACCATTATGAATGATTGAACTCTGAATTCATACACAAGCAATTGCAGAAAAGCAGTCATACCACCGCACGCAGCATATTTGTTTGGTTTTGTGCATCAGATTTAATTTCCTTTTAATTGTTTTTCATAATACATTACACGTGAAATAGTACTATGTGAAAAAATGCAGTAGGCCTTATTTCAGGGTCAGCCATAGTTTCCTCATAAAAAGAGCAGACAGCAATGTTTCTCCATCAGTTGTAACGAGCACACAGTTTAGAAAATTTGATGAGCAGTTCAGTGAGAATCGGCTACACAACAACTCTTACTATCTAGTAAAATATCTAAACTTCACCAAATTCCAGTGCTGGAATAAGAGAGAATATGTCTCGAGGACACTTAGAATAGGAATGGACTGCAGTATCTCAACATGAAGCAAGTATTGCTAAGATCTGCTTTCTGATGGTGCCTCCAGGTAATGGCACTTTAATATAACATTTCCAGGATATTAAAAATGCAGAGACCAGAAATGATTATCAGTCATGATGGATAACTGCACTTGCAAAGTGAAGACGCTGCCAAGCAATACATAGCGTAAACCATGACCCGCATCCCCCTCGCAGTCAGCAGGTCTCTGCAGTAGCCCCAGGGAGGTTTTGGACTGGGCCCAGTATTGTCCTCCACAAGGTCTGGGTTCAGTGGTCATTTTTCTTGAGCAAGAACTGCAAGATCAGTTGCGTTGCACTATGTTTTGCTACAGCAGCTACAGAAAAAAGAGTTTTGTAAACCACAGGTTTTAAACTAATTGTCTTCCAAAGAAAAGACATTGTGGGTTCGGTCATAGTTCTGTCAAAAGTGGTAAAAAAGCATAGGCTTCCTTTCTATGATATACTTATCAAAAAGTACAAAAGAAATGTCAGCCTATAAATTAGTGAATGCTATCATTATTTTGTAAATCTGCCCAATGAAGTAAATCACAGGTTCATTGTCCATAAGACTATGGATTTCACTAATTACTGAGTCAGAGCAGTAGCAGAGGGTCCTAGATTAATGAATTTAACAGGAGTGACTAAAATGCACGGACAAACAGGTGTTCAGTGAGTAGAACTATAGAGCAAGGAGGTAAATAGCCTTCTTGCTACAACCATGCTGTTGGTTCAACATTTGCTTTCTTGTTCAGCAGCTGTAAGTGAATTTTAAGAAACTGTAAACCGAGGAACATTTTATGTTCTTTGTGATTAAGAACAATGCTTTCAGGTGGTGCTTTGTGGGATTTTACACAGATTAGTCTTGCTTTTTACCTACATAAATGAGCTGTCTTTCGAAATTATTGGTCAGGTGATATTTAGCAGGAAATGCCCAGTGGTTTTATTTATATTGCTTTTAACATTTTATGATCCCTGGTCCAGCTATGCAAGGTATATCTGGAAATACTCTATATCTTTTACTGGAATCACAATATCTTCGTAATTAAGGGTCTTAAAAACATCCATATAGCATCCCCAAAATAATGCATCTTCTCTTTTCCTGGCAAGATGGGACACTTCTTATGTGCACTTGTGTTGGAGAAAAGACTTTTGCTAATCTGCAAACCGTGTTTGGGAAGTAATGTCAGAATGACCTGGAAATTCAAATTGCATTGCATCCCAACTCGCCGCAGTGATTTCCTCTCCCTGCTCCCAGGAAGTGGAATTCCCTGCTCTCCATCGGCACTCCTGGTATAATTGTATTATACTTGAGCCCGTGTCAGTTGACCAGCTGCTTCAATTTCGTCTGTGTCCTTCTGGTTTGGTTCATGGTGTTTGTTGATAGCAGCCGCTTTCTTCTTACTGCCTAGGTAGTGGCAAAGGCAAGAAGGAATGAGGTATACTGCCGCAAAATCACACCAGCATTTGGGTAGTTTTCTCCATCGTGTGCCAACAGCACCAATGAGAAAGTCAGCTTCCATAAACTGCCAAAGTCATTCAAGTTTAAAGAATCCAAACGAGACGAGCTAAGGAATGACTCTGAATATTCTGAGGTCTGAGTATTTGAGAACCGACAGAGTATCTTCCAGATGTAGCTGATACAGCCTGGGGATTTTGCATTTCAAGCATTACATTTCTTCTTCAAATAAGAAATTTAAACCCAGAAAAATGGACATCCAGCTTGAAAGTTCACTGTGTTGTACTAAGCGTGGGAAGCTATAGAGAGGAAAGGAGACTCTACGCTACTTGCAGATTAACAGGAGATTAAGTTTATCAATGACTCTGCCTTATATTGTGTACTAAAAAAATGTGTGCTGCTCTGCATATGCTTACAGTGCTGGATGATGGAAGATACAACTCTGACCAGAGTCCCACGGAGTTTAATGGGACGTAAGGCAGGTCACTAGTGAATTCCAGACTGCTTTGGGAACAAATGGATGTGATTTCAAGAGATCTGTATTAATTATTATTTGGAGACATTTAACAAAAGTCGCAAACAGATACAAACCACTTCATAGATCGTCCGAGTTTCTGAACCTGGTTGTTTCCTTCCAGTTTATGTGTGTTGGTGAAAGAATGGGGATAGCAAGGAGTTGAATTTGGTTTTGTTATTGTTTCCATAAAAAAGCTTTGAGTAGCAAAAAACCAGCGTCCTCAAAATCTGTGGTTAGTAACATGCCAGTAGTCTGCAGAGGGATTTTGCAAAGGCATGATGGTGCCAAGGAATGGGTGCCCACCTGCCCTTCAAGCTTTTGAAAATCCCCCACCTTGTCCCGGTCTCACAGCAGGAAGAAGTCGCCGGCAGCGCAGCGAGGCAGCAGTGAGTGCCGGCAGCTTAGGGTCGCAGTTTAAATTCCCTTAACTGGATTCTACGCTAGAGAACGGAGATCTCGGCATGCACACGCACTCTGGTAATCTGATAAACTCACCTGCAGGGAGGGATTATTCCATGTAGTTTAATGAGCCGTCAGGTCTGCATTCCCAGTGCGTAAGGTGTGCCCACAGGCCTGTCCGCGGTGGCACCGGTTATCTCTGCTGTCATCGGGCTCACGGAAGCAGCAAGAAAAGGAATGGAAGTAATTAAAAACATATTACAACCCTCATATTAAAAAGAAAACCACTATTTCTCAGGCTGCAATAATGAGATTTACTTTCGCATTAAGAGGAATGAGAAAATCAAACCTTTTTTAAAAATTGGTTTCTGTTTTGTTTGCCATGTTGGACACATTCGTATCACTGCTTTCAGTTTCTCTTTCCACCAGTGTTTTTCTTTTTTGCAGAGATGATTTCAGCTGAGATTTTCCAAGAAAAGCACCTGATATGAAATGCACAAAGTCGAAATCAACAATGGTGCTCAGAAGCCCGTCTTTAATAATATAAGTGGAAATTATTCAGGCCTTGCTTTGCTTCGTTTTCATGAAGGGAAGCCCAACTTGCACAAGTTTGGAAAACATTGCAGTGGTGTGATAGAACTGATCTGTATGAGTATCACAGTTATGTCAAGCTTGCGAAGGATAAAATATTAGGTCTACCAGAATAGATAAGCTCACTCTACAGAGCTGGTCGTCTCCTTTCTGACATTACCTTCTTGTCACGAGGTTTAAAATTATTTATGAAAACTGCAATTACTGATTTATTTTTTTTAACTTTATATCTTGCTTTTTGTTTTGTTGTTGTATGAACCAAGGGTGTTATTCTGAAGGTTCTTCATTCAGTTTTTAAGACTTTCTGTCTTCAACATCTTGCTGTCGGCGATACATCTCGTGCCGTTAGACTGGGCTTAGATGGCAGAAACGCTGCCAGAGGTCAGTGTCAGGTCCTCGCTGCCCCTGCTTCAGAGCGCCAGGACACACTGCAGACCTACGGCAGCTTCAGACTTCGCTTTCACAGAGGCAGAAGCCTTGTTCTCTGAAAGTGGTGCGTAGTGCAGATGAAATGGAGATGAAATACAGATTGGTCTCGGACAGAAAGCCACGTGCGTGCATCCTCCATTTTTGCTTGCTAGCATTCGCCAACTTTGCCCATTTTATTTAATGCTGCATCTCTTGAAAAGGGAAAGATTCCACATCTTTTGTACAGGACGCCACTAAATATTTTCCTCCTTTTTCCCTTTCATCTAATGTAGGCTACACATCACAAATGAGGCAGAACAGACTTTAAATATTGTTTGTCAAAGAAAGGCGAGACCAGCTTCCTAGCAACAAAAAGGATGTCGCTTATTGTCTTCAAAGGGAGACCATTTCATCCCATCTCGTTACAAATGCCTTCCCATGATAGCTTCTGTCGATATAAAAGTCTGCCAGCAGGGGATCCCCGTTAGGAAGTGACCAAGTTTGAAAACCCGTTATGCTCCTGGCAAACATTGTCATCTTGTACATATTTAGCCTGATCGCTCTGGCAGGTTATGAAAGACTAAATGGTGCAAACACATGTGGCAGATGCCGTTCTCATGATAGTTGAGGAGCCTTTGAGCCTCTGTTGGTAGCATGCCAGCTTCATCTTGTATACTGAAGAGCATTATACTTCCCAGCCTTCTACAGCTTGCCCCGGGGGACTGCTGCTGAAGTGGTAATAAAATTCAGAATGAGCCGCAGAAAGTCAACTTGTTGGTTTGGCTTCGTCAAATGGGGTTTTTCATTATTAAAAAACTTCCCTTTAGCAGCCATATGTAGATCTGCTTTCTCAAAAACACCTCGTGCCCCTTTAGAAAGGTGATCCTAACTGGAAAGATAAACAGATAAAAACTAAGATCCGGCAAAGAAAGCGAATTGTTTCTGTGAAGCCTATCTTTAAATTGCCTTTAGTCGTTACATTTCTTCAGGTGAAGGGAAGTAAAGGGAATCTGGGAGTAAATGTGGTTTACTGGTAGCTCCTCTTGAGAAAATCTATCTAGAAAATACAGACACTCCCCCCAAAAAGAGAGCATTTTATTTGCATTAAATACTGCAAACTGGGTGACACGTTTCAGGTTTTGAGCTCCAAATCCGTGAATATGGACAGGAACAGTTAAAAGCGCAGTGAGGGACTGAGCTGGTCACAGTAGCAGTAATGTGTAGCCTCCCTGAAACATTTTATAAACATCATTTAATGCAACATCTCAGTGAGGCAGCTGAACAACTTAACCAGGGTTAGAAGATGTGCCTCGGTCAAGAGATGAAATCACCTTATCAGGGTTAGAATTAAGATGCCAGCTTGAAAACAAAATGTTTGGCCAGTAGAACATGGCTTTTAGCAGGGCATATCAGTAAAAATAGAGAGTCTTTAATTATCTTAATGTATTCTTGTATAACATCCCCCTTTTCCCTGCTTTGCTAATATCAACATTGAGTTACAGGTTTGTGTTGGGTGGAGTTTATTCTTATGAAGTTGAAGGGTTTTTTTAAATATTTGGGGAATATCCTGTTCTTCTGTAGTTCTCTGCACCCATTATAGGTATATTAATTATTTAAATAAAAGATACCAAAAGCTGAGCTCATCTTTTCTAACATTTCATATCCAAATGAATAAATAGTGTCAGCAGTGGTAACGTGCTACCAGAGACTCCTAGGCTGGGCAGTACTTACCATAGCAAGAACACAGTGTTTGTAATAGCGTCAATAAATATTTATGCTATGAAAACGTCTATTGGAGAGAGCCCCACTGTGCCGGACGCTGTGCAAGTCGAGGAGAGGGCAGTCCCCACCGGCCCGCGATACAAAGAGAAACGCAGAGGAAGGGGCACAGTGGGCGGGGGGAAGAGAGCTTATGACGGGGATGAGTATGGAAAAAAAAAAAAAACCAACAAACAAACAGTGAAGTTCTG
This sequence comes from Larus michahellis, assembly GCF_964199755.1. Classification (NCBI taxonomy): domain Eukaryota; kingdom Metazoa; phylum Chordata; class Aves; order Charadriiformes; family Laridae; genus Larus; species Larus michahellis. The sequence continues at coordinate 14,043,208 of NC_133898.1, read as the reverse complement.
GCAGGTGCACAAATTGTTATTAATTGTGCAGGGCATTAGTGAGAGCTGGAGTTTCACTCAAAGCGTGTGAGAGGGGAAAGCCTGCCATTTGAGATTAATGAAAGAAAAAATCTGCCAAAAGAAAACTGTACGTTAGTTTTCTGTAGGCAGATACGTCAGAATTATTAAACTTGTGTAGCGCCTTTTAAGTTGCTTTATCCGGATGTTCGTTTAAAGACTATGCAACTGAATCAAGCGATAGCTCATGCGTACTCGTGACAGCAGTGGCAAGCAGGCTGCTGCCATTCCAAAGACGAGAACGTTGGTCGCAGCCACACAAATGCTTAAAACTTCCTGGGTGACCCTGCCGACATCTGTTCAGTCATTATTGGGATGAACGCGGTGCACCTCCTGACTCCAGTTAGCATTAACAAGAATTACACACAGAGCATCTCAACTGAAGCTGTAAAAATTATTTTTCGTTATAGAGGAAAGAGAAATAAATCACAGCTCTGTAATCTAGCTGCCCCCAGTTATATTTACAGCCTTGAGGTTCTGCATCGAGTCATGTGCTCTCCATCCTTTTACTCCTTTTTCACAGAAGAATGCTGTCATGAATGCTGCCACTGAAAGAAAAAAGTTACAAGAGCTTCCTCCTAGAATAGGTTCAATTTAGCTTCAGCGTACTGGTGCAAAGAACATATTGCAACACTGTGGTGGCCTGTTTTTCTGGCCTTTATTAATCCAGAAACCTTAATGATGAACAACATTTGTGTCATTGTCTACACAAATTTAATTTGTTTATGCAGCAGTTCAGTTAATCCTGCAATCTGCTTTTCTCAAATGAGGACAGATAATGGAGACACCGTTCTTTACAGGTCTTCAGGCTTTTAAATTCTGATAAAATCAGGATTCTTCACTGGGTCTTGCCACAGCTCTGAATTAAGCCACTTTAAATGTAATTACTGAAGCTGGCTGTACATCAGGAACATCCATTAAAAGAATTGATTGACCATGCTGTTACGGGAGGCATTTTATGAACAAACGATCACGATGGGTCCAGAACTGTAATTTATAAAGGCAAAAAAGCAGGTAAATACTTTATTAGTGGTTAATGAGAGGTTCACAAGATAACTAAATTTCTTCTTTTTTAACCAGCTACTTCAGGGAACCTTGGTCCATGGCCATCTATCACGATCGGTTTATTGATCTCAAGAAGGAACTGCGCCAAATCCTGATGTCGGAACAGGTAAGAAAAATGACTGGCGAGTGCATTTTATTATTTAGGTAATTTGTTAGTGTTGTTCACTTCGGTTTCTTCTCCTGTCTTTCTCCTAAAGCTTTAAGTTTCTGCTTAGCTATTTCCTCTGGGAAACTTGAGCAGATCCTATGCCTTACAGGGGGGGTTCACCAAGCACAGCGTATTGTTTGGTTTCGTTTTTTGGGCATATTTGCAAATTTGCCAGTAGAACTTTAAGTTGCTTTGTTTTCCTTCACAGCATTTTGCATTATATGTGCAGTTTAGTAGAACCCAGCAGAATCCGGAAGCTTATTTGTTCAGTTATCCTTTTTTTTTTATTAATGTTCCCTAATACAAGTACACTACAGGCCATCCTAAACCTGTCTCAGCCGAGCCTAGAAGTGGGTTTTTCAACATCTACCCACAGGGAATGGCTTTTGTGGCTGAAAGAGTGAAAGCAACTGGCTTTTTCAGTGATAAGTGGATTTCCTGAATAAGGATGAAATTAAAATGTTTGCTAATGCTGTTTACAGCTTCGGTCTTAGTACCGTAGACGGAGGCATAATGTCTTGGCAGTCTGTAACTTTGCCTGCTCAACATCCAAAGCCCGTTGCACTCCATGAAAAGAACTGCTAACCCCAGATTTCCAGCAACCCCAAGAACTGCCTCCCCCCACCCCCTGCTGAATTTCTGCCTGATCTCAAACATTAATTTTCAGTCTGCACCTCGATACTTCCAACCCACTACTTGGGACCAATTTACCCTCTGTCTCCTCGTGCTGCTTTTGTTTAACGCAATGGAATTCTCTGCGAGTATTTTTTAAGTATTCCCTTGCAGAGTTTTTAACTGCGCAGAAAACAAACAGAATCAACTGTAAATGGAGGGAGAGGGACAAAAGGAAGGGACGCTGCGTAGACTGTAGCCCACCCATTTCCACGGCCCAAACTGGCGGGCTGTCATATGTCACAGCTGTAGCCACACAAACGCCCGACCCCTGCCTCCTCCCAGAAGGGCTAGATGCAATTTTCCTCCTATTGTCATGACACAGAAAGCGCCTCAGTGCAGTTTTATTTTAGATTCTCTTGGAAGATATCTATAAAAGAACACAAAATGAAATTCTGTGCAGAATGGGAGGCCTGATGAGAAGTGTTTTTCTTGCCGTCATTCAACCGCATTTCACATGCTGTGTGAACAACCTTAGAGAAAGGGGAATTGGTGTCCTACAAATTAAAGACTCGCTTGCCTTACCCTTTTCTTGTCACAGTAGTCCCGACACACAAAAATAGTCTCACTGAACAGACTGAAAGCACCTCTATGAGTCAGAATCGCTTACATGAACATGGATGACGGTTATCTGCATCTGAACGTAAATTTGTCTTTACTTTTTGTATTTTTACTTGGATTTTCTTCACGATGATTTTAACTATATCTACTAAATGTCATATGTTTTCCTCGGGTGTTCCTTCTAGGAGCGTTGCCAAATACATAGTAGGTACCATGCACTTACGGAATATAGCTTAAATGCCTCGGGGTTGGCTGTATTTCTGTATGCAGCAAGAGACCTGCTGTCTTTGCTTCCTGTTGCTCATATTCCAGCTCACTTCAGCATGCAGATGAACTAGGAATGAAATGTAAAACAATGAGGGGAAAATACACCTTTGAAAGAGATGTTTAAGAACTGTGAGTGTAAATACACAGAAGTCAGACACTTCTGGTTACAGTTTCCACAGAAACCAGAAATCAGTCTCATGCGTTTAGGGATAATATTTATGGCAACGTTTGCTAGTGGTAAGTAATACATGCATAGAAAAGCCAATTACAGCTGGGACAGGGACTAGGTTTTTAGCCTGCGTGTTGAAATTGCCACCCCAACGCTGCACTTGATGTATGCGCGACTCCTGCACGGGATGCTCTTGCCTGTCACTGAAAGCCGAGCGATGGCACGGGGAATGTTTACCCTTTCGCAGGATCACAAACATGTGTTTATTTCAACATGCAGAGCTCCAGCTATGCAAACATGCAGATGGCGGGGCTGGGTTTTTGCACCTCCGTCAGCTGTTGAAGTATTACAGCAAACTGAGGGCACACATGTGCAGCGCGGGATTTTCTAGACAAGGCACTTGTCCTCAATAAGAAATAATGGTCTGATTTTCAAATTGCAGCTGGGGTTGCTCTGAGAAGTCAGTTAAAAGCAGCTAGTAAATTAGGGACGGGGGAGGGCGTGTGTGTGAAATTTCCTCTGGTGAGCGGTAGAAACGTGTCAGGCAACTCCGTGTCTGAAAAGGTCGGACATTTCCACATGAAGACAGTGGTTCAGTTCCACGCAAATGTGGCATCTGTGGCCACTCGCGCTGACAAGCGCGGGTAATTTTGGAGGGATCACCCACCGAGCAATGCTAGCCACCAGAACCGCCGGCCCCGGCGACCCCGGGTGGCAGCCCGCGGAGCCGCCGGCCGTCCCCGCCGGTGGCCGTGGCTGTGCCCGCCGCCACCCCGCGCTCTGCCGCTGTGCCCCGACGCGTTTTCTGTCCCTGCCGCCGCACTTCACGTCTCGGGGGCGCGTCCCCCGGCGAGCAGGGCTCCCGGGGCGCCGCCGGGACGGCCGTCTGACGGCTCTGCCTTGCAGGTTCCCGGGCTGCCCCCCGCCGCCGAGCCGCCCCCGGAGGACCCCGAGGAGCAGAGCCCCTGCCCGCCGCCGCTGCGGGAGCCCGTCCTCCGTTACCTGCGCCGCCACCGCTACCACCTGCCCATGTACGCCCCGGCCAGGACGGCCGGCGCCGCACCCCCGCCGACGGCAGGTGAGACGGCAGCGGGTGAACGAGGCGCGGGGGGGGGGGGGGGGGGGGGGGCCACGGTGCGTAGCCCCGACGGGGCGAGGGTGTCTCGGTGTGCAGGCCCGACGGGAGAAGGGGTGTCTCGGTGTGCTGCCCCGACGGGGGCGGGGGGGGGGGTGGGGACGACACGGCGCTTGGTGTGCAGCCCCGAGGGGGGATGGGGTGCACGGCGCTCGGTGTGCAGCCCCGACGGGGGGGGGGTGGGGGCGGCGGTGGCGCGTGCCCGGCGGGCCCGCAGCTGTATGCTAATGCACAGCGGGCCGCCCCGCCCCGCCCCGCCTGTCCCACCGGGCGGCCGGAGGCGGGGGGGGGGGCGGAACTGCGCGGGCGGGGCGGCCCTAGAGCCCCCCCACCCCCCACCCCCTCCACCTCCTACCCGGCCCGGCCCGGCCCGCCGACGGGGTGCCCGGGAGAGCGGCGGGCCCCGATATTCCGCCCCCCCCGCCCCGGGCTCCCCGCGCCCCTTTGTGCCGCCCGCCGGGAGGGTCGCGCAGCTTTATGCTAATGAGGCGCACAAAGGCGGCGTGCGGGGGGGTAAGGGGGGAGAACCGGCGCTCGCTCGCGTGCCGCCCGCGTGCCCCGCCGCCCCCCACAAAGGCGCTGCACCCCCGGGGCCGACCGGCTGCTCGCCGCGGGGGGCGGCCCCGCCACCCCCACCCCCCCGCCCGCTGCCGCCACCTGCCACGCGCGGAGCAGCGCCCCCCCCTCCCCCGCCATCGCTCGCCGCAGCGCGGAGCTCCCCGCGCAAATCCCCGCGTGGGCCGCCGCGCAGCGCCGCGCCGCAGACAAAGGGTTAAGGGGGAGCGGGGCCGCCGCCCCGGTGCTCGCCCCGCAGCGGCTGCACCTGCCCGGGACCGACCGGGAGGGAGCGCGGACCCCTCCGGCCCGGCCCTGCCCGCCCGCGTGTTTGCTCGTACTCCGCAGTGCGGGAAAAGGGGGAGCGGGGGTGTCCCCCCGTGTCAGCTGCTGCGCCTTGTACCGAACGCGTAACGCTCCCGACGGAAACCCGGCAGCCGGGCTGTGCCGTCGTGGCCGTCCAGGCAGCCAGGCCGAGCTCGGGGCTGCCGCCGGGCCAGCACCCGCGGCAGAGACGGCCCGGGGGAGCTGCGGTCCCCGCTGCCGGCGGCCCGGGCGGAGGGCGCACCGCGTAACAGGTTACCGCCGGGCCGCGGCCGCCGCTGGGCTCCTCCGTTCGCGTTCCCGCGCCGCTGCGGGAGGGGGCTGCGGTGCTGCCCGGCCGCAGCGACGGTCCCCGCCCGCCCGCCCGGGTTGGCCGCGGCGCCCCGCGGTAGCGCGGGGTCAGTTTTTTGATCAGACCCTTCGTTAGCACCTGATGCCGGCGACGAGCACCGACGGGCCGCGCCGGCACCCTCCCGGTGGCGGGGCGCTGCCGACGGGCAGCCTCCCCCGAGAGCGACCCTCTCCCGCACCCCCGGTGCCGGCCCGCCGCCGTCGACGGTCTGCCCGCCGGGAGCGGCCGGCTGCTCGGTGCTGGACTTTGCCGGGCCGGCGGCGGGCGGTGCCGCCGCGGCTTCAGACAACGGAAGGGGACACTCGTCCGGCGGGGGCGCGGAGCTGCCGCCCGCCCCCATCCCGGTGCCGGTCGCGGTCCCGGCGGGCAGCGCCCGCCCCGGGGCGGCACACAAAGGCCCGCGCGTGCCGGGCAGGAGGCGTGCGGGAGGCGGGGCCGGGCGTGTGCCGCCGGCGGGGGCCGCGGGGGGCTCAGGTGCACCCGCTCCGCCCGCCGCCGCCGCCCGCCCGCCCGCCCGCCGCGGCGCCGCTGATTGGCCCGTCCCGCCGCCGCCGGCCCGAACAATGGCCCCGGCCCGCTTAAAGGCAGCGGCGGCCCGAGCCGGCGGTAGAGCGAGGAGCGCGCGCCGCGGCCGCCCGCCGGCGCGGAGGCGGCAACGAAGATGCCCCGGGGCTTCCTGGTGAAGCGCAGCCGGCGGCCCACCCCCGTCTCCTACCGGGCGCGCTGCTGCCGCGAAGCCGCCGGCCCGCCGCTGCCCGCCGGCGGAGCCCCGCCGCCCCCGCCGCGGGACTCGCCGCCGGTGCCGGTGCCGTTCGGGACGCCCGATGCCGCCGTGCAGGCGCTGTACAGCCCCACCCGGCCCGTCAGCAGGGACAAGTACCTGGAGCGCGGCTTCAGCCTGGGCTCGCCCGTCTCGGCCGAGTCCTTCCCCGCCCCGGCCGTACCCGCCACCATGGACCCGCTCCTCTTCGCCCCGGCCGAGCTCAAGCTCTGGGCCGCCGCCGGCCACGGCGAGCCGCCTGCCGGTCACGCCGCCACCGGCACCGGTCCCGGTCCCGGCGGAGCCCCCGCGCCGCCCGCCCCGGCCGCGCCGCCCGCCTCGGGCCGCCCACCGCCCGCCAAGCGCCCGCCGGGCGCCGCGGAGCCCGGCCGGCAGAAAGCCCCGTCGGGCAAGAAGGCGAAGGCGATCCGCAAGCTGACCTTCGAGGACGAGGTGACCACGTCGCCGGTGCTGGGGCTGCGCATCAAGGAGGGCCCGGTGGAGGCGCCGGCCAAGGCGCGGGGCGGCTGCGCTCGCCCGCTGGGCGAGTTCATCTGCCAGCTCTGCAAGGAGGAGTACGGGGACCCCTTCGCGCTGGCGCAGCACCGCTGCTCCCGCATCGTGCGGGTGGAGTACCGCTGCCCCGAGTGCGACAAGGTCTTCTCCTGCCCCGCCAACCTCGCCTCCCACCGCCGCTGGCACAAGCCGCGCCCGCCCGCCGCCAAGGGCGGCCCCGAGGCGGGCCGGGCGCCGGCGGAGGAGCCGCCGAAGGAGGCGGGCGGCAGCGGCAGCGAGCGGGACACGCCGAGCCCCGGCGGCGCTTCGGAGGCGGGCTCCGAGGAGGGGCTCTTCGAGTGCCCCCGCTGCGCCAAGCGGTTCCGCCGGCAGGCCTACCTGCGCAAGCACCTGCTGGGCCACCCGGCCCCGCCACCGGCCCCGGCACCCACCCCGGCCCCCGCCGCCGCCGCCGCCGCCCCGGAGCCCGCCGCCGAGGAGCCGCCGGCGCCGCCGCCTGCCGAGTGCCGGCTCTGCCCCGTCTGCGGGGAGACCTTCCCCAGCAAGAGCAGCCAGGAGCGGCACCTCCGCCTCCTGCACGCCGCCCAGGTCTTCCCCTGCAAGTACTGCCCGGCCACCTTCTACAGCTCGCCCGGCCTCACCCGGCACATCAACAAGTGCCACCCCTCCGAGAACCGGCAGGTCATCCTGCTGCAGGTGCCGCTGCGTCCCGCCTGCTAGAGCCGCCCGTGCCTTCCCGGGGACCGGCCCGCTCCCCGCCGGTCCCGGGGCCGGGGCCGCCCCGCCGCCGAGCGCGACCCGCGGGCTGCGCCTTGGACTCGCCACACGATTAGCTTTAATACGGCTTGTGAACTGCTGGAATCTGGCTTTACACTTAACCTTTCCGGGGTCTCTTTTATTTTTGTTTGTTTGTTTGGGTTTTTTTGTTTTGTTTTATTTTTAATTTTTGGTTCGCTCGTTTCGGGTTTTATAAATGTGAACAGATCAAACCGCTTGAGGAGAAATGAGAATTTCCTTTAGTGTAGCCACAAATGCCTTGACTCTGCTGTTGATGGTCTCCAGAAAATGCTGTAGAAACTGCCTTAACTGTGACATGCCAACTTTCTGTTCGTTTTGCCCTTACTAAGGTAGCTCATGAGTTGACTATCTGTATATGTTGGTTTGAGTAATTATGTTATTTATTCGCTATTTATTTATATTAATTATGAAGATTGATATTATTTGATTGCAGATATTCTAATGCGCTTTTTTGTCTCCCCCGCCTGCCATTTCACTGTGCGTTTTAGAAGATCTTTTTTTTCTAAAGGGATCTGCTAAAAAGGTTTTAACTTTTATACCTAGAATAACACACGATCTTAACCATTTTATCCTGTGCAACTGACAGCTCTTACTTTTAGATGCAATCTCTTTTTCTACACACATTATTTTCTTAACTGTTAGCTATTTATAGAGTGCTTCGATAGAACTGTTTCAACTGTATAATTATTTACTATTCAAATAAAATATTTTCAAATTCAAGCGTGCCCTTGCTGCCTCCTGCTTCTCCCTGCCGGGCTGGCCCTGGGGAGCTCTGGAGTGGGGGGGCTCTGGACTTCAGCTGTCAGGGTGCCCCGGTGGGCACCAGCCTGCGCTGCACCTTTTGATGAGATTAATTAAAAAGGAATTAAACGACCGGGGGCAGAAGAGCAGGGTGAGGTGTGTCTGGCTCTGGGGGAAGGTTGCCCCACCGTGCCAACGGGTGTGCTGGGGCTGCTGCCGCACGCCGTGGGCACCGGCTGCGGGCTGGAGCCTGAGCCCTGGCCCTGCTGTCACCTGGCGTGGACTGTCCCCGTGCTCTGCTTCTGGCCGTTGGGAAGAGCCCTGGAAGAGCTTCCAGGGACCTTCCGCTGAAAGTGTTGCAGGGAAAACAGGAGGAGGGGGGGCACCTTCAGAGGAGAAGTGGAAAACTTAGAGAAGTCCGTGCCTGTGAGAGGTTGTGCCGTTTGCCCGGGGGGGCTTTCCCTTGTGCTCGTCAGTCTGAGGTGTGGGGATAAGGGTCTCTCTAGAAAAGCTGCATCCTGCTTTCGCTGTCAACTGTGGAGACTGGTGCAAGGATGGCTGAGCTTTTCCGTGCCTGATTTCAGGGCTAGAGCCCGATCCCACCTGGTCCCGCACTGCCCCGTGGTGGGATTCCTGCAGCATCCTTCAATAACGGCAGGTTTTTGGCAAACTGGGCGTGCTAGGGCTCCCCTCCGCAACGGGGGAAGACACCAATGCATGAAAAAACTCACAGGGCAGTGACTGGGTGTGGAGCTCATCCTGTGAGACAGGACAGACATCCATAGCCTCCGGCGGGGCTCTGCGTAGGACCTGCTTGGTCCTGGGAGTGTTTTAAGCAGCAGCGGTTTGGGGTCATCGGCCCTGATGTGCACGGGTGCTCCAAGGCTTGTGCCTGCATGTGGATTTAGTCCAAAAGTAGTTTCTTACTTTCTTTTAGCCAAAATTCTTCTAATATCAGTGTCAATGGGGAAGATGTATGCTGCCCTCCCACAGGTGTCGCAGCGCAGCCGTACGATCTCTCCCTTTGCCAGCAGGAGAAGCCACGGAGCCAACCTCGCGGCACGCAGATCCGCTTGGCAACCCCGAATGCAAATACCTTGTCACCTACCGCTGTGTTAAGGGGCGAGTGCGGGGCTGAGAGGTCTGGGTCGGGGTGATTTGGCACGCTCCCGCTCAGGGACGGTAACGTCTTTGAGGCTTTTGCTCACTGGAAGGTTTCCAACCTGTTCCTGCCCCCTTCGCTCACCTCAAGGCTCTTGTCAGAGACGTGGCTGCTTCGCCGTGGGAAAGGCAGGTGACCTCCTGGAGCTTCCTGCAGGGAAGCTTCCCAGGAAATGTCTGAATATTTTTTGATATAGCAAAGTTTCTAGAGAAAGAAAATCTTTCTAGAGAAAGATTATTTTTTTTTCTTCTTCTTGTTCAGTCAGGCTAAAAAGCACCAGAGCCAGTATGCTCCGGCTGCTTTGATTCCTAGGAAACCAACTTCGTTATGCCGGGACTGACTTCAGGTCTAGGCGCAGCTGTGGTTTTAGCTGTAAATTGATACACCGAAAAAGAGAACGTGGCCTCAACAACCTCGGAGATAGAGGCAGCAAAACATGCTTGGCAAGAAGTGTGGTTTTGCTTTTCCCGGCTTCCCTGGCCTTGGAAAGCCCCACGTACTGGGCTGTCACAGCCCGGTGTGTCCCAGCTGGCCGTGGGATGGGCAGGCCGGTCTCTCCGCTCATCCCAAGCAGGAGCTCCCTGAGGGGAGTTTGACAATGCCTGTGGCAGTCCTCTCGGGCCCTTGGACACCGGCCCTTGGACCGATGGCTGGTGCATCCTTCGGAGAGGGCCCAGAGGCTCCATCTGCTGAAGTCTTTGCTCTCAGCCTGTGGCACCGACAGGCCACAAAACAACTGCTTCACCTTGGTGTCGCTTTCCCGACAGTCAAGTGAAGTCATGCCTGTTCCGGTAGGAGTCAGATAAAATCTGTTGGGGCCAGAAGAATTTCCCAGGTTTGTTGGGAAATGTCAGGGTAGCCCATGCTTTTGCATCTTCTGCTGTCGGGAACAGACATTGCAGCGGAAAGTGTGGTTAGTGGAGGCTCGTATTTCGGGGAGGAGTAAGGAGAGGCGAAACTGGAGTACTTTGTAAACTGGGCTCCGTTCACAAACAGCCCTCGAAAACAGAGGAACCGTTTTTGGCGTCGCTGGGCTACAGCAGCCTCTGCAGAGCGAGCTGCTGGGCCATCCGGGCTGCATCCCGCCTTTCAGCGGCTGCAGAGCTTCGGAGAAGGTCGTTACGAGTGTGAGACACCAACCGCCCGAGAGATTTTTACGGGGAGCCATCAGCATCGCCGTTCACATCTCTTGTGACCCTGGCAGTGAAGGGCATCGCCCCACCACCAGGGGTTACGAAGCCACCCGCCCACGGCAAGCCTCCTTTGGGCGATATTTTGGGGAGGGATCTGTCTCCAGCCCTCACCACCTTGTCCCAGCGTGGCGCTGTTCCTCCCCAGCGCTGTCCCACCGCCCCGGCCCCCAGCGTAGGACCTCCGCCTGCCTCTCCTCTACCTCCAAGACCCTCAAGCCCACTTTGAGCTTGGTGGACGAGCCGAGAGCTGAGCGGTGTGGCTGAAACCGGAGCTCGACCAAGCGCCGCTCGCAGCAGCAGCAGCAGCTTCTGGGAATGCAGGTGTTGCCTTGTCGGTGCCATGGTCTCGCCATCCGTCAGCGCGCAGGCCGGCCAGCGCTGTGCAAACAAAGCCTCCTGCTGTCAGCTAACAAATCAATTTGCTGAGGACTCGCAACGCACCCAGCAGGAACAGGTTCGGGCACCACAGAAAATGCTGATCCTACCCCAAACCGTGAGGCGACTTCCAGTTCTCGGAGGCAGTTGGCGCGCAGGTAGAGCCGTCGCTCGCTCCCCGGGCGCACGGGCAGCGACGTTTGCCCGGTTTGCAAACCGCTGGAGCCTTCCTCCTCTCGGCGTGCACAAAGGGCCGAACACATGGTCTGAATCGGATTGTTTGCAAACTGAAAGGAACCAGGGAGATTAATTACAGGAACCTTCAGGGTCCTGAAAAATGCAGCTCGAACACCATCACTGAGCGGCGGGTGCAGGGCTAGCCAGACGCTGGCAAGAGCTTTTCCTGCCAGCGGTGTCACCGCCAGCGCTGCCACCAGCAGAGGCTCCGTGATGCTAAAATTTTTTAGCAATTTCGGTATCACTCGCAGCCGTCAGCAAAACGGTAGATCTGTCCATGGGCTGCCTCGCTTGGAGGAGCCGCTGGGAAAGCTTTTTGGGACGGGCTGCGCGGCAAGAGGCTGCCGGGCCTTGCCGAGGTTTTGTTTCTCGGGCGGGCGGGCGGGAGGAGATGTCCCAGGGGCTGGGGCCAAGCCCAGAAGCGGGCCGGGGACAGGGCTTTTGCGTTGGATTTCAGACCTCTTCCCCACGCAAACCTGTTTAAAACCCGTGTCCCTTTTTAATGAGCTGGCAGGGGGGAAGTGGCTCACGGAGCCGCAGGCGTTTCTGCTTCTCTGGCCCCATGTGCTGTGGGGTGATGTGGGGTGCCGTGGGGTGATGTGAGGTGATGTAGAGCGCCGTGGGGTGATGACGGGGGTGCCATGGAGTGATGCAGGGCGCCGTGGGGCGATGCGGGATGCAGGGGGGCGTGCCGCGGGATGCCGTGGGGTGATGCATGGTGCTGTGGGGTGGTGATGCCAACACACCTCCTGTCCCGTCACCCACCTGTGAGGGTGCTGGGTCCTGGCGAGCGTTTTGGGCCATTGGGGTACAGCAAATTACCTGGGGCACCCAGGCGTCTCCCCCGGGTGAAGGACCAGGGTGCGCGGGCTGCCCGCGTTTTGCCCGTTGCATCCCAAATCCTTCCGCGCAGATAAAAAGCCTCATTACGGCTTTAAATGGTTTTAATTAAATTTAGTTTACAATCCGCATGACGAAGGTCTGCCTCGTGGAAACACTTGATATGTTAATCAGCGAGATGGACATGCCAAGCGTGGCACTCCATTTCACAGGGCTGTCCTACAGATAAAAGCTCCAGGGCTTAGCACACCGGCAGGCTTTTTTTTTTTATTATTATTTTTTTTAATAAAATCTTATTTAATCCAAGCGCAGGGCTGAAAAGATACGTAGCATTAGCAAAGGCACAAAGATCCCGGTAATATTCTGACTCCCCCCCCCCCAAATCTTCTGATTTTGCCGTTACCCTCAGTGCCGGCAGGGAGAGAGTGACATCGGGCAGAGACGCGCGGCGGTGGCACGGGGAGAAGTTGGCCCTGCACCGGCGGAGGGGGAAACCAGCACGGGGACACTTTTCGGAAAACATCCTCCCGTTACGGTAACTTGGACATTGTTTTTTAAGAGCCGTCCGCCTGTTAAATCACCTGTTAACTTATGGGGGGAAAAAAAAAAAAAATCACTATTTTTAACGAGTAATAAAAACCCTTTGCAGCATCAAAGCCCAAGTGGTTCCTCACCTTGTCTCCCGCGTTCCACAGGCCTCACCCATGGTCTGAGGAGCACGGTGGTTTTCGACAAACTTAAATTTGTTAAAGCTTTTCTCAGTGCGGTGGGGGAAGTTGATTTACAGCAGGTATTTCAAAGCAGAGCAAAGGCTGGGCCTGTGCTGCACCGGGACGGTGACGCCCCCGGTCCTGAGCGGGGCTTGGGTGGCCGAGCGCTGCCCTAACAGCTTGGGGTGTTTGGGGGGGGGGATAAATGACACCATTCCGCTTCAGTTCAGAATGTTGCTTTTTTTTTTTTTTATGTATCATGATAAAGGACCAAGTTATCGTTTTATTTGCTAATTTTACCGTTTTTCATATGTAAATTAAATGTATTGCAGTAAAAGATGAAAGAGAAAAAAAACCCAAAGGAAATGCCGTACAGCTGCATGAGATACTGACCCGGAACGTTTTATTTTAGTTATACCCATACACGCACGAAATACAGACTTTATTATGTATAATAAATTATAATTCTACATAAAATATATATAAAATTCTATTGCTTTTATATCACTATATTTTATATAATCTGTATAAGTATTCTTCATAATCTGTAGTAAAGTGTGTATTACACATTATATCATACTATATCAATGTGTGTTATAATATATCATATTATATATTATATATTGTATAGTATTGTATAATATATATTCCACAATATATATTATATATGTGTATTATAGATTATGTATTGCCTGTTAAATAATGCATATTATAATACATTATATGCAGTACATAATATTACATATGCGTTACATATCATTATTGATACTTTATCGATATTCGTGGAATGAAATAATATCGTCTCATAAATTTTTTCTTAGCTTTGTAGCCACAATTTGCATATTACGGATTACAGAGTGTGCATTACATACATTGTACGCATGAGCTATAGTATCATACACCGTGTCGTACGTAGCGCACTGAATATTCTGCTGCATATTCTATGTGCATTATGCAATATACAGTGTCATACATTCTATTATATATCCATTATATAACCTATTATATAGATTATTTGTACGGTGCTGAGACGATTTATTTAGCTATAATTTTCTTATATAAATTCCTTAATAAAAGTATACCACATATATATTATGCATACAATATTATCATTTATATAGTAATGTTTACTTATATCTAAAGTATATACTAGGTATGTGTGCATATGTGTGTGTATATATAATGTATATGTAATTGATAATATATAGGGAATCTATAATCCATATTTTGATTAAATTAATACATATATAGATCATAGAATCATAGAATCTTCATGGTTGGAAAGGACCTTTGAGATCATCCAGTCCAACCGTACACGATATAATGAATATTAATATATTAAATATTAATGTATGAGCGATATACAATGTATTATATAGTGCATATATGTATAATATACTTTATATTATATAATGTATATCCTATTATATACATTATATAGTACATAGATTATAGACCATAGGTTGTATGTGTTATGCTTATTATAACGTTACATACACATATCCGTATATAGTTAATACCCATAATATATATTATATAGCTAATATAATTATATAGATACACATAATAGAAAATGCTAGATATATAATAAGATATACTATATCATATAATAAACATAACATATATATGTGATATATAAAGTTTGTATAATTATATACTATAGACCATATTAATAGATATAGCAATAAGATAAAAATGTTAGGCATTCTTACGTATAAGTTTATTTTATTTTATTTTATTTTATTTTATTTTATTTTATTTTATTTATTTATTTTATTTTTACTTTAATTTTTTTAATGTGTGTCTCCCTGTGGACGTTTTTCTGCCTGTTGCCAGTGGCTGGTTGGGCTGATGGTGCTGGGGGCTGGGGGGGGGTGCTTGTTCCCGCTGCCACCTGCGCGGGTCACCCAGCGCTGGCCGCATCCGTCCTGGCGGGCTGGGCCCTGGGGCACCCACCCCTGCCGAGGCGTGGGGGGCCCCCCCGCGTGACCCCCAGGGTGGGCTGGGGCTGGGCACCGAACGGTGCCGGCTCGGCGCTGCGGTGGCCGCTGAGCTCGTGGGCCTCAGGGAAGCTGGTGGGGGAGCTGGAGCTGGAGCGACGTGCCGGGGGAGTCGTGTCTGCCCTGCGCCCACCTGCTGTCGGAAGCGTGGGGTGTGCGTGGTGGTGGTGGGGGGGTACGCACCTTTGTATGAACGCCCGTCCCGCGGGGTGCCTGGGCACCGTACAGCTCAAATCATGATGCAGATTGAATTGGGCAGTACGATTAACGCCCTGTAAATTATCCGGCTTCCTCCAGCGTGACGCAGCCGTCACGGAGCAGCCCTGGGCACCCCCTCGGCTGCACGGGGAGGGGGACGACAGAGGGTGGGTACGGTGCGGCCGTAGCCCTGACTGCCCCAGGACCCGGGGCCGTGCCTGCCAGTCTGGGCCAGCTGCCCACACCAGCCCCAGGGCCACAGAAACACCCCTCGTCCCACCGGTGCTGGAGACTGCACGACCCCTCCCGGGGTAGGGGGGGGACGGCGCCAGTGTGACCCCCCCACCCCTCTCTCCTGCGGTTGCCCCGTGTGCGCTATTTGTTAACCCTCATCCGGGAAAACGGCCGCTCGCCGGCCGCTCACAAAGCTCAACATGAGCCGGGCCGGGGCCGGGGATCCCCCTGACGAGAGACGGGTGGAAGCCGGGTTCCTAATGCCTGGTTTAGTGCGCGAAGTTATTGCTGCAAACGGCAAAATTAAGGGCTTCGTCTGGGGCCATTTGGATTAATTCGCCATTTCTGACTAAAGCGCCCGAAAGCAATTCAAGAGAGAACTTTGTCGTCTCTTTCCAGCCAAGGAACAGGCATTTCCAAGGGTCTTTTCCCACCGCCAAATAATCCCCTTGCATTCCCACTGGCGTGAGCGGGCGGTAATGCGTATGCACCCCGACATAAATATGACTGAGAGCACAGATCCCCCCCCCTCGTTTTCTTAAGAAGTAATGTCTCCACAGAGCAGAAAACCACCATTAGAAACATGTTCTTTTTAATGTTCAGGCAAATTGCTCAGCAATAAGGCATTTTGTGGCTTAGAAAGGGAAGCCTTGTCACCGCACCGTCCTTGCAGCGCATCGTATATAAATAATGTCTTCTGGGGTTTCCTAATGGGCTCTCGTTATCATTAGCAAACCGCTGCAAGCCCCCCTTCAGCAGCGGCCCACGGCGAATGCCGTTGTCGAGCAGGTTCCGTGGCTCCAGGGTGGCCGACGGGGATGTTGGGTGGGTCGGTGTGCCGGGAATGCCGTACTGGGAATGCTGCACCGGGATCGCTCGCCGGAGTGGCTGCTTCCACATTCGTTGAGCCGAAGGTTCGGTGCTTTGAAAAAAAAATATCGATGGGCATCTGCGCTCTTGCTGCGATGAAGTGCTGCGATGAAGGCCCTCCCCCCCACAAAGTACGATCTGGAGAAGCCCCTCTGACGGCAGCGCTGCCAGCGTTCAATAGCAAAGGACTCTCCGTGGCAGCCAATGGGACACAATAATAGCCCAAAATATAAAAAAAAAAAAAAAAAAAAAAGAGCAGCCTGTAGCCCTGGGATGAGAAAGGAGAGGTATGTTTTGGCCAGCAGGACCCGTCTGTAGCAGAGGCGCGCTCTGTAAGCGGGGGCTGAGCGTCCCGTGCAGGACGAGCCCGGTGGCTCGTGAATGGCCCCAGCCCAGTCGGCCGGCGCTGCTCGCTGCGGGAAGGCGCCTGTGACACCTGGGCTGAAACACTTACCCTTTAAAAGCTTTTACGGCATCTCTTTTAGGCGGCCCGCCCTTACGAACGGTGATGAAAGTGCAGAACCTTTAACAAGAACGCAATTCTGCAACCCACTTTTATTCTTTAGGAGAAGAGGGTAAAAAAGAAAAAAAAAAAAAAAAATCCTCTTCTTTTGCCCCGAAGCTGTTCCTTAGCAATTTTCAGTAGTAGCTCGGCAGAATTCAGCCCAGCAAAACCGTTCATTCTTTCCCTTTTACCCGGCGGTCGGTGGCAGTGTGTCCGGGGTGAGACCATCCCTGTCACCCTGCGCAGCGGGAAGGGCTGGGGACAGCGGGAAGGTGCCCACCCTCGGTGGGGGGTGACTGGGAGCCAGGGAGGTTGCCAACAGCACTGCTGAGGTTCTAGCCCTCCCCCCCCCCCACCCCCCAAATTAAGAATACCACCAGGAGAATGTGAGGTGTGTGCACCTGCAGGGTGCCCTCGGTTCAGTCGTGGCGTGGCGTTAACCCTTAAAAAAGTTTCGCCAAGGAGAGCGCCGGTCTGGAAATGCCGCTGCTGGTCACGCACCCAGCAGCTGCTGCTGCGCCCGTGGGAAGGCAGAATTTCCCGCCCCCCCCCACCTCGGTGACGCCACCTTACCCCTTCGCCCACGCCAGCTTTACCGCAACCCTCCCCACCGCGCTTGGCCCAGACCTGCAAAGCCGTGCCCCTCGCAGCAGCGTCCGCTGGCCCAGGGCTCCGGGGAGACGGAGCAGCCGCCCGGCCACGGCAGCGCCGGCCTCGCGGATGCTGCACGCACCGCGGCGGGTACCAACCTTCTTACTGCTCTGCACAGAATTTCGTTGTGAGCTCAGGTTTATTAAGTTTGTGAGGGGTGACAGAACAGTCCATAGTACAAAACCGCAGTTGAATTTGTTTTTACAAATTAATATTTTTTAGGGTTTTTTTTTGACATCAGGAAAATACTATTTTCATCGGTGTTTTAATTTTTCCCTGAATTAGAGATGCATATTGCTCTAAAGAGAAAAGTCTCCTTTTATTCAGAAGAATGCCTTTGAAATTATTTCAGACCATTTATTGGATAACTAACAAGATAACTTAACAAGACAGCCTCGCCTATCCAGTCCTGAAAAGAAAATAAATTAAATACGTGTTTTATTTTCTAATTTCCTTTACCGACACGCAATCAGTAGAAATCAAAACCAAAACATGAGGCAGAAAATCAAACCCCTTAGCAAACAAGGCTCCTTCCCAGCAGGACGGCTGCGTCACCCGTGTCCCGGCGTGCCAGCAGGTCCCTGCTCAGCGCCACCGGCTCCGGCTCCTGCTCCGGGCAGCGTGGGCTGAGCCGCCCGCCCCGCCGGCCACAGAACCCGCTGCACCGAGCCCACAGCGAAGTACGGAGCTCCCTCCGTGTTCCTGGCGAGAGTTACAAAAGAGACTATTTACAGGGACGTCACAGGGCCGGACGCTGACACGCAAACAGACGGACGGTCACGCTAACACCCAAGTTAAGAAGTGCAAAACCAAAATAATGGTGGCCCAGTGGTGCATTTTGCTTCACCAAAAACCAAACCCTTGTCACTTAAACCAAAGCGCATTAAGTTGAGAGGTCTGCATTTGAATGCCAAGTAGCAAAACAAACAAAAAAAAACCCCAAAAGCAACAAGGTGAACCAGACCTGAGGAGGGTTTGGAGGGCTGGAGGGGCCGGACGCAACACTCGAGAACGGGCAGACACCAATGTTCAAAACATCAAGAACTAATGTTAACGCAGTTGGCATTTGCTTTACAGCCGCCTCTTCTCCTCGCCCCCGTGTGCTCAGGCTGAACGGGGCGCCCAGCTCCGCATCGGCCGCTGGTGGGTCCCTTCCCAGCTGACGTTCTGCTGCGCGCGGTGTCTCTCAGAAGTCCCTTCACGGTGGAGCAGCGACGGCTCTTTGCCTTCCGGCTGGCCACCCTCCTTCACAGCGAGTGGCTGCAGGGTGTCCCTCAGATTTCTTGTGGTTTTATGTTACAGGGTTTTTTTTTTTCAGCTATAGAAAGTTTTAACCCCCAGAAACCTACGATACGCATAGACTGCAATGCACTTCCGATGGAAAATACCAGATTTGCTTACTACGCAAAGTGACAAGGGGACGCTGCACGTCCTCCAAAGCCTTCGGCTTTATTTTTTTCTAACCAGAGGTGCTTCAAGTTGCGGACTGTTGCCCTGACGTTGTGACAAGGCGAGGTGGTTACCTAACAGGTGTACTCTCCAATTATTCCAACCGTGGTGAGCAGTCGTGGCAAATGGGTGGTGGCATTTGCTCTTCAAAAAGAAATGTGGTTCATTTTGTTTGTCTCGTGAGTAGTTCGCAGTACGCCGCCATCGCATGCACTATTGCGCAGGAGACAGCAACCCCGAAGCCAGAGCCAGCGTGAGGAAGAGGGCTCCTCTCGAAAATAAACGCGAAGGCCTGAAGGTAAATGGTTGACCCCAGCTGGCGCGGTGGCTGCCACCTGGCACCTCCCGCCTGCGCTGGATGCTGCCACCCCAGTCACCCCACCTCTGCCGCAGGTGGGCACCCGACGGGCGCTAAGGAGGAGCCTGGTCCTCTGCTCTCCTGCGCTGGACCCGGCACGAGCGAGCGGGGCTGGAACATCTTCGGCTTCAGGATTTTACACGATAGGTTAGTGACGGATGACTTTGAACAAGATACCGTGATTAAACAGATTTTAATGCAGCTGCTGCCACTTTGTGACACTGGCAGTACCCTCCGGAACTCCAGGTAAATGACCTCTTTGATGATTACTGATTCTTAGCTACATGCACAGAACTGGTGCCGGATGACCACAGAAGGGGAGCAGGGGTTGAACATGGACTGGAAAGCACCTCCATCATTCACCCGCGCGCCAGAGGAGGGGAACATTCGTTACGTGGCTAGTCATATGAAAAACCTCTATTTAGACAAAATTCCCTAACATACAATTAAGTGTTGACCGGAACGACCAAAAGCAATGCTCTAAAGTTACATTAAATAACTGGTTTCAATACTGGTTCATGTCCTTTTGCTGCCACACCAGTACTTGTACACAGGTGCTCGGGGAGAAGAAGTGCGTGCTGCCACCCGCCCGATGCCACACCGGCGGTGAGAGCTCCCCGCCGCCTTCCTTCGCTTTGTGACGGAAACGATGGAGTGAAACGCACGACGATAATGCAGGTGACGTCCCATCATCGGCCACGTCTGTCTGAATGCGAGAACTGCAGTTTTCCAGAGCAAACCCCTTGCCCGTCCCCTTCAACATGTGCTCATCCCAAACTGTGAGTTCTCTAGAGGCAGTAAATAATTTCTCTTCTTTTAAGGTCTTCTGGGTCCCTGCGGAGTTCTGCTCCCGCAGCAGCTTAGTTGGAAGACTTGCTGAGAGCGCTGGCGGAGCGGCGAAGCTTCCCAGAGACTCTGCTCTTGGAGGCACGTGGTAACGTGGGGGAGGTCTGCTCTGCTAACTCTATTCCTATGGTGACAGTCAGGTCCGCGCTCGCGCTCGTGGTGAGGCAGCCTGCAAAACACAACAGGCGAGAACAAAAAAAAAGAAATAACGATAAGAAGAGAACGGCCCTGCCTGTCTTCGCGTCAGAATAACTGCTTGGCAAAATGCCGCCCCTCTCCACCTCCTCTCCCGCATTGATCTCGGGTATCGCTCAGGTGAACTTGACCTTTATAGTAGAAACGTGGCCCAGGCAGCTGAGGAACCACCATACTGTGCTCTCCTGGAGAAATAAGGAATTTCTCTTTGCCAGCTTGCCGAAAAAGCGCGGTGCGGCCAGGCGGTGAGCAGGGGGCAGCCTGCGGAGCCCCTGGCAGCAGCCCCTTTTGGGCCAGGGTCACAGAGCCCGTGGACACCCACACACAGCGGCCCCGCACTGGGGCAGCGCATGGACCCATCCTGCTCCCTCAAACCTCCAACAAAACCTACACAACGGAACTCAAAAAATGTTTCTTTCAAGCGTGTGTTGTAGAAAATCATTTTTGCCGTGTGTCACTGAACAGCTCTTCTATATTTAATCTGCTGAGGAGAGCTGGAAATGACTGCCATAGCTTGAATGCTTTCGTGAAACTCTACCTGGAAGGCGTCTTAGCCTCCAATAAAAAAACCAAAGAATCCCTATTTTTTTCTAATTAGTTCCACTACCTAAACAGGACGGCAAGTACCTGTCATTATCGGAGCACGCACAGCCACCGCTCAAGAACTTTATTTGTGGGCTGGGGAACCCGGGTGGCTGTAGCGGTCTCTCCATGTGTTTACACTTTGTTGTTCAACAACATGAAGTTACATCTCTGTTATTCCCCGCAGGCGATTACGACTAGAGGCCGGGCCTAAATAGGTTGTCTGAATGAGCACAGATGAGGATGCAGCTATTAAACGAAGAAGTAAATGAATAATGTGAGGCGCACGCCTGCCCTGCGCGGCCGTAATGGTGCTCTGAGGAATACGAGGAGCCATGCTGCAACCCGGCCCCGCTCTTGCTGCTGGGCCGCAGGCCTGTCCCAAGGCATCGCCCGCTGGGAACGTCATTTCATCAGCTCCCTCGGGGGGCCGGTATTTTTAAAGCACGTTAACTGTTCTCTCGCTCAGCCTCAACCCAAAGGTTTCTATGAGAGGTGGGCTGGAGGAACAGCCTGGCACCCCGGTGTGTGGGAGCCCGTGGGGAGACGGGGGGAAGGCTCTGAGCCCCCACGGAAGGTCAGGGCCAGTCTCGGCAGCCCTGCGGCCACCTCTGAACTCCACACCCATGGTTGCGTTTTGCAGCACAAACCTATTTCCAATTGAACAATAAGCCACAGATTCAGGCTGCGCTTTTATTTGCTGGTGCTTCATGTGATTGACCACTACAGGGATGTCTTTAACACTCCCTTCAACTTTGTATTAGCCCAGGCGACGCTCCCAACGTGCAGAAAACGCGCCAAAAACGCAGCCAGTGCCTTGGCTGAAGCTGCCGATGGTCGCGCTGCCCGTGGGGCGGTGGGGAGCAGGGACAGCCTGGCTCACGGCCAGGCCGGGCCTTGCCCTTGTCAGGCCCGTCAGGAAAGGGCGGTGGCTGAGCAAGGCAGGCAGGACGTCGGTGGGCAAGGTCGCGGCCGCGGGGCGGCGAAGCGCCTGGGACTCAATTTACCTTCTAAGGCCGAAGGCCCGAGCTGGCCCGGCTGCCTTTTCGACGCGGGCTCGAGTGATTCGGGGCGTTTTTCGACCTCCTGCCAAAAACACTCCAGCCCATCTCAGCCCGTCACCGGGGGGCTGCAGCAGCCCCGCTCCCTGCGTTTTAACGGGGACTTCCGTCTTCCGTCACTTCTCGGGAATAATGCTCGGAAACTCCATGGAGTCCGTCGGGCATGGGCAGCGCGGCATGCTGTTCCCTCGCCACAGGGGTTAAAACTCCGTCCTCGCGCTTTAGCTAACTCTAGATATTTTAATGACTGGGAGCAGCGAACAGCGCGACGACCCGGAGGCCGGGCTGCAGCTAAACCCAAAGTCCCTCGTGCTCCTTTGAAATCCCGCAGCCGGTTTGCGAACCGGCGTTTGCATTTCAAAGCCAATCTTTACTTACCAGATTTATACTTCAAGACCATTGACTGAAGGGGAAATATCACATTAAAAAAAAAAAAAAAAAAAAAAAGATGAAAAATGTGACTTAGCGTGTAAAGGCATTTTCTGTGAAAAATGCGGAGCTGTCGGTTTGGGATTAAAAACCAAACCCGCCGTGCTGTTCGCGGGGAGAAAAGCGTGGGGGAGGGAAGGGCTGTGAGGGAGGTGTCGTACTTTACATTCCTGCAGTTAAGCGGAATGGCAGATGGTCAAAATAATACAGTTTTCACCAAATGGACAAGCTCAAGCAATATTCATGCAAGCGCTGAAGAACAATGCATGGGCTGCGCATACGAAAAGCAGGCGGCGGGGGCAGGCGGGGGGCGCGGGGCAGGCACACCTCGCTCCGGCAGCATCCGCCCGCCTCGGAGCCCGCCACATTCCTTCAGTCCCAACTTTCTTCTGGCGAGTCCTTAGCTATGCAATCAACCTTGAAGCTCCGACCCCCCCTGCCCCGAAACTGCCTTGATTGATAGGGAGACAGCAGCTGCAGAGTGAGCAAGTAATAACCACAAAAGATAAAGGCTTTCATACAAATATTATAATTCCACTTGCAAGCTGTCTGGCACGAACTCTAATTACTTGGCCATCTTGCAAGGGGAGCCTGCAACTTGGTTGGGAGACGGGGCTCCGCTCGCTCAGCTGCGCTCGGCAGAGGCGCGGGGCCGCGCACGCCCGCCGGCACGTGCCCAGGAAAATCAGTGTCATATTGGTATTGGTGCTGGTGAGAGGCTTCGTTTTTAACTTTTGCAGTGACATGGAGGAGGGTGGGGTTTTGTTGTGTTTTTTTTTTCCTTTCTTGCTGTGTTTTTTTTTTTCAGAGGGTGCACAGGCAACGTGGAATTATCAAGTTGTAAAAAACCAAGCGGCAGCTCCCCAGTGGTGTAGCAAATAAAAAATGTTAGTTTCTGGCTTAGAGGTGGACCAGCGTCGTGCTTAAAATTTACAACTCAGCCAAATGTATGAAATTTGCAAAATGGGGGGGGGGGGGGCGCGGGGGGAAATCCACCGAAAGCTGCCCAGCACCTCTTTCCTGCTTGGTTTCTGGGCGAGCGGTGCCACGGGGGTGATGCCATGCAGCTCCTGTGGCCGCTTCCCAACGGAGGGCCAGGGCTTGCCCCCAGCACGTTGCCGGTGGCTGCCCTGTCCCCAGTCCCGTCCCGTGGTGCCCCGGCCACAAACACACAGGCAAACGGGCCCAGCCGTCACCAAAATGCTTTCCCACCGTGGCAGGAGGGAGCAGCCCGGGCAGATGGTGGGCACCCCACGAGACTCGGCGTGCGGGGAGTGGGAGGAGATGGGGCCGTGGCGACAGGGACAGGCAGAGACAGACTCGAGAGCCCCAGAGCCACCGCGGCCGCGCGCTGAGCACAGGAGGAGGAAGAGGAGGAGGAAGAGGAGAGCTGTTAGTGATGGAGCACAACACCAGCAGCAGCAGGGCCTGCGGGAAGCATTGCTCTTACCTGCAGCAATTACCGTAACGAGACCATTACATATTCTAATCTAAAGGGAGAGAACACAAAATCATATAAATACAGGAACAATACACCCGTCGCGCTCGCGTGAAGGTCAGCCCACCTGCTCTGGGCACCCAGCACAGCGGGAAC
The DNA here is from genome assembly GCF_964199755.1 of Larus michahellis. Taxonomy (NCBI): domain Eukaryota; kingdom Metazoa; phylum Chordata; class Aves; order Charadriiformes; family Laridae; genus Larus; species Larus michahellis. Next base: position 14,019,599 of record NC_133898.1, on the reverse strand, counting down.
CAGCCACGGGCATCACGGCAAATGGTGGGCACCAGCTGTAAGGGCAACTCATGACAGAAAATTCACCTCCATACCCTGAGCGACCTGGAGAGAAACGGGGGCCCACAGGGTTTTTCCTTCATAGAATCATAGATTCACAGAATGTGTTGGGTTGGAAGGGACCTTTGAAGGTCATCTAGTCCAACTCCCCGGCAGTAAGCAGGGACATCTTCAACTAGATCAGGTTGCTCAGAGCCTCATCAAGCCTGGCCTTGAATGTCTCCAGGGATGGGGCCTCCACCACCTCTCTGGGCAACCTGTTCCAGGGTCTCACCGCCCTCACTGTAAAGAACTTCTTCCTTCTGTAAAGAACTATAAAGAACATTTTCCTTGCCCCTGTCTCTCTGTTGACTGAAAAAACAGAAGGTGGAAATCTTGGCAAAAATTGGAAGGAATAATCCTCTCCCTTCAACTTTTGCCAGACTTGCTGATGTGGTACCACGGGACTTCAGCAGCCTCTTGCATCAGCTACGCTTCCGACGCCATCAGTGGCTTTCAATTTCAAACTGGGTAAAATTCAAGGCTTCAGAGGGACCTAAACCACTGTTACGCTGTAGGGAGGTTAAAAAAAACCCAGCGAGTGAAGAACATACACATCATTGGGCCACAGGAACTGTGGTGGGGTCACTTGTATGTGCAAAACCACACCGCGGGCAGTCGTACGCCTGCTCGTAAATAAGACGCACGTGAATGACGGACCTGATGCCTCTGCAGGTACAAATGCTTTATCGTGATGAGGGCTTACGCCTTTAAAATACGTTCCTTGCAGGAAGGGATTAAAAATTCAGTTAGTAATGCAGATAAAAATACACTTTAAGTGAAGAGTTGTCTTTGGGAAAGCTGGAGATAGATAGCTTGTTTTATTTTAAATCTACTGAACAGAACACATCGGGTTTCCCATACACCACCAGGGCACGTGCTCTTGGAAAAAAAAGATCTTTTAGCAATTTCTCTTCTCTTTGTGAAGCAGACGAACACTCCTGGAACCGAAATAACTCCCTCCCCCCACCCTTCAGCATACACAGGAGCACAGCAATATTGGTACTGATGCTGGTGAAACATCTTCTTGGACTTCTGTAGAGGGAACAGGCAGGACCTCTGCTGGGACAAGAGCAACACGGCGCTGCCACCAAGCAGCTCAACTACTGGGGGGTCCAACTCCTCACCAAAAGTGGCTGAACCCTCTCCCTCAAGGACACCACATGCAGAAAACCGAAAGGAAAAGCTCCTCTGTTCCCTCACAGGTGCAGTAACGTTAGAGGTTTTTTTTCTTCTCCCCAAACCAAAACCAACCAACCCACCAGAAGGCCACAGTGGGTTGAAAATCAGCTTTTGTGGTTGAAATGTGGTTGAAAATCAGCTTTTCAAGCTGACAGTGTGTTCAGCAACAGCATTTAATGAGGACAAGCAGGTACCTCGCGCAGCTTTACAAGATACGGGATCCTTACTGATGTCCTGCGAAGCAGCGGAGTTTGCTTTTAAGAACTACAAGACCAAAAAGGGTGCAATTTGGTGTTACAACACTACTGAAAATTTCATGGAAAAGACGGCGATTCGCCGCTGTGGGAATTCCCTACAGAAATGATTAGATAATACCAGGCGGTATCTCCTGCGCCTGCCCTTCCCTCACCCCCATCCCCACGCACAAGCAGGAAAACCCTTCCAGCCTTTAACCGCGTTCGCGCACACGTTTAAGGGACTACAACGGAACGCTGAAACGAGCTCTGGGTTATTTTTTTTTGACGCCATCTCCGCAGAACTATTCCGCGCTGCTCCAGTGTGCCGGGGCGCTGCTCCAGACCCAGCCGTTTTTAGCGAGGGGCAAGTGAAAGCCCACAAAGCCCTCCCTGAGTGTGGCCGTGGCCTCCCGCCCCCCACACAGCGCCCGGGGGACCGGTGGCATCCGGCAGCACTGCGGTGGCCGACTCCTTTTCCCTCGTTGCTCTCGGCCGACCCGGGAGGAACCGATCTGACAAACTTAAGCACAAGGTTATTGCTCTTACTTCGTAAACGTTTGCGTCCTCTGAGAAAAAGACAAGAAAGGTGGGTCTTAATGTGTAACCCAAATATGTAACAACAGATTACAACAACACGCGTGATCATTCAGGATTTTGAAGGTTTATACTTGAGAAGACCCATGACGCCTTCCCACAGGCCATGACCTATCCTCCCCCCCACCACCCCACCCCCAATTAACCTATCAGCCATGACAGGCCTGTGGAAATCTTTGTTTTCTTTCCCAGTAAATGTGAAGGTAATAAAATTCCAGAGTCATAGCAGTAAATCCGCTCAGCATTTTGACATGTTCTGCTTTCCACTCGCAAGGACATGGCTGAAAATACAATATAAGCAGCACCCTGAGCCTGCATGTTCAGGGGAGTGTGTTTTGAAGAAATGATCATTAAAAAAAAAAGCACTGGCTGCGGTCACGCAAAACCACACATATTCAAATGCCGATGGTCCGAAACGCAGATACGACAACAAACTGCATGTAAGGATGTAGGGGGATCAAATAATTGGAACTGCACTTACACCACGTGGCCCTTTGGTGACTTGGAATCACGGAATGGTTCGGGTTGGAAGGGACCTTAAAGGTCATCTCGTTCCACCCCCCCTGCCCTGGGCAGGGACACCTCCCACTAGACCACGCTGCCCAAAGCCCCATCCAGCCCAGCCTTGAGCACCTCCAGTGTCTGACTTGCCGTCTTTGGTATGAGCTGTTAAAATATTTCGTACTTTGTTAAGAGCGACTGCTGTCTTAAAGCTGCATTGGGATCTTTTTTTCATTCACCTTTTCATTTATCTTTGAGCCAACGCCAAAGGCTACGTGGTCCGGCCTCCGCAGCGACAGAGGGGACGTCCCGCCCTGGGAGAACAGGCGGGTGCTGTGGCCGGCAGCCAGGTGATGGCACGAAACGTCACTTGCCGGTTTTATTTGGAAATTCATTCTATCGATCGGCTGAATTCACACAGCCCCTCTTCCCCACAAACCCCTGGAAACGCTGCAGAAGGAAGAAGGACGTTGGAGCTGACCGTCCCGAGCCTGTGCCGGCGGCGCAGCCGAGGGCTGGAGGGGGACGAAGGCTGCTCTTTGGGGGGAGTGAAGGGGGCAGCTCACCCCTGCCTGCCCAGGTCCGGCGGCGCTTGCAGGACCAGCAGAAGCCAAAGGCAGGTTTTGTACCTGTTTCCCCTGACCAGATCAGACCCTAAGTGAGGCCCTGCAACAGCCAAAGCATTGGTAAATGAGGAGGTTTGCTCCACTGTTGTTTGGTTACGAAAAATAAAAAAAAGTAGTACCTCGAAAAGCTGCAACTGAAGCAGTATGGAGAATCTATAACAATAGGTTAATCGGGGGCAGAAACAACCCTAAAAAAAGCACTCTCATCTCCCAGCACAGGTGATGAGCGCTCGACACCGTCGCGTACCCAGCCTCGATTGTTCTAAAGATTGGGAAATAAACCTTAAATGTACACATCAAAGTTCTAATTAGTCGTGACTCGCAGCAGCCGCTAATTAGTTCTGCGCCGGTCGGCCGGCCAGAGGGACCACAGCAAGCGTTAGTGGTTACTTCTCCCTGGCACAGCCGCGGCTGGACGAGGCAGGACGGCACCACCGGCTCCCGCTGCCGCCGCCGCGGCCGCAGGGCTGACGTGCATCAGCGCTGAGGAAAAATGCAAAGGGGCCACATCGCCTGGAGCTTTCTCTGGAGCTGACAGCTCGAGCAGCTGGAGCTGTCACCCAGCAGAAGAGAGAGGCCCGTCAAGCTAATATTTTTTTCCCATCCCAGCGCTGATTGCGAGGGAGGAAGCCCTCCCTTGCCACCTCCTCTCCCGGAGATGGTCGCCGGGAGGGCTCCCTCTGAGACAATCAATTAAATGGAAAAAAGAAAGGGCGCAGGCTGAGAGCCCTGATGTTGCTCTCACGCCCTCTCCGCTCTACATCTTGAGGTCACACCGGGTTTGAGGGAGAAGCAACGCCAGCACCTCCACCGCCTTGGGAGGCCGGTCCAGGTGGCACCCCCTCCTAGGGTGGTGGGCAAAGGGAAAAACTGCCCTGGCACCCAAAGCAGTCTGAAACTGCTCTGTGCAAAGTAACGGTGCAACTTCCTTTTACCATTCCGCAGGGATTCTGACAGTTCTGAACCAGGCCTGGTCATCTCGGTGTAAATTTACGTCAGGTGATTGTTCAAGTCAGAGGAGCTACAGGAGGTAGAGACCTGATGTCACCTAACGATTCACGGTATTTTATAGAGTCATGGTATTTTTATATATATATACATATATATACACACACATATATACACATATATATATACACACTTTGCCCTATTCAATAATAGACCATTTCAAACCCTTACAGGGACGCTAAGAATTTTACTAATTCAAGAAAGTATTCCTCTCTCATGAAAAAATGCAAACTATCATAACCTTTGACTTTTTAAGAACATAAAGGCTCTGACCATGGCAGGGGAGCAGTCCCATGGTGTATTGAGGATGCACGAGAGCTTCTTTTTATTGCTTCGTACACGACTACCGGCAAGGCGTTTAAACTCATCAGACTGCTAAACGTGTAAGTAGATTAATGAAACAAGGAAGACACCACAGCCCGGAAAAGATTTCCACTCGCTGCCTGAGTCTGAAAGAAGAAAAATGGTATTTCTCATTTCTAGTCTTGCCTTTGCGACTGTAACAAGTGCTCCTGTGGGAGGAAGGATGCACTTCCACTCCCTCATTGCTTCATCAGTCAGCAAAATTAGGCTTTTGTTTATGGCATCCATGCGTCATCAGAGAAATCACTGTGATTTCTCAGGTTTGCCATCAGAAGATGCAGGAGGTGGATCAGAATCGCTGTGTCATCTTATTTGAATACGCTCATGAGGGTTTCCCTAAGTGCGAAGGAAGGAAGGAGGTAATGGAAAATATGAAATGGATTTATTCCGTGTGTCTCACTGAAAGGCATCTCTGGGGAGGAAGGGTAAATTTTGGGTTTCTGCAGAACATCCTGACTTTCCTCCTTCATTAAATCAGGTAATTACGCTTGATTCAATTGAAAATTTCATTTGGCACCTTTTCATTCTCTGCTCTCAAGCAGCTACCGTGGGCCAAGAGACAATTTCACCAAGCAGGAAAGGACCATCTGCCACCGGGCTCTGCCTCTTCGCGACGCCGAGATGCAGACAGAGCCTCAGCGAGCTCCTAGGTGAGCCCGTAGCTACCATGGAAGGAACATGATGACGGGAGACCTCCGTATTTCTGAGCTAGGGGTTTTGAGGCTGGCAGTGATGGAGGTGGTTATGACGAGTTGCAAGCCAGGAGTTCCATGCACGCGACGGCCGCCCCAGTGCAGCGTTCAGTTGCCAGGCACGGCACGTTCCTGGGCTGGCCAGAAAGTCCAGGCAAGGTGGTAGCTCCGTGGGAGAGGGGCGGGAAAGCCGTACACTGATAACTGAGACCACAGGGGTAAAGAGCACCTCCTGAATCCGCTTGTGCAGCTTCAGGCTCCCTCCGAAGGCAGCCTGAGCAGCCGGCTGGGATGGGGCGCTAACCCAGCAGTGGAAGATGCTCTAGCGTGCCGAAGGTCAGCTGTAAAAAAGACCTGGATGACATCGAGAGGGGAAGCAGCCGGGTCCCTGCAACTCCTCCTGAATGCTCTTCACAGGGAAGGGGGTGAAAAAATAAGAACCATCTTGAGTCCTGCCTCCTTTGGTAACTCTTCCCACTCCTCCGCTCCACCTCCCTCAGCGTTTCCTCTTTGTTTACTGCCTGGACAACCTCTACGACTGCAACGTCTGGCACCTACGATTGCACATTTTCCTTCTCACCTACTAAGTTCACGCAGACCTCCTAACGAGCTCTGTGCTAACGACTTGCGCTTCCTTCCACACCGAAGGGCAACGGCCGTGCTGGAGCAGGAAGGACCGGGCACAGAGGTTCAAGCCGGAGCGTGTCTCGCCGGCAACGTCCCGGGAACGATTGCCAGATGGTTCCAGCGCCGCCTCTTCTCGCCGTGGAAGCAGCTGAGCGTTGGGCTCCGAGCTGCCAGGGTAGCCTGGAATTTTCTAAGTCCCAGTTACTAGAAACTAATTTTTCCGTTTCGGGCAAGACTGTGGTATCGACCAAACCCAACACTTGGCACATGCTGCATGTGCAGCGCGTAATATCACGGCACAGCTACCCATTTTCAGACGTGTATTCCTTTTAATATCCAGCTCCATCCAGCCTCCCTAAAAATATGCAAAAATATTATACAGAACCTGGAGAGACTTTTATTCTACCTAGTACACACAACTGACAAAACAGATCTTCCGGGAAAATTCATAGACAAAGGAGTAAAAAAAAAAAAAAAAACCCAGGGAAAAAAACAAACCAAACAAACCCAAAAGGACTCATTGCTCAGTTAGCATTAAAAAGAGTATGTCTGTTTAAGACAACAGTTACTCCGGGTTTTGTCTTGTTTCTGTCAAAAATATATTTTAAAATCATGTGGCCATCGGAAATATTCCTTTTGCTTTCAAGTGAGAAATACAAAGCTCGGCACCTCGCAAGAAGTGTTTTAAAATAAACCAAATCTCGTGCATTGTACATTCAAGTATTTTCTACAAGAAATTTATGCATGTAAAAGTCCGGAGACAAAAGAAAAGCATGTGTCACCTTTTCAACAAAAAGGCTGCAAAATCTCAGTTTTATGTAAATAAGCAGGCACGGCTTCCAAGGCTTTAAAACCAGGGAATGCTGAAAACGTCTATAGTTCCTCAACTCAAGTGTTGCTCCTGGGCAATGCTATAATATTCATTAAAGAATCCATTTATCAACAGATACCACATGTCAGAGTTTTCCAGCGCAGTTTTCCTGACACTCCACTGAAAACGACGCTTTAAAAAAAAAATTAAAATGGAAAGGAATAATCCGAGATGCTTTCGCCTGCCCCCCCCCGCCCCCCGTTTCATTCCACAATAGCCATTAGCAACTAAAAAAAGCAAAGATTTACACTATATCCTTTCTGATAACGTCAAGCATTATGCTTTATTTTCCAAATCATTAGCATGCACAAGAATGACCTCATGGTGAACAGATGCACTTGGATATGGCAGTGATTAGATCAGTCCTCTCAGCAGTCAAGTGTGCCCATTTCAATTAACCCTTTGAAGCACTAACTGCAAGTCCGCGCTGCCGAAAAGCAGGTTTGTAGGCTCTCTGCAGAGTAGAAATCCACCCTGGGAAGTGTGAACCCTTCAAATGTAAATCTTTCTCTGGTGGAAAAGTTACCTCTTTTCCTTTCTAGACTATTCCGCTACTTCCATTTTCTAAGGGTTAACACGATTCTGGCTTCTGATCTTCAAGGCAAAAAAAAAAAAAAAACAAACAAAAAAACCAACACAAAACAACAAACGCTTTTTAGTCAGCAGAGGTAATTGAAGCTGGAACGCTTTTGTATCTGTGCCTGTTTCATTTTTATGTATTTTTGTTTTTTTGTTTTTTTAAAGAACACACAAGTATTCTGTTGAAGAACTGTTTTTCTTTTTGGCTGAGGGAGCAAGAACAGAAAAAGATAGCAGCTTAAAACCCCATCCTCTAAAACGAGAGAAATCTGCAGAGGGAAAGGATAAGAATAATTCAATAGTGTTGGATTACGAAGGATTTCCTGGGCTGACTCTCATACCCAGCCTAATTAAAATACAGCATGTAATGTACCAGTTTAACAACAAAGGACCGTATTCTCATCTTTTGTTCCTAATCTGCACATCCCCTAAATGAGTTCAGGGATGTCCATTCTGCCTACCAGGCTGCGTTTGCAACCCTTCAGACAGACAGGGCTATTGACGATAAGTATAGTCAGTTTAAGGCTCTACTCCTAAAAACAGCAGGGGAGGTCAACGGGACGATTTCTGTGCATAACATGAAGCACCGGCGAGTCTATTTGTGATACGGGAGACTAAGCCAGGGCATACTTCAAGAAACCCCCACCCCACCTGAATCGAGGGGAAGCATCCCTAGAGACAGTATGGGAAAACATAAAAACATTTAGTTCAAATAAATAGATTACCGTTATTAATACGCCAAGAATGCGGGCCATTAACAGCTACGTACTGGATTCATTTAATGGTCTTGATTTCCCTCTTATACTCTGTCAACTACTAAAAACAATCTTAATTTTAATTCAAAACCGTACTTACTCGTTGACCCTTTCTATTGCCCACACGGACATGCAGCGATGGCAGGACTGCAGTTAGGTGGTATCAAGAATAAGATCAGAGGAGAACTGATCTTAAATTTACCTGAAAAGTTTAAGCCAGGCAGGGTTAGCGGTTTCAGCTGCCTTGTTACTTGAGAAGGGGGAACGCAGACCTGTGTCAGCTCCGTACACTTACTGCTCCGTGATTAATTTCCCCTGTTTCAGAACAGAAATTCCCCTTTCACCTGAAGAAAAATGCCATCTGTATTTCTTAAGTGACAGACGGCTGATTTTGCAGACACCGGGCAGGTGAATAACCTAAGCGTGGAGGAGGCCTGGCTGCCCGCCGCACGGAGGGGACCGGCCGCACGCTGGGAAACACCGAGCAGCCGCCCTTCGCAGCCCGAGACCGCGCTGCTTGCCCCCCGGCTGTGCCCACGCCGGCAGGGGAACTGATGGCTCCGGAACAGTTTTTCATCCTTTCTAATCATTAATAGGGATGAACGGATGGCCGCAAACTTAGTCAAATTGCACCCGAGCTGGTTCTTTATTTCTTTTCTGATGCTGCCGGTACATTTGTTAGCACCCCGCCAACTTAAACCACCGTAAAAGCGGCAACGTGGAGGGCTGAGGTAGATGCCCGTGGGGCAGGGACTCGCCCGAGCGGCGGCGGGCGACAGGGGCTGAGCCTCCGTGCTGAGAGCCAGGATGGCGTTTGAGGGAAAATAGATCCTAACGGCAACGGCTGACACCGCTCTTGGTAATATTCGACTAAATACGCAAACGAATCGGTAGGGAGCGTGAGGAGACTCTCCTAAGCAAAGATTTTGATGCCAGAAGTCAGGACCGGCCTCCAGTTTCTTTTGTGAGTGTGAAATAAATTTGGCAGTCCGAAAATCAGGACCCGACTGGGGCAGGTTTTACTCTTAAAAAAAATTAAAAAAAAAAAAAAAAAAAAATCATGCGATCGTAAAAATGCAGTCAGGTACTAACGATTTAACAGTGTTCTGGAAAACTTAAGTAGACATTAGGGAACATTTTAAATATTATTGGCATACAAAATACATCACCGACTTTAAAAAGTATGGCTATGGTATTCTCAAATGAATCTGTCCTTGCTTGTCGAACTAATTTTGTTTATAATAAGACCGCCGTGTGCCGTAAGAAGAATGTGAAAACCAGATACAATTGTGCATAGAGCAAAACATTTAAAATAAATATATCTACATTTTCATTTGCTGATATGTCAACAGATGAACGATTCAAAGTGCTAACAACACTGGGCACGAAATCTACATTTCTATTGAAACTGATAATTTTTTTTTGTCTCAGACTTTTGGCAGAGCGTATAAAAGAATTTAATTCACAGCTGTTCTACTTTTTTAATGTAGAAAACATTAATCAAAGCTTTAAGTTATAAGCTTTTCTAATGTTGTTTAGTATTCCAGTTCAACAAAGATCAATAGAGGCCATCCCTGTGTTTCTTGACGCCTCTCCAGGAAGCAGAGGCGCGATTATGTAAATAGCACCGGTTCCCCTTTACTTCTGCCAGCTCGCTTATCTCCAAAGCCTTCTGCCTGCTGCTACTGGCGACCAACGCAAGGACATGCATATACCTCTTATCTCCCAACAAAGCTCTGAAAGCTCGAGGATTGGAGCCAGTAACAGTTTAAACAATGATGCGCGGCTGATTTTATTTGTAAGTGATTTATTTTTGGTAAATTTAATTTCTTCCTTCGATTTCTCTTCGGTTTAGATGGAAGATATTGCTAACGAGTCAGGCTAAAGAGAAACAGAGCAGATGTCCCGCAACGTTTATAAAGGTTTGAAATAAGCTATTAAACAATCCGAAAAAGTAGCAGGGAATAATTAGAAAGTGCCAGTTTTCACCCTATGAGCGTAGAAAAGGGATTAAGGAATCTTTGTTAAAGAGTCCAGCACACGGTGACCATATACTTTTCGGAGGCTGGAAAAATAAATCTTGAGGATACTAGAAATCTGCATTTCAGAGTCAAAGCTTCCTTTCAGGAGACGTTTCTATAAACTCAATTAAAACAGCAAAGTAACGGTTCGTATCTTACTGACTGCGTGCCAACTTAAAATCTCGATAAGGCACATTAAGGAATAAATCCAGAGTTCAGCATTCCATTTTCATCTCTCAGTAGGGCTGATGAACGATGAGCAGCGTTAATGTGCGCCTGTATACACACACAAGCACGTACGTACGCATATCCATACGTATATTTAAAAAAAAAAACCCAAACAGGTTCCAGGCCAGGTGTTGGAAGGAAGCCTGAAATTTGCTCATCTATATTTAAGGGAAAGGTTAGCGTACCGCACGCTGCTAGGATTTTCTAACAGAACACCGTTCTTAACGTTTCTTTTGCATTAATCCCTGACCCTGGTATCTCAGCAGCATAATCCCCATTTAGCATTAGTAGCAACGGCTTCTACTGCGAGGAACTCTTTTTCGATAAGTAAGCACCGATTCAGGCATAGCTTTTGAACAACATATTCCCAGCTCAGCAAGAAACCCACACTCCTGAATGAACCGGAGCACATTACTGAGAGAAAGTTCATTAACCTTGCTAGATTCGGGGGTTAACAGGATAGCTGAAGAAAGGAGCAGAGTGAATAGCTCTGATGCAAAACAAATTAAAATGAATGTCATCATTCCTTTTGATATTCATTAGTTGATTCAGGGGAAGAATGGTCGTCTTAAATTTGCAAGCATTTATCTACAAAAAACAGGTGTACATCTGCTGCTCAAGTGCTTCTTAGTGCTAAAGAGAAGAATAACGCGCGGAGACTCACCAGTTCCACCGAGGGAGTAGCTGGGAGAGGGAGAAAAGACCTGAGCGGCAAAATCCTCAAACGTCATTACTTCTTTATGGTTCTGGATTATTGCTTCGAGATACAGAGCTCTTTCCTCATAACTGCAATGGCCAGGTTAAGGAAATGCGTGCAGGGAATTAAATGCTGTTACACACCGCCCGGGAACGCCGGCCCTTCGCCATCCACAGCGACGCTAACCAGGCTGTGTTACACGGCCATGGAAAAGAGGGGACCAAATCTGCCCAATACTGCTTACCGGTTCTGGAGGCCAATAACGAGAAGTGAACGCACTTAACGGCTTGAAATTAAGGGTAATACCTTTTAGCTTCACGAACGAAAAGCAGTGACCCCAGAGATCCGACAGATTGCTGAAGTTACCCCGGGCAGAACAAGCCCCCCTCCTCCCCCCCAGACTGCAAGCATTTTTTAAACCAAACCCCAACTTTACCAGACAAGCTGTGGCATTACGGAAAGTTCCTGGCACACGATGTTCCTATCACAGTGACGCTGTCAGGCTTGGAAAATGATTAGATTTAGAGAAACAAGCTACAGGACAGAGGAGAAAACCCCCCCACATACGTATGTGCTTCTTAGAATAAATTAACCGTAATAAACACGACTCCTGAAAGCGTGAAGTTTATAGTTAAGGCAGGTGCTGGAAGGTGTAATCTTACGTATCCTAAATAAATGACGCCCCTTGGAAAAATTCACCCCACAACCTGCATGCGTTATAGCCTGCATAATGCAGACAACAAAGCAATCTAAAATCAAGACTATTGCCTTTTAATTAAAACTCGGCAACCTGGAACACACAGCATTCAAATGTGTAATCAAAAACCAGTCACCAATAAAACTTACAAGCGTAACAAGCTGAAGCAACTTTCCAGCTGTCTTAATAGGACCCCTGCTTGCGGCAGCTTTTCACAGCGGAGAAAGCAAATCTTCCCCTTTTGTGTGCAGCTTCTGTTTTCTCAGAAGGTGAATCATACACTCCCAATAACAGGATAACGCCTGAAACAAATCTACAATGGGCTGAAGAACCTCACGTATGACTTTATGAATTAACGCTCGCAGGCGCCGGTATGACATCTCATTCTCCGCTTCCTCCTTTAAAACAAACGTTGCCAGACCCTCAGTTGTGTTTCTGTTACAGGGAAATGCGTTCTAGCCCTGCGAGACCGTTCCGCGGGAGGCAAAGGCCAATTCAGATTTAGAAATTAGAAGCTGCGAGAATAACACCAGTGACAACATAATGCAGGTGAGATTATTTAAAATTGAAAAGCATTACTAATTAATACTGCAGTGCTGTTTGTGACTTTCATTACAATAACAAAAACACTCTGAAACAGTATTTTAAAAAAAAAAAAATCATCGTAAAGCAGTACTTAAAAACAGGACAGGATGGTCTAGCGTTCTACCTCAACGGCAATAAGCAAAGCGCGTCCTAATAGTACGCAAGTTCCTATAGGCATGGGGGTAAAAAAGAAAAAAAGAAAACAAAAAAAAAGGAATTTAGCTTTTAAAGCTAGCAGAGGATGAGCGAGATGTGATAAATCTTCTTATAAACTTCCCGTGGAAGCCTGAAGAAAGAAAATCAATACGCAGCATTTCAGAGTTTGCACCTGCTGACAGCGTTATTTGCCTAGTTTTTCTCTCTCTCTTCCCTAAGCCCAGGAGAACGCATTCCTGATAGCGCAAGCATTAGCCCGCCTGCGTTTGGGGCTGCCTCCCTATTATGGGCTGAACTCCTGATGACTCTTGTTAATGAATAGGCTGCCAAACTTCCTAGGAGAGGAGGCACACGCCTGGGCCCTATTCTAAAGGGACTGACGGATGCCATTCACTTCTCATTATGAAGATGCTTAATTCTGCGGCGCGCTCGGCTGTTGCCAGGGCTGTGGGGACGCGCGGCCGGGCGAGCGCCGGCCCCGGGAACAGCGGGACGCGGGGGGCTGCGGGGCCGTCTGGCCAACAGCCCCCTCCGACACGGAGCTGGCACGTGCTGGCGCAGCGGGAACAGACCCAGGCGTGACAAATTACTGAAAGGCCTCGGCTAAACTTGCGGCTGACGACCACCTGAGCCTGCCGACCGGCCATCAGCGCTCGATTCATCGCCCAGCCTTTTAGGCTGCCGGGCTGCTTGTGGGCCTGCTTTTAAACAAGGCAGGGAGACTATAAAGGCTTTTCATGCTATGCCTAATAATATCCTGCTGTTTAATGAAAGACCTTGCACATCTAACACATAAGCATACAATGCGCAGAACAACTGCTAACACACCACAAGTTTGTACCGATTTCGCTAAATATTGCACGGAAAAAAAAGAGCGGGGAGGTTTGGACTAGGTTAGCTTCGCATCTCGTAACATCCGTGTTTATGAGATGGAAGATGCCCCCAACCGCGCAAAAGACTGGGGAAAAAAACCCACTCAGCCACACAGCTGGGCAGCTACAGGAGAGGGCATCCGAAAAATAACGTACTGAGCTGAGCTTAAGCCAAGGTCCAGGGAGCCGCGCAGATCGATGAGCGGCTTTAGCGGCGTACGAGGAAGATCCCAATTCAGTGCCGCTCCTGCAGATTAAAAAGCTGAAAGCCGTGGGTGCAGACGCCGCCGACTCGGCGAGGCAGGTCGCTGCATAAACCGGCTCCGCTTCGCCAGCAGCCTTCCCAGCTCAGCGTGCTCCTTATGCCTCTCCCAGGAGCACGACTACCGGGAGCACCGCAGCACGGCGGCTCCCGCCGTACGGGGCAGCGAGCGAGATGCTCGGACTCGTTTTCACCGACAGTCCCATCTAAAAAGCATTCAGTCCCTGCGCGGAAATGAAACTAAACTCTCTGCTCTCTCTATTTTAACTCATACGTGTATCTGGGGAAAACGGTTTGGGTTCGCTAAAAAAGAAAAAAAAAAAATTAAAAAAAAGGTCGACTTTTCAGAAGTTTTACCAAAGCTTAGGAATTTCAATAAAGGCATTAGGAACATACACAAGCTGTAAAGAACCCTCTGAAAAACACCTCTAGCCTGTAAATATAGGTCAAGAAAGCAGCACAACATCACGAATACCATCTGATCCCTCACACAAAATCTTTGTTCTGTAACTTAACCAAGTTTGCGCTTCTGGTATGCAAGCAAAACCACCGTTTTGCTACTTAATTGTGCTGACGTCAGAATCTTCTGTCGGCATCACCACGTCAGTCATCTGTCAGATACCTTGCAGTCCCAAGTAATGTATTTTGAGGATCCAAGGCAACACAACACACCCTAAGAATAATAATATGGCATAGGTGGCGGGGGAGAAGACTCAGCATTTCAAGACCGTTTGCACAGGAGCAGCCTGAAACAGTAATTTTCAACTGCAGCCTCAAGACGCTTCATATTTATCACCGTGTAAGAACGCTTCCATCCAGATAATAACCACTAGCGCAATACTTGATCTGTCAAAACTGCAGCTCTTGGAAACGCGCTGTGCCTTCATCCTGAAGAACCGGCGAGGCGATTTTACTTACTTACATGTGTTGGAACATTAAGCTGAATCTTTTTCATGTGAAATTTGTGTCATCTCCCTCCCTGTGAGCTTTCAGCCTGGCGGAGCTGACACAAAGATGCCCGTGAACGCTAAGCCTTGTTGCATTATTTAGATCGAGCCAATGTGCGCAGACTGCCCTATAAGCGACTGCTTTTTAAAAAACGCAACACACGTTTTATCAGCAAACTCCCCTTCCCAGCTCATTGCTATGCTCCGGGTCAAGCAGGGCCAGGAGAAAGCTTGAAGTGCCTGGCTGGCTTTTCCACAGAAGCCTCAAGGCTAGATTGCCGAAGTGAAGCATGCAAATCATTTTCTGAAGACGGCCTGGCTGCAGCGAGGGTGGGTTATGATCTTGAACCCTACCCCGGTGAAGAAGCTGGACAGCTGGCTTCCCTGATTAACTAAGCCCCCATTTATCTGAAGGTTCGGGGCGTCCCCTGAGATCTTCAGATAAATGGAGTTATAGCAGGCATTCAAAGGAACCGATCAAAAGCAGCCTCTTTTAATATGTATGGCAATTTGACCCACCTCTGCGACAACTGCATTATTTTACATTTCGCTTCTACCGAGGCAAAACTCCAGAGCAAAATGTTTTGAATGGGCACAAACGTTTCATATATTAAATGAGGTAGAGAGCCGTGACAAGGTGTGAATTAGTGACCGTCAACATATATAACTGTGGGAGAGCAGGAATTCAGCCCCAATTTGCATACAGCAATCAAGTCTCAGTATTTGAGTACTACGAGCTTTTATAACTCTTTTATCAGTTTATCAATTATTTTAAGAGTGCAACCATACAATGTAAGCTTTTTGAAAAAAAAAAACCACACGAAAATGTGAAGATTAACGGTTTCCATTAAACCACGTCTCGTATTGCAAGCAGTAGGATAATCTGTGAAGTTCTGTGGTGAAACACATGCCAGACCTCTTTCCAGATAGGGAATCGAAAAAAGACAAAAGGAAGAATTTTTTGAAAATTCACCAGAGACGCAGGTACCGGCCAGGGCACGGCTCTGCCCCACAAGCATCACTTCCACATTTAACCTCTGTAACGCCCAGCCAGTTTCAGACACACGGTTTAAAACGTAAACTTTCAAAAGCCTTCCAAGTCCTCACCGTGTGGGTTCTGCAGGTGAACTGAGCCATCCTGGGGTCAAGATCCGTCCAACGTTTCCCTTTCTGCACATACACACGGTATGAAACCATAAATAACTACGCATTTAGAAACAGGGGGAATTTAGAAGACGGTTATTCAAACAGATCCTGAAAATGTAGAACTTTTGCTTATTAACCTTAACTCTGTGCCGACCTCAAGCAAAAATATCAGCTACCCATCACTGCTGATGGCAACGGCCAGCAATTCCTTCCCCATGCAATTTTTAGAAAACAAAAACGTTCTGGCAATGTATATATACTCTCACCAATATATGGGAACAACTGTATATTTTGTTGACGCAGGATTCTTTTCATGCAAATAAAGGACAAAATTATTTGTGGCTCTGTGAACAGGCAGAGAGAGACTTGACTGGCTACTCTCCACGGCTCGTTGTTTGTAGCGTGCCAATGCCAAGGGGCTGCAGTCCCGGGACTGGAACCCAACTGCTCGGATCCATGGAGAACACACACTGAAACGACTGTTCCTCCGGCTCCAGAGGGACTGCCAAGGAAGTTAATGCGGACTGTTGGCATGAACCTATTGCAATTCCCATCTGTGATGTGAATCCCACCCTGAGAAGGGCTTTCGGGGCATCTGGCCAGTGGAGAAGCTGAAAGTATAGAGGTAGACAGCTCTTTCCACCCCATCAGACATCAAGGCTGTCTACATGTCCACATGCCAATTCCTTCTTCTACCCAACTACGGAGACTCGAAGACAGAGAAAATCTTTGAACTTATTGTTCAATGCAAGAAAGCACGTTTCCCAAATCTACGTGAGTTTTCCACCCTCACCAGTGCGTTTACAGGTCATCACACATTTAACGTGTGGACAAGAGAAGGAAAACCTGGTTTGCTAACAGCCGACTCCTTGGGCAGGCTTGACAGACTCTGAGGCAAAGGAAATACAGGGCTGTAGCGCGCTTTTGTGTTACTGATTGCCCTTTCAAGATTCCAGCAGCAAAGAACCTCTGACAAGTCATTTCTGACCGTTGCACGTATTTCAGTATCCTCCTAACTTGTATCATAAGAACCAAAGATGGTTCCACAAAAAGGCGTTTGCTCCTGACAACATGACAGCCGTTTTGAAAACAAACAAGAACGTAAATGTTTGGGACTTACCAAAGTAGAATAAAGAAGGGATCATAAAATTGAGGTTAACAGAAATGTATCGGTAGATGACCTTTATGCACGTAATTGTCCTCCGTAAGCTCTGAACAGGACAGAGTTACTGTGCTTTTAAAATGTTGTGATAGGCAACTTCAGTGTGAAACTCAATATGCTTGATTGGGCTTGGCCATCATTTATGGTCTAGTGACTATCACTACTGCATAAATTTAACTGAAAACTTTTGGGGGAATTTTAGTAACATATATCCTCCATCGAACAGGTGCAATTAAACTATACCTGCCAACAACCGCAGATTAATGCCCTTTTTTTACACCAAATCATCTGAGAGCGATGCGTGTCTTAAATTGGTCAATGTAACACGCAAGACAGGTATTAGACGAGGCTGACTGTATAACCGTCCAACTCAAACCGATGGTTTGGTGCGAGCGGGGAGCGAAGACTGGCTCCCTCGCCCCGCGGTCAGCCCCCGAGAAGGCCATCTGTCTGCGGTGCAGCCGGGGGGAGGCAGGGCTCGATGCTCTCCCTCGGCAGAGCGGAGTCGGCCAGTGCCAGGGCTGCTGTTCCTCCTCCTTATCCAGAAGGGGCAGATGATGCTCTGCTGCCAAAATCAAGAGCTCATCCTCTCCGCGGCATAATTCTCCTCTGCTCTGCCACCCCTCAGTGCGGAATTGCACAGACAGGCAGCCCTCCTTTTAATTCTGCGCTGGGGGGACTGGAGGGGGGGATTTCCAGTCTGGCTGGAGGCCGGAGGCCAGAACACC